>NC_087362.1:23212448-23853438 GCF_030014295.1 Loxodonta africana
AGTCAAAAATTGACTCGGGGACACCCAACAACAAAAAAGAAAAAAAAAGACACCTTTTTCAATAGGAATAAAATATATCCATTTAGTAAAGGTATTAAATATATCAAGTTCTCTGGATAAAGTGAAGTAAATATTTTTATGGGTAAATGGCATTATCTCTCCAGTGTTCTAGTGTGCCACTTTTTATTTGCCGTCAGCACCTTTACGTGCTGCCTTAGAAATACTTTTGGTTGAAGGCTTAGTATGGGAGAAGGGATATTTTAATTACGTAGGTGTTAACCTTTTTTGGCCATTAGCCAAATACTCAGCATTTGATTTGAAAGAGTTTTCTGCTAAGGTAAAGCTGATTGCACGTCACCTGCCGGTGACACAGCTGAATCCCCAAAATCACAACTTTCACAAGCTAAATTCAGGTGGTATCCAAGTTTCCTGACTTCTCTCTCCTTCCCTCCCTCCCTCTTTTTCTTCCTTCTTTTCTTCCTCTCTTCCTTTCTCTGTAATACATTCATCTTAAAGCCATTACCTTCTCTGGAATCTGTTTCTGTGTTCCAGAAGAGCCTGTAGACTTTGCCTTCAGCTATTTCTCTTCTCAAAAGGAGAACACTGGTGGTAGGTGATTCATTCTGATTTATTTTGAAATTCAGTTTGCATCTGTAATCAGTTTCTAAGCTTTATGGGATGAACTTTGGTTTACAGAGAAAAGTTGTTAAGTTAGGATACTTGGGTGCTGATGTGAGATAATCACCCATACTTATTTCTAAACTCAATAATGAACATTTCTAAAAATAAGTGAAAATCAAACTAAGGATCAGAACTAGGAAACAGCAGATGGATAAAACAGGCATTTAACTGTTAGGCATTTCATACACTAGGCAAGCACTGTGCTTTCCCTGTGGTGCAAAAATTAATAAGACAGACTCTGGCCTGTGGCTTATATTCTAAGGAAGGAGAGGTGCAGGATTTCTAGGCTCCGTGGAAAGTGAACTAATGGTACTAAGCCCAAGGTACTACGGGCACTCCAGGTCAAAGAGTACCCTAGTGGGTGGAGAGTTTTAGATATTCCAGGCAAATTAATGAGAAGCAAGGCAAAAAGACTACAAAGGATTGTAAGCAGTATGTGTAGCTTGAAACAAAAGTGTGAGGCAGGGCACCAGCGGAGAGGCGGACAGGGTCAGATGTTTGAGGGCCTTGATGCTATGCTGAGGAGCCTGGGCTTTATCCTGTTGGTAATAGGACCCATTGAAGGATTTCAAGCAAGGGGGTGACAGAGTCAGCTTTTGTTTTAGGAGGATCAGATTGCAGTACAATGTGGAGGAAAGATGGGAACCAGAAAGATATGCCCCTAAACTGCAGTGGGTGTAGTAATATTTTTATTATAAATATGTGTGTGTGTGTATATATATATATATATATATAGTGTTAATTTTGAGATTTTATTCAAATGGCAATAGCATCATGGCTTATTATAAACTTCTAAGTTCGTTTTTTTTAAATTGGTAATATTGAAAAGTACAGAGAAGAAAAAAATTATTTGAGACCCCACTACCAGGGATTATACCAATTTATACTGCTTGTTGTTCTTTACACTCACCAATCATGGCTGTTATCAGCCTCTTTAATCGTAGCTTGTCTGATGTATTAAAAAAAAAAGTCATTGTACTAATGAAGTTGAGCATTTTCTTCCCCCATAGTTTTCAGCTTTTCATAAATCCTTTGTGATGTGTATATTCAAATCCTTTGCTTTTTATTCTCCTGGAATATTTTTCTTTCTTAACAAATGTAATCTTTTTTTATAGGTATATTAAGGATTAAGGATAGTCCTCAGTTTGTATGTGTTGGAAATATTTCCTCATTTGTTTTGGGTTCTTTTTGCAATTGACTCCTCAAACACTGCAATCCAGAATCTACCTCCCGCAGCACTGGTGAAAAAGTTCACACCAGTGAGTCCCTAAATGCAACATAAGATGTCATCTTGTCATGTGAGAGCCACCAGTGACTTGAGTGGATTTTAATACCAGGCTTCTGCTATAGACCCCTTTCTTTCTACCAGGAATTCAAATCAGAGTTTTATTTGAATCAAGTTAACTCTTTCTCCTTTTTTATTGCCCCCCCCACCCCCATTTCTCCTAAGGAAACCTGTAGCATTGTTTTTTTTTTTTTTGAATAAATGACATACATGTATATGGAGCAACATGAAACTGTCTTGAATATATTAAGTGAAAAGGGCAGATTGTTGAATAATATTTATATATATAATGTCAGACATTCCCTTTAGGTTAAAAAATGAAGTGTGTGTGTGTGTGTGTGCGTGCGCATGTAAATTTACAGGAATTGATCCATAAAAATATAAGACAAACCTAGCAGTAGTTTACACTGGAAAGGGTATGTGACTGGAATAAGAGAATGAAAGGAGGAGAGGTGGAACAAGGGGAAGAAAATAAAATCAAAGGACTTTGGGCTTTTTATTCTGCTTCTGTATTATTTTTTTTACAGTGACTATTTTCTAATAAAGAAATGTTCAACATGTATTAAATTAAAAAATTCAAGTTACAACTCAGTACATTTAGTACAGCTTTTTAAAATAATAAATGGCAGACATACGAAGGAAAACCTGGTATTTGTGAGGAAAGATGGTGGATGAATGGGATATTCAAATTTACTGTTGCTTCCTCCTGCAACTCCACTAAAATGGTAGTAGAGGATTTTTTAAGGCATAAATTCACAATGACCAGAGAATAGAAGAGACAACTGTAAAAAATGTAGAAATTATAAAGCAGCAGAGCACACCATAGCATTGCCATAAATCCAAAAACTAAACCCATTGCCATCGAGTTGATTCTGACTTGTAGCGACTCTATAGTTTCCAAGGAATAGCAGGTGGATTTGAACTGCTGACCTTAACCACTGTGCCAGCAGGGCCCCTCCTGCTCAAAGTGTGGTCTTTGGTCTGTGCTGATCTGAAAACTACTACCAGTCCATGAGGGGATGAGGACCTGTGCCAGAATGTAAATCATCGTTGTTACTAAGCATTGCTCATCCCACTACCACTGCCGTCGAGTCGATTCCGACTCATAGCAACCCTATAGGACGGAGTAGAACTGCCCCGTAGAGCTTCCAAGGAGCACCTGGTGGATTTGAACTGCCAAACTTTTTGGTTAGCAGCCATAGCACTTAAACCACTACGCCACCAGGGTTTCCAAGCATTGCTTAGATCAGCTTTTTTTTTTTTTTTCCATACATTTTCTCAGTGAAGGAAGCAGTGTGTTGGTTTACATTCTGATGCAAACACCTTACCCTCTTGAGGACTGATAACGAATAGGATATTGGCTACTTTGAGTAGCACTGATCCATATAAACCATTCATAGGTCCTCTCCTCATACTCTCTCTTGAATGCACTTCTATCTGGCTTTCGACTACATGGCTCCAATGAAAATACTGTTGTCAAAGTCAGCAGAAACTTTCACATTGTAAGCCAATTCTCAGCCCTCGTTGTCACTCCACTGTTGATATCCTTTCTTGGCTTGGCTTCCAGGTCACCACAATCGTTTGGTTTTCTTCCTATCTTATTGGTGACTTCTCATTATCCTTTGCTGTTTCCTCTTTTTCTATATCCCTTTTAAAAATTCAGTAAAATTTACTGTTTTGGTACACAGTTCTGTGGCTTGTGAAAAATGCACAGATAAAGTCATATAACCAGTAATACAGTTGTAATGGGTTAACACTTGGGGATACTGGGAAAAGGTGAATGTATTTTGTGTGAGACTGTGGCATGTATACACCACCTGGAGGGTGGAACTCTTAGGACTCCTGATAGGCGTGCTGTGACCACCATTGGGCTGTGAATGAAGGTCCAAACTAAGGGGGCATTTCTTCAGGAACGTTTCACTCTTCAGGTCCTGTCCAGTGAGAAAGGAATACACCTGAAGTTCTCATGGGGTGACTAGGAAGTAGATGGGATGTGAGAATTCATCAAAACTGAAAACAGTCTTTGCTTTGCCTTGCAATTCTACCAATCCTATAAAAACATGAATAACTTGAACAAATACTCAAAGTTTATACAAAGGTGTTCTCTTTAGCACTGGTTTGAACTTCAAAAAATTGGAAACATTTGAAATGACTATTCTCAGTGTTGGCTGAATAAACCACTACGTACATGTTACATACAATATAGAAAGGAATATCAAATAGGTTTTAAAGAAGGCAGCACCAATGCATTAATATAGAAAGATGCATACAGTATATTGTAGTATGAAAAAAGTGAGTTTCGATATTAAATTCTCTTCCTACTCATTCTTCGCTGTAGTCTCAGCTATTTCCCTGGACCACTGGTCCACAGCACTGAGAATTTTATATTTTAGAAAACTGATATGGTACATAGATTATGTGTTAACATCTTCAGGAGGGTCTGGAAAAATCATTTCCTTCTTAATTAACACAATGATATTTATTCAGTAGAATGTGGAATACCAGTTGAGATGTTTCAACAAACAGATACAGCACTGGAGGCGCTCACTCGTCTATGGCAAGAAATCCGGGAGACAGCCACCTGGCCAACCAACTGGAGAAGATCCATATTTGTGCCCATTCCAAAGAAAGGTGATTGAACACAGAATGCCAAAGTTATTGAGCAATATCATTAATATCACACGCAAGTAAAATTTTGCTGAAGATGGTTCAAAAACGGTTGCAGGAGTACATAGACAGGGAACTCCCAAAAATTCAAGCCAGTTTCAGAAGAGGACGTGGAATGAGGATTATCATTGCTGATGGCAGATGGATCTTGGTTGGAAGCAGAGAATGCCAGAAAGATGTTTACCTGTGGCTTACTGACTATGCAAAGGCATTCGGCTGTGTGGATCATAACAAATTACCGATAACATTGCAAAGAATGGGAATTCCAGAATACTTAATTGAGCTCATGCAAAACCTGTACATAGAACAAGAGGCAGTCGTTAGAAAAAGAGAACACTGCATGGTTTAAAATCAGGAAAGGTGTGCGTCAAGGTTGTACCCTTTCACCATACTTATTTAATCTGTATGCTGAGCAAATAATCTGAGAAGCTGGACTATAAGAAGAAGAATGCAGCATTAAGATTAGAGGAAGACTCATTAACAACCTGCGCTATCCAGATGACACAACCTTGCTTGCTGGAAGTGAAGAGGACTTGAAGCACTTACTGATGAAGATCAAAGACTACAGCCTTTAGTATGGATTACATCTCAAATTAAACCAGAATCCTTACAACCGGACCAATAAGCAACATCTTGATAAATGGAGAAAATATTGAAGTTGTGAAGGATTTCATTTTACTTGGATCCACAATCAAAGCCTATGGCAGCAATAGTCAACAAACCAAAGGACTTATTGCATTGGCAAAACTGCTGCAAAAGACCTCTCTAAAGTGTTGAAAAGCAAGAATGTCATTTTGAGGACTAAGGTACGCCTCACCCAAGCCATGGTATTTTCAATTGCCTCATCTGCATGCAAAAACTGGACAATGAATAAGAAAGACCAAAGAGGAATTTATGCCTTTGAATCATGATCTTGGTGAAAAATATTAAATATACCAGGGGCTACCAGAAGAAAGAACAAATCTGTCTTGGAAGAAGTACAGCCAGAGTGCTCCTTGGAAGTAAGGATGGAGAGATTTTATCAGGAGGGACCAGTTCCTGGAGAAGGACATTATGCTTGGTAAGGTAGAGGGTCATCGAAAAAGAGGAAGAACCTTGATGAGACAGATTGACACAGTGATTGCAACAATGGACTCAAACAACGATTATGAGAAAGGCAGGGGACTGTTCTGTTGTACATAGGGTCACTATTAGTTGGAACCGACTGAACGGCACCTAACAATAACCACTGAATGTCTGTGTATTCAAACTAAATGGGAAGTTAAAAAGATACGTAAACATCACCATATCTTCTGACGTTTTGCCACCAAATCCACCTTGTACCAAGTTTATAAAAACCTTTTTTTTAGTGCATTTTGGGTTTCAGACTTGATGGTAAGGCCTTGTTGGCTCTGCAGTTAGGATACCGTGTGACCTGGGTACCAGCATCTACGAGGCCCCTGCATCCTGCCTCTGCTCACATAGGTCCAATCATTATCTACTCTGATTCAGAACGCTTCCAGGTTTCCCAGATCCTTCACCGGGCTCACAGGGCCCCTTACTGCCTGTCCCTCACCCACTTTTCCAGCTTCATTTAGCACCAAGAGCATCAGCCCCAGTCTTGCCTTCCACTTTCTCCAGGTTGAGCTCCCTCTGGCCCCAGGCCCTCTCGTCCTCTGATCAGTTTTCTTCATTAACTCCTCTTTTCTTCAGATCTCACCCTCACTCCCGTAACCCAATTCCATGGTACAACATCTGGCACTTGCCCTTTGTAACACTTAATGACAGTTGTAATTTTTGGTGAGGTCCAGGTCTGCTCCACTAACCACTATGTGTAAGATTTAAGTTTTAAAATTAATAGAGATACTCAGGTTTGTCATGCATAAACTCAGTTTATTGCAAGGTAGACATGGCAAGGCACCCTAGTGAGACCTCGCAACAATTATTGTTAATCTGACAGGAAAAATTTATCTTGATTTAATGCTTTTTTCCCTGATTATGAGTTTAAGAATTTGTCCATTTGTTAATTTGTATTTCTTTCATGAATTGTCTGGAGGGCTCTCTTTTTTCTTTAACTTTTCTCCCACTTTTCTTACCACTTTTTAAGACATGTATTTGCAACTATACGCAACTGTCTACTGGGCGCATCCACTTGGATTTCTAACTGGCATCTCCAGATTCTCAGGTCGAAGGTAGAAATCTTGATTTCTTCCCAGCCCCCACTCCCAGGAACTTGTCCTTCTCCATTCTTTTCCATTCAATCAATGGTACCTACATTCTCTTAATGACTAAGACAAAAACCTAGGAGGTATATTTGATTTACTCCTTCTCGTAGCCAGTGCATCTGTGCATCTCATTGTCTTCCCTTCAGACTAAGTCCCTGAATTCTGATATAACCCCTCCTCCTCCCCCCACAGACATATATACCTGGGAACACCTTTTCTGGGTTACTTGGCTGTGGTCCCTCCCCCAAGATTGTCCCTCCCCTTCAGAATCACGGTGTGGGATATTTTGGGTGGAGTCTGTTTGGCTTCAAGGTCCCTAGATAGGGTAAGTGGTTTGTCATCGGCTGTTAAACTAAAGATTGGTGATTGGAACCTACTCAGCTGCTCAACAGAAGAAAGGCCTGGAAAACTGCTTCAGTAAAGATTACAGCCAAGAAAACCCTATGGAGCAGTTCTATTCTGTAACACCTGGGGTCACCATGCATCAGAGTTGACTCTATTGCAATGGGTTTGTTCATTTTTTGGTTTGGCTTCATGTGAGTCCTGTTGAGATAGAAGATGGGTCGAGAGTACTGGCCAAGGGCACATTCTTAGGAAAAAGAAGTATGAAGGGACAGACAGGAAAAGCAGTCTGTCAAAAGAGAAGTAACGACAACTAAACAAGGTCAAGTTTCTGAGGGATCAAAACAAGTTAAAAAGGGACTGTTCAAAATAATATTAAGCCAGTAATAGAAACTGATTAAAGTTTAATATATGATTTGAAAATTGGGTTAACATTTTAACTAGGGAGTCAAAATGTTCCAAAGATAAGAAAACTTCCAAAAATTCTTATACCCCATCTTATTAACATTGCCTTGGAAAAGGACCCAGGGACAGTGTTTACATAATAACAATTTACCCTAAAACACAGCTTTCACCCTGACCCTGGAGCTCCTGTTGCTTGAAACTGACTGCACATAGATAATTCTTCAGAAGAGCCCAATGCCCAAGGCAAAACAGTCTTCACTAAGCTGCTTAGTAGGCTATTGTTTGACTTAAAGGTGACTTTAGGAAACCAGTCAGCTCAAGGCTCAAGGTTCAAAAGGACATCTAAGGGCAATGGCCTGGGTAAGTTATCCAACCTCCATGGACCCTGGATATCTGAATTCCAGGAGAATTAAAACTGTTTCTCAGAACTGAAAAAATGTTCATTGGACTCATAAACCAGATCACTGATGAATTGTGTTGACTTCAACTCATGGTGATCCCATGTACAACAGAATGAAACACTGCCTGATCCTGAGTCATCTTCACAATCACCGGCAAGTTTGTGTCTATCATTGTAGCTATTATGCCAGTCCATCTCACCGAGGGACTCCCTCACTTTTGCTGGTCCTCTACTTTGCCAAACATGTTTTCCTCCAGTGATTGATCCCTCCTGATGACATATCCAAAGCAAGGGAGTTGGACCATAAGGTTTTTTTTTTTTTTTTAATTGTGCTTTAAGTGAAAGTTTACAAATCAAGTCATACAAAAACTTATATACATCTTGCTGTGTACTCCTAGGTGTTCTTCACCTAATGAGACAGCACACTCTTCCTCTCCACCCTGTATTCACTGTATCTATTCAACCAGCTCCTGTCCTCCTCTGCCTTCTCATCTCGCCTCCAGACAGGTGCTGCCCATGTATTCTCATGTGTCTACTTGGGCGAAGAAGCTCACTCCTCATTAGTATCATTTTCTGTCTTACAGTCTAGTCCAATCCCTGTCTGAAGAGTTGGCTTCGGGAATGGTTCCAGTCTTGGGATAACAGAAGGTCCGGGACTTTGACCTCTGGGGTCCCTCTAGTCTCAGTCAGACCATTAAGTCTGATCTTTTTGGACCACAAAGTTTTTATTGGCTAATTTTCAGAAGTAGATTACTAGACCTTTCTTCCTACTCTGTCTTAGTCTGAAAGCTCCACTGAAATCTGTCCACCATGGGTGGCCTTGCTGGTATATGAAATATTGATGGCACAGTATCACAGCAACACCTAAGCCACCACAGTATGATGAACCGACAGATGGGTGGTGGACTGATAATGATGCATTAGTAGAAATAATTTCAGCAGACTGATAGGGGTAAAAGCCAGAATGCCTTACGTGTTAAAAACAAAATATGAAAAAAAAAAAAAAAAACCCTTGCCATCAAGTCAATTCAACTCATAGTAACCTTATAAAATTAATTAGCCCAAATCATGAAATCAAAGTGGAATAATGGATTTTTTTTCTGTTAATTTGCATCTCAGAAGGTTGGTAATTCCATCTCAATTCTGCTCTCCCACCTATCGGATAATTCCATTTAGCTATTGCCCCCGCCGTGTAGATGAAATGGTTGGAACTACAGAATTTCCCCACCTACAGGGTTTTGAGTCCAAGAAGGGTGGTGATTTCATCTTAAGAGTGAACCTGAATGTTTTCAGTTCCTGCAAACTGTAAGGTTCTCCACCTATTAACTGAAAGGTTGGCAGTTGAACTCACCCAAAAGCACCTAGGAAGATAGGCCTGGTGATCTGCTTTGGGAAATATCACAGCCTTGAAAACCTTATGGAGCAGTTCTACTCTGCACACATGGGGTCGCCATGAGTTGGGATGAATTTGTTGGCAATTAACATCCATAACCACTTAGATATCAAAGGATGACTTCTTAATACAATGAATTTCATTATATTTACATATTTTTTTCAACAAAAATATATGATTTGGGCCCTGAGTCAAACAAACTCTAAAAAAAATAAAAAACTGTGAGCAGCTTGGGAACTTTGAACACAGAAGGGATATTTGGTGATATTGGAGTTACATTTAATTTTTTAAATGTGATTATGATATTATGATTTTTAAAAGGTCTCATCATCTCTTAGAGGTAGATATTGATGGATTCATTAGGAAATGACCTAATGTCTGTGATTAGCTTCAAAATAATCTAGATTGAGAGTGGGGTTGTGTGGCGGAGGGGTGGGGAAAACCAGATGAAGAAGATTGGCCACATGTCAATGACTGTTGAAAATAAGTGATTCATGGGAGTTTATTATCCTATTCTCTTTGCTGTGTATGTGTTTGCAATTTCTGACTACTTTAAAAAAATAAACAAGTATGGGAAAAAATAAGCATATATATAAATTACCCAATACTCAGAAATTGCCTGGAATTAATATCAACATTATTGCTATATGAACAGCATAGAAATAGTTTAAAAATAACTAAATGTGCACACAATAAGAATCATAATTCCATCATTGGAAATATTCATATTCTAAAGTATGCCTATTCAGACATTTTTCTCTTTGGTAATACTTTAGCGTAATTTGAGATTATATATTTTTTCACCTCCAACAATATGCAAATAGTATTCTTTTCCATCATAGCACCTTTATTATTTTTTTAATATTTTTTCTTTTACTGTGCTTTAAGTGAAAGTTTACAATTCAAGTCAGCTTTTCATACAAAAACTCATGCACAGATTTTTATGTGACCCTAGCTGCTCTCCCTACAATGCAACACCACACTCCTCTCCACCCTGTATTTCCTGTGCCCATTCAACCAGCTCACCGCCTTCTGCCTTCTCATGTCACCTCCAGACAGGACTGGCCCACAATGGTCTCATGTGTCTACCTGAGCTAAGAAGCACACTCCTCACCAGTATCATTTTATGTCTTATAGTCCACTCCGATCTTTGTCTGAAGAGGTGTCTTCGGGAATGGTTTTAGTTTTTGGCTAACAGAGAGTCCAGGGATATGACCTCTGGGGTCCCTCCAGTCTCAGACCATTAACTCTGGTCCTTTTACCAGAACTTGAAGTCTGCATCCCACTTATTGTCTGCTCCATCAGGGATTCACTGTTGTGTTCCCTGTCAGGACAGTAATTGGTGGTAGCCAGGCACCATCCTGAAGTAGAGAAAATATGTTTCTTTTGGTGTTTTTAGTTTTGGAATAGAGAAAATATATTTCTGGTGTTTTAGTATACCCGTATAAACTGTGATTAATTTCTAGTTTTTGAAACATAATTACTTGCTCTGAAATCTGTCTCATGATTGTTTTTATGAAGAAGAATAAGGTAATCAATTTTTAGTTGTTGATTAAACTATGTTCCTCTCCCAAGGAAGAAAAAATACACAAAACCAAGGTAGCTGAAGAAAGCTTAGATCCATCTTGTGACAGAAACCAGGACGGTGTGAATGGACTTGCAGGACTCCAAGATGACATGCAGAGACTTGCAGAACTTCAATAATAGATCACTTTATCATCATGTCTACCTCAAGGAAAAACCAACATTCCTGAAAAACTCTAAATCCTGACCTTACCCCTATAAAAACTTTCCAATTAGTCCTCTAGTTTAGACAGAATTTGAGAGAAATTTAGCCCTCTCTGTCTCTTGTATATTGGTATTCAATAAAGCCCTCTTGCTGCTTACCTCCTCCTGTCTCAGTATTGGCTTTGCAGCAGGAGGCACAAATCCGCAATTGGCAGTAACAATCTAGTTTTTCCGGCCTCAGGCTGATGGAGTCTCTGGTTTATGGGGCCTTTTCTGTCTCTTGGGATCATATTTTCCTTGACCCTTTGGTGTTCTTCATTCTCCTTTGCTCCACGTGGGTTGAGACCAACTGATGCTTCTCAGATGGCCGCTTCCTAGCTTTTAAGACCGCAGAGGCCACTCACCAAACTGGGATGCGGAACGTTTTCTTAATATACTTTTTTATGCCAGCTGACCTAGATAGCATCTTAATTTGTATAAAATGGATTTATCTAAATGTTATAAAAATAAAGCATTCTAGTTTAAAAAATGCATATCTAAAAAAATATAAAACAGTGTAGTAAGAAAGTAAAATCCTCTATATCCTCCTCGCTAGAAATAATGTTAGCTAATAAAACCAGTGAAATTATTTTTAAAAAACTTTTCATTTAAAAGAAATATTACCTAAAATAATTTTGGATTCATAGAAAAGTTGTAAGACAATACAAAGAATTCCTGTATACCGTTTATCCAGATTCCCCTAATGTTAACATATTACAGAACCATGGTACATTTGTAAAAACAAAGAAATTAACATTTGCACAATAGTATTAACTAACTACAGTTTTTACCTGGCATTCTAGTGTTTGCACTGAGGTGCAATGGATTGCTTTTGCGTGACTTTTCTCGCCATGATCTTCTAGTAACTTCCACCAAATTTTGGGGTGAGACCATGCTAATAAGGTATATGGAACCCTAACAAGGAGATTAGTCAGTTTTACCATCCCACTAGGCTTAAAATGAGCCATCTCAGAGGTGAGAGGGGGAGGATCTCACCACCACCAAGGAAGAAGACCCAAGAGCGGAGTGCATTCTATGACCAGGATTCCTGTGCTGAGAAGCTCCTGGAACCAGGAGACAGAAAGAGAGCTATAACACTGAAGACAACGGTGAGAGGTGGTGGCAGAGAAACGGCGGTAGGAGACAAAATGGTGGGCTCCCCAGCTGAGTGCCTTTGGGCAGAAGGCTTGCTGGCAGAGTAGGATGCTTTTGAGAACTCAGTGGGGCTAGGTTTGCTGACCCAAGGAGCTAGAGCTGAGCGGCTTCAGGCCAAGGGTTACTGGCAGAGTGGGGTGCCTCTGGGCACTTATTGGCAGAGCTAAAGAGCTTTGTAACACTTGCTTGAGCAGGGCAGACGACGAGGAGCCAGAGAGAGGTGTGCCTGCAGGCACAGCTGAGAAGAGGCTGCCTGATGGAAGAACAGTATCCTCCTGAGCATTCCTGAACCTGAATTGTAACCTGTTACTTCCCTAATAAACTCCATAACCATGAGTATTGTCTGTGAGTTCTGTGTGGCCGTTGCAATGAATTATAGAACCCAGAAGAGAAGCAGGGTACCATGGGAGGGATGATTGATGTCAGAAGTGGTAAAAATGGCAGAGAGAGGAGGCATGTCTGACCTCCAGTTCATAGCAATCAACCTTAGGCTATGAGATCTTGATTCCTCTTCCCTCCTGTGAAATTAGAGGAGGTCAGACACTGCCTCCATGCCATTTTTACATCCACAATTTTTTTTCTTTTTTTCTGTTCCAGGATCTAATAGGATACCACATTGCATTTCATGTATTTTTTCAAACAATTTGTTGTGGACTTTTTCCAGGCAATACATTTAGTTCTCCTTTATCTCTTTCCCAGCAACATCACACTCCATTATATAAGTTTTGCATAAGTTATATAACCCCTCCCTCCATCAACATGTAGGTTGTTTTCAAAGTTTTGACATTAGATCTAAGACTACAGGAAAATTCCTTGCAATTATTCTTCTATAGAATAATTTCCTAGATGAGTAATTTCTGAATTACTGTGACTCTGCCTGCTGTTTCCAGCCTCAGACCCTAGCTATGAGGGACCTCTACTGAGCTCAAACCATGGTTAAGGCTTCTTCCAGAGACCTCTTGTTAAAGACAAAAGCCTGACATCTGAACGTTTAGACTCTAGTCATTTAACTAACACTGTAATTGTTAATACTGATTCTCTGGTTCCAAATGAATGTTGTGAGGTCTTACTTGCATGTATTTCCATGACTACCTTGCAATAAGCTAAAGGAGTTTATGCATGATAAACATGAGTATCTCTGTCTTAGGCTGGGTTCTGAGAAGCAAAACCAGTGAAGTGTATAAATATATATATACAGAGAGATTCATATCAAGGAAATTGTGGAGGCTGACAGGTTCCAAGATTGGCAGGTAAGCTGCTACCTTAAGTCCCAAGAACCAGAGGTCAGATGAACCAGAGCCAGCTGCAGGATCCAAAGCATGCAAAAACCAGCAAGCTTTGCCAGAGTTCACCTATACTGGATGCAAGCCACACCCCCAAGGAACTCCCTTTCAACTGATTGGCTGCTCAAAACAAATCTCATCATAGAGGTGATAACATTATGTCAAATCTAATTATGGAGGTGATTGCATCATTACATAGCTTCCAAACTACGTCATAACTGCCAAAACACTGAAAATCATGTCCAAGGCAAGTTTACACACAACCTTAGCCATCACAGACCAGTTTGTCAACTGGGCACCCATAAATATCTCCAAATAAAGACAATTATAAAGTCATACTTGCACCTAACATGATACAACTAACACATGAACTGAAAAATGCTCTTATATTAAAAAAAAAAAAAATTGATACACACATACAAGAATGAAATACTCATAACAATTACAATCCTTGTTTCAGCAACTGGTCACATGGATGTAGCTGGAATTTAAAACTACCTTCTTCCACCACCCATTCCTTACTCCCTTTACCCTCACCAAGCACCTCAGCTGGGTGTGGTTCTTTGCCTGGTGTGGTAATACAAAACTTCATTCCTGAAGGATGTGGGCTATTAGTAGTCATGTCAGAATTGGGTTACTGTAGTTTTCCATTGACTTTAATCACAGGGCATGGGAGTACTAAGAAATGTCCCTAAGGGATCCCCTGTATTCCAGACATACTCTTCTTTATCTCCATTATGTAATATCAGTCCAATTTCCTCTTGGTAATCAGGATCAATCACACCAGCCAATTGGTAACTCTCTTCTTTGCCTGTTGATCCAGAGGTGCAAGGAGCACAAAGTGGCCAGGTGGCATTCTTAACTTCCAGTTCAATGGAATCAATGATGTGTCTCCAGATGGGTGCATTCCTTCCTTTGGAACTAAGACCTCTAGACCTGCAGAGCATAGGTCTCAGGGACAGGAAGCAAAAATTTTGTGAGTGGCTCACTAGGGGTAATAGTGAGTGGTGCCGCTCTCATTTCCACTCCTTGATTCCTGAATCCATGAATCTTGGCTATGAGAGAAATGGCGTTCTATGTTGGACACTGGTTTAGAGCATATAGCTCCCTGGAGAACATTATCGCAGCCCTGCAAGGTATTGTCACCTAGCTGGTGCCTTAATTGTGTCTTTAGAAGGCCATTTCATCATTCTATCAAGACAGCTGCTTCAGGATGATGAGGAATATGGTAAGATCAGTTAATTCCATGAGCATCAGCCCATTGCTGCACCTCAGTTGCTGTGAAGTGAGTCCCTTGATCCAAGGTGATGCTGTGTGGGATACCATAATGGTGAATAAGGCATTCTGTAAGTCCACAGATGGTAGTTTTGGCAGAAGGTTCGCGTGCAGGGAAGGCAAATCTGTATCCAGAGCAAGTGTTTATTCCAGTAAGGACAAAACGCAGCTCTTTCCATGATGTAAACTGTCCAATGTAATCAACCTCCCACCATGTTGCTGACTAATCACCTCGAGAAATGGTGTCATATTGGGGATTCAGTGTTTGTCTCTGCTGCTGGCAGACTGGGCACTCAGCAGTGGCTGTACCCAAGTTGACTTTGGTGAGTAGAAGTCCATGTTGCTGAGCCCATGATAACCTTCATCCCTACCACCATGGCCACTTTGTTCATGAGCCTATTGGGCAATGATGGGAGGAGCTGGGGAAAGAGGGTAACAGAACATGTCATCCTACCCACTTGATTGTTAAAATCCTCCCCTGCTGAGGTCATCCTTTGGTGAGTATTTACATGAGACACAAATATCTTCACTCCTTTGGTTCATTTAGAGAGGCCTGTCGGCATACTTCTTCCCCGTACCTTCTTGTCTTCAATTTTCCAACCATGTTACTTCCAAGTCCCTGACTATCCAGCCAAACTATTGGTCACAGCCCATGAATCAGTATACAATCACACATCTGGTCATTTCTCCTTCCAAGTAAAATCAAGAACCAGGTGCACTGCTCAAAGTTCTGCCCATTTGGAGGATTTCTCTTAACCACTGTTCTTCAGGATGGTCCCAGAAAGGGGCTGTAGTGCTGTCACTGTCTACTTTTGAGTGGTGCCTGCATATCATGCAGAGCCATCTGTAAATCAGGCATGAGTTTTCCCTCCCTCATTGACTGATCATAAGGAACTCCTCGAGAGGCTGTAGGTGCAGGCTGGGAGGTGGAAGGTAATGTGACAGGAGTGGAGACTGTGAATATTTGGGCCCTTCCTCATGCAACTTACTTGTGCCTTCAGGTCTTGCTCAGGCCCGATCTCATACATACCACTCCCAATTAATGATGGAGTGCTGCTATACGTGTCCAACTTTATGGCTCTGTGGGTCAGACAACACCCAGTTTGTGACGGGCAGCTTAGGACTCATAGTTAAGCATTCAGTCTCTACTAAGGCCCAGTAAAAAGCTATAATTGTTAATGTGGTGTGTCAACTTGGCTGGGCCATGATTCTCCGTGGTTTGGCAGTTGTGATGTAGTTTGGCAGTCCTATTATGATGCGATCACCTCTGTAATGAGATCTGATATAATGTGATCACCTCCATGATGGGAAGCCGAGCTGAAACCTGTCCTCCATGGGTGACCCTACTGGTATCTGAATACCGGTGGCATAGCTTCCAGCATCACAGCAACACGCTATGACAAATTGACAGACATGTTTCAAGATCTATCCTGAAGTACAATGCTGTCAGTGATAGGATAATATCCATACACCTACAAGGAAGACCAGTTAATACGACTATTATTCAAATTTACACACCAACCACTATGGCCAAAGATGAAGAAATAGAAGATTTTTATCAGCTGCTGCAGTCTGAAATTGATCTAACATGCAATCAAGATGCATTGATAATTACTGGTGATTGGGATGCAAAAGTTGGAAACAAAAAAGAAGGATCAGTAGTTAGAAAACATGGTCTTGGTGATAGAAACAATGCCGGAGATTAAATGATAGAATTTTGCAAGACCAACGACTTCTTCATTGCAAATACCTTCTTTCACCAGCATGAGCGGCGACTATACACATGGACTTCTCCAGATGGGACACACAGAAATCAAATTGACTACATCTGTGGAAAAAGACAATGGAAAAGCTCAATACCATCAGTCAGAACAAGGTCAGGGGCTGACTGTGGAAAAGACCTTCAATTGCTCATATGCAAGTTCAAGCTGAAACTGAAGGAAATCAGAGGAAGTCCACGAGAGACAAAATATGAACTTAAATACATCCCACCTGAATTTAGAGCACATCTGAAGAATAGATTTGACGCATTGAACACTAGTGACCCAAGACCAGACGAGTTGTGAAATGACATCAAGGACATCATCAATGAAGAAAGCAAGCGGTCATTGAAAAGACAGGAAAGAAAGAAAAGACCAAGATGGATGTCAGAGGAGACTCTGTAACTTTCTCTTGAGCATCGAGCAGCTAAAGCAAAAGGAAGAATTGATGAAGTAAAAGAACTGAACACAAGATTTCAAAGAGCAGCTTGAGAAGACAAAGTAAAGTATTATAATGACATGTGCAAAGAGCTGGAGATGGAAAACCAAAAGGAAAGAACAAGCTCAGTGTTTCTCAAGCTGAAAGACCTGAGGAAAAAGTTCAAGTTTCACGTTGCAATAGTGAAGGATTCTATGGGGAAAATATTAAACAACACAGGAAGCATCAAAATTTGTAAAAAAAAAAAGAAATCAAAAGATGCATTGCATTCGGTAAATCTGCTGCAAAGGACCTCTTTAAAGTGTCGAAGAGCAAAGATGTCACCCTGAAGACTAAAGTGCACCTGACCCAAGCCTTGGTATTTTCAGTTGCATCATATGCATGTGAAAGCTGGACAACGAATAAGGAAGACCGAAGAAGAATTGACGCCTTTGAATTGTGGTGTTGGCGAAGAATATTGAATATACATGCCATGGACTGCCAAAAGAATGAACAAATATGTCTCAGAAGAAGTACAACCAGAATGCTCCTTAGGAGCAAGGATTATGAGACTGCGTCTTACATACTTTGGACATGTTGTCAGGAGGGATTAGTCCCTGGAGAAGGACATCATTCTTGGCAGAGTACAGGGTCAGTGAAAAAGAGGAAAACCCTCAGCGAGGTGGATTGACACAGTGGCTGCAACAATGAGCTCAAGCATAACAACTATTGTAGAGATGGCTCAGGACTGGGCAGTGTTTCATTCTGTTGTGCATAAGGTTGCTATGAGTTGGAACTGACTGGACGGCACCTAACGACAAAAACCATGATGGGAGCTGCTGTGAGCAACCAATCAGTTGAAAGGGAGTTTCCTTGGGGGTATTGCCTGCGTTCAGTATAGGTGGACTTTCTGCAGGGTGCATCGGCTTTTGTTAACTCTGGATCCTGCAGCTGGCTCCTGTTTGTCTGGCCTCTGTTTCATGGGACTTGAACTAGCAGCTTATTTGCCATCTTGCCTTCCGATCTTGGGATTCGCTGGTCTTTGCAGCCTGTGAGCCAGTGCCTTGCTGTCTGACCTGTTGATCTTAGGTTTGCCAGCCCCTGTAGTTGCATGAGTCAGGAGAAGCCTCCAGCCTGACCCACAGACTGGGCACTTTGCAACCTCTACAACTTCATGAGCCACTTCCTTGATATAAATCTCTCCCTACGTATATTTATGAACTTAATTTGTTTTGCTTCTCTAGAGAACCCAGCCTAAGACACAACCCAAAAGCTGCTTCTCAAAAGAAGAGTAGTTATCTGCAGAGGATGGCAGAGCTTGCTCCAAAATTCTAAGGGTCTTTGCTATGATTCACAAATAGCGGCCTGCCAAAGGCTCCAAACAGCATCTCTATTTGCCACTGACACTTCAATGGCACAACTGGTTCAGCCAGATCACCTACCCCAAGTGGCAAAGTAGCTTTCATGGCAGCCTGAACCTGTTGCAGAGCCTTCTCTTGGTCTGGGCCCCACTTGAAACTAGCAGCTTTTCAAGTCAGTTGATAAATAGGCCAGAGTAGGATACCCAAATGAGGAATATGTTGCCTCCAAAATCCAAAAAGGCCCAAAAGACTTTATGCCTCCTTTTTAGTTGTGGGAGGGGCCAGGTGCAATAACTTATTCTTCACTTTATATGAAATATCTCGACATGCCCAACACCACTGGACCCCTAGAAATTTCACTGACGTGGAAGGCGCCAGAATTTTTGTCATTGACACTTATTCCTTACTAGGTCCAGTCAGCATAATGTCATCCATGTAACGGACCATTGTGATGTCTTGTGGAAGGGAAAGGTGATCAAGATCCCTGTGGACTAAATTATGACATAGGGCTGGAGAGTTGATATACCCCTGATTTAGGACAATAAACGTGTATTGCTGGCCTTGTCAACTGAGGACAAACTGCTTCTGGTGGTCCTTCAAAGCATGTATGGAGAAAAAGGCATTAGCCCAATCAATAGCTGCATACCAGGTACTAGGACATGTATTAATTTGCTCAAGCAATGAAACCACATCTGGAAGAGCAGCTGCAATTCGAGTCATCACCTGGTTAAGTTTTCAATAATCCACTGTTATTCTCCAAGATCCATCTGTTTCATGCATAGGCCAAATAGGTAAGTTGAATGGGGATGTGGTAGGAATCACCATCCCTGCATCCTTCAAGTCCTTGCTGGTGGCCGTAATCTCTGCAATTCCCTCCAGGAATGTGATATTGATTTTGGTTTACTATTTTCCCAGGTAGGGGCAGTTCTATTGGCTTCCCACTTGGCTTTTTCTACCATAGTAGCCCTTATTCCTCTTGTCAGGGATCCAATGTGAGGTTTCTGCCAGTTGCTGAGTATATCTATTCCAGTTAAGCATTCTGGAACTGCTGAAATCACTACAGGATGTGTTTGGGGAACCTACTGGGCCCACTGTGAGCTGAAGCTGAACTAAGACTCCATTAATAACCTGACCTCCGTATGCCCTCATCCTGACTATTGGGCTACAGTGACGTTTTGGATCTTCTGGAATTAGTGTCAGTTCAGAGCCAGTATCCAGTAATCCCCTAAAAAGTATGATTTTTTCCTTTTTCTCAATGAACAGTCATTCTCATAAAAGGCCATAGATCCCTCTGGGGAAGGCTGGAGAAAGATTCACAGTATGTATTTTTGGCAATATAGTAGGGTCCTTCCTCAGGGGAACCCAGCCTCCCCTTCATTCAAGGGGTTGTGGGTCTGTTAACTGGTTCAAGTCTGGGATTTGATTGAGGGGCCGTGACTCTGTATCTGGCAATTCAAGTTAGACTGCCATTCACTTGACTACAATTCTTCTGTTTGTTCAGATAAGTATTTAGTACAATTCCTGTCCATTTCACTCCTAGGGACACCATGATTAAATAGCCAATGCCATACAGCTATATGAGTCAGAATATCCTGATTACTGCTTTGACTCCACTGTCCATTATAGTAACGAAGTCCACCTTGTCTTTGTTGAGTGAGTGCCACCAGTTGGCCCCTTCCACCACTGGGTCCAGTCACGCCCTTTGTAGTTAGGAGTCTTAATTCAGTTAGGGCAGTTCCCGCAATAAAATCTGACTTCCATAAAATGGCAATCACAGCAGTGTTCAAAGATGCCATGGCTTCCTTCAAAAATTTGTTCCTCATTGTTATGGTAAAAGGTGTGTCCTCTGGGCACTCCAAGTGTGGGTCTGTGGGTCTAACCTGATAAATGTACATACCAGTTTCCCAAAGCCTTTGGTTTTCTTCAGGTTTTGCGCTTCAACTTGAGAGTGTGTGCCAGCACATAATCCATGCTTCAGTGACCCAGTCAAATAAACTATTAGATCCTTTCCTAACCTCTCTAGCTGAAACACTGAATAAAAGATCTGTGCTTAGTGGGCTCATATCAATAAAGTCAGACTGATCCAACTTTATGTTTCTTGCACCATTATCTCACATCCTTAATAGCCATTACCACACATATTCCCCCAGGTTTCTGTTTGTACATTTTAGAAAGCTTAAGCCAATCTTTTGGAGTGTAGCTTACCTCCTCCTGGGTTACGCTTTGTACTTCACCTTTTGGGACTCACTGGGACTTAAATTTAGTAGAGGTTTAGAAGCAAAATGTATACTGGAGATGTGTTCTGAGAACATTCAGCAACGTCTTGTAGGGCGTTTGCCTCAGGCAATCACTCAGATGCCTCCCCAGGGGATGATTCAGACAAAAGCTCTTCAGACGCAGCTGAGTTAATTTCATCAAATGGAGGTGGAGGGGTAATGATTTTACTGGGGAGGATGGCTTAGCAGCCAAAGATGGAGTAATCTCTTCACATGGGAGTGAGATGGCTGGTTCTGTGGGCAGGAGTGATTCAACAGAATTTAGGCACTCAGTGTCCCCAGATTCCTGATTATCTGCCCATATGTCCCCATCCCAAGTTTCAGGGTCACATTTCTTCCCAATCAATGCCCTTACTTTAACTTCAGACACCACTCACCTGGCACTGTAATTCAGCCATTCTTATGACAGGATTCTGGGTTTGGTTTTCAGCAATATCAGCTCTGTTACTACAAGATACAAGGCTTTCAAGGCACAAGTAGAAACTTTGAGGTCATTTATACAGCGCTTGAGCTGTGACTCTGAAGCCCTGTGCTCATCTCTTTCTTTCACCACTTTGTCGAGCCAAAGTAGGACCAACCAAAACGCTTTTTTAATTTAGTTCTGAAAAATTTAGAAAGGTATCAAACACCTGATCCCCCAGAACCTTGCCTCTCAGCAATACTTAATCTCTTGGTGGGATATTTTTCATATTTCTATTGCCACTTCATACCATGGATTAACAGTGCCCTCTTTACTACTGGAAGTATAGTCTTCAACATCTTTAAGACTATTAATTTTCTGAGATAAAATCCTACATGACAATATCCCACTAACTTCATACATTCTTGCTTTACCTTCAAAACAAAGCAGGAAGGAAGGTTATGAAAGTTTTACCCTGTGTCCCTGAATCTCTGCCAGGGATGTTAAACCACTTACTACACCAGAGTACAGAGATAGGCGGGAAGTAGAAAGTATGACTCCAACCCATGTAAAGTCTATTCTAATGCAAATACCTTGCTTTTTATATAGTCCAGGTCTGATTTAGTAATTTCCAGTTCCCAGGGTGTGGGAAGGGAGGAAAAGAGAAGATGGAATCTGGAGGGTTATGTGGCCATTAGATGTGAAAGAAAACACAGTTAACTTGATAGAGAACCAACGAGTTGTTGTAATGGATTCCAACTCATGGCAACCCCATGAATGTCAGAGTAAAAATGTGCTCCATAGGGTTTTCAATAACATAGTTTTGAAAGTAGCCAACCAGGCCTTCTTCTGAACTGCCTTTGGGTGGACTCCATGACCAACGCTTCATTAGCAGTGTTATCTGTTTGCATCACCCAGAGAGTCCACCTTGGTAGAGAATTAAAACAAAACAAAAGGCAACAACAAACCCATTGCCATGGGGTTGATACTGATATGGAAGAAGGATCTAAATAGGAGAAAATGGTCAGGCAAGGGCCTGGCCAGAATGTCTTCTCCCTTACAGAAATAAAATACGGATTGCTGGGGGCCGGGTGGGCAGCTGGTCAGATGTGAGTTTACAGTTTATCTGCTTGAGGACATCTTTAGATTCCTTCTGTGTGTTGTATCTGTATGTTCCCACCCACCCCCCAGGGTTCAAAGATTTTCACTCTAAAATATAAGTGATTTCTCTAGTGCCATGGGCTATTTCTGTGGCACTGATTTGCTGGTTTATTCTTTCAACGATTACTGTTCAAGACACTATGCTCACTTAAAGCACTGGTCAAATGGTCAAACAGAGTTGGATAAGTCCTGTCTGCTTTCACTGAGTTTTACAGTGTAGGAAGGAGTTTATAATCTAGCTGACAGGACAGGTACAAAATGAGCCATTTCCTTAATGTGATGTAAGTCACGAGTGACATAGAACAGTGCACCGTGAATGCATGTGGCAGGCTTACCTTATCTACTATGGAATGATCAGTGAGGACTTCACTAAAGAAGTGATGGTTATGTGATCCCAATACTCCGCAACATGTTTCTCCTTTTCAAAATGGGCAATTGAGAGCTTGACATAACTAATACCATGATGAACCTGTTTTTTTTTTTTTTTTTCTGCCCGGCTTTTCCTTTCTGCATACTTTTGTTAATGACTTTGTTTTGTTCTGTATGGCCACCCATGACTTATGACCCCCTACATGAAGATTAGAGCCCAGATGTCTGGCATGTATATCTTCAGCCTAATAAGGAGATGTCTGGCATGTATCTCTTTAGTCTGATGAAGTGTCTCTTGTAATTATTTTGTAATGAATAACTCATCTGGCCATGCTATCTGTGGGCTACGTGCCAAAAAAACACTTTTAACTCTTGTAAATGCCATATGTAAGCTGTAATATAAAACTGCCTTTCAGGATTCCAAGAAGATAGCCTGCAATGCTGTCAGACTTTCCGTTGGTGCCATCTCCTAAATAAACTTTCTCTCTCTTTCACTTACTTGGAGTATGTTTCATTGGCTTGACTGCTCCAGGGCACAGACCCTAATCAGGCAACGGTTATGCTTGGGTGTAGAGGGTGAGGAAGAAGGAGACGGCAGGAATGAGGCCTGGCTTTCTGGCATGGCCAACTTCTGTTTGAATGGTGGTGCCAATCTTGTTACCACAAATTGTGGATTTGTGCTGCCTGCCACAAAGCCAGTTCTGAGACAGGAGGAGGTAAGCAACAAGAGGGCTTTATTGAATTTCAGTATACAGGAGACAGAGAGGGTTACATTTCCTTCAATTTCTGTCTAAACTAGAGGACTAATTAGAGGGTTTTTATAGGGGTAAGGTCAGGGTTTAGAGGTTTTCAGGCATGTTGGTTTTCCTTTGAGGTAGACATGATGATAAAGTGATCTATTATTGAAGTTCTGCAAGTCTTTGCATGTCATGCTGGAGTCCTGCAAGTCCATTCACACCATCCTGGTTTCTGTCACAAGATGAATCTAAGCTTTGTTCAGCTACCTTGGTTTTGTGTGTTTTTTCTTCCTTGGAAGAGGAACGTAGTTTAATCAACAACTAAAAATTGATTACCCTATTCTTCTTCATAGAAACAATCATGAGAGAGATTTCAGAGCATGTAATTATGTTTCAAAAACTAGAAATTAATCACAGTTTATACAAGTATACTAAAACACTAGAAATATATTTTCTCTATTCCAATTATTATTTTATTCCAATACTAAAAATGCCAAAAGAAACACATTTTCTCTACTGCAATCTCTGACATAAAATGTACTAAGGAATTGCAGTTTTGAGAGAAAGGAGAATCTATTTGGACGCTTTGGATTTTTTGTACCCTAGTAAGATCCAGGAGAACTTGGGGGTGCAGTTAACATGCTCAGCTACTAACTGAAAGGTTGGATGTTGAGTCCTCCCAGAGGCACCTCAGGAGAAAGACCTGGTGATCTACTTTTCAAAAATCAGTTATTGAAAACCCTATCAAGCACAGTATTACTCTGACACACATGGAGTATCTATGAGTCCAAATCCACTTGACTGCAACTGGTGGTAAATCAAAGCCTTTGAATTTGTAAGCTTTCACAGGAAAAAAATATCTAGGGTTAGAATACCAAGGCTATAAACTGATTAAAATTTCTGATATACTCAACTTATCATTCATTTCGACATACTTGTCCTTTCCCCAGGGGGAAAATAAAGCAAATATTACAATATAGCCTAGGTGAGACTTCCCCATCAGTGTTCAAGACATTACGATAATTCATGTTTGGTATTCACACTGTGTAAGACAATTCCTTTCTTTGGTCTGTAGAATGGGGCCAATCAGACAGAATTATAGAGGGTAGTAGTTCCATATCACAAATGCAAATTGACCTCAAAAATTAATTGTTCCACTTGTATCTTCTGATATACTTACCTTGAAGAGCTAATAATCCTCTTACACCTTCTGCCAGAGGTGTTTTGGCTTTCTTCCTTATGACTGCGCTGGATAAAAAAATAACCAAAACTGTTGCCATCAAGTCGATTCAAACTCACAGTGACCATATACGACAGAGTAGAACTGCCCCATACGGTTTCCAAGCAGCACTGGGTGGAATCAAATTGCCGACCCCCAGGGTTTCATCAGTATCTGGTTTCCAAGTCCAATGATTGTTTCTTAGTCCCTTAAAAAAATTTTTTTTGATCTCTCAGGAACTTGATTTTATCAACCAGTTTTAGATTACTTTTTCTATTCAGGAGACAATTTCCTCTGCTTGCTCCATTAGATTCTATTGTGTCCTTTGTTCTGTTCTCACATAATACTAGTGTTCTTAATAGATCTTCTGCCTCACATCAGGATCCCACATGACAACACTGATTCTGAAGGAGGGGCTGAGGGATATGAGGGAGGACAAGATGGAGTCAGGCAATCCAAGAAGGCGTTCCCAGGCGTCTGCCAGAAGACTGTATCAGAATACAGGAACATAGTCTGAAGGGAAGACAACAGAAGTTGATGGTTGATTGGCTGTGAAGAGTTAAGAAGTAAGAGAAATCCAAGATGACTTCTAGGTTTTTGCCTTAGCTATTAGGAGAATGGAGGTTCCATTGATTGAGGTGGAGAAGACTGAGGGAGGAACAGGTTCCTGGGAATGGCAGTGAGGGTTGGGGAATTTTCTATTTTTGAGATGTCTGTTATATAATATAAACAGTAAACAGTTGAATAAAAAACCTTAAATACTTATCTTCCTTATCCCTACCTCCAGTTCACTTGTTTACCGAGGAAAACGTGAGGCTCAAAGAACTTGAGGAGATTTCCCCAAGGCACCCAGATGATAAAGAAGAGCCAGCAATCTAACCCAGGCTTTATTGATTCAACAAATGTTTAGTGAGTGTCTATTGCATGCCAGGTACTAAGCCAAGGGCCTAGAAATACAATGACTATGTTTCTTTTTGCAACATTTTAATCTGAAAATTTTTAAACATACAGAAAAGTTGAAAGAATAGTATACCGAACACTCTTCCATTTAGACTTAACGATTCAACAGTTAACATTTTACCACGTTTGCTTTATCTGCGTGTGTATATTTATATTCTTCTTCCTTTTTGACTGAATAACTTGAAATTAAATTGCAAACACAATAACATTTCACCTCCATATACATCAGCATGCATCTTTTAAGAATAAAGACATTCCCCTACTTAATGGCTTACCATTTACTACAGACAACAAAATTAACAATGATTCCATAATGTTGTCTAATATTCATTCTATTTTCAAGTTTCTCCAGTAGTACCCCAAATGCCATTTATAGATCCCCCATCCATGCTCCAATTAAAGTTAATGCATTGTATGTGGTTGTTATGTCTCTGTAGTCTCTTTTAATCTGGAAAACCGCTCCCCTTTTTGTTTTCTAGAGTTATGCGCTTTTGAAGACTTAGCCTAGTTGCCATGTAGAAATAACCAAAGTTCTGGATTTGTCTGATTTGTTTTCTCATGGTGTCCTTTAACTAGTCAGGTGGTGGTGGGCAGGGGAGTTCCCTGGGAAGAAATCCAAAATAGACCGTTGTAAGCAGAAGGTAGAGACAGACCAAAGAGAGAGACAGACCACTCCAAGTTGGATAAGCAGTCAAAGATTTATTATGGGTGTTCTGTGCAGCAGTAGAATGGGTGGATCTCTGCACTACTGCTAATGTGAGTTTGTGACACAACATCCACTTCCCCCAAGTCCAAAATATCCAGATGTTATGGTTTGGATCCAGGCTCCCTCAAGGATATGGTTTCTTGAGACAAGGATGTTATGTTCCCCAACCTCCTACTCATTTCTGGGAATGGAGTATTTGCCAGCACTGTGGTTAGCTTCAAGCCTGGAGACAGCTCGCAGGTCCTATATTGGTCACACCCTCATTTGTCCTCCCAAAACTAGTCCCTCTATCCACTTTTACACTGTTTTCCTGTCAACTAGAAGTTAGGTCTAGAGGCTTGATTCAGGTTAAGCATAATTATGAAGATGCTGTGAACACCATCTTGCATTTCATCAGGCAGACATATTAGGATGGCCCACTCTTAGAGATGCTTAACTAAGTCGATCACTTGATAAAGATGGTAACCACACTGTAGCTCTATTATAAAGGAATATTCCCCCCTTTATAATTAGTAAGAAGTCTGTAGGGTGATATTTTGGTACTGAGTGAATATTCTGTTTGCCAACAACTTTTCACACAGTGATTTCGCAACCACTGTTGATTCTTACATGAATCATTCATTACATTGGGGATGTTGATTTTTTATTCCATAATTTCTTCTATATTAACAATTAGCTGGCATTCTTCCATAAAATGACTTTTTCTCTTTTTTTGCCACACTCTTCCCTTCTCTTTATTATTACTAATATTAGGAATACAACTATGGACTCATGGGTTTCTTTTTAAATTTATTGTTTCTGATGCACACTTTCTGAAATTTAATGGAAATCTGTTTTGTTTTGCTATCATAAATAAAGTCAGCCCTCTGTATTTGAAGGTTCTACATCTGTGGATTCAAGAATCCATGGATGGAAAATATTCAAAAAGCAAAAGTTCTAAAAAGCAAAACTTGAATTTACCAGGTGCGGAGCACAATGCTAAATCCACGTGAATGAAATGATGTGTATGCATACCCTGCTGTAGCCTCCCGCCATTTCACAGATCCTCAGTCTCTCTCCAGAACTTGATGTTTGAGCTTGTAAAGACTGAGAGAGCATTAAAAGTAAGCATTAACAGCTATTTACATACTGTTTACATTGTATTAGGCATTATAGGTAATCTAGAGATGACTTAAAATATATGGCAGGATGTGTGTAGGTTATATCCAAATACTACACCATTTTATACAAGGGACTTGAGCGTCCGCAGATTTTGGTATCCCTGGGGGTCTTGGAACCAATCCCCTGCAGATACCGTGAAATGACTGAAATGCTGGAATGCATACCCTTATACATATTTGCTTCATATTTGTGGAGGTGTAGCTTCAGGATATACACTGGAAGTAGAATTGCTGAATGAAGGATAAATGCATGCTGGTAGGTATATCCAAATTTCCTTTCATGGAACTTGTGCTGTTTTTGCACTCCCATCAGTAATGTATGAGAGTGCCTGTTTTTCATAGCCTCACCAACAATGTATATTGTCAAGCTTCCGGACAAATCTGTTGTGTAGGAAATTACATTATCAGTTGAGCAACTTCCATTTGCTTAAAGGCTATCTGTATAGCTTTTGTGTGCATGTGAACTGTGTTGATGTCTTTGCTTATTTTTATTGGTGTTCTGATTATTTTCTTCTCTGTGTTGTCTAAGGCTGTTCCAGTTTACATTATAACCTATGCAAGGGAGTTTAGACTGACCTGCTGATCTTTGTAGTCATTGCCAGTAATTACAAGGGCAAGACATAGGACATTGTTATTATAAATAAAGTCAGCCCTCCGTCTCTCTCAATGGAGAGACATTTTGCAGCCTAAATATACATCAATAGGTAAATAAGTAAATAAATTGTGGTATACGTATACAATGGAATACTTTAGTAATACAAAGGAATACAAAAAAACTCGTGATTCATGCAACATGGCTGAATGGCAAAATAATCATTCTGAGAGAGAGATACCAGATAAAAATAGAGTATATGGTGTATGATTTTATTTATATGAAATGCTAGATACGCAAGTTAATTTATAGTGAAAGAAAGCACATCAGTTGTTGCCTGGGGACAGGATAGGAGTCGGGGTAGGAAAGAGGGATTATAAAGAGAAAGGAGGAAACATTTGGGGATAATGAAGATATTCATTATTCTGAATATGGCATAAACCCAGCAACAACTGCTTTCAAAACTATTTTTCTTTAAAATATTCAAAATTATCTATAAATATTAAAGGAAAAATATAAATTAAATATGAGTATGAACATTTAAAAAATTAATTACAGCTGAATTTTTTATTAAATCTTTTTTGAAAAATTTAATTAATTTTATAAAATATTCAAAATAGAGGCCTCTCAAGTTGGCAGCAGTACAACCCAAAAGTCCCCAAGACATTCCAAAACAGTAGCCTTTTGTTTAGAGAACAGAAGGCAAGACATTGGAAAGCATTTTTCTGGGGCCAGATTAGTGTTAGTCATGAGTGGATATTTAGTTTTACAGGTGCTTAGCTTTGAGCAACAGATCTTGAGTGACAGCGACAACCATGTACTCCTTAATAAATTTGTGTGCATGTGTGTATTTGCAATATGCAGAGCCCTCTAAAGCTGAGCTTCTGGCAGGGGTTTCTGTTGATTGCATCTAACCAAAAACCCAAACCCATTGCCGTTGAGTCAATTCCGACTCCTAGTGACCCTATAGGACACAGCAGAACTGCCCCACAGGGCTTCCAAGGAGCACCTGGTGTATTCAAACTGGCCACCTTTTGGTTAGCAGCTTTTTCAAAGTATACAGCATATTGTTGGTGAATAGATGCATACATGATAAAGCTATGAAGAAAATCAAGGGCATTGTTAATACAAAATCAAGATAGTGGGTGCCCTAAGAGTGAGAGAAAGGAGGGTGCTGCCACGTGGAGGCGTCCATAGGGGGGTCAGCGCTAATGTGTAATGTTATACTTTTTAGTCTGGGTGTTTTATATGTGGATTTTCATTTTATTAGTCTTTAAATGATATTTATATGTTTTATTTTTTTCTTGTTTGTAAGTTTCTTTTCTTAATAAAAATAACAATAATCCAACCACACTCAAACTGAAATAACCATGTTAACCAGAAGTGGACTGGAAAGATACTTAACTCTGGAACTGGAGAAAGAAACGTGGAGACATGAAGAGAGAATGGGAAAGAAATGGAAACAATCTGTTGCTTTTACTGTTTAAAAAAAAAATTAAAATTGTATTGGGCTAAAAAAAAGTAAAAACCAATACAAAGTGATATTTATAATAGATAAAAGAAGACATGTCTTTTTTGAGGTAAATATGTCCCAAAGATATGTATATCATCTCATTTGATCTTCATAATTACTCCATAGGATGGGCCTTAGCTCCATGTTTCATGTGAAAATTTGACTTAGAACATACCACTGGTAAACAGCAAAAACCAAATTCTTTATCATAGGCAGTAAATTTGCCTGATTTCTGCCATTTAAGGAGACATTATATTTTTTATACAGAACAGCAAACACATCTGCCCTTGGCTCTGGATGGAGATACTATCTCTGTCTTCCAAGGTTGCTCCCCTTACAACCATCCTTGTAAAGTTAGTGTAGAGCAGTCAGTGCCTCTGTTACAAGATGTAAAAAATGTGAAAGACCTCCAGAGAATTTTCTGTCCATAATTACTTCTCCTCCACCTGGAATTTTTAAGGTACTTAAGAAATAGGCAAATGTATAGAATATATGTAAATGTACCCAAGATATATTTATTGGAACTGTGAAGTTACATTGTTTTACATTCGAGTCTCAGAATTCCAGAAATACCTCAGTTTCTGTGTTAGTTTCTCCAAACTTGTGTTCATTCCTACAACATCTCTGTTGCTATAAAGCAAAATGAGATAAAACAACTTTCTTCATATCATTGAAGTATTAAATAAAAATTGTTAGTGCTGGATTCACTGATCGTTGTACAATATTCTACCTACAACCCATAAATTAAAGAAAATTAAGCAATGTGACCGCTTCGCAGGCAGTTTATCGGTCATAATCCGTGACTGCACAGATTGTGAGAGATTTGGAATCACGTCCAATATAGAAATAAGGTTTGAGTGTTCCAGAAAATCTATCAGTGAAAGAATGAATATGAGACCTGTCATTCAAATTGTAAAATGAAATCTCACCCAACTCATAGTCCAGATAAATACCAATTCTTCTGGGTTTTTTATCACCAGAGTGACTGGAACAGCACCTTGTGCAACATAGTCACCATCGCACAGCTAAATTGTCCAGCATCTCTTCTGCCTTGTTGGGGGGTTGCTTTCCCCTCCTGGAAAGGGAACTTACAAAAACTCCCACCATCCATTCAGGCTTCTCATCCACTTCAACTTCCCAGTAATGTCTTCCAGAATTGAAAGCTTCAGAACCCAGGACAATTGGGTAAACTTTAAACCTCTTTTTGGATTAGGATAAATTCTTTTCTTTTTCATCACAAACGTCACAGACTTTTTGTCCTCAGATACAAGCAGATTAGGATGTGCTGTTTCAGTATCTAGGGTCACATCTTCTTTAAATTTCTGTATAATTTTCTGCAGAGCCGAGTACTGCAGAGGAAGGCTGCATCCTTCCTTCCTTAACTGGAAGGAATAGAGAGTGGGGTCTTCAGACTTTCACATCTGTCACAGATACTCTCGATATCTGTCAGCAATTTCACTTCTGACATCACACTCTTCCCTGCCACCTCCTTTAGTAGATTGTTGAGTGTGGAAATGGACTCGGAAAACGCCGTTATGTTTGCATGTAGTTTCTGTTGAATGTGCTCCTCTTCATTAGCTAGCCTGGAGAAAGCTGCCTCTTGCTCACGGTCTAAAAACTCATTCAGGTGCTCAAATTCAGAGAGTAATTTCTGCCTCTGCTTTTCCATCTTCTCTTTCAGCTCTAATGGTTCTCTCTCTTGGGTAGTTACTAGTTTTTGAATGTCTGCAACTTGCTTCTTCAGGGGCTCCATGTAACTCATGAGCCTTTTCCTGTGATGAGAAGCAGCCTCCTCTAAGGGCCTCACATGGTGATCCTGGTGCCCTGGGACCTGAGTGCACAGGGGACACAACACCTCCAGGTCTTCCTCACAGAAATGGGTCAGAACCTGATTATGTTTCTCACACAGACGTGTCTCTTCCTCCTTCTTCTTCTTGCTCCTGGTGATGTGGAGTAGCTTGGCAACTTCAGCTATATTTCCCAGCTGGGTGTTTCTCCTGAGATGCCACTTTTGGGATGGATGGCAGCACACAGGGCAAGGGAATCTGTCCTGTTGATTCTCCCAGGACTGCTGGATGCAGGAACAACAGAAGTTGTGCCCACATTCGATGGTAACAGGGTCTCTCAGGTAATCCAGACAGACGGAGCAGTTGGCTTCAGCCTGGAGTTCTGCCAGGGCTGCCGCAACTGCCATTCTGCTTGGAATGAAGGTCTCGACTGAGGGGCTTTTCTTCAGGAGGGCTGGGCTGTGCAGGTACTCCCCTTGATATCCTTTGAGGCTGCTGGTCTCAGTTGCAGAGGTTGGTGTCAATAGGGGTTCTGCTCACAACCAGCCGCTGATCACACATTAGTTGGTCAGCTAGGCTTCCAGCCCTTTGGCAGCTCAGAGGGTATGAAGCTGGACTAAACAATTCTCTTGGCCAGAAACCAGTCGTGACCTCAAGGTGCTGATTTGTTCCTGGAGATGAGAAAATATTCCTTCATTTAAAAAATGCTACCATTTGTCTTTGAGATCCTGCTCAGTGCCACATTTGAGGCAACCACTGACTCTAGTCTCCACCCCACCAATCTGCCTGTTGCCAAATCAGCCATATTGGGGCTGCATGGGACTATGGAAACAGCAGGAGCTTTGGGACTAGATCTCCAGTACTGGGTTAGATTTTAGCCTTTGTCACTCACCTACTGTCTGGGGAATCTGAGAAAATTTTTTTAACATCCTTGACTCTAAGAGAATCAGGTAAACAAGGATAAAAATCCCAGTATTAGTCATTTTAATCTTGTTGAACACAGAACAAAGGCATCTGACAGTTTTTGGCTTAAACAACAGATATTTCTGATAGGAAAGAATTCATAAAAGAGCAAAGCTTACTTGCTTTTCACCTAAGCTTCTCAATTGCTAGATATATTAAACTGTAGATATCAAATTCTGGATTAGATTAGATTTATGGAAGACCCTGTCAACTGGGAAAACTCACATGCACAAAAAGAAATGCGAGATCAGGATTACAAAGTAAAATAAAGCTGGAAAACATAAATACAGACACATATGTACACACACACAACTACTCTTTGAAGTTATTGGTAAGCTATCAACTAGTGAGGATCTGTAGGGACAAGATCCAGGAAAAGTGATGGGAAGCCCGGAGAGCAGAGCTCTCCCTAAGAGGTAATTATTGATCCTGAAATGGAGGCTAGGAGGCTGAGTAGAGCTTCAGCTGACTATCAGGGCTGAGGGAACGAAGCTTGGAGTTCAGGGCACCCAATAGAAGGTGAACCCTGGCAACCACAACAAGCTTTCGCTAGGAGTAAGAATGAACCATAATAGGCCAGCCTTTCAATGGTCAGATTGATTTAATCATTTTAGGCCTAGATTGAATTAAGGCAATCTGGGTTTGATTGTGTGAGGACCAACATGAAAGTAAATGTGTTAAAAATTTGAAGTGTTGGTGAAATATTGAAGTGTTCTTGAAATATTCATGCAGTTTGTGAGAATGTATGTTGGTACAACCACTTTAGAATGCTATTTTGCATTATCAACTAAATTTAAATATATATTATATATACATATGTATCCTATGACCCCATTATTATACTACAGGTTATGTAACTATCAGAAATGTGAACAAATCTGTTTACTAGGACATAAAATCTTCATGACAGCCTTTTCCATTCCAGACCCAAGCTTCAAGGCACTGCAATTGTCTGGATACATTGTGGCCTATTCACACAATGAACTATATCAGCAAAGAAAAGGCACTAATTACATCCAACAAAGTGGATGAATCTCACAAATACAATGTTGTGTGAAAAAAGACACACACAAAATAATATAGACTGTAGGATTCTGATTACATAGTTGAAAACATGCAAAATTACTTCACAGTGTTAGATATGACAACAATGCTTTTATTTGGAGAAGAAGATGGGGCTAGTGATTGGGAAGTATGAGGCTTCTGGAGACCTAGGAATATGATATTTCTTAATCTGGATGGTGGATATAGCATTATACATATGTGCAAATTTTTGTGTGCAGGTCCATTAAAAGCAAAAAGTAAAAATAATAAACTCATAGACTACGAGAATAAATTATGGAAGAATACTTTTAATCTGGTTGTGGAAGCCATTACTATGATTGATTGAAACTAAAAAATCTATAGTTTTTCAAACATATAAACAGATCCTATACATTAATGAATTCAAGTAAAACATAATGAACAATTCTATCTATATATTAAGAAAAGGTAAAGGAGGAAGGTTATAGAAACAAATGGCCAATTAGGAAAATAATGCACATTGTTTTTAATAATCCAGAAAGTCCAGAATACAAAGAGAGAGAGATTATCCTTTGTATTTCATCTGATTGGCAAAGTTTTAAAAGATTGCTAACACATGGGCAGTAGAGACAGGCATCGGAAGTCTCTAGTAAGAGAAGCCTTGGCGGGGTGGAGAGAGAAGAGACTCTGACCCAGGCTGCCTGGGCTGAAATCCTGGCTCCTCCTTTTATGGGGATGTGACCTTTGACAGATCAGAAAGGTCTGACTGAAGAGGGAGAAGTGTTCTAGCATCAGGCCTCTACATAGAAGGCACTCAATGGAAACCAGCAATGCCTCAGGCTTTCCACACTCAGTATCCTATCATCAAAGGACACAAACTGTGCAGTCACAACCACTCCCTTATCAAAGCCACCAAATCTTCCTTCTGAACACCTGCATACCTCTCCAGCCACAGGCAACTGGGGCTCCTACCCACTCTCCACTCACAGGGATTTAATCACAACACTATTTAAAAGACTTCAAGGATTGCTGTCCTCGTGAGGACTACATTTCCTCCCTACATCCCAGCTTCTTGCAGCACAAGTTCTCTGCAGCTCTCTCCTTCCTTCACTGTCTCCAGCAAGTTGAGCTCCCCCAGGCCCCAGCAACTTTGTACAAGCTGATGCCTTAGCTGTCTCCTGTGCTGCCTTGAGCTCTCAAAAGCTTTGTCACTTTCTCCAGAGCCAAGCTTCTCCTGATGTCTTTGTCTGGGGGACTCCCCTCATACCACATCCAGGTATAGCAAGTACAGTATCATGCACCTCTCCTTTGAACTCTTAATGACTGTTGTGACTTTATCCACATTTTGCAGGTCTGAAGTCCCAACTAAACTGCTAACCTTCATGAAGGTAGGCTAGCACTCTCCCTTAACCCCCATCATGATTGTATCTTCCAGTATTTCTTCAATCTTAACCTAAAAAGCTATTAAATGAATAAACTGGGCCAGCTTTCTCATTCTCCCTTGGGAGCTGAGTGCCTCTGGGCAAACTACTTAACCTCTCTGAGCCTCTGTTCTGTGTGAGCAGGATGACTCACTGTGAGGATTAAGGAAAATCAAATCTGCCCTATTGCCAGTCAAATCAATTACGACTCATAGAGACCTTGTAAGACAGAGTAGAACTTCCCCATAGAGATTCCGTAGATGTAAATCTTTACAGAAGCAGGCTGCCACTTTTTTCTCCTGTGGAGCAGCTGGTGGGTTCCTGCTGTGCCGTCAGGGCTCCTTATCAGTGTCTGTACAGGGCCCAAATATCAGGGATATCTAGCCTCATGGGTCTTATTCTTCCGTTCACCCCGACTATACACAAAACCATCACTCACTGAGACATCCTGGAAAGGAATTCCACTGGGCTTCAGGACAGTCACCTCTGGCGTTTGTCAGACACAGATATTTAGTCGCCCCCTTTTCTGCCTCCTTGTGGCTCTGGTGGCACAGTGGTTAAGAGCTACAGCTGCTAACCAAAAGGTTGGCAGTTCGAATCCACCAGCCCCTCCTTGGAAACCCTATGGGACAGTTCCACTCTGTCCTATAGGGTCACTATGAGTCGGAATCGACTGGACTGCAACGGGTTTTTTCGTTTGTTTTTCTGCTCCTTAGAATTTGGGTGGGATCTGGGTATCTGTATTTTTGGCAAGCAGTTAAAACCATAATATATGTATGTGTTTTAAAATACCGCAAAGCCGAGTTTGGATTCACTTTCGAGGGGCGATCTCAGCCCTGTACCGAGTAGGTGCTCAGAAGCCAGGGCTCATCCTATGCTCCAGCCTCCAGCCTCCAGCACCCACAAGGCCCATCGCCGTCTTACCTGGAGCAAACCGGGACTCAGGAAGGTGGCTGCTGCAGACGGTCGCTGTGGTGGTTCTCCCAGACTATCTTCACAGTCAGCCTTGCACCAGAAGGCCTGGGCTGTGGTTGGACCATGGCACATGTACGCCACTTGAAGGGCGGAGCTCTTAGGATTCCAAGCCCTCCTCCCCCAAAGGATTGGTGGCTCCTCACTTGAGGAGGGAGGAGAGGGCTGGGCAGTGGGGGAGAGAATGGTTGGTTGGTGAAGAAAAGGATCTTCTGTTAATCAAATCGTGTGGGCCGGGCACTGTGTTAATAGTCAGGATCTCATTTACACCTATGTTGTTCTATTTGATTCTCTAAGCATTCTTTAATACCATCTTTGCTGATGAGGTATCTGAAGACCTGAAGGGCTTGTGAGGCCTATTTACCGCTGGAACCCACAGTTCAACCATCTAATTATAGTATGCGATTTTCTGTACTGTGCAGTACAAGGAATTTTGAATTTTACCTTTCAGTTGCAAAGGTCTCAGTGGAGTACATGCCTTGCTCCTTAAACATGATATTATTTAAATTAATGGTTGTTGTTCTTGTTAGGTGCCATGGAGTCAGTTCCAACTCCTGACTCACAGTGACCCTTCGTACAACAGAATGAAACACTGCCTGGTTCTGGGCCATCCTCACAATCTTGCTATGTTTGAACCGCTGTAGAAGTCACTGTGTCAGTCCATCTAGTTGAGGGTCTTTCTGTTTTTTGCTGAACCTTTACTGTACCAAACATGATGTCCCTCTCCAGGGACTGGTCCCTCCTGATAACATGTCCAAAGTACATGAGATGAAGTCTGGCCATCCTCACTTTCAAGGAGCACTCCGGCTGTACTTTTTCCAAGATAGACTTGTTCGTTCTTTTGGCAGTCCATGGTATCTTCAGTATTCTTCACCGACACCATAATTCAAAGGCATCAATTCTTCTTTGGTCTTCCTTATTCATTGTCCACCTTGCACATGCACACAGGTGATTGAAAATATCAGGGTAGGGTCAGACACACTTTAGTCCTCAAAGTGACATCTTTGCTTTTCAACACTTAAAAGTCTTTTGCAGCAGATCTGGTCAATGCAATACATTGTTTGATTTCTAGGCTGGTGTTTTCACTGGCGTTGACTGTGGATCCAAGTAAAATGAAATCCATGGCAACTTCAATCTTTTCTCTGTTTATCATGATGTTGTTTATTGGTCCAGTTGTGAGGATTTTTGTTTTCTTTATGTTGAGGTGCAATCCATAGTTAAGGCTGTGGTCTTTGATCTTCATCAGTAAGTGCTTCAAGTCCTCTTCACTTTCAGCAAGAAATATTGTGTTATCTGCATATGGCAGGTAGTTAATGAGTCTTCCTCCAGTCTTGATGCTGCATTGTTCTTCATATAGTCCAGCTTCTTGGATTATTTGCTCAGCATACAGATTGAATAAGTATGGTGAAAGTATACAACCCTGATGCACACCTTTACTGATTTTATACCATGCAATATCCCCTTGTTCTGCTCGAAAGACTGCCTCTTAGCCTATCTACAGGTTCCGCATGAGCACAATTGTTTTGGAATTCCCATTCTTTGCAATGTTATCCATAATTTGTTATGATCCACATAGTTGAATGCCTCTGCATAGTGAATAAAACACAGGTAAACATCTTTCTGGTATTCTCTGCTTTCAACCAAGATCCTTCTGACATCAGCAATGATATACATCACTCCATGTCCTCTTTTGAGTCTGGTTTGAATTTCTGGCAGTTCTCTGTTGATGCACTGCTGCAACCATTGTTGAATTATCTTCAGAAAATTTTACTTGCAAGTGACATTAATGATATTGTTCGATAATTTTTGCATTCTGTTGGACAGTCTTTCTTTGTAATGGGCACAAATGTGGATCTCTTCCAGTTGGTTGCTGTCTTCCAAACTTCTTGGCATAAATGAGTGAGCACCTCCAGCATTGCATCTGTTTGTTGAAACATCACAATTGACATTCTGCCAATTCCTGGATGCTTGTTTTTTGCCAATGCCTTCACTGCAGCTTGAACTTCTTCTTTCAATACCATCGATTCAAAATCATATGCTAATTCATGAAGTGGCTGAACATCAAGCAATTTTTTTTTGGTACAATAACTACGTAGTCTTCCCATCTTCTTTTGATGCTTCCTGTGGTCTTCAATCTTTTCCCCATAGAACCTTCAAAATTACAACTCTAGGCTTGAATTTTTTCTTCAGTTCTTTCAGGTTGAGAGATGCCAAGTGTGTTCTTCCCTTTTGGTTTTTTAACTCTAGGTCTTTGCACATTTCATTATAATACTTTATTTTTTCTTCTCAGGCTGCCCTTTGAAATCCTTTGTTCAGCTCTTTTATGTCATAATTTCTTCCATTCACTTCAGCTACTTTACATTCAAAAACAAGTTTCAGAGTCTCTTCCCACATCATTTTGGTCTTTCTTTCCTGTCTTTTAATGACCTTTTGCTTCCTTCACGTATGATGTCCTTATGTCATCCCACAACTTGTCTTGTCTTCACTCGATATTATTCAGTATGCCAAATTTTATTCTTGAGATGGTCTCCAAATTTAGGTGGGATATACTTAAGGTTGTATTTTAACTTTCGCAAGCTTGTTTTAATTTTTTTCAGTTTTAACTTGAATTTTCATATAAGCAATTGATGATCTGTTCCGAAGTTGGCCCCTGGCATTGTTCTGACTGATGATATTGTGCTTTTCCATTGTTTTTCCACAAACACAGTGAATTCAATTCTGTGTTTCCCACCCGGTGAGGTTCATGTGTACAGTCACCATTTATGTTATTAAACCAGGTATTTGCAATGAAGAAGTCATTGGTATTGCAAGACTCTATCATGCAATCTCCGACGTCGTTTCTATCACCAAGCCCATGTTTTCCAACTACCATTCCTTCTTTGTTTCCAACTTTGCATTCCAATCACCAGTAATTATCAATGCACCTTGATTACATGTTTAATCAACTTCAGACTGCAGAAGTTGGTAAAAATCTTCAGTTTCTTCATCTTTGGCCTTAGGTGTTGGCATGTAAATTTGAATAATAGTGGTATTAACTGGTCTTCCTTGTTGACGTATGGATATTATCCTATCATTGACATCATTGTGCTTCAGGATAGACCTTGAAATGTTATTTTTGATAATGAATGTGATGCCATTCCTCTTCTATTTTTCATTTCCGGCATAGTACACGGTACGGTTGTCTGATTCAAAATGGCCAATGCCAGTCCAGTTCAGCTCACTAATGCTTTGGATATTGATCTTATGTGTTCCATTTCATTTTTTGATGACTTTCAATTTTCCTCGATTCATACTTTGTACATTTCACATTCTGATTATTAATGAATGTTTGCAGCTGTGTCTTCTCATTTTGAGTCATGCCACATCAGCAAATGAAGGTCTGGGAAAGCTTGAGTCCATCCATTCCATTAAGGTTGGCTCTGAGGATGCAGCTCTTCCCCAGTTGTATTTTGAGTGCCTTCCAACCTGAGGTGCTCATCTTCTGGCAGTATATCAGGCAATGTTCCACTGCTATTCATAAGATTTTCACTAGCCGATTTTTCGAAGTAGACTGCCAGGTGTTTCTTCCTAGTCTGTTTTAGTCTGGAAGCTCCACTGAAACCTGTCCACAACTGGTGACCCTGGTGGTATTTGAAACACCGGTGGCATAACTTCTAGCACTACAGCAACAAGTAGGACATCACAGTAGAATAAACTGACAGATATGTGGTAGGAATTAATGGTATTTTACTTAAATATTCTAAGACTTGATCTCCACATTTCAAATAGGAGATAACCATTTCTACCTCACAGAGTTGCTAGAACTCAACAGAGTAAGAGAAGGGACAGAAAGTAAAAAGCTCAGTCTTAACACTAAAATACTTCATTTAAGGATGAAGTAAGCCCTAGACAAGGTGATCATTTAGGTGAATACCCAAAGATGAGTAGTAGTTCGCCAGATAAGATATTAAGAAAAAGCATATTTAAAATAAATGACCAATACTTACTTTGGGGAATTCCTTTCTTCACCAGCTTTCAGGGGCACCACATTCCCTGGGTTTTATATCTACCTCACTGAACCCTTCTTCTCAGCCCTCTTTTCCCAACCTCCAATGATTACGTGCATCAGTCTGGCACGTCTTCTTTTTATCCAAACTCTTTCCTCTGTGATCTAACCCATCATTATGATTTTACTACCATTATGTGCTGTTGCTTCCAATATTGTATTTCTGTCCCCGCCAGTAGTTGAATTCCAATTCGACATCTACACATTCGCATTTCACAGGCATTTCCAACTTAACATGTCCAAACCAGATCTCTTGATTTGATATTAGTTTCCTCTGTCACCCTGGGATAGTTTATCCCCTGTTGCTGTGGCTTTTAGGTGCCGTCGAGTCAGTTCTGACTCATAGCAACCCTATGTACAACAGAAATAAATATCACCCAGTTCTGTGCCATTTTCGAAATAGTTTCTATGTTTGAGACCATTGTTGTAGCCACTGTATCAACCCATCTTGTTGAGGGTTTTCCTCCTTTTTGCTGACCCTCTACTTTATCAAACATGATGTTCTTCTCCAGGGACTCGTCCCTCCTGACAACATGTCCAAAGTATATGAGACGAAGTCTCAACATCCTTACTACCAAGGAGCATTCTGGCTGTACTTCTTCCAAGACAGATTTGTTCATTCTTCTGGCAGTCCATGGTATATTCAATACTCTTTGCCAACACCATAATATCAAAGGCATCAATTCTTCTTTGATCTTCCTTATTTGTAGGCCAGCTTTCACTTGCGCTTGCATTTGAGGTGATGGAAAATACCATGGCTTGGGTCAAGCGCACATTAGTCCTTAAAATGACACCTTTCCTTTTTAACACTTCAACAGGGTATTTGGCAGGAGTTTTGTCCAATGCAAAACTTGACTGCTGCTTCCGTGGATGTTGATTGTGGATCCCAGTAAAATGAAATCCTTGACAACTTCAATTTTTTCTCTGTTTATCGTGACGCTGCTTATAGGTCCATTTGTGAGGATTTTTGCTTTCGATTATGTTTAGGTGCAATCCATACTAAGGGTTGTAGTCTTTGATCTTCATCAGTAAGTGCTTCAAGTACTCTTTGCTTTTAGCATGCAAGGTTATTTGCAAGTCACAGGTTGTTAATGAGTTTTCCTCCAATCTTGATGCCACTTTCTTCTTCATATAGTGCAGCTTCTCAGATTATTTGCATAGCATACAGATTGAATAAGTATGGTGAAAGGATACAACCCTGATGTGCATCTTTCATGATTTTAAACCACACAGTATCCTCTCGTTCTGTTTGAAAGACTGCCTCTTGGTCTATGTATAGGTTTCTCATGAGCACAATTAAGTGTTCTAGAATTCTCATTCTTCCCTATGTTATATATAATTTGTTATGATCCACACAGTAGACTGCATAGTCAGTAAAACACCAGTAAACATCTTTTTTGGTATTTTTTGCTTTCAGTCAAGATCCATCTGCCATCAGAAATGATATCCCTGGTTCCACATCCTCTTCTGAATCTGGCTTGAATTTCTGGCAGTTCCCTATTGATGCAACCATTTATGAATTATCTTCAGCAAAATTTTACTTTTTTTTTTTTTGCAGAGCATTTGAGAGTTTTAGACAAGTATTATAACTATTCTATTATATAGCAACCATAAGAAAAAAAATCTTAATCAGTAGCTACTTATTATTCTTTCCTTATTGGCATTTCAATGGCAGGGTGGTGGGAGCAGTCTGCCTTGAAAGAAGGCAATAAGACAATGCACTGTTTTGAGAGAATTTAAAAGAATAATACAACTGACTTTGAGTCAATTTGCTTTTTGTTATCACTGCGTGCCAGCAATTCTAAATGTTTGAGACCATTGTTGTAGCCACTTATAAAATATTCCTGGAGAAAAATATATATTGTTTTGTCTAAGTTTAAACAATTGATGTGGTTACTGTTCAGTTTCAAGAACACATATATGTAAACTTCACATTGTGGTTTGTTGTTAGGTACCATCTGGGTGGTTCCAATTCATAGCAACACTATGTACAGAGTGAAACACTGCCTGGTCCTACGCCATGCTCACAACCATTGCTATGTTTGAGCGCATTGTTGCAGCCACTGTATCAACCCATCTCATTGAGGGCCTTCCTCTTTTTCCCTGACCCGCTACTTTACCAAGCATAATATCCTTCTTCAGGGACCAATTCCTTCTGATAACATGTTCAAAGTATGTGAAACGAAGTCCCACCATTCTCGCTTCTAAGGAGCACCCTGATGGTAGTTCTTCCAAGACAGATTTGTTTGTTCTCCTGGAAGTTCATGGTATATTCAATGTATTTCACCGACACCATAAGTCAAAGACATCAGTTCTTCAGTCTTCCTTATTCATTGTTCGGCTTTTGCATGCACTGAGGTGATTGAAAACACCATGTCTTGGGCCAGGTGCTCCTCAGTCCTCATAGTGACACCTCTGCTTTTTAACACTTTAAAAACATCTTTTACAGCAGATTTGCCCAATGCAATACATCGTTTGATCTCTTGACTGCTGCTTCCACACACATTGATTGGGGAGCCCAATAAAATGAAACCCTTGGCAACTTCAATCTTTTCTCTATTGGTCTAGTTGTGAGAATTTTTGTTTTCTTTATGCTGAAGTGTAATCCATATTGACGGCTATAGTCTTTGATCTTCATCAGTAAGTGCTTCAAGTCCTCTTCACTTCAAGCAGGCAAGGTTGTATTGTCTGCATACTGAAGGTTTTTAATGAGTCTTCCTCCAATCCTGATGCCCCATTCTTCTTCATATAGTCCAGTTCCTCAAATTATTTGCTCAGCATACATATTGAGTAAGTATGGTAAAAGGATACAACTCTGATGCATACCTTTCCTGATTGTGAACCACTCAGTAACCCCTACTTCTGTTAGAACATCTGCCTCTTGGTCTATGTACAATTTCCTCATGAGCACAGTTAAGTCTTCTGAAATTCCCATTCTTCTCCATACTTTGTCTTCTCGAGTCACCCTTTGAAATCTTCTGTTCAGCTCTTTTACTTCATCATTTCTTCCATTCACTTCAGGTGTTCTATGTTCAAGAGCAAATTTCAGAGTCTCTTCTACATCCATGTTAGCCTTTTCTTTCTTTCCTGTCTTTTTAATGACCTCTTGCTTTCTTCATGGATGATGTCCTTGTACAACTCATCTGGTCTTTGGTCATTAGTGTCCAATGCTTCAGATCTATTCTTGAGATGGTCTCTAAATTCAGGTGGGATATACTCAAGGTTGTACTTTGGCTCTTGTGGAATAGTTTTAATTTCCTTCAGCTTCAACTTGAAGTTGCATATGAGCAACTGATGGTTTGTTCCACAGTTGGACCCTGGCCTTGTTATGACTGATGATATTGAGCTTTTCCATTGTCTCTTTCCACAGACATGGTCGATTGGATTTCTGTGTATTCCATCTGGTGAGCTCCACATGTACAGTCACCATTTATGTTGGTGAAAAAAGGTATTTGCAATGAAGAAGTCACTGGTCTTGCAAAATTCTATCATGCAATCTCCAGTATTGTTTCTGTCACCAAGGTCATATTTTCCAACTACTGATCCTTCTTTATTTCCCGCTTTCACCTTCCAATCGCCAGTAATTATCAATGCATCTTGATTGTATGTTTGATCAATTTCAGACTGCAGAAGTTGGTAAAAATCTTCAATTTCCTCATCTTTCTCCTTAGTAGTTGGTGCATAAATTTGAATAATAATCATATTTACTGGTCTTCCTTATAGGCTTATGGATATTATCCTATCACTGACAGCATTGTACTTCAGAATAGATCTTGAAATGATCTTTTTGAAGACAATTGTGACACCATTCCTATTCAGTTTGTCATTCCCAGCATAGTAGACCATATGATTGTCTGATTCAAAATGTCCAACACCAGTCCATTTCAGCTCACTAATGCCTAGAGTATCTATGTGAATGGGTTCCATTTCATTTTTGCTGACTTTCAATTTTCATAGATTCATACTTTATGCATTCCATGTCCTGCTTATTAATGGATCTTTGCAGCTGTTTTTTCTTGAGTCGTGTCACATCAATAAATGAGGGTCCCAAAAGCTTGACTTCATCCACATCATTAAAGTTGACCCTACTTTGAGGAGGCAGCTCTTGCCCAGTTGTCTTTTGAGTACCTTCCAACCTGAGGGTCTCATCTTCTGGCACTATATCAGACAATGTTCCCCTGCTGTTCATAACATTTTCACTAGCCAATTTTTTCATAAGAAGACTGCCAGGTCCTTCTTCCTAGCCTGTCTTAATCTGGAAGCTCAGCTGAAACCTGTCCACCAGGGGCGACTCTGCTGATACTTGAGATACTGGTGGCAAAGCTTCCAGTATCACAGCAATATACAAACCACCATAGTACAATGAACTGACATACGCATGGTGGTTTGTTGAGTGGGGTGCGTTGAAAATTATGTGTTCAAGTATGTCACTGTCTCTTCTTTTTTGTTTGTGAGTATTTCAAAAGACCTCTTCTCCCGAGTCATGCATCCTAAAATTCTTGACACATAGGCATTTCCAACAGCCCAGTGGGAAGATAGGTTAATTGGAATGGTGGCAGGGCTTCAAAATAATTTTGAATAGGCAAGTTCTTACTCTGTCTCTGGGTAGGGATGACCCTGTGTCTAGATATTCTGTTATGTTGTTGTTCTTGTTAGGTGCCATAGAGTTGATTATGACTCATAGCTACCCTATGTACAACAGAATGAAACACTACCCAGTCCTGCACCATCCTTACAGTCATTGCTATGCTTGAGCCCATTGTTGTAGCCACTGTGCTAGTCCATCTTGTTGAGGGTCTTCCTTTTTGATGACTCTCTACTTTACCAAGCATAATACCCTTCTCTAGCAACTGGTCCCTCCTGCTAACATGTCCAAAGTACATGAATGAGATGAAGTCTCACCATCCCCACTTCCAAGGAGCATTCTGGCCGTACTTCTTCCAAGACAGATTTGTTCATTCTCTGGCAGTCCATGGTATATTCAATATACTTCACCAACAACATTAATTCAAAGGTGTCAATTCTTCTTTGGTCTTCCTTATTCATTGCCCAGCTTTCACATGGATACGAGGTGATTGAAAATACCATGGCTTTGGTCAGGCACACCTTAGTCCTCAAAAAGACATCTTTGCTTTTTGACACTTGAAAGAAGTCTTTTGCAGCAGATTTGCCTGTTCTGCTGCTATTCATAAGGTTTTCACTGATGGATTTTTTCAGAAGTAGACCACCAGGTCCTTCTTCCTAGTCTTAGTCTTGAAACTCCCCTGAAACCTGTCCACCATTGGTGACCCTGCTCGTATTTGAAATACCAGTGGCATAACTTCCAGCACCACAGCAACATGCAAGTCACCACAGTAATACAAACTGACAGACAAGTGGTGTACTGTTACAGGCTAGAAAAATCCGTTACAGGCTGGAAAAATCTACACTGGACTCAAGCTTCTGGTAGCCAAGACAGAGCCCTTCCAAAGTAGTCACATTCTTTGGTACAGATCTAGCAGTCTATCATCTCAACAGAGATTTCAAACATTTTATTAGACCCATATGCTTTCATGGTAACTGTCTTCCATAAGAGCAAATTATTTAGTGTGTGCAAGGTAATGATTTAAGTGTTTTGCATGCATTAGTTTTGCTAATCCTTACAATGACTTATGAAGTACTGTTGTTAGCTACCTTGGAGTCGGCTCCCAACTCATGGTGGCCCGATGCACAATGGAATGAAATGCTGCCCAGTCCTGGGCCATCCCATGATGGGTTGTGGATCAGAATGTTGTGATTCATATGATTTTTTTCCCCCTCCAGTCAAGAGTTGCCAACACACTCTCCAGTGTCCACCTGATTTAATTAGCTCACTCTTCATCAGCATCTCTCTCCCCCCCACTGACCAGTCCTTTTCATGCCTGATGAGTTGTCTTCGGGGATGATTCCTGTCCTGTGCCATCAGAAGTTCTGGGGAGCATTGTCTCTGGGATTCCTCTAGATGCAATCATACCATAACGTATGGTCTTTTCATGAGAATTTGGGGTCTGTATCCCATTGGTCTCCTGCTCCCTCAGGAGTTGTCTGTTGTGCTCCCTGACAGGGCAGACATCGATTGTGGCCAGGCACCAACTAGTTCTTCTGGTCTCAGGATAATGTAGGTCTCTGGTTCATGTGGCCCTTTCTGTCTCTTGGATTCTTAGTTGTCGTGTGACCTTGGTGTTCTTCCTTTGCCTTTGCTCCAGGTGGGTTGAGACCAATTGATGTATCTTAGATGGCCGCTTGTTGGCATTTAGGACCCCAGGCACCACAATTCAAAGTGGGATGCAGAGTGTTTTCATAATAGAATTATTTTGCCCATTGACTTAGAAGTCCCCTCAAACCAAGTTCCCCAGACCCCAGCCCCTGCTCCGCTGACCTTTGAAGCTTTCATTTTATCCCGGAAACCTCTTTGCTTTTAATCCAGTCCAATTAGGCTGACCTTCCTTGTTTTGAGTGTTGTCTTTCCCTTCACCCAAAGCAGTTCTTATCTACAGATTGGTCAATAAAAAGCCCTCTCCCTCCCTCCCTCCCTCCCCCCTTTGTAACCACAAAAGTATGTGTTCTTCTCCGTTTTTTCTATTTTTCAAGATCTTATAATAGTGGTCTTATACAATATTTGTCCTTTTGTAACTGACTCATTTCGCTCAGCATAATGCCTTCCAGATTCCTCCATGTTATGAAATGTTTCAGAGATTCGTCACTGTTCTTTATCGATGCGTAGTATTCCATTGTGTGAATATACCACAATTTATTTACCCATTCATCCATTGACGGACATCTTGGTTGCTTCCAGCTTTTTGCTATTGTAAACAGAGCTGCAATAAACATGGGTGTGCATATATCTGTTTGTGTGAAGGCTCTTGTATCTCTAGGGTATATTCCGAGGAGTGGGATTTCTGGGTTGTATGGTAGTTCTATTTCTAACTGTTTAAGATAATGCCAGATGGATTTCCAAAGTGGTTGTACCATTTTACAATCCCACCAGCAGTGTATGGGAGTTCCAATCTCTCCGCAGCCTCTCCAACATTTATTATTTTGTGTTTTTTGGATTAATGCCAGTCTAGTTGGTGTGAGATGGAATCTCATCGTAGTTTTAATTTGCATTTCTCTAATGGCTAATGATCGGGAGCATTTTCTCATGTATCTGTTGGCTGCCTGAATATCTTCTTTAGTGAAATGTGTGTTCATCTCCTTTGCCCTCTTCTTGATTGGGTTGTTTGTCTTTTTGTGGTTGAGTTTTGACAGAATCATGTAGATTTTAGAAATCGGGCGCTGGTCTGAAATGTCATAGCTGAAAATTCTTTCCCAGTCTGTAGGTGGTCTTTTTACTCTTTTGGTGAAGTCTTTAGATGAGCATAGGTGTTTGATTTTTAGGAGCTCCCAGTTACCTGGTTTCTCTTCATCATTTTTGGTAATGTTTTGTATTCTGTTTATGCCCTGTATTAGGGCTCCTAGGGTTGATCCTATTTTTTTCTTCCATGATCTTTATCGTTTTAGTCTTTATGTTTAGGTCTTTGATCCACTTGGAGTTAGTTTTTGTGCATGGTGTGAGGTATGGGTCCTGTTTCATTCTTTTGCAAATGGATATCCAGTTATGCCAGCACCATTTGTTAAAAAGACTATTATTTCCCCAATTGACTGACACTGGTCCTTTGTCAAATATCAGCTGCTCATACGTGGATGGATTTATATCTGGGTTCTCAATTCTGTTCCATTGGTCTATGTGCCTGTTGTTGTACCAGTACCAGGCTGTTTTGACTACTGTAGCTATATAATAGGTTCTGAAATCAGGTAGGGTGAGGCCTCCCACTTTCTTCTTCTTTTTCGGTAATGTTTTGCTTATCTGGGGGTTCTTTCCCTTCCATATGAAATTAGTGATTTGTTTCTCTATCCCCTTAAAGTATGACATTGGTATTTGGATTGGAAGTGCGTTATATGTATAAATGGCTTTTGGTAGAATAGGCATTTTTACTATGTTAAGTCTTCCTATCCATGAGCAGGGTATGTTTTTCCACTTAAGTATGTCCTTTTGAATTTCTTGTAGCAGAGTTTTATAGTTTTCTTTGTATAGGTCTTTTACATCCTTGGTAAGATTTATTCCTAAGTATTTTATCTTCTTGGGGGCTACTGTGAATGGTATTGATTTGGTTATTTCCTCTTTGATGTTCTTTTTGTTGATGTAGAGGAATCCAAGTGATTTATGTATGTTTATTTTATAACCTGAGACTCTTCCAAACTCTTCTATTAGTTTCAGTAGTTTTTTGGAGGATTCCTTAGGGTTTTCCATGTATACGATCATGTCATCTGCAAATAGTGATAGCTTTACTTCCTCCTTACCAATCTGGATACCCTTTATTTCTTTGTCTAGCCTAATTGCCCTGGCTAGGACTTCAAGTACGATGTTGAATAAGAGCGGTGATAAAGGGCATCCTTGTCTGGTTCCCGTTCTCAAGGGAAATGCTTTCGGGTTATCTCCATTTAGAGTGATATTGGCTGTTGGCTTTGCTTTATTATGTTGAGGAATTTTCCTTCAATTCCTATTTTGGTAAGAGTTTTTATCATAAATGGGTGTTGAACTTTGTCAAATGCCTTTTCTGCATCAATTGATAAGATCATGTGGTTTTTTTTTTTTATCTTTTGTTTTATTTATGTGGTGGATTACATTAACGGTTTTTCTGATATTAAACCAGCCTTGCATACCTGGTATAAATCCCACTTGATCAGGGTGAATTATTTTTTTGATGTGTTGTTGGATTCTATCGGCTAGAATTTTGTTGAGGATTTTTGCATCTATGTTCATGAGGGATATAGGTCTAAAATTTTCTTTTTTTGTAATGTCTTCACCTGGTTTTGGTATCAGGGAGATGGTAGCTTCATAGAATGAGTTGGGTAGTATTCCGTCTTTTTCTATGCTTTGAAATACCTTCAATAGTAATGGTGTTAAGTCTTCTCTAAAGGTTTGGTAGAACTCTGCAGTGAAGCCGTCTGGGCCAGGACTTTTTTTTGTTGGAAGTTTTTTGATTACCGTTTCAATCTCTTTTTTTGTTATGGGTCTATTTAGTTGTTCTACTTCTGAATGTGTTAGTTTAGGTAGGTAGTATTTTTCCAAGAATTTATCCATTTCTTCTAGGTTTCAAATTTGTTAGAGTACAATTTTACATAGTAATCTGAAATGATTCTTTTAATTTCATTTGGTTCTGTTGTGATGTGGTCCTTCTCGTTTCTTATTCGGGTTATTTGTTTCCTTTCCTGTTTTTCTTTAGTCAGTCTAGCCAATGGTTTATCAATTTTGTTAATTTTTTCAAAGAACCAGCTTTTGGCTTTGTTAATTCTTTCAATTGTTTTTCTGTTCTCTAATTCATTTAGTTCAGCTCTAATTTTTATTATTTGTTTTCTTCTGGTGCCTGATGGGTTCTTTTGTTGCTCAGTTTCTATTTGTTCAAGTTGTAGGGACAGTTCTCTGATTTTGGCTCTTTCTTCTTTTTGTATGTGTGCATTTATCGATATAAATTGGCCTCTGAGCACTGCTTTTGCTGTGTCCCAGAGGTTTTGATAGGAAGTATTTTCATTCTCGTTGCTTTCTATGAATTTCCTTATTCCCTCCTTGATGTCTTCTATAACCCAGTCTTTTTTCAGGAGGGTATTGTTCATTTTCCAAGTATTTGATTTCTTTTCCCTAGTTTTTCTGTTATTGATTTCTAGCTTCATTGCCTTGTGGTCTGAGAAGATGCTTTGTAATATTTCGATGTTTTGGATTCTGCAAAGATTTGTTTTATGACCTAGTATGTGGTCTATTCTAGAGAATGTTCCATGTGCACTAGAAAAAAAAGTATATTTTGCAGCAGTTGGGTGGAGAGTTCTGTATAAGTCAATGAGGTCAAGTTGGTTGATTGTTGTAAGTAGGTCTTCCGTGTCTCTATTGAGCTTCTTACTGGATGTCCTGTCCTTCTCCGAAAGTGGTGTGTTGAAGTCTCCTACTATAAATGTGGAGGTGTCTATCTCACTTTTCAATTCTGTTAAAATTTGATTTATGTATCTTGCAGCCCTGTCATTAGGTGCGTAAATATTTAATATGGTTATGTCTTCCTGATCAATTGTCCCTTTTATCATTATGTAGTGTCCTTCTTTATCCTTTGTGGCGGATTTAAGTCTAAAGTCTATTTTGTCAGAAATTAATATTGCTACTCCTCTTCTTTTTTGCTTATTGTTTGCTTGATATATTTTTTTCCATCCTTTGTGTTTTAGTTTGTTTGTGTCTCTAAGTCTAAAGTGTGTCTCTTGTAGGCAGCATATAGATGGATCGTGTTTCTTTATCCAGTCCGTGACTCTCTGTCTCTTTATTGGTGCATTTAGTCCATTTACATTCAGCGTAATTATAGATAAATAAGTTTTTAGTGCTGTCATTTTGATGCCTTTTCATGTGTGTTGTTGGCCATTTCATTTTTCCACATGCTTTTTTGTGCTGAGACGTTTTTCTTAGTAGCTTGTGAGATCCTCATTTTCATAATGTTTAACTTTGTGTTTGTTGAGTCGTTACGTTTTCCTTGGCTTTTTTCTTGAGTTATGGAATTGATATTCCTTTCTGTGGTTACCTTATTATATACTCCTATTTTTCTAAGTAAAAACCTAACTTGTATCCTTCTATATCGCCTTGTATCACTCTCCATCTGGCAGTTCAATGCCTCTTATATTTAGTCCCTCTTTTTGATTATTGTGATCGTTTATCTATTGATTTCCATGATTTCCTGTTATGTGTATTATTTTATTTATTTATTTTTTAGAATTAGTCTTAATTTGTTTGTTTTTGTGCTTTCCCTATTTGAGTTGCGTTGATATCAGGACGTTCTGTTTTGTGACCTTGTATTGTGCTGGTACCTGATATTATTGGTCATCAGGCGAAACAATCTCCTTTAGCATTTCTTGCAGTCTTCGTTTAGTTTTTGCAAATTCTCTAAACTTGTGTTTATCTGTAAATATCTTAATTTCTCCTTCATATTTCAGAGAGAGTTTTGCTGGATATATGATCCTTGGTTGGCAGTTTTTCTCGTTCAGTGCTCTGTATACGTAGTCCCATTCCCTTCTTGCCTGCATGGTTTCTGCTGAGTAGTCTGAACTTATTCTTATTGATTCTCCCTTGAAGGAAACCTTTCTTTTCTCCCTGGCTGCTTTTAAAATTTTCTGTTTGTCTTTGGTTTTGGCAAGTTTGATGATAATATGTCTTGGTGTTTTTCTTTTTGGATCAATCTTAAATGGGGTTCGATGAGCATCTTGGATAGATATCCTTTCTTCTTTCATGATGTCAGGGAAGTTTTGTGTCAGGAGTTCTTCAACTATTTTCTCTGTGTTTTCTGTCCCCCCTCCCTGTTCTGGGACTCCAATCACTCGCAAGTTATCCTTCTTGATAGAGTCCCGCATGATTCTTAGGGTTTCTTCATTTTTTTAATTCTTTTATCTGATTTTTTTTTGGCTATGTTGGTGTTGTTTCCCTGGTCCTCCAGAAGTCCCAGTCTACATTCTAATTGCTCGAGTCTGCTCCTCTGACTTTCTATTGCGTCGTCAAATTCTGTAATTTTATTGTTAATCTTTTGGATTTCTACATGCTGTCTCTCTATGGATTCTTGCAACTTATTAATTTTTCCACTATGTTCTTGAATAATCTTTTTGAGTTCTTCAACAGTTTTATCAGTGTGTTCCTTGGCTTTTTCTGCATTTATCCTAATTTCATTTGTGATATCTTTAAGCATTCTGTAAATTAGTTTTTTATATTCTGTATCTGATAATTCCAGGATTGTATCTTCATTTGGGAAAGATTTTGATTCTTTTGTTTGGGGGGTTGGAGAAGCTGTCATGGTCTGTTTCTTTATGTGGTTTGATATGGACTGCTGTCTCTGAGCCATCACTGGGAAACTAGATTCTCCAGGTAATCAGCTAAAAAAAAAATGCAGTCAGATCCCTATCTGAATTCTCCTTCTGGCTCCGGGTATTCGGATGTTAATGGAGCTGCCTGGGGAGGGTGGGGGAGGGTTCAGAGAGCTAGGAGTGTAGCACCACAGAATATAGAGTTGAACACCGTGTTCACGCTCCGCCCCTGTCCACCAAAATCTGGGCGGGACGGTCCCCGGCTGGGACACTGCTTTCCCTGCTCCGAGACCAGTCACTTCCTTCCAGGGACTTCTCCCTCCGGTACGCGACACTGCTCATGCGAACTGGGTGGGCGTCACCCGCACGACCTGGTGGGCCAGCCCCCTGGGTCAATTCAGGGGAATATAATTGGACCCCGCGCTCACGCCCCGCCTGCGCGCGTGCCCAAATCCCAGCGGGTTGGCACCCCGGGTGGGACGCTGCTTTCCCCGCTCCGAGACCAGTCACTTCCTCCCGGGGACTTCTCCCTCTGGTGCGCCGCGCCACACGCGCGGATTGGGTGTGCGTCCCCCTACACGAACGTGTGGGCCCCGCCCCGGGGTCGCTTTAGGGAAATATAGCTGCCCCCCGCCCGCTCGCGCCCCGCCCTCTTCCCGCCAAACTCCCGGCGGGGCGGCTCCCCGGCTGGGATGCTGTTCTCCCCACTCCCAGATCAGTCACTGCCTCCCAGGTGCTTCTCCCTCCAGCTGCGCCGCTACGCCGCCCACGCCAACCAGCTAGACTTCCTCCCGGGATGGGTTTGGGAGGGAAGGGCTGGGCCCCCCTTCTGTGCCGTCTGCCCCCCTGGGCTCTGCCCCAGATCGGGCTCCGAAGGTCACCTGCCTGGTACGCTGGCTCCTAGTTCTGAAAACGGTCGCTGTCTGCCCGTATTTGTTTGTTTTCCGTCTCTAAGTCTGTGCTTGCTGTTCAGAGTTCGTAGATTGTTATGTATGTGATCAATTCCCTTGTTTTTCCAAGTCTTTGTTGCAAGAGGGATCCGCGGTAGCGTCCACCTAGTCCGCCACCTTGGCCCCGCCCCCCCAAAATTTTACTTTTGTGGGATATTATTGATACTGTTTGATAATTTCTGTATTCTGTTGGATCATCTTTCTCTGGAATGGGCATATATATGGATATGTTCCAGTTGGTTGGCCAGGTAGCTGCCTTTGAAATTTCTTGGCAAAGACAAGTGAGCACTTCTAGCCTTGCATCCACTTGTCTGTTAGTTTGTTGTACTTTGTCACTTGTGTGTTGCTGTGATGCTGGAAGCTATGCCACCAGTATTTCAAATACTACTAGCAGGGTCACCCATGGTGGGCAGGTTTCAGTGGTGCTTCCAGACTAAGACAGACTAGGAAGAAGAACCTGGCAATCTATACTTCTGAAAAAATTGGCCATTGAAAACCTTATGTATAACAGTGGACCATTCACTGACATAGTGCTGGAGGACAAAGCCCTCATTTTGAAACGCACTCAAAATAAGACTGTAGAAGAGCTGCCTCCTCCAAGTCAGCTGACCTTAATGACTTGGCTGGAGTAAGGATTTCAGAATCTTCATTTGCTGACATAGCATGACTTGGAAGGAGAAGAAACAGCTGCAAACATCCATTAACGACTGGAACGTGCAACATACAAAGTATGAATCAAGAAAAATTGGAAGTTGTCAAAAATGAAATGGAATGCTTGAAGATTGATATTCTAGGCATTAATTAGCTGGAATGGACTGGTATTGGCCATTGTGAATCAGACAATCATAAGGTCTACTATGCTGGGAATGACAAATTATAGAGGAATGGCAGCATCACATTCATCATCAAAAAGAACATTTCAAGATCAGTCGTGAAGTATGACACTGTTAGTGACAGGAGAATATCCACACACCTGCAAGGAAGTCCAGTTAATATACCTATTACTCAAATTTATACATGAGCCACTAATGCCAAAGATGAAGAAATTGAAGATTTTTAGCAAGTTCTGCAGGCAGAAATTGATCAAGTATGCCATCAAAATGTATTGATACTTACTTGTGCTTGGAATGCAAAAACTGGAAACAAAGAAGAAGAATCAGTAGTTGGAAAATGTGGCCTTGGTGTTAGAAATGACTCTAGAGATCACATGATAGAATTTTGCAAAATCAATGACTTATTCATTGGAAGTACTTTTCTTCAACAACCTAAAGGATGAGTATGCATGTGGACCTTACCGATGACACAGGAATCAAATCGACTACATCTATGAAAAGACAGGATGGAGAGAAGATCAATATCACCAGTCAGAACAAGGCCAGGGGCCACCTGCAGAACAGACCATCAATTGCTCATACGAAAGTTTAAGATGAAGCTGGAGAAAATTAAAACAAGTCCACTAGAGCCAAAGTATATCCCACCTGAATTTAGAGACCATCTCAAGAATAGATTTGATGCACTGGACACTAATGACCAACGACCAGACAAGTTGTGAGATGACATCAAAGACATCACACATGATGAAAGCAAAAGGTCATTAAAAAGAGAGGAAAGAAAAAAAAGACCAAAATGGATGTCAGAAGAGATTCTGAAATTTGCTCTTAAACATAGAGTAGCTAAGTTATGCTAAAACGCTCCCCACCCCCCAAACAAAACAATGCAAAACAAAAAACAAACCTGTTTCTGGGGAGTGGATTCCAACTCATAGTGACCCTATAAGTCAGAGCAGAACTGCCACATAGGGTTTCCAAGGAGCAGATGGTGGATTCGAATTGCCAACCTTTTGGTTAGCAGCCATAGCATTTAACTACTGCACCACCAGGGCCCCAAATGTGTCAGTGTAATTGGGTTTTTGCTATATGTTCACAAATTAAAAGAGCACAAAAATGAGATTACTACCATCTTTGCTGATAGCCCTGACAGTTTGGGAAGTTTAGTAACCTTATCCAAGTTAAGTTCTACACAGTAGTGCCTGGAATTTCAGCTCTCCAATGTCTCATTCTAAATCTTGTGCTCTTTCTTCAACCTAGTGCTCCCTCAGTTTGGGTGAATCGTGAGGATTGAAAGAATATAAGAGACTGAGACTTAGTGGGGCAGGGTCAGGAGGAGTCTGGGCTCAGTGTGGTGACCTGATGAGACGTAAGGATGGGAGTGGAAGTCTGTGCTAGGCTAGAATGTCTGTGCAGAAAGTACGCTGGTTTGGGTGAGGAGGGAAAGAGTGTCAGGAAATAAACCACCTCGGGTTCTTGAGTTCTCATCCTCAGGAATGAACCACTCTCTCAGACATGGCTGTTCCTCCTTCCCTAGCATCTGAGCTTGGAGTTCTCCCCAGGCGATAAGGAAGCCTGCCCTGGTGGAGCTGTGATTGGCAGCGCCAAGTGGAGACATCTGGGCGTCTGCTTCCCAGTGAGACTGGGAAAGGCGGATCATCCCTTCAGAGACACTTGGCTGCCAGGCTCCAGAGAGGACAGAAGGATACACAGCGTGTTGCTAAAACCATCCTCTTCTCCTAGGACCCAGCATCTGGAGAGCCTGTGTGCAAAAGGCAAGGTTAGGGGGTCTGGCAATGTGTTTTCTGTGCAGAAGGTTGGGCTCCTCTGACATCCCACGCTGAGGCTGTGGCTGCCCGGGCTGTGCTTGTTTCCCAACAGACTCAGTTACCTTTTATTAGGGACACAGCTTACACTTGCCAGTCCTGAAGACATTAAATACCTCTTTCCTCTAGCCTTTCTGCCACTATTGGAAGTTTAGGAATATTACTCATAGGGGTCACTTCATTGACCTGGCCAAGCAACTCCAGATCAGAAGTAACTCTTCTTCACAGGAAAAGAAACCTATGTGTGACAAATACAGAGGATATAGGGTGTGTCATCTGCATAATGCAGGTTATTAATGAATCTTGGTCCAATCCTGATGGTGCGTTCTTCTTCATAGAGTCTGGCTTCTCAGATTATTTGCTCAACATAAACATTGAATAAGTATAGTGAAATGATACAGCCCTGACACACACCATTCCTGACTTTAAATCAAGCAGCATCCCCTTGTTCTGTTCGAACGACTGCCTCTTGGTCTATGTACAGATTCTTCATGAGCACAATTAACTGTTCGAGAATTCCCATTTTTTGAGGTATTATTCATAATTTGTTATTCTCCACACAGCTGAATGCCTTTGCATTGTCAATAAAACACAGGTAAATATCTTTCTGGTATCTCTATTTTCAGCAAGGATCCATCTGACATCAGCAATGATATCCCTGGTTCCACATCCTCTTCTGAACCCAAATTGAATTTCCGGCAGTTTCCTGTCAATGTACTGCTGCAACCACTTTTTGAATGATCTTCAGGAAATCTTACTAGTGTGTACTTATGATGTTGTTCAATAATTTCTGCATGTGGTTGGATCACCTTTCTTTGGAATAGGCATAAATATGGATCTGTTGGCCAGGTAGCTGTCTTCCAAATTTCTTGGCATAGACAAGTGAGAGCTTCCCATGCTGCATTCATTTGTCGAAACATCTCATTTGGTATTCCGTCAGTTCCTGAAGCCTTGTTTTTCACCAGTCTTCTTTTTTTTTTTTTTTTTTCTTCAGTGCAGCTTGGACTTCTTCCTTTAGTACCATCGGTTCTCGATCATATGATTCCTCCTGAAATGACTGAACGTCGACCAATTCTTTTTGGTACAGTGACTCTATTCCTTCCATCTTCTATTGCTGCTTCCAGTGTCATTCAGTATTTTACCCATAGAATCCTTCAGTATTGCAACTCAAGGCTTGAATTTTTTCTTCAGTTCTTTCAACTTGAGAAATGCCAAACATGTTCTCTCCTTTTGGCTTTCTATGTCCAGTTCTTTGCACGTCATTATAATACCTCACTTTGTGTTCTTCAGCCGCCCTTTGAAATCTTCTGTTCAGCTCTTTTACTTTATCATTTCTTCTGATATTTAGCTACTCGACGTTCAAGAGCAAGTTTCAGAGTCTCTTCTGACATCCATTTTGTTCTTTTCTTTCTTTCCCGTCTTTTTAATGACCTCTTGCTTTCTTCTTGTATGATGTACTTGATGTCATTTCACAACTCGTCTGGCCTTCAGTCATTAGTGTTCAGTGTGCCAAATCTATTCTTGAGATGGTGTCTAAATTCAGGTCATACTTTGGGTCTTGTTCTAATTTTCTTCAGTTTCAATTTGAACTTGCATATGAGTAATTGATGGTCTGGTCTTCATTCGGCCCCTGGCCTTGTTCTGATGATATTGAGCTTTTCCATCCTCTTTTTCCACAGATGTAGTCAATTTGACTCCTGTGTATTCCACCCTGTGAGTTCCATGTGTATGGTTGCATTTATATTGTTGAAAAAATGTACTAGATATGAAAAAGTCATTGATCTTGCAAAATTCTATCATGCAATCTCTGGCATCATTTCTATCACCAAGGCCATATTTTCCAACTATCAATCCTTCTTCTTTGTATCCAAGTTTTTCATTCCAATCACCAGTGATGATCAGTGCATCCTGACTGCATGTTCAGTTGATTTTGGAATGCAGAAGTTGGTAAAAATCTTCAGTTTCTTCATCTTTAGTGTTAGTGGTTGGTGCATAAATTTGAATAATAGTCGTATTAACTGGTCTTCCTTATAGGCATATGGCTATTATCCTATTACTGACAGGGTTGTACTTCAAGACAGATCATGAAATGTTCTTTTTGATGATGAATGCAACACCATTCCTCTTCAATTTGTCATTCCAAGCATATTAGACCATATGATTATCTGATTCAAAATGACCAATACCTGTCCATTTCAACTCACTAATGCCTAGGATATCGATGTTTATGTGAGCCATTTTATTTTTGATAAGTTTTAGTTTTCCACATTCCGGTTATGCATACTGTTACTTTTTTGTTTTTTTTACTTAATTTTGTCATAGAGCTACAAATACAAGCCAAAACCAAACCTGTTACCGTCAATTCCGACTCATAGAAACCCTATACGCCATTGTTGTTGTGAGGTGCCGTCAAGCTGGGTCTGACTGATAGTGACTCTATGTACCACAAAACGAAACGCTGCCCGGTCCTGCGCCATCCTCACAATCATTGTTATGTTTGAGCCCATTGTTGCAGCCACTGTGTTAGTCCATCTCATTGAGGGTCTTCTTCTTTTCTGCTAACCTTGTACTTTACCAAGCATGATGTCCTTCACCAGGGACTGATCCCTCCTGACAACATGTCCAAAGTATGGGAGATGCAGACTCACCATCCTTGCTTCTAAGGAGCATTCTGGTTGTACTTCTTCTAAGACGGTTTTGCTCATTCTTTTGGCAGTTCATGGTATATTCAATATTCTTCGCCAACACCACAATTCAAAGGTGTTAATTCTTCGGTCTTTCTTTTTCATTGTCCAGCTTTCACAAGCATTTGATTCAATTGAAAATACCATGGCTTGGATCAGGTGCATCTTAGTCTTCAAGGTGACATGTTTGCTTTTCGACACTTTGAAGAGGTCCTTTGCAGCAGATTTGCCCAATGCAATGTGCCTGTTGATTTCTTGACTGCTGCTTCCACGAGTGTTGATTGTGGATCCAAGTAAAATGAAATCCTTGACAACTTCCATCTTTTCACCATTTATCATGATGTGGCGCGTTGGTTTGGTCCAGTTGTGAGGATTTTTGTTTTCTTTATGTTGAGGTGTAATCCATACTGAAGGCTGTGGTCTTTGATCTTCATCAGTAAGTGCTTCAAGTCCTCTTCACTTTCAGCGAGCAAAGTTGTGTCATCTGCATAATGCAGGTTGTTAATGAGTCCTCCTCCAATCGTGATGCCCCGTTCTTCTTCATATAGTCCAGCTTCTCAGATTATTTGCTCAGCATACAGATTGGATAGGTATGGTGAAGGATACAACCATGATGCACACCTTTCCTGACTTTAAACCACTCAGTATCCCCTTGTTTTGTCCAAACAACTGCCTCTTGATCTATGCACAGTTTCCTCATGAGCACAATTAAATGTTCTGGAGTTGCCATTATATATTAAATTGTTTTGTCAAAATTAAAGCCCAAATAGGAACTCTTATAAACATGATGAATTTTTTAAACAACCTGTAAGATATCTAGTTTTCTTCATTATTATTTTCCCCAACATTATTTTTTTCTGGTTGTAACCCAGGAATAGCTTTCATTTACTAAATTAACTGTGTCAGACACACTATATCAAATGCTTCACCTAAACATGTAATTGAACCTTCACAGTAGCTCTATAAAATTATGATTATTACCTCAAGATACAGATATAGAAAGTGAGCCCCAGAATGGATAGATTATCCAAAGTTACAAGTTTATTCTACCACTTTTATTTTCCCATAGCATCCACTACTCCCTCCAAGCACCAAAAAAACACTTGGAGACGTGTAATTGTGTTATCAATTGACTTAGCAATTCTATCTTCGAGATTGCATAGCAAGGAAATAAAAAGAACATTGAAAAAAAACAACATGGTAATTTATAAGAAAGATGTTCATACCAGTGGTATTTACCATAGTGAAAAACATGAAATAAATCAAATAAATGACTACTGAAATATGCTTGGTCTTTGGGTCAGATAGACCTGGTTTAGAGCACATAGCACCACAGACAGTGAACTTCAGTGTGTGACTTCAATGTACAAAATCTCAGTTTGCACATATGGAAATTGGGATCATAATGATTATCTCATAGAGAAATTGTGAGGGTTCTACCAAATAAGACCATGTCTGTGAAGTACTTAAGAGTGTCTTTAGTAAATGGTAGCTTTGGTTGGGTAATAAAGTCGGTGGTCAAAATATGTCAGAGGAGCCCTCTCACATAAGGGGATTCTTGAGCACTTGTACAGGTGAAGAAATGAGGAAAAGACTTTAGACACTGTTGGCCTTTCTCATCTTCCTGTAAACTTTCTTCATTTGGAATCTAGGGCCCCATCCTCTCCTGGTTATTCTGTTGTCACCCAGCCTATTATTGAAGGACACTTAGTCAGATCTTATTCCTTTTCTCTATCCCAAAATACTAAAGAGATTGTTATAAAAATCCATTTCTCAATCTAACGTCCCTCCCTAGGTGATCTCTACTATTTCCAGGCTTCACAACTATTTCTACGCTGATATCTTCAGCATACACCTGGTATTTGAGTTTCAGACTGATTAGTAAATTACAGGAGCCTTATTTGACAACTCCACTTGGATGCATAATATGCATCCCCAAGCATAACATAGCCTAAACAGATGCCATGACCCACCTGCCCCAACCAGCCCTACCTCACATGCATCTTAAACCTGTTCTGTTAACTGTGTACCCATTGCCTCTGAGTCAGTTCCAACTCATAGCGACACTATAGGACAGAGTAAAACTGCCCCATAGGATTTTCAAGGAGCAGCTCATGGATTTGAACTGCTCACTTTTTGGTTAGCAGCCTGAAATCTTATCCACTGCACTACTAGGGCTCCTTTCTTCTTTTTTTTTTTTTTTCCTCCTCACAAGATATGAGAATATACTTGCAAATCATATATCTGATAAAAGTTTAATATTCAGAACATATAAAGAACATACACAACTCAACAAGTACATGAAAAGGTGCTCAACATCATTAGTCTTTAGGGAAATACAAATCAAAACCACAATGAGCTATCACTTCATACATAGTAAAAAGCAAAAACCAAACCAAACACATCACTGGCGAGTTAATTCCAACTCATAGTGACCCTACAGGACAAAGCAGAACTGCCCCATGGAGTTTCCAAGGAGCGCCTGATGGATTCAAACTGGTGACCTTTGGTTAGCAGCCATAGAACTCAACCACTACACCACCAGAGTTTCCTCATACATACCTGGATGGCTATTATTAAAAAAAAAAATAGAAAATAACAAACATTGGTGAGAATATGGTGAAATTGGAAACCTCTTCCATTGATGGTGGGCAAGTAAAGTTTTGTAGTCACAGTGGAAAAAAGGTTAGCAGTTCCCTGGTTTGGAGGTTTGGGGTCACGGTTTTATGGGACATCCCATTCAGTTGGCCTAGTAACATGTTCAGTGCTTCCGTTCTACATCCTAGATCATTGCGCAGTGCCTGGGGTTCCTTTATTATTATTATTATTATTATTATTGTGCTTTAAGCCACAATTTACAGCTCAAGTCAGTTTCTTGTACAAAAACTTATACACACATTGTTATGTGACCTTAGTGGCTCTCCCTATAATTTGACAGCACACTCCTCCCTTCCACCTCAGATTTCCTCTGTCCGTTCAACCAGGCCCCTTCCGCCTTTTCATCTCACCTCTGGACAGGAGCTGCCCATTTACTCTCACGTATCTACTTGAACTAAGAAGCACACTCTTCCCGAGTATCATTTTATGTCTTATACTCCAGTCTGAGCTTTGTCTGAAGAGTTGGTTTCAAGAATGTTTTCAGTTCTGGGTTAACAGAGTCCAGGGGCCATGTATTCCAGGGCACCTCCAGTCTTAGTCAGACCACTAAGTCTGATCTTTTTACTAGAATTTGAGTTCTGCGCTCCACTTTTCTCCTGCTCCATCAGGGACTCTCTGCTGTGTTCCCTGTCAGGGCAGTCATTGGTGGTAGCTGGGCACCATCTAGTTCTTCTGGTCTCTGGTTTATGTGGCCCTTTCTGTTTCTTGGGCTAATATTTTCCTTGTGTCTTTGGTGTGCTTCATTCTCCTTTGCTCCAGATGGTTTGGAACCAATAGATGCATCTTAGATGGCCACTAGTTAGCTTTTAAAACCCCAGATGCCACTCACTGGAGTGAGATGTAGAACATTTTCTTAATAGGCTTTGTAATGCCAATTGACCTAGATGTCCCCTGAAACCATGGTCCCCAGACCCCCTAAGGGTTCCCTTCTTTTAACAGTACTCTCCAATGCAGGTGATGGTAATGTTCAGAGTAAAGACTAAGAAACCATATATAATTTCTCCCTTTCCCCACTTTTCTCAGCAGTCCATCAGTAAGTGATGTTTGCTTTGCCTTCAAATCAAATCCTAAGTTTTGTTAATAAGAAATCATTAAAAAAAATTTACAGTAATTAAAATAAAAAGTAGTCCTGGCTTTATATTTTGGTTATATATTGTGAAATATATTCAGATGAATTGATATGATGCATTAAATTTCCATCAAAATAGTTTAGTGGGTGTGGGAAAATTTTGCGGCATTGAAACAAAATTGATCATGACAATCTTTGAATTTTTTTTTTTACAAGATTGGTCTATGGGAGATTATGCTACATTCTCTCTACTTTTCTACATGCTGAAAGTTTTCTACAACAAAAAATTAAAATACACAAACATAAAAAAAAAAAAAAAACATTGCCATCAAGTTGATTCTAACTCATAGTGACCCTATAGGACAGAGTAGAACAGCCCCATAGGATGTCCAAGGCTGAAATCTTTATGGAAGCAGACTGCCACATCTTTCTCCTGTGAACTAGCTGGTCTGTTCAAACTGCCACCTTTTCAGTTAGCCAACAAGCACTATAACCACTGTGCCACCAGGACTCCTTACAACCATAGACTTCTCTCCAAAATTGCCCTACCTTCAATGCTAATAAAAATTTCCACCTCTCCTTCATCTTTCTCTGGTCTCCAAAATAAAATTTACAGGAAAAAAATAATGTGCAAATCCATAGTATTTCTGATAGCTCACCATGCATAAGTTAATGTAAACCACATATAGAATTATTACATTGTTTAAAGTTACATATATATTAACATAAGAATAGACTGAATATAAACACATTATACATATTTTCTCTGAGGAGTGAGGATCTCATTTCATATTTTTCCATAATTTTTTGCCATTTCTAAGGGGCCTGTAAATACATATTACAAAAGTTAACAATTTCCTGTTCCTAGATTTTGTGTTTAATGTTTTCTACAAATTAAATTGAAAGACTTGTTTTTAAAAGCAGTAAGAGATAAAGACATTTGAAGAAAATTTAATTATGGGTGCTAATCTTATTCATTGTGACTTGTGTAAATACAGAATAAAAATATATGTATGATCCAGTGATTTACTGTGTACACAGATGAACTGAGAGCTTAGGAATTTCATTCAGCCCGGTTTCCTGGCAGATATAAGTTTGATAAAAGACTGCACGGGCCGTGTGGGTTTTTAAAAACCCTATTTCCAAAATGAGAAAGTGACCATCTTGAATTCAGAATGGATGCTGAAAAATTCAGCTGCGGAATGATGCCTGTGTTTCCCTTGGTACGTGTGCTATCCTCTCTCGTTAAAATTCAAATCCAGAGGGATGATATTTAATCTGTAATTCCAGTGATAAACTCCTTAAGCTCTCTCAACTTCAACATGACCATCTTTAAATATTATCCTTGTAGAAGGGGTTAAATAAAGTGTATTTAATGAGGATTAGTACCAGTCTTTCAACAAACTCTCAATAGCTCTAATCCTTCCACTTTTCCCACCAAATATACAAACCTAGTCCTTCCTGAAAAAAATCACTCTTCTGACTTCCTATTATTTGGGTGCTTTTGCCTCTCTGAATTTTTAACAAGTGCTTTAGGCAAATATGATGCCAATGAAACCTTTCTGAAAAGTTAAAAACTGTGGTAAAAGTCCAGGCTTGAAATATACGGCAGTATGTGAGTATAGGAAACCCTGATGGTGTAGTGGCCAAGCGCTACCGTTGCTAATCAAAAGGTCAGCAGTTCAAATCCACTAGGCACTCTTTGGAAACTCTATGGAGCAGTTCTACTCTGTCCTATAGGGTCACTATGAGTCAGAATCGACTAGACGGCAGTGTTTTTTTTTTTTTTTTTTATGCAACTCTACTAAAAGCACCTATGATTACATTCATTTATTGTATATTCCACTCCCAGTTGAAACTCCTCATTAAATCAATTACAGTAGTTACTATTATAATCACTTTATCTTCTGCCACACTACACTAAGTCAGGAGAAAGTAGTTGACTGAATCCAAACTTGGATGTTCAAGTACCTTTCAAGATCACGTTAGCATCCTTTCTACCCAAGTTCTTCCAATAGGTTCCTAAGTGGTAAGCTCACAACCACCTTGGCCAACCATTTTGGTTCTTCCTATCCCCTCTTCTTTTTGCAGGTAATTCTAATCATGCCATCTTTATGCTTCAACATTAAGTTTTTTTTTTCTTCTTTCTCTCTTTAATAAAGACTAAGATTCTTAACATGGCCTACAGTGTTTTGCAAGGCCTGGCGCACATCCCAGCTTCCTTCTCTGGTCTCTTCTTAGGCCATTCCACAACCTTCCCTTAGCTTCTCTCCATTTCAACAAAAAAGTTGCTTTTATTTTCTGTCTTCTTGAAAGCAAGGCCCTGGAACAGTCAGTTCCTCTGCCTGTGAAAAAATAAAAACACATTCAAGGCACAACAATTGGTCTCTACTCACCTGGAGCAACAGAGGAAGAAGGAGAGTCAGGAACAGGAGGAACAACTGCCCCCTTTGCGTGAGTCCAGAAGAACTGGATGGTGCCTGGCTACACTTACCTAATATGTTGACCAAAGATTCTATAGAAGAATCCTGATCAAAACGGGAAAAAAGAAGAACAGGATTTCAAATTTGCATGGACTCTAGACTTTCTGGAGCCGTGGAAGCTGGATGAATTTCTGAAATAATCTTTAAAGCTTAAACCAAAAATATCCCCTGAAATCTTCTTAAAACCAAACAATAGTTTAGCTTAACTAGTAAAAATGTCTGCCTTGAGCGTTATGCTCTATCAAGAACTACCTATATGTGATCAAATTGACAAGAGGAAGTAGAAAGAGTATATAGTAACCTTAGGTGGCAGTCAGTGTATGTTAATGTGGGAGGAATATGCTAGAAAAGGAGGAGAGGATGGTTGCTCAACTCAAAGAATGTAATCATTGTCACTGAATTTTTCATGTAGAAACTATTGAATTGATGTATGTTTTGCTGTGCATATTTTCAACAACAGAGTATATAAAATTAAACAAAACAAAACAACAACAACAAAAACAGCCTCCACTGAACTCTGAATGCTCCTACTACCAATTGCTGTCTAGTTGAGTCTGACTGAAGGTCACCTCATAAGTCTCAGAGTAGAATTGTACTCCACTGGGTATTCAGTGGCTGGTTTTTTTTTTTTGACACATTGCCAGGCCTTATTTCTGAGGTGCCTCTGAGTGAACCTGGACTTCTAACCTTTAGGTTAGGAACGAAGCTCATTAACTGTTTGCACCACCCGGGGACTCCAATTTACTCGTAACACTTCCATCAAAACTCAGACCTCAACACGATAGCATATTATTCCGAGAATCCATCCATAATTTTTAAGTAAGATTGTGATATACTAATTCTATCTTATCTTCTGCAAACATTATTATCTTTCAGTTAAGATGCTTCTCATTGACTATTCCTTCAGCGAGGAAGGCCTTTGCCTATTTTGTCCAACTAACCCATATTTGTCCCTGAAATTTCACCTTGGCTGTCACTTCCTCAGAGGAGACATCATTGATCCTCAGTTCACTAGGTGGGGCATACTGTTACAGGATGAAATGACACACTGACTCACCCACTGTGATGCAATCTGATCCACAGAGGTGACTTTTACTCTTTGATCTCAAAGTTGCAACTCCCTTACCCACTGCACCCTGTGACCTCAGACTAGGTGAAGCAGCTGCACTCCAGAGCTCTTTTCTTGATAGTCTTAGAGGAAGATGATGTGGTGAAGCTTTTAAAACCAATCTGCAAGGAGCAGGGCTTGACCTTTGACCCTCAAGTTTGGCACAAGGATAATAATAGTAAGACTCTGAACAGGTTGCCTTTGGAAACAAATACTCAGCTGAGGCTCAGGAAACCTTGACCACTGAATGAGATGTCTCAGCTATTCATAGGATCTCTTAGCACTCTCTAGGAATACTGCACTTGTGCAGACCCCTTTCTCAACCACCTTCAGGTGGTACTCTCCTAAATAAGAGTTAAGAAAATAAACAAAATGCCCAATAACTTTTCAAATAATTCATCATTCATAATCTATTACTGTATAGATTTTAAGAGATTATAAATCACATTCTGTATGATAATAAGGCCTAAATATTTTTGTAAAAATATCAGTTCAGGAATAGATATGAGACCTGGCATTCAAATTATATACCAATTCTTACCCATTTTATAGTTCGTGAACACCTCAGTCCTACTGGGGTTTCTTTATTCAAAGAATAATTACTGCAGCAAAGCTATCATAATTGTCCAGTTAATTGTGCAGCATAAATCCTATCGTGATGGTGTCTTCCTCCATTTCATAGGAAGAGAATTTTTACAAACTCTTTTATCCCACATATTTTGTCTGCTAAGTCTACCTCCCAGTAGTGACAGCCTGACAGAATCCTTTTTGAGTTGTTAGGAAGAGATGTTTTGTGCATCTTTCCAAATCTCATGTCTTTTCATTGCTCACTGTTAATAACATTAGGATGTGCTGTTCAGATTCTACAATCACATATATCTTAAATGAGTTGATAATATTTCTAGTTTATAATGTGGACAAAGTTTGTAAAAATTATTACTTAATTAAAAGGTTAAAGCTCCCGATGTTTTCGTGTTTTAATGCCTGTTGTGGATGCGTTGAATATCATTTAGTAATGTCTAGCACTGGGTTTTTAGGTGACTATAGGGTCACTATGTATCAGAATCTACTTGGTGGTCATGGCTTTTTACGTGACTCGAGTCATCTCTACTATCTTACTGAGACTTTGAGTGTGTAAACACGGCATGGAAATTGTTTGGAATTCATTTGTGCATTAAATGTAATTATTCATCCTTCGAGGCTTTTAGAATTTGATCTAGTTTCTTATTGAGTCAAAGTACAACTGATCAAAACTAGAGTTTACTTTCTCTCCCCTAGTATTCTACCATCTTCTTTGGCTTTAATTCATGCATTTTTAGTTTGCACGACTATTTCTTTTAAAAATATATATATATATACACATTTTTTCTCCTTGCTCCCTGTGCCCCGAGGAAGCATGCATTATATGATACAGATGTTCAAGTGGAACACTTGCACTGCAGACACAAAACATTTAGGTTCTTGGACAGAAAAGGGTCGGAATCTGATTGTATCTCTCATGCACAAGTTTCTCTTTCTTTTTCTTTTGCTATTCTGATCTAGACCCTGGTGCATAGTGGTTAAGTGCTAAGGTTGCTAATCAAGAGGCTGGCAGTTCAAATCCGCCACGCGCTCCTTGGAAACTCCATGGGGCAGCTCTACTCTGTCCTATAGTGTCCCTATGAGTCGGAATCGACTCAACAGCAGTGGGTTTCGTTTGGGTTATTCTGATCTAGAGTTGCTTGGCCGATTCAGTGAAGTGACTCCTCTGGGTAATGTTCCTTAAGTTCCTCTATAGCCTCTGTGAACACCAGAAAGATCAGAAGAAGAAGGTATTTAGCTTCTTCAGGTCCGGCGAATGCAAAAGCGACAGCAGCGTGTCCCCAGTAAAAGGTCACTGGGTCTCTTGAAAAACAGGCACAACCCGGGAAGCCGCGGCGTCAGCGGGGAGATTTTAGAGCTGCCAGACATTCTTCCCGGGGCCCTGGTGGCCCAGTGGTTAAGACTTTGGCTGCTAATGGAAGGGTAGGCAGTTTGAATCCACCAACCACTTCCTGGAAACCTGGTCTATAGGGTCGGAATCCACTCCACGGCAATCAGTTTGGTTTTTTAACAACCTTCCCAGGGAACGCGGTGCCAGCGCCGCTAACCCTGCCTTCTACACGCAGGCTCTCTAGGCACTGGGCCCAGGAAAAAGAGGACGGTTCCTCCGCCAGCACCCAACACTCATCTATTGCCTAGGGGGGCACCGCGCTGCTCTGAAGCTCCCAGCTTACGCTCGGCCTCCACCGGTCACAACCGGAAGCAGACTCTCAGAGTTTCCTTCCCGATGACACTAATAACTGCGCGCCAGGCGCCAACTTCCGGATCCACTGAGAGGCAGTAGAGAGCGGAAGCTTGGGTCGGAAGACCGGTTAAGTTGAAGACCGGTTACGTTGAAGACATCGATTACCTCCTGTGGTGAAGAATTCTTTTCACTCTTAAGAACCCAAGGTGATTTTTTTTTTTTTCCTGTCACGGCCTCCCATCCCGCAGGACCTAGGGGCTTTTTGCCACCTTCCAGCCTACCACAGATTCCCGCCCCCGCCATTAAATCTCATCTGGTCACCACAGTGAATTCCCACCATCTCCTGACCCCACCCAGTGGTTCCCTTCTGTCTCTTTTCGCACCTCACAATTCTCCAAAACTGAGGGAGCACTTGGTGAGGAAAGAGCTGATGATTTAGAATGTGACTGTACAGACTTGAGAGTCTCGACAGCATCGTGTAAAACCTGACTACCCTGATAAGGGAGCTGAAACTCCCAGACTGCCAGGGATGCCAGGAAATAGTAGAAATAATTTAATCTGTTGCATTCTTCTACTTTGTGAATATATAACAAATACTTAATTATGCTGTCTGACATGTGATATCCTTGAACAACTATCATATTTAAGCCAGTAAATGTAAGCTATTTCAAAGTTGTCGTGCGAGTTTCATATTTGCATTTTTCTTTTGTTTTCAGTCATTGACTGTATCGAACACATCAAGTTATTAGTCTATGTACAAGATCACTATGGGGCTACTTCAGAGCCAATATTCAAGATTAAAAATTTAAGCATAAAAAACAGTAAAAGTGTTTAGGGAAGATTTCATATATATATATGTATGTATTTGAGTGGGGAAGATCATTTATATCTATTCCCTTAAACTCCAAAGTCACATGTCACAATAAGAAAGTGAATACAAATGAAAATGCCAAAGATATTTGTGACATTATAATATAAATGTTTCCATTACAGGTTATGATTCACCATGTATAGAGTTTCTACAAAATGAGAGACAAGGAAAACAATACTGTATGACCCAAGAGAAATAAAGGACAAAAAAGCAAGAAGCAAAGAACTGTCCAGTAAATATTTGAAACACTACTAAAACACACTACAAAAAGATTCCCAACATGCGTCTGTGGTGGCTCGCATGTTGGTGTGATGCTGGAAGCTATGCCACTGATATTTCAAATACCAGCAGGGTCATCCATAGTGGACAGGTTTCAGTGGCGCTTCCAGATTAGGAAAGACTAGGAAGAAGGACTTGGCAGTCTACTTCTGAGGAAAAAAAAAAAAAGGCCAGTGAAAGCCTTATAAATAGCAGCCAAAGTTTGATATAGTGCCGGAAGGTACCCTCTTAATTTTGAAGGCATTCAAAATACAAATGGGGAAGAGTTGTCTCCTCGAAGTAGAGTAGAAGTTAATGACGTAGATGGAGTCAAGATTTGGAACATTCATTTGCTGATGTGACACAATTCAAAATGAGAAGAAACAGCTGCAAATATCCATCAATAATTGGAATGTAGAATATATGAATCTAGGAAAATTGGAAGTCATAAAAAATGAAATTGATCACATAAAGTTGGATATCCAAGCATTAGTGAGCTGAAATGGACTGATATTGGCCATTTTGCATTGGACAATCATGTGGTCTACTATGCCATGAATGAAAAATTGAAGATGAATGATGTTGCATTCATCATCAAAGAATATTTCAAAGTCTTTCCTGAAGTACAGGCTGTAAGTGATAGGATAATATCCATAGGCCTATGAGAAAGGCCAATCAATACAACTATTATTCAAATTTACGCAGCAACCACTAAGGCCAAGATGAAGAAATTGAAGATTTTGACCAACTTCTAAAGGTTGAAATTGATCAAACATGCAGTCAAGATACATTCATAGTTACCAGTGATTGGAGGGCAAAATTTGGAAACAAAGATGAAGGATCAGTAGTCAGAAAATTTAGCCTTGGTGATAACAATGACACTTGGGATCACATTATAGAATTTTGCAAGACAAATGACTTCTTCATTGCAAATTCCTTTTTTCACCAACATAAACTGCGACTATACACATGGACCTCTCCAGATAGAATACACAGGAATCAAATCAACTACATCTGTGGAAAGAGACGATGGAGAAGCTCAATAATATCATTCAGAACAAGGCCAGGGGCTGACTGTGGAAGAGACCATCAGTTGCTCCAAGACAAGCTCATGTTGAAGAAGAAGAAAATTAGAGCAAGTCCACAAGAAGCAAAATACGACTTTGAGTGTATCTCACCTGAATTTTGCGACTATCTCAAGAACACATTTGACACAGAAGACCAGATGAGTGGTGAGTGACATCAACGACATCATACATGAAGAAAGCAAAAGGTCATTAAAAAAAAAATACAAAAAGAAAAGACAAAAATGGATGTTAAAAGAGACTCTGAAACTTGCTCTGGAACTTAGAGTGACTAAATTGAATATAAAAATGATGAAGTAAAAGAGTTGAACACAAAATTTCAAAGGGGAGCTTGAGAAGCAAAGTAAAATATTATCGTGAAATGTAAGAAGACCTGGAGGTATAAAATGAAAAGAGAAGAACACACTGAACGTTAATCAAGCTGAAATAACTTTAAAAAAAAAATTTGAGCCCTGAGTTGCAATATTTAAGAATTCTATGGGAAAAATATTAAATCACCTTGGAAGCCTCAAAAAAAGATGGAGGAAATACACAGATTCACCATACCAGAAAGAATTGATGGATGTGCAACCACTTCAGGAGATAGCATAAGATCAACACCTCATGTTCCTGAGGAAAGAATTCCAAGCAACACTGAAGGAACTGCCAAAAAACAGGGCTCCAAGATTTGACAGAATACCAACTGAGATATTTCAACAAACAGTGCCAGAGGTGCTCACTTGTGTATACCAGGAAATTAGGAAGACAGTAATCTGGCCAACCGACTGGAAGACATGCAAATTTGTGCCCATTTCAGAGAAAGGTGATCCAACAGAATGCAGAAATTATTGGACAATATGATTAATATCACACATACTTTGGACATGTTTCCAGAACCTGGAGAAGGACCTCCTTCTCGGTAAAGTAGAGGGTCAAGACCCTCAACGAAATGGACTGACAAAGTGGCTGCAACAATATGCTCAAGCATAACAATGATTGTGAGGATGGCATAGGACTGGACAGTGTTTCATTTTGTTGTACATCGGGTCGCTATGTTTTGGAACTGACTCTCCAGCACCTAACAACTACAACAACATACCCATGACAGCCTATTTGTGCATTATTTACAATTTCGTGTAGTAAAGTGTTTTACTTTTCATATCTGTTTAGTATTTTGCACATTGCTATAATTTGAGGAAAGTGACCAGGAGAGTTTTTGAGAACCCATTTCATTGAGGTAAGAGTAACTCCTCTATTGATCAGGATAGCTGTGATGAGCTGTGGTAATCTCCATTGTTTAGCACAAAAATACCTATTTTTTATTCCTATATAGTATAATGTGAATCATCAGGGCTTTCCTCCATTTAGTGGCCCAGGAATCTAAAGCCTTCACTCATCACAGGGTCACAACAAGTAGCAAAAGGAGAGCACAGAGCTAGCACACTGTGCTGAAGGATGGGACACACATTAGTTCTCATATTCCATTATCTAAACCTAATTGGAAGGCCCTGCTTATGTACAAGTGGGCTGGAAAAAGTAACACGAGGTGAAAAACTACCGTTTGCTCCAATTCTTGAATACAATCAGAAATGAGTGAAATTTATATTTTAGTGAGTGCCAGAATGATGCCTCTCAAATTAGAATGTATAAATAAATTAACATCAAAATTGGTAATAATTTTAACTGAGTTCTGATAGCACTTGTCTTAGTCCTCTAGTGCTGCCATAGCAGAAATACCCCAAGTGGATGGCTTTAACAAAGAGAAATTAATTTTCTCTTTTTTACTAGTAGGTTACAAGTCCAAATTCAGGTCGTCAGCTCCAGGGTAAGGCTTTCTTTTTCTGTAGGCTCTGGAGGAAGGCTTTCTCTGGTCGAGGAGCTTCTCAGGTGCAGGGACCCCGTGTCCAAAGGACACACTCTGCTCCTGGTGCTGCTTTCTTGGTGGTACGAGGTCCCCCTGTCTCTCTGCTTGCTTCTATTATATCTCAAGAGGCTGCTTCAAGACACAATTCAATCCTGTAGGTTGAGTCCTGCCTCACTAACACAACTGCCACCCATCCTCCCTCATTAACATCAGAGAGGCAGGGTTTACAACATACTGGAAAATCACACAATACCGGGAATCATGGCCCAGCCCAATTGATACACATATTGGGGGGGGGCATAATTCAACCCATGACAGCAGTTGTGCAATAACTTCACTAACATAGCAGATACTTCTATAGGTCTTAAAACATTCTTTATTTGAGAGAAATACTTAATGTTATTATAATGAAATATTTGATGATTCATCAGGAAAAGAATTTCTGAATGTGGCAAGTTTAAATCCTATGGAATGGATCAAAAAGAATCCCTTATTAATATAGAGAAAGGCTTCTGTGGAAAAGGAGCCTAGAAACTAATAAGTAGAATAACATGGTGAAGGCCAGTGGTGGGGTTAAGGCATGGTTCGACCCATATAAAACACACAGATGCCCACAGTAATTTCTCACTTTGCATGGTTACCATATACACAAAGTTCAGCTACCATGGTTAGTGTCTTAGTTATCTTGTGCTCCTATAACCGAAATACCACAGTGGATATCATTAACAAACAGAAATTTATTCTGTCTGTCTAAGAGGCTAAAAGTCCAATTTCCAGGTGTCAGCTCCAGGGGAAGGCTTTCTCTATCGACTCTGGGGGGGAGGTCCTTGTCATCAATCTTCCCCTGGTCTAGGAGCTTCTCAGCTCAGTCATCCTGGGTCCAAAGGATGCACTCCCCTCTTGGTTCCTCATTCTTGGTTGTAGGAGGTCCCCCTGACTCTCTGCTGGTTTCTCTTGTTTATTTCTCAAAAGAGATTGACTCAAGATACAACCTAATCTTGTAGATGGAGTCCTGCCTCATTAACATAATTGCCTATAATCCTGCCTCATTAACATCGTAGAGGTAGGATTTACAACACATAGGAAAATCACATCAGATCACAAAATGGTGGACAGCCACACAATACAGGGGATACGGGCCCGGCCAATTTCACACATTTTGTGGGGGACACAATTCAATGTTTAACATTTAAATGACAAAAGTCCACCATCAACACGGTTCAAATTTTGTCATCATGGTATATTAATGGTAGGTAATTGCATAAAGGGTATACTTTACGGGCCCACATGAGATGTCTCTAGCCTCAGAAGATTACTCCCAGGTCTTGAAATCTAGTGGAATTTGTCTTGCCGAATTTAAAATTTACTTGGTTTTTGGGGGACCTTGGGAGTTCATTGTGTATTTTCATTATTAGCTCACCCAAGGCCAATCTTTTGATTGTTAGTTTACCCCTTCTTCCTTAGTCTTTCCTCTCATTCTCTCCCCAAAGATGCCCACACTAATGCACTTGATAAAGTAAGATACATGGACCCTTCCAGATGCTAGGGCCTTTGACTTGAGATGCACAGTCCCTTTCTTCATGGACTCAGAGTCTCCTATAAAATACAGACTAGTAAAACCAAATATGGTTTGTTTCTGCCTCACATGGGTGGCAGATTCAGGTGAGAGTATAAGAAATAGCCCTTACATTTTCCAGAAAATATAACTCTGACTTGTGTTCTGTCACACCTTTTGAAGTTTATAATGTAGTATACCTGAGGGATAGTGATGAGGGAAATTTCTGTGAATCTTCACAGGTTCCCAAAGCCTGAAATCAGGGGTAGGACTGCCTTTAATCTTCAGGAAAAAAAAAAAAAGAAAGAAATCCCCCTAGGGAGCCCCACTGCAGAGCTCTGCATTGCCTCCCTGTGTGGGAGACAGAATATCTGGTGGCTGTGATTTGCTTTTGAGTTCTAGAGCGGGACTTTCCAGGGTTATAACTCACACTCCCTCTCTTAACCTCTCTGGTCCACAATTTTCTCATTTATAAATTGGGAACCATAATCACTGACAGAGTTGAGTGAGATGAAGCCTGTAGCTTCTTTAGTCTTGTGGGAGGCATACATTCATCTCATTATATTCACAGGACAACCCTCTCCAGCACCCTCCATTCCCAGTGAAGCTTTACTCCCTGCCTCTCGTTGGGGGTCCACCATGGGAACACACTATTACTGTATGCATGGAGTTCCTTAGATTCCCCATAATTTAGGGTAGCTCCATTTACCCACCACTCCTCAAAGATCTGTGACCTTGCATACCACAGGAATCTGTGAGATGGACAGGCTGAGTATGGTGTGGGTCGTGATGAATAAAGGTGCTGGACCTTAGAGTGGCAGCAAGTGGCAAAGTAAGGACCTGATCAACTGAGGACCTACTATTTGTCTCTGCTAAGCTTCCTATTTGCAGATAGACTGTGGGCCTGACTTCCTCATATGGGCCCCTTGATGCTGTAACAGAAACACCACAACTGGATGGCTTTCAAGAACAAATATTTATTTATTTTCTCACAGTTCTGAAGACTAAAGTAAAAATGAGGGTCTAAGCTACATGAACTCCTTCTTTGTAGGTAGGCCCAGGTGCTGTATGTTTCTGTGTATACATTAGGAGTCCATGTGGAGGCCTCTGTGTCTACATTGCTCTTCATGTAACTCATGCTAATTAGGTTTAGGATCCCCCTACACTGGTATGACTGTAACTGATTGATAACATTATGTTAGATTGATTTATGGGAGGTGATTACACTACATTATCAAAGTAATTAGATTAGACTAGATTACATCCACAGTATAGGTGTTACTCCAACATATAATTGGGAGGAACACAATTGAACCCATAAAAGCCATTTAATGTGTCAAACTACAAGGACTTTAATCAGTCCTTGAAATTTATCCATCTGAATTTCCACAAATTAATATTTAAAAGGATAATCTGTTCTACAAACAGGTAGTAGACTAGAACAAAAAAATTAGTCTAAAAAAGATATAAGTGCATTTTAAAAAATGAATTATGAATTTAATCTCACATAATTAGCAATTTGTTTAAAATAAATTATGTTTCAAAGAATTTCTGAGTATATATACCGCTACTCATAGAAAGTGAAATTCAGCTGGGATTTAAAGAAAGATAGGGAATAAGTAAGGAATTAATGTGTATGGGGGATGAGAACTGTCATGGGATGAAGGTGCCTGTCCAGAGGCAGGAGGATCCAGTGTGCTGAGTTAGAGGCAGACGACAGGACAGTGTACACTGAGCCAGAATAGGTGGCAACCAGACAGTGTAGGGGCTTTTGACACATGGTAGTTTTTGTTTCTTTCAAAGAGCTATGGAAACTGCTCAATTCTTTTAAGTAGCCTGGTTATGTTGCAATAAAAAAAAGTGTAGGGAATGATAAGGCACCGGTGAGGTAAAATTAATGGGAATAAGTCACCTAAGAGGCTGTGCAGTTTAGTCCTGTGGAGGTGGCCATGGTTGTAACTGGTTCTAAGATAGGGCCTGAGATGTGCAAGAGGATAAAGGTGAGGGTGGAGCATTGGAAAAGTGGGAGCAATTATAATGGCTGCTGACCAACCCATGAAGACACAACGTGAACTAGAGTCAGCAGATAATCAGAGGCGTCCTCAGTCCTGGCAGTTCTGCTTCCTGGCCCTGGTGCTTGTTGCTTCATGCTGGCATATCCCGGTGTTCTTTTCCTCCTAAGGGTTCCTTCTCCAGCAGTTCCTTCATTTTTAGGAGGCTTTGGGTCAGAGAACCTAAACATCCAACAGTTGCAAAACTGTGTCCTTGGCTTGACATGTTTTGTAATTTCTCGTTCTACATGTCAGGCATGTCCATGGTTGGCTTGCCTTCTAGGTCTGTCTAAGTGGCCATTCTATGGAAAGTGGTGGAGCCATGGTGGCGAAGTGGTTCAGAGCTAAGGCTGCTAAACAAAATGTCAGCAGCTGGAATTCACCAGCCACTCCTTGGAAACACGATGGGGCAGTTCTACTCAGTCCTGTAGGGTCGCTATGAGTCCGAATCAACTCCATGGCAATGGGTTTGGCTTGATTTTGGTTTATGAAAAGTAGGAGTGGAAGACTCTTCGATCACTGGAATGTGTTGCAGCTTGTGGTGAGCGTGCAAGTAGTAAGGGATAGACTCAACCCAGATGTGTGCAACTGAAATGTAAAATTCTGCCTTTCCTTGTACTGCATGGTGCTGAAAATTGCATACTGTAACATGAGGGTTAAACTGGTGGGTTCCAGAGGTGAACAAATCAGGGTCAGAATAGGAATAGGACTCACTCAGCCTTTCAGATCTTCAGTTACCTCATCAGCAAAGATGGGATTAAAGGAGGTTGATGGGATAAAATAGAATTACAATGCTGTAAATGAGATCATGCTTATTAACACTGCGAGGGCCCACCTCACTTGATTGACTCAGGGGAGATCCCTTTCCACCAAGCAAACATTCTCTCCCATACTGCCCAACCCAGCCCTCTCTTCTCATGGGAAAAGCGACCCACCCATGGAGGGCGGAGAGCTAAGAGCTCCACCCTCCAGGTTGTGTATATATTGCCTTGGTCCAACCACTGACCAGCCTTCAGTTACAAGCCTGACTGTGGAGATCAGTCTGGGAGATCCACCACAGCTACCCTCCTCAGCGGCGACCCTCCTCAGCGGCGACCCTCCTGAGCGACGACCCGCCTCAGCCGCGACCCTCCTCAGCCGCGACCCTCCGCAGTGCCGACCCTCCGCAGTGCCTACTGCTCCAGGTAAGCCGGCGATGAGCCTTGTGGTTGCTGGAGGCTGAGACATAGGACAAGCCCTGGGTTCTGAGCACCTACTTGGTGCAGAGCTTAGATGGACCCTCGAAAATGAATCCAAACTCGTGTTTGCAATTATTCAAAACAAATCACATATAGGAGGGTTCTTTTTAACCGCTTGCTGAAAATACAGATACCCAGATCCCACCCTAATCCTATGGAGTCAGAAAAGCGGTGACTAATAGATATTAGTCAAATGACAAATATTAGTCGAATGACAAATGTCCAGATATGGCTGGCCTGAAGTCGAGTATGGAATCACCTCCAGAATGTCTCAGTGAGAGAGGGTTTGGTGTATAGTTGGGGTGAGTGGAGGGATAAGAACCATGAAGCCTGATATCCCTGATGCCCTGTACAGCCTTGATCTTATCCCTCATAAGAGGTCTTTCTGCTTACATAGGGAAGAGGCTCAGAGAGGTTAAGTAGTTTGCCCAGAGTCACTCAGCTCCTAAGGGAGAACCAGGAACCTGGTCCAGTTTTTATTCATTCAACAGCTGTTTAGGCTGGAACTGAGGAGATGCTGGGAGATGCAATCCTGGTGGTGTCAGGGAAGGGACAAGTCCTAAATTCATGGGGCTTACCATTTTAGCGGGGACCTCAGACCTCCAAAATGTGGATGAAATCACAAGAGTCCAAAGCAAAAGTCCATGATGCTGTACTTGCTATACCCAGACATGGTATTAGGGGAGCCCAACATTCAAGGAGGTCAGGGGAAGCTTAGATCTGGAGGAAGTGACTATGCTTTTGAGAGGTAAAGGCAGGACAGGAGATAACTAAGACAGCATCTTGTACAAAGTTGCTGGGGCCTGGGGGAGCTCAGCCTCCTGGAGACAGTGAAGGAAGGAGAGAGCTGCAGAGAGTGTGGTGCTAGGAGAGGTGCTGTTGTGGTTTTAGGTGCTGTAGAATAGGTTGTGGCTCATAGTGGCCATACGTACAACTGAACGAACTGCTGCCCTGTCTGCACCATTCTCACAATCATTGTTATACTGGAGCCCGTTGTTGCAGCTACTGTGTCAGTCCATCTTGTTGAGGGCCTTCAACTTTTTTCGCTGACCCTCTACCAAACTTGATGTCCTTATCCAGGGACTGATCCCTCCTGATAATATGTCCAAAGTATGTGAGACGGAATCCATGCTTCTAAGGGGCATTCTGGTTGTACTTCCAAGACAGATTTGTTTGCTCTTTTGGCAGTCCGGGGTATATTTGGTATCTTCTCTACCATAATTCAAGGTATCAATTCTTCAGTCTTCCTTATTCATCAGCCAGCTTTCCCATGGATATGCTGTGATTCAAAACATCATGGCTTGGGTCAGGTGCACCCTAGTCTCCAAGGTGGCATCTTTGTTTTTTAGCACCTTAAAGGGTTCTTTTGCAGCAGATTTTCCCAAAACAATGGGCCTTTTAATTTCTTGACTGCAGCTTCCATGGGTATTGATTATGGATCCAAGTAAAATGAAATCCTTAACAACTTCAATCTTTTTGCTCTTTATCATAATATTGTTTACTGATCCAGTTGTGAGGATTTTTATTTTCTCTATGTTGAAGCGTGATCCATGCTGAAGGCTGTGGTCTTTGATCTCTGTCAGTATTTCAAGCCCTCTTCACTTTCAGCAAGCAAGGTTGTGTCACCTGCATATTGCAGGTGGTTAATGAGTCTTCCTCCAATCCTGCTGCCTCATTCTTCATATAATCCAGCTTCTCAGATTATTTGCTCAGCACATATATTGAATAAGTATGGTAAGAGTATACAACCCAGAGGCACAACTTTCCTGATTTTAAACCAAGCAGTATCCCCTTATTCTGTTCCAGTGACTGCCACTTGATCTTTGTACAGGTTCCTCATGAGCACAATTAAGTGTTCTGCAATTCCCATTCTTCACAATGTTATCCATAATTTGTTATGCTCCACACAGTCGAACTCCTTTGCATAGTCAATAAAACACAGGTAAGCATCTTTCTGGTATTCTCTGCTTTCAGTCAAGATCCATCTGGCATCAGCAACGATGTTCCTGGTTTCAGGTCCTCTTCTGAATACAGCTTGAATTTCTGGCAGTTTCCTGTTGATATACTGCTACAACCTCTTTTGAATGATCTTCAACAAAATATTACTTGCCTGTGGTATTAATGATATTGTTCAATAATTTCTGCATTTGGTGGATCACCTTTCTTGGGACTAGGCATAAATATGGATCTCTTCCATTCAGCTGGCCAGGTAGCTGTCTTCCAGATTTCTTGGCATAGACCAGTGAGCATTTCCAGTGCTGCATTCATTTGTTGAATCATCTCAACTGGTGTTCTGTCCATTCCTGGAGCCTTGTTTTTTGCCAATGCCTTCAGTGCAGCTTGGACTTCTTCCTTCAGCACCATAGGTTCCTGATCATATGCTACTTCCTGAAATCGTTGGACATTGACCAATTCTTTTCTGTATAGTGACTCTGTGTATTCCTTCCATCTTCTTTTATTGCTTCCTGTGTTGTTTAATATTTTCCCCATAGAATCTTCCAGTATTGCATCTCGAGGCTTGAAATTTTTCTTCAGTGCTTTCAGCATGAGAAGTGCTGAGCGTGTTCTTCTCTTTTGGTTTTCTATCTCCAGTTCTGTACAGATGTCATTATAATACTTTACTCTGTCTTCTCCAGCTGCCCTTTGAAATCTTCCATTCAGTTCTTTTACTTCATCATTTCTTCTTTTTGCTTTAGTTACTCAAAGTTCAAGAGCAAGTTTCAGAGTCTCACCTGACATCCATTTTGGTCTTTTCTTTCTTTCTTGTCCTTTTAATGACCTTGCTTTCTTTGTGTACGATGCCTTTGATGTCATTCCACAGATTGTCTGGTCTTCAGTTATTAGTGCTCAATGCGTCAAATGTGTTCTTGAGATGGTCTCCAAAATCAAGTGGGATATACTCAGAGCTGTGCTTTGGCTGTCGTGGAATTTTTCTAATTTTCTTCAGTTTCAAGTTGGACTTAACAAAGGAGCAATTGATGGTCTGCTCTGCAGTCAGCCCCTGACCTTGTTCTGACTGATGATATTGAACTTTTCTATTATCTCTTTTCACAGTTATGGCCAGTGTGGTTCCTGTGTATTCCATCTGGTGAGGTTCACGTGTAGAGTCACCATTTAAGTTGGTGAAGAAAGGTATTTGCAATGAAGAAATCATTGGTCTTGCAAAATTCTGTCATGCAATCTCCAGCATCATTTCTATCACCAGCGCCACATTTTCCAACTACAATCCTTCTTTGTTTCCCAGCATCACATTCCAATCACCAGTAATTATCAGTGCATCCTGATTGCACGTTTGAACAATTTCAGACTGCACAAGTTGGTAAAAATCTTCAATTTCTTCATCTTAGGCCTTAGTGGTTGGTGTGTAAATTTGAATAATAGTCATCTGAACTGGTCTTCCTTGTAGGCTTATGGATATTATCCTATCACTGACAATGTTGTACTTCAGGACAGATCTTGAAATGTTCTTTTCAGTGATGAATGAGACACCATTCCTTTCAAGCTGTCATTCCCAACCTAACAGCCATATGATTCTCTGATTCCAAATGGCCAATACCAGTCCATTTCCTACTGCCTAGAATATTGATGTTTATGCATTCCATTTCATTTTTGATGATTTCCAGGTTTCCTAGATTCGTACTTTGTACATTCCACGTTCTGATTATTAATAGATGTTTGCAGCTATTTCTTCTCCTTTTCAGTCTTACCACATCAGCAAATGAAGTTCCTGAAGGCTTGTCTTCATCCATGTATTAAGGTCGACTGTAGTTTGAGGAGGCAGCTCTTTCCAGTCATATTTTGAGTGCAGTCCAACCTGAGGGGCTCATCTTCCAGCAGTGTATCAGACAGTGTTCCACTGCTATTCATGAAGTTTTCAATGGTTAATTCTTTTTGGAACTAAGCTGCCAGGTCTTTCTTCCTAGTCTGTCTTAGCCTGGAAGCTCAGCTGTATCCTGACCCTGTTGGTGTTTGAATACCAATTGCATAGCTTTCAGTATCACAGTAACGTTAAAGCAACAGCATGACAAACTAACAGACATGAGGGGGAGCTCTCTACCAGGCATGATGTCCTTCTCCAGTGACTGGTCCCTCCTGATAACAAGTCCAAAGTATGTGAGACAAACTTTCGGCATCCTTGCTCCTGAGGAGCATTCTGGTTGTACCTCTTCCAAGACAGATTTCTTTTTTTCTTTCTCAGTCCAAGGTATATTCAATATTCTTCACCAACACTACAATGCAAAGGCATCAATTCTTCTTTGGTCTGCCTTTTTCATTGTCCAGGTTTCTCATGAATGGAGAAGTGCAGCTGGAGAGAAAATGTTGTGGTCCTCATGAGGACAGGAATCCTGGAACCCTTTTAAATAGGAGAGTGTTCTGATTACATCTCCGTGAGTGGAGGGCAGGTAGAGGCCAGGGTGGGTGCTGTTGGAGGTGTCTGGATTTGTGTTTCCCAGCTTTATTTCATTTTGAAATCCAGATCTCACATATCTTTCTGTATACCATGTGAGTTTTCCAAGTTGGCTGGGTTCTTTAAGTGAATGTAATTTAATCCAGGATTTGATATTTACAGTTTAATATATCCAGCAACTGAGGTGCTTAGATGAAAGGGAAGTAAACTTTGGTCTATTATAAATTCATTGCTGTCTGAAATATCTGTCGTTTAAGCCAAAAGCAGTCCCATGTCTTTCTTATGTCTTTCACAAGATTGAAATGATTGAAGTTGGAATTTTTATCCTCATTTACATGATTTCCTTGGACTCAAGGATGTTAAATAAATTTCCCTAGGTTCACCAGATAGTAGATGCACAAAGGCTGGTTTCTAAGCCAGACAGGAGATCTAGCCCCAAGGGGTAGACCCCTCAGAAAGCCTCTGTACGTGTTTGGGAATAAGTGGATTGTAAGGGTAGAGACAAGAAGCAGTGGCATTGAGCACAGCCACAAAGGCAATTTTTTTTTAATAAAGGAATATTTTCTTATCCTTAGGAACAAATAGGCACCATGAGGTCATGACTGGATTCGGCTCAAGAGAAGTGATTAGCTCGGCTTCATATTCTCTGAGCTGCCAAGGATGGAAGCCTACTTGCCCAACTAATCTGTGATCCACAGCTGGTTGTGAAGAGAACCCCTACTGACACCACTTCTGCAACAGAGGACCAGCAACCTCATAGAATTTCATAGCTTTGACACAACCTGAGGAAAAACCATCTCAGTCCAAACCTTCATTCATAGCCTAATGGAGGTCACAGCAGCCCTGGCAGGAATTCAGGCAGAAGCTAACTGCCCCATCTGTCTAGATTACTTTAGAGACCCCGTTACCATCAAATGTGGGCACAACTTCTGTCGCTCCTGCATCCAGCAGTCCTGGGAGGGTCAACAGGACAGGTTCCCTTGCCCTGTGTGCCGTCACCCATGCCTACAGTGGCACCTCAGGAGCAATACCCAGCTGGGAAATATAGTTGAAATTGCCAAGCTGCTCCACATCACCAGGAGCAAGAGGAAGAGGGAGGAAGAGACACGCTTGTGTGAGAAGCACAATCAGGTACTGACCCACTTCTGTGAGGAAGACCTGGAGGTGTTGTGTCCCCTGTGCATTCAGCTCCCAGACCACCAGGATCACCTCGTGAGGTCCATAGAGGAGGCTGCCTCTCATCACAGGAAAAGGCTCATGAGTTACATGGAGCCCCTGAAGAAGCAAGTGGCCGACTTTCAAAAACTAGTAACTTCCCAAGAGAGAGAACCATCAGAGCTGAGAAAGAAGGTGGAAAAGCAGAGGAAAAAATTATTCTCTGAATTTGAGCACCTGTACAAGTTTTTAGACCGTGAGCGTGAAGAAGCCCTTTCCCGGTTAGCTCGTGAAGAGAAGCACATTCAACAGAAACTAAATGCAAACATAACAGCATTTTCAGAGTCCATTTCCACACTCAACAGTCTACTAAAGGAGGTGGCAGAGAAGAGTGTGATGTCAGAAGTGAAACTGCTGACAGATATTCAGAGCCTCCAGAATCGATGTGAAGGCCTCAACCCCCCAGTGCTCTATTCCTTCCAGCTAACGAAGGAAGGATGCAGCCTTCCTCCACAGTATTCGGCTCTGCAGAAAATCATACAGAAATTTAAGGAAGATGTAACCTTGGATCCTGAAACAGCACATTCAAATCTGATTGTCTCTGAAGATAAAAAGTCTGTCACATTTGTGAAGAAAACACAGAGACTTCCTCCTAATCCAAAGAGATTCAAGTTTGACCCAGTTGTCCTGGGTTCTGAAGAGTTCAGTTCTGGTAGACATTACTGGGAGGTGGAAGTGGGTGAGAAGCCTGAATGGTCTGTGGGGCTTTGTAAAGACTCCCTTTCCAGGAAGGCAAAGAGGCCCCCGGGAGGGCAGGAGAGATGCTGGGCAATTCAGCTGTGCAATGGTATCTATGTTGCACAAGGCACTTTTCCAGTCACTCTGGTGATAACAGAAAAACCCAGAGGGATTGGCATTTATCTGGACTATGAACTGGGTGAGATTTCGTTTTACAGTTTGAATGACAGATCTCATATCCATTCTTTCACTGATAGATTTTCTGAAATCCTCAAGCCTTATTTCTGTATTGGGCGTGATTCTCAACCTCTCACAATCTGTGCTGTCAGAGATTATGAATGATAAACTCTCTGGGAGGCTGTCACATTGCTTGATTTTCTTCCTGCAATTTATGGTAGAATATCCTAACTATCAGTGAATATAGTACTGAGGATTTTTTCCTTTTTAAATACTCCTATGGTGACATAGTGGTTAAGAGCTACAGCTGCTAACCGAAAGGTCGGCAGTTCGAATCCACCCGGCACTCCTTGGCAAATCTAGGGGGCAGTTTACTCTGTCCTATAGGGTAGCAATGATTTGAAATTAACTTGATGGTAGTAGTTTGGTTTGGTTGATTTAATGACTTTAACACATGAAGAAAGTTATTTTTTCTCATGTGGTTTCAATAGCAACAGGGATGTTGTGGTGGCTAATAGAGATTTTGTGGGAATTAACTGTAAAGTATTTCTGAAATTCTAAGATTGGAGTGTATGGAAATGTAACTTTATATTTCCTGTAAATATATTTTGTTTACATATATATATGGATGTGTGTGTGTATTTATTTATACTTATAACATGTCGCTGTGGATCCATTTCTGACTCCATATACAAGCAGTGTCACCCGTGGTGTACAGATTTCAGTGGAGCTTCTAGACCAAAACAGACTAGGATGAAGGACCTGGCATGGGGTTGCCCCTCATGTGAACTAGCAGAGTGGGAGCGCCCAAATTCGAGGGTGTAGACTTGCTCTCCCAGTGGGCCTGGAAGGCTGAGCAGAAGCCTAGGGCTGAGGAGCCTTCATTCAGAAACCCAAGAGTGTGGCTAAGAACAGCTCAGAGTCTGGAGGGCAGGGCTATTGTCTAAATGCTCTCAGAGAACAGGACTATTTTCATGCTTTGAGATCTAATGTAATGTGTTCTGTTAACTTGCTTGGTGCCTGTTATTCCTACTTTGCCTCCAGTTTCTCCCATTTGTAATGGAAATGTCTAGCTTGTGTCTGTTCTGCCATTGTACCTTTGGCAGCAGATAACTTGTATTCTAGATTTCACAGATGAAGATGAAATTTTGCATTTTGGACTTCGAGTTAAGACTTTTGCTATGATATAATGAGATGGACATGCTTTGCGTGTTGCAAGAATGTGATTTTTGGGGGCCAAAGGGCAAAATGTCATGGAATGAATTATGTTCCCCCCAAAATTTGTGTATCAACTTGGTTAGGCCATGATGCCCAGTATTCTGTGATGGTCCTCCATTTTGTGATTGTAATTTTATGTTTAAAAGATAGGGCTGGGATTGTAACACCGTTACCAGGTCACTTCCCTGATCCAATCTAAAGGGAGTTTCCCTGGGGTGTGGCCTGCACCACCTTTTATCTTTGAAGAGATAAAAGGAAAGTAAAGCAAGTAGAGAGTTGGGGACTTGATACCATCAAGAAAGCAGCGCCAGGAGTAGAGCGTGTCCTTTGGACCTGAGGTTCCTGTGCTGAGATACTCCCAAACCAAGGGAAGACTGATGACAAGGACCTTCTCCCAGAGTCGACAGAGAGAGAAAGTCTTCCCCTGGAGCAGGCGCCCTTAATTTGGACTTTTAGCCTACTGGGCTGTGAGAAAATTAATTTCTCTTTGTTAAAGCCATCAACCTGTATTTCTGTTATACCAGCAGTAGATGACTAAGACAGGGTATAAATATATATATATAGAGAGAGATTTATATTAAGAAAATGGCTCACAGTTTTTTTTTTTTTCTCACAGTTTAGAGGCTGGAACTTTCTAAGTCCATAGGTCAGGCTGGATGCTTTTTATGATTCACATAGCCGTAGGTGCTGGCCAACCCAATATCAGCAAGTCAGACTGCTAACTCAGGTCCCACTCACGGGAGGATACAACAAGAGGAGCACGCTGCAGGATCCAGAGCAAGCTAAAGCCCACAAGCTTTGCCAGGAAGTCCAACTATATTGGATGCAGGCCACACCCCCCAAGGAAACTCTCAGCAGATCCCATCATGGAGATGATCACATTTTATCAAATCTCATCATGGAGGTGATCACAACATTATTCTGCTGCCAAACTACATCATATCTGTCAAACCCCTGAGAATTGTGGCCCAGCCAAGTTGACACACAACCTTATTCATCACAAATGCAATAAAATATTTTATTTTTTAAATACGTGTAAAAGGTATTTTTAATTAAGCCATTTCTTTATACTTATATAAGCTGTAGTTTACGAATATTCTACTTTTCGTCTTTGTTGATTTTTTCTATTTGCCCTCATATTTCTCAATATTAAGCTTTTCTTTCTTTTCTGTGTGTGTGTTTATTAGCTGGCAACATCAACATATTTCTATGAATAATAAGGATTTTGCTTCCTTAAAACCCCTCATATTTACACACAGAAGCGTGCACTATCCACAGATATTCACTCACTGTTCCCCCCCCCCCTTTGAAACACCTTTTTGGATTTCGTGTTCCAATCTGGACAACTTTCCCACTTCCACCTCCTAGTAATAATTCTAGAATCCTACTCTAGATCTGTACTGCTGTCACCCTTACACTCACCTCTATTTTGAAGAATTGCTTTCCTTTGAATTCCTTGTTGCTTTAAACTCAAATCTTCCTGTTTTTCTTCTCATTTAGGGACTGTCTTAATTATATGGTGCTGCTATAACAAAAATAGTACAAGTGGATGGCTTTAACAAACAGAAAATAATCTCTCACAATTTAGGAGGCTAAAAGTCTAAATTCAGTGTGCCATCTGCAGTAGAAGGCTATCTCTTTGTTGGCTCTGGGGGAAGGTCCTTGTCATCAATCTTTCCCTGGTCTAGGAAATTCTCAGTGCAGGATCCAGAGTCCAAAGGACGAGCTCTTCCACTCTCACTTTCCACAAACCAAAACCAAACCAAACCTATTGACGTAGAATGGATTCCAATTCATAGCCACCCTATAGGACTGAGTAGAACTGCCCTGTAGTGTTTTCAGTGAGTGACTGGTGCATTCGAACTGCCTACATTTTGGCTAGCAGCTTTAGCTCTGAACGACTTCAATTTCCATAGAGTGGCCACTTGTACGTAGAAGGCAAGCCAACCATGGACATGCCTGACATAGAAAGAGAACTTGTAAAATGTGTCAAGCCAAGGACACAGCTTTGCAACTGTTGGTTGTTTAGGTTTTCTGACCCAATGCCTCCAAGAAATGAAGGAATTGAGGAGAAGGAACCCTTATGAGGAAACGAACACCCAGACATCCCAGCCAGAAGCAACAAGCACCAGGGCCAGGAAGCAGAACTGCCAGGACTGAGGTGGCCTCTAATTATCTGCTGACTCTAGTTCACATTCTATCTTCATGGGGTTGGTCAGCAGCCATTATCATTGCCCCCACTTTTCCAGTGCTCCACCCTCACCTTTATCCTCTTGCACATCTCAGTCCCTATCTGAAACCAGTTACCATCATGACCATCTCCACCGGACCACATTGCACAGCCTCTTAGGTAATTTACTCCCATTAATTTTACCTCACCTCTTATCATTCCATACATGCTATCTCTTTTAAAAATTGAAACTTTAATCGTGCTACTTAAGACGCATTGCATGGGGCAAATCTGCTGGAAAGGACCTCTTCAAAGTGTTGAAGAGCAGAGATGTGACCCTGAAGACTAAGGTGAGCCTGACCCAAGCCATGGTATTTTCAATCACATCATACGCGTGTGAAAGCTGGACAATGGATAAGGAAGACTGAAGAAGAATTGACGTCTTTGAATTGTGGTGTTGGCGAAGAATATTGAACATACCATGGACTGTCAGAAGAACGAACAAATCTGTCTTGGAAGAAGTGTGGCCAGAATGCTCCTTAGAGGCAAGGATGGCAAGACTGCGTCTTACATACTGTGGACGTGCCAGGAGGAATCAGTTCCTGGAGAAGGACATCATGCTTGGCAGAGTACAGGGTCAGTGGAAAAGAGGAAGACCCTGAACGAGGTGGATTGACACAGTAGCTGCAACAATGAGCTCATGCATAACAACAATTGTAAGGATGGCACAAGACTGGGCAGTGTTTCGTTCTGTTCTGCATAGGGTCGCTAGAGTCGGAACCGACTCGATGGCACCTAACAACGACAACAACAACTTAAAACGATGTAGCAGCTTTCGTAGCCCTTGGAAAGAAACAAAAACTTTACCGGGTGTCAAAAGCCCCTACACTGGTTGCCACCAATTCTTGGCTGATGGTCCACTATCCCCTCCTCTTCCTTGAACTCTGCACGCTGGATCCTCCTGCCTCTGGACCTTTTCATAATCACTTTCATTCCATGACCCATCTCATCCCCCATACAGATTCTTTAGACCCTTATTTATTCCTCCATCTTTCCTTAAATCCCAGCCTACTTTCACTTTCTCTGAGTAGTAGTATATATTCTTAGAAATTCTTTGAAACATAATATTTTAGGAAAATTGCTAATTAAGTGCAAATTCATAATTGATTTTGAAAAATGTACCCATACCCTTTTTTAGACTAAATTTTTTGTTTTGTTCTACCACATGTTTGTAAAAGAGTTTATCCTTATAAAATATAAATTTGTGGAATTTCAGATGGCTAAATTATACAGACTGACTACAGTAGAACTTCTCATAATTTGACACACTAAATGCCTGTCATGGATTGAATTGTATTCCTCCCAATTATGTGCTGGTGTAACACCTATACTAATCTAATCTAATTACTTTTGTACTGTAATGTAATCACCTCTCATAATTCAATCTGACATAATGTAATCTGTCAATCAGTTTCGTCATACCAGTGTAGCAGGATTGTAGGGGGATCCTAAACCTAATTGCCCTGAGTTATATGAGAGCAATGTAGGCACAGAAACCTGCACTTGTACTCCTGACACACACACACGGCACTGGAGAATACCTGGGACAACCTACGAACAAGGAGTCAAAGTAGCTTAGACCCTCATTTGTGCTTTTAGCCTTCAGAACTGTGAGAAAAAATATCTCTTCTTGGAAGTCATCCAGTTGTGGTATTTCTGTTACAGCATCAAGGTGCCTATGTGAGGAAGCGAGGCCCGCAGTCTGTCTGTAAATGGGAGGCTTGGCAGAGTCGAATGGCGGGTCCTCAGTAATCCAGGTCCTTACTTTGCCGAATGCTGCCTCTCTGAGGTCCAGCACCTTTATTCATCATTCCCCACACCATACTGAGATTTCTGCAGTACGCAAGGTCCCAGATCTTTGAGGAGTGATGGATGAATGAAGGTAACCTAAATTATGTGGAAATCTTAGGAACTCCATGCACACAGAAATAGTGTGTTCCCTATAGTGGACTTTGAGGGAGAGGCAGGGACTGAAACTTCACTGGAAATTGAGAATGATGGGGAGGGTTGCCCTGTAAATGTAACCAGATAAATGTATGCCTCCTACGAGACTAAACATGCTGCAGGCTTCATCTCACTCAATCCTCACAGTGATTATGGTTCCCAATGTATAAATGAAAAAATTGTGCACCAGAGAAGTTGAGAGGGAGCATGAGATTACAACCCAGGTAAGTCCCACTCTAGAACTCAAAAGCAAATTACACCCACCACCTATCAGGCCTTCCATACAAGGAGGCAATGCAGAGCTCTACAGTGGGGCTACCTGGGGCATTTCTTTCTTTGTTTCCTTTTTTCTTTGGAGATTACAGGTAGTCCGAAGCCTGCCCTCAGGCAAACTGTGAAGACTCACAGAATTTTCCTTCATCAGTATCCCACAGGTGTGCTACGTTATTGTGTGACAGAACCCAAGACAGAATTATATTTTCTGGAAAACCTAAGAGCTATTTCTTATACTCTCACCCAAATCAGCCACCCACATGAGGCAGAAACAAATTGAAAAGACAGGAGAGAAAGAAAATACCTAAATAGATGTCAGAAGAGACTGAAACTTGCTCTTGAATGTCGAGTAGCTAAAGTAAAAGGAAAAAATGATGGCGTAAAAGAGCTGAACAGGAGGCGTTAAAGGGCAGCTTGAGAAGACAAAGTAAAGTATTATGATGCCATGTAAAAAGACCTGGAGATAACCAAAAGGGAAGAACACGTTCAGCATTTCTCAAGCTGAAAGAACTGAAGAAAAATTCAAGTCTCAAGTTGCAGTACTGAATCTGCTACCCACATGAGGCAGAACAAATGCTATTTGGTTTTACTATGCTGTGTATCATAGGAGACTCTGAGTGTATGAGGAAAGGGACTGTGTACCTCATGTCAACAGCCCTAGCATCTGGAAGAGGCCACGTATCTTAAATTGCTTTATCAAGTACCATTAGTGTGGGTATCTATGAGGGGAGAATGAGAAGAGAAAATAAGGATAAATGGGGTAAACTAACAATACAAAGATTGGCCTTGGGTGAAGTAATAATGAAAATACACAATGAACTGTTAAGGTCCCCAAAACAGCTAAGTAAAATTTAAATCCAGCAAGAGAAATCTCATTAGATTTCGTGACCTGGTTGTAATTCTCTGTGGCTAGAGACACTACATGTGGGCTCATAAAGCATGTACTTTATGCAATTACCTACCATTAATATACCATGATGACAAAATTTGAACCATGTCAATGGGGGAATTTTGTCATTTAATTGTTATACATCGAATTGTGTCCCCCCCCCCAAAATGTGTGTCAACTTGGCCAGGCGAGGATTCCCAGTATTGTGTGACTGTTCAACATTTTGTCAACTGATGTGATTTTCTTATGTGTTGTAAATCTTACCACTATGATGTTAATGAGGCAGGATTACAGGCAATTACGTTAGTGAGGCAGGACTCCGCCTACAAGATTATGTTGCATCTTGAGTCAATCTCTTTTGAAATATACTCAAGAGAAACCAGCAGAGAGACAGGTGGAACTCCTACAACCAAGAATAAAGAACCAAGAGGGGAGTGCATCCTTTGGACTCAGGAACCCTGCCTTGAGAAGCTCCTAGACCAGGGGAAGATTGAAAACAAGGACCTTCCCCTAGACTCGACACAGAAAGCCTTCCTCTGGAGCAAGGACCCTGAAATTGGACTTTTAACCTCTTAGACAGGGAGAGAATGAATTTCTCTTTCTTAAAGCCATCTACTGTGGTATTTCTGTTATAGCATCACTAGATAACTAAGACACTAACCATGGTAACTGAACTTTGTGTACATGAAAACCATGCAAAGTGAGAATTTACTGTATCCTTCTGCGTGTTGTACTTGGGTCTAACCAGGCCTCAACCCCACCACTGGCCTTCACCATGTCACTCATTAAAGTAGCTTCTAGGCTAGTTTTCCATAGACACCTTTCCCAATTAACGAGAGATTCTTTTCACTCCATTCCATAGGGTTTAGACTTGCTACACTCAGTGATTCTTTTTCTGACGAATCGTCGAATATTTCATTATAATAACATTTTGTAATCCTCTCAAATGAAGACTGTTTTAAGTCATATAGAAGTATGCGTTACATTAGTGAAGTTACTGAACAACTGCTATCAGAATTGGGTTAAAATTATTACCAATTTCCATGTTAATGTATTCTAAGGTCTAATTCGAGAGTTGTCACTCTAGCACTCACTATAATAACAATTTCACTAATTCCTGGTTGCATTTAAGAATTGGGGTGAACAGTAGTTTTTCACCTAGTGTTACGTCTACTCTTTCCAGCCCATTTGTAGATAAGTGGTGCCTTACAATGAGTTTTAGATAATGGAATATGAGAACTAATGTTTGTCCCATCCTGTGTTGGCCTTTCAGCGCCAGTGTTCTACCTCCATGCTCTCCTTTTGCTTCTTACAGTGACCCTGTGATAAGTGAAAGTTTTAGATTCCTGGGTCAGTTAATGGAGGAAAGCCCTGATGATTCACATTATACTACATATGAATAAGAACTAGGTATTGTCTTGCTGAACAATGGAGATTACCACGGCTCAGCTCAGCTATCCAGATCAATGGAGAAGTTACTCTTACTTCAGTGAAGTGTGTTCTCAAAAACTCTCCTGGTCAGTTTCCTCCAATTATAGCAATGTGCAAAATACTAAAGAGATGAGAGTAAAACACCGTATTACAAAAAACTGTAAATAATACACATGTACGCTGTCACATATGTTGTTGTTGTTGTTGGGTGCTGTCGAGCCAGTTCCAAAACATAGCGATTCTATGTAAAACAAAACGATACACTGCCTGGTCCTGCACCATCCTCACAATCATTATTATGCTTGAGCGCATTGTTGTAGCCACTGTGTCAGTCCATCTCATTAAGGATCTCCCTCTTTTTCACTGACCCTCTACTTTACTGAGAAGGGTGTCCTTCTCCAGGTTCTGGTACCTCCTGATAACCTGTCCAAAGTACGTGAGACGGAGTCTAGCCATCCTTGCTTCTAAGGAGCATTCTGGCTGTACTTCTTCCAAGACAGGTTTGTTCATTCTTCCAGCAGTCCACGGTATATTCGATATTCTTTACAAACAGTATTCAAAGGTGTCAATTCTTCTTTGGTCTTCCTTATTCATTGTCTAGCTTTCACATGCATATGATGCGATTGAAAATGCCATGGCTTCGGAATGGCGCACCTTAGTCCTTAAAGTCACATCTTTGCTTTAAAACTTTTAAGAAGTCTGTTGCAGCAGATTTTTCCAATGCAATACCTCCTTTGATTTCTTCACTGCTGTTTCCATGGGTGTTGACTGTGGATTCAAGTAAAACAAAATCTTCGACAGCTTTAATATTTTTTTCTGTTTAACACGAAGTTGCTTATTGGACCAGTTGTGAGGACTTTTGTTTTATGTTGAGGTGTAGCCCATACTGCAGGCTGTAGTCTTTGATCTTCATTAGTAAGTGCTTCAAGTCTTCTTCACTTTCAGCAAGTAAGGTTGTGTCATTAGCATATCACAGGTTGTTAATGAGTCTTCCTCCAATCCTGATGCTGATGTTCTTCTTCATATAATCCGGCTTCCATGGATTATTGCTCAGCATGCAGACTAAATAAGTATGGTGAAGGTAAAACAGCCCTTAAGCACAACTTTCCTGGCTTTAAACCACACAGTATTCCCCTGCTCTGTTCGAAAGACTGCCTCTTCATCTATGTACAGATTCTGCATGAGCACAATTAAGTGTCCTGCAATTCCCATTCTTCACAATGTTAACCATAATTTGTGATGATCCACACAGTCAAATGCCTTTGCGTAGTCAATGAAAACAGGTAACCATCTTTTCGGTATTCTCTGCTTTCAGCCAAGATCCATGTGACATCAGCAATGATATTCTTCATTCAATGTCCTCTTCTGAATCCAGCTTGAACTTTTGGCAGTTCCTTGTTGATGTACTGCTGCAACCATTTGTGAATTATCTTCACCAAATTTTACTTGTGTGTGCTATTAATCATATTGTTTGATAGCTTCTTGATTCTGTTGCATCACCTTTCTTTGGAATTGGCACAAGTATGGATCTCTTCCAGTTGGTTGGCCAGATAAGTGTCTTCCACATTTCTTGGTATACATGAGTGAGCATCTCCAGCATCCGTTTAATGGATGTTTGCAGCTGTTTCTTCTCATTTTGAGCCGTGTCACATCAGCAAACAAATGTTCCAAAAGCTTGACTCCATCCAAGTCATTATTGTGTACTCTGAGGAGGCAGCTCTTCTCCATTTATATTTTGAGTGCCTTCCAAACTGAGAGGCTCGCTTTCGGGCACTATTATCAGACAGTGTTTGGCTGCTACTTACAAGGCTCTCACTGGCCTTTTTCTTTTTCTCAGAAGGACACTGGCAAGTCCTTCTTCCACGTCTTTCTGAATTGGATGCTCCACTGAAACCTGTCTACTATGGATTACGTTGCTGGTATTTGAAATGTTGATGGCATAGCTTCCAGCATCACAGCAACATGCAAGCCACCACAGTACAAGAAACTGACTGATGAGTGGCAGGAATGTTTTCGTAGTGTGTTTGAATAGCGTTTCAAATATTTACTGGACAGCTCTATTCTTCTTGGTTTTATGCCATTTATTTCTCTTGGGTCATACAGTATTGTTTGCCTTGTCTCTCATTTTGTAGAAACTCTATATATGGTGACTCATAGCCTGTAATGGAAACATTTAAGTTATAATGTTGCAAATATTTTTGGCACTTTCATTTGTATTCACATTCTTATTGTCAATATGTGACTTTGGAGTTTAAGGGAATAGATACAAATGATCTTCCTGACTCAAAAACTGTGTTATGTATGTATATATGTGTGTGTGTGTGTTCATATATACACACATATATAGGAAATCTTCCCTGGATACATTTACTGTTTTTTGCTTAATCATGAATATTAAAACTTTGAAGTAGCCCCATATAAATCTTGTAAACAGACTAATAACTTGATTTGCTCGACACAGTCAATGATTGAAAACAGAAGAAAATGCAACCACGAAACTCACACAATTTTGAAATAATCATTAAAAAAAAAAACCGTTGCAGTCGAGTCGATTCTGACTCATAGCTTACATTTATTGGCTTATATATGATAGTTGTTCAAGGATAGAACGTGTCAGACGTCATAATTAGGTTTTTGTTAAATGTTCACAAAGTAGAAGAATGCAACAGATCAGATTATCATTCCTAATTCCTGGCATCCCTGACACTCAGCTCCTTTATCCCGGTAGTCAGGTTTTACACAATGGTGCCAAGAATCTCAAGCCTGAAGTGTCACATTCTAAATCACCAACTCTTTCTTCAATTAGTGCTCCCTCAGTTTGTGAGAATTGTGAGGCGCGAAAAGAAAATGAAGGAAACCAGTGGTCGCGGTCAGGAGGGGTGGTAACTCAGTGTGGTGGCCAGATGAGATTTAAGGGTGGGGGCGGGAACCTGTAGTAGGCTGGAAGGTGGCAAAGGGCGCCTAGGCGCTGCGGGATGGGAGGCTGTGGCAGAAAACAGACAAACCACCTTGAGTTTTTAAGGATGAAAAGAATTGTTGATTACAGCAGGAAATCGCTGTCTTAAACGTGACCGCTCCTCAGACCCAAGCTTCGGTGCTTCAGCCTACTCCCATTGGATCCGGAAGTTGGCGCCTGGCGCGCTGTGATTGGCGTCAGCAGGAAGGAAACTCTGAGCGTCTGCTTCCGGTTGCGACGGGTGGAGGCGGAGTACCATCTGGGAGCGTCCGAGAAGTGCAGGGCGCCCCGGGCAATAGAGGGGTGTTCGGTGCTGGCGGGGAACCGTCCTTTTCTTCCTCGGCCCAGCGCCTAGAAAGGCAGGGTTAGCGGGGCTGGCACCCGCTTCCCTGCGAACGTTGTTAAGAAACCAAACCCGTTGCCGTGGAGTGGATTCCGACTCAGTGACCCTATGAAAATGTAAGACAGAGTAAAACCATTCCACAGGGTTTCCAAGGAGTGGCTGATGGATTCAAACTGCCAGCTTTCACTTAGAAGCCAAAGGCTTAACCACTGGACCACCAAGGCCTGGACAGGATGTTGGACTGCTGTGAAACCTACCCTCCTCCTCTGACGCCGCAGCCGCCCAGGCTGTACCTGTTGCCCAAGAGACCCAGTAACCTTTCACTGGGGACACAACTGCTGTCGCTCTTGCATTCGCCGGTCCTGAATAAACTAAATACCTTCCTCTGGTCTTCCTGCTGCTCACCGCACGTATAGAGGAACTTTAGGAACATTACCTAGAGGGGTCACTTCACTGAATTGGCCAAGCAATTCCAGACCAGAATAGCAAGAGAAGTCGGGAAGAGAAACTGGTGTGTGAGAGATACAGTCAGGTTCCGATCCTTTTCTGTCGCAAAGACCTAGAGGTTTTGTGTCTACAGTGCACGTTCTCCCACTTGCACATCTGTATAATGTAGTGCAGGCTGCCTCAGAGCACAGGGAGCAAGGAGAAAAAAAATTTAGAGAAATAGTTGTGCAAAGTAAAAATGCACGAATTAAATCCAAAGAAGATAGTAGAATACTAGTTGAAGAAAGCAAACTCTGGATTTAATTAATTATACTTTGATTCAGTGAGAATCTGGATCTAATTCTAAAGGCCTCAAAGGATAAATAATTGCATATTATACACAAATGAATTCCAAACAAAATTTCCATGCCATGTTTACACAAAGTCTCAGTAAGATAGCAGAGATGAATCTTGAGTCACATAAAAAACCAGTTCCCACCCAGTAGATTCCAACACATAGCGACCCTAGAGTCACACAGACATTACTAAATGGTATTAAATGCGTTCACAACAGGCATTACAACATAAAAACATCAGGAGCGTTAACCTTTTAAGTAAATAATAATTTTTGCAAACTTTGTCCACAATATTATAAACTGCAAATATTATCAATTCATTTCAGATAAATCTGATTGTAGAATCTGAACAGCAAATCCTAATGTTTTTAACAAAGAGTAGAGAAAAGACATGAGATTTGGAAAGACACACAAAACATCTCTTCCCAACAACCCACAAAGGATTCTGTCAGGCTGTCATTACTGGGAGGTAGAGTTAGGAGACAAAATATGTGAGATTCAAGACTGTAAAAATTCTCTGCCTATGAAATGGAGGAAGACACCATCACAATAGGATTTATGCTGCAGAATTAACTGGCCAATTGTGATAGCTTTGCTGTGGAAATTTATTCTTTGAATGAAGAAACCACAGTAGGGTGAGGATTGATACATGATTTGAATGATGGGTCTCAGACCTATTCTTCAACTGGTATTTTGACCAAAATATTTAGGCCTTATTATCATACAGGATGTGATTTTTAATCCCTTGAAATCTATACAGTAATGAATTATGAATGATGAACTATTTGAAAAGCTATTGTGTATTTTATTTTCTTACTCTTATTTAGGAAAGAAGCTATACAATACATAAATCAGCCAGGTTATATAGTCTATAGTTCTGAATTATGTCTTTACTACTTATAAGCAGAAAAGGGTGTCTTTTGTTTTTCTTCTTTCCTGGAAACTATCAGTAAAATATCATTGGAAGTAACTACTCTTCAGGGACAAAGCGGGAAATAATGATAAGGTGTTTTTGACATCCTAAGATGAAGTAATGATATTCTTACCAGCTCCCATGCTGTCTTTGAATGCTTTACACATTACCCATCACTTACATATTCATTTTCAGAGATTACTTTTTATCAAAATAATGCATGTAAATTTCTTTTACAATCCCATAATACTACAAGGCTTGTAACAAAAAATGTGTCTTAGTCCATACCCTCCTACCACGAATTCCTGTTCCTCACAGGCATGGTTTATACTTTTAGTTCCTTTGTTATTGCTTCACAACTGTGTTATAACAATCAATGTAAGACATTGTGTGTTAAAATTCCTATTAGTGATCTGAGAATTTTAGATGTCTTCTATCACCCACAAACACCTAAATATGATCATAGAATGATAATTGACTAATCAATTAGGTAGTTAATGAAAATTCAGTATTTACTTTCAAATGGCTATATAATTTCTTCATAGCTGAGCCATCAGATACCTATTATACTTGCTTATGCAAATTGATTTACTCTAATTAGGAAATTGCTTTCCTTCTTTACTGTATAGTCTATGAATTTTTAAATATTTATCTCTTTTTGGACACACATCTGATGGATTCTAAAATTCTTCAGGAAGAACAAAGTCAACATGCAATTTGTTAATTCCATTTATTTTTTATTTTCCTTGTTGCAGTCTCTCCCTAAGCCCTTGATCCTCTTACCCCAGTGTGGACTGAAGTTTTCTGGGCATTCCCGATTGTGATACATAGCCATCATTTGGGGCTTTGGGCCTTCACAATTACTCTAAGAATTCTCTTTTATCTTCTATCCTTATGTTTATTCCTTTCTTGCATGAGTCCGGTGTTTTTCCACTTTCATAGTTTTCTTCCCTTGTTTTGGTGGAGCGTACTGTCAGATAACTACCTGAAAAGGGTGAAATCAAATATTAAGCATAAAAATCCTGCCAGAAAATCTTCTGCAGCAATGTAAATCTGCTTTATCCTGTTAGAAAAAAATAGTCCACACAATTATTACCTCCTAATTTAGATCTCAAAGGCTTAGTGGCTGCGGATGTGTGGAGGGCCAGATTATTAGCAGCCAGGCCAGAAATAAATTCATACCTTCTCATCCTCAGTGAATGCAGAAGGCAGTGTTCAATCAACCATGTTAAGATTAACCAGTGGCTGATCTATGTTTCTCCCTCCTCTTCTTATTATAAGCCATGTTGTGCCTAGTTTATTTGAGTCATTTTCTTTTCCTAGAATCAAAGTGTCCTGCTTATATGCATATAAAGTACTTTCTCAGAATAAACCTTATGTTCAAATTTTGGTGAGTTTTGATTATTTTTTTACAGGGTAACGTCAGAAGTTGGACCCAGAAAAAAGTCACCAAGTGCTCCACCTTGTGATGAGGCATAATAATTGATTCCAAACATGGGCCACATATGCTTCCAACTGTTTCCTCATCATGGCTTGGGAACTTGGTGTAAATTTCCTGGGTTCAAGTTCTACCCCTTTTGTGTTGAACTCTCTGAGTTTATATCTGAACAGTTAGGAATATCTTTTCCTTGGTAAGTTACCCTTTCGCATTGTCTGTTTGGGAAACTGGATTTCCATCTGCCCCGTCCTTTTCTTTCCACTTTTGGGAATTTTTGTGTGGTGCTCAGGGTTTGTAGGGAGTTTTATCGTTTGTGTTATCTGGATACTTTACTTGGACTGGTTTCAAGGGATATCAAAGTGAGTTCAATAAAAGATGTTAGGTTTGATCTTGGGAGAGGGCTCAGAAAATACTTGCTGAAGTTTGGACAGAAGGGTTTATTTTTCCCTGGTTTGAGGGCAAGAGTTTACTTGTCCCAGGTTTTGGGGGCATGGGTTACTTGTCCAGGTTTTGAACAAGGGTTCTTGGACTGGATCTCAAGGAGAAATCTGGATATCTTAAATGGGTCGACCTGACTGAAACATCTTGGAATCATTTAGCTACTAGTTTGTGAGTGTTGCCTTGCCTTGGGATGTACTCTTTCAAGAGCTTTATGTTGTTGTCCATCAGCATAAAATGGTGCTGTAGAGAAAAACTGGAATGCTGTTTCAATTTAAAACAGAGAAGTTTATTAACAATTTTAAACAATTGCAATGGAGGAACCACATAGCACACAGAAAATGGAACGAGGTAGTCCCGGGGCAGTTTCATCCTACAAGTATTCTTATAGGGTAAAAAGAGGAACCAAACCATAGGAAGGGCAATTACAGGAAAATCAATTAATATTGTAATAATCTCCCTCTGGTTACTGGTCATTACAGGAGATAAAACAACTTTCTTCATTTGTTAAAGTCATAAGAACACTTAAAAAAGAAAAAAATTTCAGTACTATGTTCACTGATAGTTGTATGACGTGCTACCATAAATTGCAGGAATAAAATCAAGCAATGTGACAGCCTCCCAGAGAGTTTATCATTCATAATCTCTGACAGCACAGATTGTGAGAGGTTGAGAATCACGTTCAATACAGAAATAAGGCTTCAGGATTTCAGAAAATCTATCAGTGAAAGAATGGATATGAGATCTGTCATTCAAGGTGTAAAACGAAATCGCACCCAGTTCATAGTCCAGATAAATGCCAATCTCTCTGGGTTTTTCTGTTATCACCAGAGTGACTGGAAAAGTGCCTCGTGCAACATAGTTACCATTGCACAGCTGAATTGCCCAGCATCTCTCCTGCCCTGCCGGGGGCCTCTTTGCCTTCCTGGAAAGGGAGTCTTTACAAACCCCTACAGACCATTCAGGCTTCTCACCCACTTCCACCTCCCGGTAATGTCTACCAGAACTGAACTCTTCAGAACCCAGGACAACTGGGTCAAACTTGAATCTCTTTGGATTAGGAGGAAGTCTCTGTGTTTTCTTCACAAATGTGACAGACTTTTTATCTTCAGAGACAATCAGATTTGAATGTGCTGTTTCAGGATCCAAGGTTACATCTTCCTTAAATTTCTGTATGATTTTCTGCAGAGCCGAATACTGTGGAGGAAGGCTGCATCCTTCCTTCGTTAGCTGGAAGGAATAGAGCACTGGGGGGTTGAGGCCTTCACATCGATTCTGGACGCTCTGAATATCTGTCAGCAGTTTCACTTCTGACATCACACTCTTCTCTGCCACCTCCTTTAGTAGACTGTTGAGTGTGGAAATGGACTCTGAAAATGCTGTTATATTCGCATTTAGTTTCTGTTGAACGTGCTTCTCTTCACGAGCTAACCTGGAGAGAGCTGCCTCATGTTCACGGTCTAAAAACTTGTTCAGGTGCTCAAATTCAGAGAATAATTCTTTCCTTTGCTTTTCCACCTTCTTTCTCAGTTCTGATGGTTCTCTGTCTTGGGTAGTTATTAGTTTTTGAATGTCTGCCACTTGTTTCTTCAGGGGCTCCATGTAACTCATGAGCCTTTTCCTGTGATGAGAGGCAGCCTCCTCTATGGACCTCACGAGGTGATCCTGGTGGTTTGGGGGCTGAGTGCACAGGGGACACAGGACTTCCAGCTCTTCTTCACAGAAGTGGGTCAGTACCTGATTGTGCTTCTTGCACAAGCGTGTCTCTTCCTCCCTCTTCCTCTTGCTCCTGGTGATGTGGAGTAGCTTGGCAATTTCAGCTATATTTCCCAGCTGGGTGTTGCTCCTGAGGTGCAACTGTAGCCATGGGTGGCGGCACACAGGGCATCGGAACCAGTCCTGTTGATCCTCCCAGGATTGCTGGATGCAGGAGTGACAGAAGTTGTGCCCACATTTGATGGTAACAGGGTCTATAAAGTAATCCAGACAGATGGGGCACTTAGCTTCTGCCTGAATTCCTGCCAGGGCTTCCATGACCTCCATTAGTCTATGAATGAAGTTTTGGACTGAGAGGGCTTTTCCTCAGGATGTGTGAAAGCTATGAAATCCTATGAGGTTGCTGGTCCTCTATTGCAGAAATTGGTGTCAGTAGGGGTTCTCGTCACAACCAGCTGTGGATCACAGATCACTTGGGCAACTAGGCTTCCATCCTTTGGCAGCTCAGAGAATATGAAGCCGAGCTAATCGCTTCTCTTGATCAGAATAGAGTCATGACCTCAAGGTGACTATTTGTTCCTGGGGATGAGAAAATATTTCTTTTTTTAAAAAATAAATTCTTCGTGGCTCTGCTCAATGCCACTGATTTTTGTCTCCACCCTTCCAATGCACTTATTCCCAAATCAGGTACACTGAGGCTAGCTGACAGGTCTAACCGTTGGTACTAGATCTCCTGTCTGGGTTAGATACAAGCCTTTGTGTACCTACCATCTGAGGAACCTAGGGAAATTTATTTAACACCCTTGACTTGAAAAGAATCACGTAAATGAGGATAAAAATGCCAACATCAATCATTTCAATCTTGCGGAAGACATAAGAAAGGCATCAGACAGCTTTTGGCTTACACAGCAGATATTTCTGACAGTAATGAATTCATAATAAAACAAAGTTTACTTCTCTTTCATCTAAGCATCTGTAAATATCAAATCCTGGATTAAACTAGATGTACTTGAAGAACACTGCTAACTTTGAAAACTCACACGATACACAGACAGATGTGTGAGATCCGAATTTCAAAATAAAATGAAGATAGGAAACACAAATACAGACACATATACACACACAGAGACACAACTGTCCATTGAAGTTATCGGTAAGCTACCATCTTGTGAGGATTTGTAGGGAAAAGATCCACGGAAGTGATGGGAAGCTCAGACAGTGTAGCTCTCACTGAGAGGCAATAAAATGATTCTGAAATGGAGGCTATGTGGCTTTGGAGAGCCTCAGCCAACTATTAGGACTGAGGGAATAAAGCTTTTTGTTCAGGGTGTCCAATATAAGATGAACCCAGGTAAACATACCAAAATCTTATTTGAGATCACTAGAGGACAAAATTGGCCAGCCTTTAAAAGGTCTGATTGGTTCAATCATTTTAGGCAGAGACTGGGTTAAGGCAATATGGGTTTGATTGTATAAGGACTTCACATGAAAGTACAAGTGTTAAAATTTAAATTGTTGGTAACTATGTGTTATTATCAAAATAGCCATGCACAACTGGTGAGAATGTATGTTGCTTAAACGACTTTAGAATACTATTTAGTACAATCGTTAAGTTATGGCCTACTCATAAAATGGACTATATCAGCAAAGAAAAGACCTAACTACTCTACTCAAAAAAAAGTGGATAAATCTCACAAATACAATGTTGTGTGAAATAAAGACACAGGCAATAATACAGACTGCATGATGCCAATTATGTAGTTGACAGCAAGCAAAACTACCTCATGTTGTATTAGAATAGTGCTTCCATTTCGAGACGAGAAAGGAATTAGTGACTGGGAGGTGCATGAGGACTTCTGGGGGGGTCCTGAAAACACTACATTTCTTAATTTGGGTACTGGTTGTCACATTATACACTTGCTTTTTTTGTTTGTTTGTTTCCATGTCTATTAAAAGCAGAAATAAGCAAAAATGATAAAACCATAGACTATGAGAATAAATTATGGAAGAATATTTTTAATCTGACTGAGGAAGCATTTTCTATGCTTGATGGAAATCTAGCAAATTGGCATTTTCTAAATCATATAAACAGATGGTATACCATGAAGAATTCAAGTAAAAGAAGGAAAGAAAAAAAATGAACAAAGGTATCTATATTTAAAAAGAGGTGAAGGAAGCAAGTCATAGAAACAAATGACCAATTATGAAAACAGAGTGCTACTTTTTCATATTCAGTAAACTTGAAAAGAGAAAGACTGTGTGCGTGCTCTTTGTGCCTCATCTGAATGGCAAAGACTTAGAAGACTCCTAATACACAGGCAGAGGATACATGCATCCTGTTACCCTAGAGAAAGGAAGCTTGGTGGATGGTGAGAAGAGACTATTAACCAAGCTGTCTGAGCTGAAACCCTCCTTTTGTGTGGATGTTATCTTAGACAAGTCAGAAAGGACTGACTGAGGGAGGAGAAATGTACCTAGCACAGTCCTGGTACATTGAAGGTACCCACTCAATAGTAACTAACAGTACCCCAGACTTTCCACACTCAGGATCCTGTATTCAAAGGACACACATTGTGTAGTCACCACTACACCCTCAGAGCCACCAACTCTTTCCTCCGGACACCTGCACTTGCCTCCAACAGCACCCTCCCTCAACTCTATCTACCCTCTACTCACAGGGATGTAATCACAATACTATCCTATTTAAAAGGGTTTCAGGATTGCTGTCCTCATGTGGATCACAGTATTTTCCCTATACCTGCACCTCTCCATTCATGAGAAAGCTGGACAATGAATAAGGAAGACCAAAGAAGAACTGACGCTTTTGAATTGTAGTGTTGGTGAAGAATACTGAAAACACCATGGACTGAAAAAAAAAAAAAAAACCTAACAAATGTGTCTTAGAAGAGTTACAACCAGAATACTCCTTAGGAACAAGGATGCTGAGACTTTGTCTCACATACTTTGGACTTGTTATCCGTCACTAGAGAACAACATCATTTTTGGTAGAGAGTTTCCTCTCAGGTCTGTTAGTTTGTTGTGCTGTGGGAGCTTTCACGTTGCTGTGATACTGAAAGCTATGCAACTGGTATTCAAATACCAACAGGGTCAGAATACAGCTGAGCTTCCAGACTAAGACAGACGAAGAAGAAGGACTTGGAGGTCTACTCCTGAAAAGAATTAGCCAGGAACAACTTTACGAATAGCAGCGGAACATTGTCTGATATAGTGCTGGAAGATAAGCCCCTCAGGTTGGAAGGCACTCAAAAGACAACTGGGGAAGAGCTGCCTCCTCAAACCTGAGTCAATCTTAATATGTGGATGGAGTCGAGCTTTCAGGAACTTCATTTGCTGATGTGGAAAGGATCAAAACGTGAAGAAACACCTGTAAACATCCATCAATAATCAGAATGTGGTATGTACAAAGTATGAATCTAGGAAACCTGGAAATTATGAAAAATGAATGGAATGTATAAACGTCAATGTCCTAGGCAGTAGGAAATGGACTGGTATTGGCCATTTGGAATCAGACAATCATATGGCTGCTAAGCTGGGGATGACAACTTGAAAGGAATGGCATCTCATTTATCATCCAAAAGAACATTTCAAGATCTATCCTGAAGTACAATGTTGTCAGTGATAGGATAATATCCATAGTCCTACAAGAAAGACCAGTTAATATGTCAATTATTCAAATTCGCACACCAACTACTAAGGTCAAAGATGCAGAAATTGAAGATCTTTACCACCTTCCGCAGTCTGTAATTGATCCAACATGCGATTAAGATGCTTTGATAATTACTGGTGATTGGAATGTGAAACTTGGGAAAAAAGGATTGCTAGCTGAAAAATATAGCCTTGGTGATAAAAATGATACGGGAGATCACATGATAGAATTTTTCAAGACCAGTGATTTTTTCATGGTAAATACCTTTCTTCCCCAATATAAATGGTGACTGTACATGTGGAGCTCACCAGATGGAATACACAGGAATCGTATCAACTGTATCTGTGGAATGAGGTGATGGAAAAGCTCAATATCACCAGTCAGAACAAGGTCAGGGGCTGACTGCAGAACAGACCATCAATTGCTCAAATGCAAGTTGAAGTCGAAAGTGAAGAAAATTAGAACAAGTACATGAGAGCCAAAGTACAGCTCTGAGTATATCCCACCTGACTTTGGAGACCCTATGAAGGATAGACTTGACATATTGAACTGTAATAATGGAAGTCCAGACAAGTTGTGGAATGACATCAAAGACATGACAAATGAAGAAACCCAGGTCATTAAAAAGACAGGAAAGAAAGAAAAGACCAAAATGGATGTCAGGAAAGACTCTGAAACTTGCTCTTGAATATTGAGTAGCTAAAGCAAAAGGAAGAAATGATGAAGTAAAAGAACTGAACAGAGATTTCAAAGGGCAGCTGGAGAAGACAAAGCGAAGCATTATAATGACATACGTAGAGACCTGGAGGTAGAAAACCAAAAGGGAAGATCACACTCTGCATTTCTCATGCTGAAAGAACTGAAGAAAAAATTCAAGCCTCGAGGTGCAGTGTTGAAAGATTTATACAGGGAAAACATTAAACGACACAGGAAGCATCAAAAGAAGATGGAAGGAATATACAGTCACTATACCAAAAAGAACTGGTGTATGTTCAACCAATTCAGGAAGTAGCATATGATCAAGAACCCATGGTACTGAAGGAAGAAGTGCAAGCTGCAAGAAAGGCATGGGTGAAAAACAAGGCTCCAGGAATGGACAGAATATCAGTTCAGATGTTTCAACAAATGAATGCAGTGCTGGAAGTGCTCACTGGTCTATGCCAAGAAATCTGGAAGACAGCTACCTGGCCAACCCAATGGAAGAGATCCATATTTATGCCTATTCCCAAGAAAATTGATCCCACAAAATGCAGACATTATTGAACAATGTCATTAATATCACGAGCAAGTAATATTTTGTTGAAGATCATTCAAAAGAGGTTGTAGCAGTATATCAACAAGAAACAGCCATAAATTCACACTGTATTCAAAAGAGGACCTGAAACCAGGAATATCATTACTGATGTCAGATTTATCTTGACTGGAAGCAGAGAATACCAGAAAGATGTTTACCTGTGTTTTATCGACTATGCAAAGGCATTTGACTGTATGGAGCATCACAAATTACGATAACACTGTAAAGAATGGGAATTCCATAACACTTAATTTTGCTCACGAGGAACCTGTACATAGATCAAGAGGCAATCCTTCTAACAGAACAAGGGGATGCTGTGTAGTTTAAAGTCAGGAAAAGTATGCCTCTGGTTACCATATTTTTTCAATCTATATAAGCTGAGCAAATAATCCAAGAAGCTGGACTATATATGAAGAAGAGCACAGCATCGGGATTGGAGGAAGACTCATTAACAACCTGCCATATGCAGATGACACAACCTTGCTTGGTGAAAGTCAGGAGGACTTGCAAAATTTATTGACAGATATCCAAAACCATGGCCTTCAGTATGGATTTCACCTCAACATAAAGGAAATAAAAATCGTCACAAATGGACCTAAACAACATTATGATAAACAGCAAAAAGCTCGAAGTTGTTAAGGATTTCATTTTACTTGGATCCATAATACCCATGGAAACAGCAGTGAAGAAATTAAGAGGTGCACTGCTTTGGGAAAATCTGCTGCAAAAGAACTCTTTAAGGTGTTCAAAATCAAAGACGTCACCTTGAGGTATAAGGTGCACCTGATCCAAGCCATGATGTTTTTATTCACATGATACTCATGTGAAAGCTGGACGATGAATACAGAACACTGAAGAATAACTGATAGCTTTGGATTATGGTGCTGGAGAAGAATACATCATGGACTCCCAAAAGACCAAACATATCTGTCTTGGAAATACAACCAGAATGCTCCTTAGAAGGAGGATTACGTGTCACATACTTTGGACATATTATCAGGAGGGATCACCACCTGGATAAGGACGTCAAGCTTGGTAAAGCAGAGAGGCAGCAAAAAAAAAAAAAAAAAAGAGGAAGACCCTCAAAGAGATAGATTGACACAGTGGCTGCAACAATGGACTCAAGTATAACAATGACTGTGAGCATGGCACAGACAGGGCGGTGTTTCCTTCTGTTGTACATATGGCCACTATGTGCCAGAACCTACTTCATGGCTAACTCTCTGCAGCTCTCTCCTTCCTTCACTGTCTCCAGCAGGTCGAGCTCCCCCAGGGCCCAGCAACTTTGTACAAGATAACTTAGTTATCTCTTGTCCTGCCTTAAACTCTCAACAGCTTTGTCTCTTCCTCCAGATCTAAGCTTCCCCTGACCTCCTTGAATGTTGGTCTCCCCTAATACCATGTCCAGGTATAGTAAGTACAGCATCATGTACTCCTTCTTTGAATTCTTATGACTCTTGTGATTTTATCCACATTTTGGACGTCTGAGGTCCCCACTAAAGTGGTAAACTCCGTGAGGTTAGGACTTGTCGCTTCCCTGACAGCACCAGGATTGCATCTCCCAGCTTCTCCTCAGTTCTCACCTAAACATCTGTTGAATGAATAAAAACTGGAACTCAGTGATTCTGGGCAAGCAACTTAACCTCTCCGGCCTCTTCCCTATGTAAGCAGAAAGACCTGGTGTGAGGACTAAGCAAGATCAAGGCTGTTCAGGGCATCAGGCCTCATGGGTCTTATCCCTCCACTCACCCCAACTATACACAAAACTGTCTCTCACTGAGACATTCTGGAAGGTGATTCTACACTCGACTTCAGGCCAGCCCCCTTTGGGCACTTGTCAGACGCTGATACTACTCACCCCTTTTCTAACTCCACAGGATTAGGGTGGGATGTGGGTACCTGTATTTTCAGCAAGGGGTTAGAACCCTCATATATGTGATTTGTTTTAAAATACTGCAAATCTGAGTTTGGATTCACTTTGGAGAGTCAATCTCAGCCCTGCACCAAGTAGGTGCTCAGAAGCGAGGACTTATCCTATGTCTCCGCCTCCAGCACCCACAAGGCTCATTGCCGGTTTACCTGGAGCAGGAGGCACTGCCGAGGGTCGCCGCCGAGGAGGGTCGCCGCCGAGGAGTGTCGCCGCTGAGGAGGGTACCGCCGAGGAGGGTCGCCGCTGAGGAGGGTCCCTGTAGTGGGTGTCCCAGACTGACTTCCCCAGTCAGCCTTGTATCTGAAGGCTGGTCAGACGTTGGACCAAGACATATATACACCACCTGAAGGGTGGAGCTCTTAGGACTCCTCCCCTGAGAAGAGAAGGCTGGGTTGGGCAGTGTGGGAGACAACGTTTGCTTGGTGGAAAGGGATCTCCCCTAAGTCAATCAAGTCCGGTGGGCATGATGTCATTTACGCCATTGTAATTCTATTTTATCCCATCAACCTCCTTTAATCCCATCTTTGCTGACGAGGTAACTGAATATCCGAAAGGCTGAGTGAGTCCTATTCCTATTCTCACCCTGGTTTCTTTACCTCTGGAGCTCACCAGTTTAACTGGCATGTTACAATGTGCACTTTTCAGCACTTTGCAGTACAAGGAAAGGCAGAATTTTACATTTCAGCTGCACGCATCGGGGTTGAGCCTATCCCTTGCTCCTTGCACCCTCGCCACAAGCTGCAACACACTCCAATGATTGAAGTATCTTCCACTTCCACTTTTCATAAACCCAAACCAATCAAACCCATTGCCACCGAGTCGATTTCGACTCAGAGCGCCCCTATAGGACTGAGTAGAACTACCCTATCCTGTTTCCAAGGACTAGCTGGTGAATTCCAACTCCCGCATTTTGGTTAAGGGCTTTAGCTGTTCCGCCACGATGGCTCCAGCACTTTCCATAGAGTGGCCACTTGTGCAGACCTGGAAGGCAGGCCCAACATGGACATTTCTGACAGGTAGAAAGAGAAATTATAAAACGTGTCAACCCAAGGACACAGTTTTGCAACCGTTCGTTGTTTAGGTTCTCTGACCCAGTGCCTCCAAGAAATTAATGAGCTGGGGAGAAGGAAACACTTCGAGGAAAAGAACACTGGAACATGCCAGCATGAAGCAACAAGAACCAGGACCAGGAAGCAGAACTGCCAGGACTGAGGTGGCCTCTGATTATCGGCTGACTCTAGTTTATTTTGTATCTTCATGGGGTTGGTCAGCAGGTATTATAATTGCTCCACTTTTCCAGTGCTCCACCCTCACCTTTATCCTCTTGCACATCTCAGGGCCTATGGTAGAACCAATTACGACCATGGCCACCTCCACGGGACTAAACTGCACAGCCTCATAGGTGATTTGTTGTTGTCGTTAGGTGCCGTGGAGTCGATTCCGACTCACAGCAACCCTATGCACAATAGAGCAAAACGTTGCCTGGTCCTGAGCGATCCTTACAATCATTATGCTTGAACTCATTGTTGCAGCCACTGTGTTAGTCCACCTCGTTGAAGGTCTTCCTGTTTTTCACTGACCCTGTACTATGCCAAGCGTGATGTCCTTCTCCAGGGACTGATCCCTCCTGACAACCTGCCCAAAGTGTGTAAGACAGTCTCGCCATCCTTGCCTCTCAGAAGCATTCTGGCTGTATTTCTTCTAAGACAGACTTGTTCGTTCTTTTGGCAGTCCATGGTATATTCAATATTCTTCACCAGCACCACTATTCGAAGGCGTCAATTCTTCTTTAGTCTTCCTTATTAACTGTCCAGCGTTCATACGCGTAAGATGCAATTGAAAATACCATGGCTTGGGTCAGGCACACCTTAGTCTTCAAGGTGACATCTTTGCTCTTCAACACTTTAAAGAGGTCCTTTGCAGCAGATATACCCAGTGCAGTGTGTCTTTTGATGACTGTTGCTTCCATGGCTGTTGATTGTGGATCCAAGTAAAATGAAACCCTTGACAACTTCAATCCCTTCTCTGTTTATCATGATGTTTCTCATTGGCCCAGTTGTGAGGATTTTTGTTTTCTTTATGTTGAGGTGCAGTCCATACTGAAGGCTATGGTCTTTGATCTTCATCAGTAAGGGCTTCAAGTCCTCTTCACTTTCAGCCAGCAAGGTTGTGTCATCTGCATAACGCAGGTTGTTAACGAGTCTTCCTCCAATCCTGATGCCCTGTTCTTCTTCATATAGTCCAGCTTCTCGGCTTAATTGCTCAGCATACAGATTGAATAGGTATGGTGAAAGAATACAACCCTGATGCACACCTTTCCTGACTTTAAAGCAATCAGTATCCCCTTGTTCTGTCCAAATAACTGCCTCTTGATCTATGTAAATGTTTCTCATGAGCACAATTAAGTGTTCTGGATTTCCCATTCTTCTCAACATTAACCATAATTTGTTATGATCCACACAGCCAAATGGCTTTGCATAGTCAAGAAAATACAGGTAAACATCCTTCTGGTATTCTCTGCTTTCAGCCAGGATCCATCTGACATCAGCAATGATATCCCTGGTTCCATGTCCTCTTCTGAAACCGGCCTGAATTTCTGGCAGTTTACTGTCGATATACTGCTGCCGCTGTTTCTGAATGATATTCAGCAAAATTTTACTTGCATGTGATATTAATGATATCGTTCTATAATTTCCACATTTGGCTAGATCACCCTTCTTGGGAATAGGCATAAATATATGGATCTCTTCCAGTGAGTTGGCCAGGAAGCTGTCTTCCATATTTCTTGGCATAGATGAGTGAGCACCTCCAGTGCTGCATCTGTTTGTTGAAACATCTCAATTGATATTCCATCAATTCCTGGAGACTTGTTTTTTGCCAATGCCTTCAGAGCAGCTTGGACTTCTTCCTTCAATACCATTGGTTCCTGATCATATGCCACCTCTTGAAATGGTTGAACATCGACTAATTCTTTTTGGTGTAATGACTCTGTGTATTCATTCCCTCCATCTTGTTTTGATGCTTCCTGCATCGTTTAATATTTTCTCCATGGAATCCTTCACTACTGCAACTCGAGGCTTGAAATTTTTCTTCAGTTCTTTCAGCTTGAGAAACACCGAGCATGTTTTTCCCTTTTGGTTTTCCATCTCCAGCTCCTTGCACATGTCATTATAATGCATTACTTTGTCTTCTGGAGACGCCCTTCGAAATCTCAGTTCAGTCCTTTTACTTCAACAATTCTTCCTTTTGCTTGTGCTGCTTCACCCTCAAGAGCAAGTTTCAGAGTCTCCTCTGACATCCGTCTTGGTTTTTTCTTTCTTTCTTGTCTTTTCAATGACCTCTTGCTCTCTTCACGTATGATGTCCTTGATGTCATTCCACAACTCATCTGGTCTTCAGTCACTAGTGTTCAGTGCATCAAATCTGTTCTTCAGATGGTCTCTAAATGCAGGTGGGATATAGTCAAGGTCATATTTTGGCTCTTGTGGACTTGCTCTGATTTTCTTCAGTTTCAGCTTGAACTTGCATATGAGCAAATTGATGGTCTGTTCCACAGTTGGCCCCTGGCCTTGTTCTGACTGATGATATTGAGTTTTCCCATCGTCTCTTTCCACAGATGTAGCCAATTGGATTTCTGTGTGTTCCATCTGGTGAGGCCCATGTGTACAGTCAGCATTTATGTTGGTGAAAGAAGGTATTTGCAATGAAGAAGTCGTTGGCCATCTGGATCAAAGGAGAATGAAGAACACCAAGTTCACAAGGTAATTATGAGCCCAAGAGACAGGAAGGGCCACGTGGACTAGAGACAACATCATCCTGAGACCAGAAGAACTAGATGGTGCCCTGCCACAACCAATGACTTCCCTGACTGGGTGCACAATAAAGAACCTCTGAGGGAGCAGGAGAACAGTGGGATGCAGACCCCAAATTCTCATAAAAAGACCAGACTTAGTGGTCTGACTAAGACTAGAAGAATCCCGGCAGTCATGGTCCCCAAACCCTCTGTTGGCCCAGGACAGGAACCATTCCCGAGGCCAACTCATCAGACATGGATTAGACTGGACAATGGATTGGAGAGGGATGCTGATGAGGAGTGAGCTACTTGCATCAGGTGGACACTAGAGACTATACTGACATCTCTCTGGAGGGGAGATGTGAGGGTAGAGGGGGTTAGAAACTGGCAAAATGGTCACAAAAGGAGAGACTGGAAGGAGGGAGTAGGCTGACTCATTAGGGGGAGAGCAAGTGGGAATATGTAGTAAGGTGTATATAAGTTTATATGTGAGAGACTGACTTGATTTGTAAACTTCCACTTAAAGCACAATAAAAATTATTAAAAAAAAAAAAGTCGTTGTTCTTGCAAAGTTCTATCATTCAATCTCTGGCATTGTTTCTATCACCAAGGCTATATTTTCCAACTACTGATCCTTCTTCTTTCTTTCCAACTTTTGCATTCCAATCGCTACTAATTAGTAGGTGATTTACGCCCATTAAATTTAGCTCACCTTTATCATTCCCTTCACCTTATCTTTTTCTTTAATTGCAACATAACCAGGCTGCTTAAAATAATCGAACAGTTTTCACAGCTCTTGGAAAGAAACAAAAACTTTACCAGGTGTCAAAAGTCCCCACACTGTCTGATTGCTACCTATTCTGGCTCAGTGTACACTGTCCTCTCCTCTGCCCCTAACTCAGCCTACTGGAACCTCTTACCTCTGGACTTCTGCACAGGGACCTTCATCCCATGACAGTTCTCATCCCCCATACGTATTGCTTAATCCCTTATTTATTCCCTATCTTCCTTTAAATCCCAGCCTAATTTCACTTTCTATGTGTAGCAGTATGTATACTAAGAAATTGTTGGAAACATTACAATTCATTTTAAGCAAATTGCTAATTAAGTGAAATCTAATTCTTAATTGATTTTTTAAAATGCACTCATATCATTTTTTAGGCTAGTTTTTTTGTTCTATTTTACCACCTGTTTTTAAAACACATCCTTATAAAATATAGATTTGTGGAAATTCAGATGGATAAATTACAGAAAGTGACTAAACTAGAACTCCTTGTACTCTGATACATTAAATGACTGTTACGGATTGAATTGGATTCCTCCCAACTATGTGTTGGAGTAACACCTATACTGTGGATGTAATCTAATCAAATCGAATTACTTTGATAATGTGATGTAATCACCTCCCGTAATTCAATCTGACATAATGTTATCAGTCAATTAGTTACAATTGTACCAGTGTACGGGGATTCTAAACCTTATTACCACGAGTTACATAAAGAGCAATGTAGACACAGAGGCCTCCATATGGGGACCTGACACACACACATAAACCCATACAGCACTAATGAACACCTGGGACTACCTACGAAGGACTTGATGTAGCTTAGGCCCTCATTTGTGCTTTTAGAGTTCAGAGCTGTGAGAAAATAAATATCTGTTCTTGAAAGCCACCCAGTTGTGGTATTTCTGTTACAGCATCAAGGCACCTATGTGAGAAAGCCAGGCCTGAGAAGGGCCAGTGAGAAAGAGATGGTAGGGGCCTAAGGTCCTGGGTATTGGAACATCGTTTCTACATGGCTTGCATAGTTAGCTTTTGCATACCCTGTTGATTTGTGGTTTGTTTCCTCCCTTCCCTCTCCCTTTCTCCATGATTGGATGATGTTTCAAATTAACCTGTCTTCCTCTTGGAGGAGCAGAGCAGTAATCAACAAGACCTGGGAGCAGACAGCTAGTCAATGGGGGCCCATCTTGTGACTGAAACCAGAATGACATCAGGGGACCTCTAAGAATACCCACAAAAAGGCAACATGTGCCCCCAAAAAGGGAACTGCCATTCTTCAGATTCTTCAAACCTGAGGTCTAACCCTATAAAACCTTCCAGTCAGTTGGTCTCTGAGAGACAGACAGACTTTGGAGGCGCCCATTCCACTCTGTCTCTTGTAAACATGTATACAATAAAGCCCTCTGGCTGCTTACCTCACCTGTGTCTCAGTATTGGCTTTATGGCAGGTGACTTGAATCCGTGTTTTGCAGCAACAGGCCCACAGTTTGTTTGTAAATAAGAAGATTGGCAGAGTCAAATGGCAGGTTGTCAGTAAACCATGTCCTTCCTTTGCCACATGCTGCCACTCTAAGGCCCAGCACCTTTATTCATCACTCCCCACACCTTAGTCAGCCTGTTCATCTTACAGATTCCTGTGGTGTACAAGGTCACAGATCTTTGATGAGTGGTGGGTGAATGAAGCTGCCATAAATTATGTGGAATCTACGAAACTCCATGCACGCAGTAATGGTGTGTTCCCGTGGTGGACCTGGAGTGAGATGCAGGGAGTGAAGCTTCACAGGGAATTGGGGGTGCTGGAAAGGGTCATCCTGTGAATATAAAGAGAGAAATGTATGCCACCTACAAGACTAAAGAAGGTACAGGCTTTATCTCATTCTTACCAGTTCCCACCCTGTATTTGAATGCCTTGCACATTACCCATGACTTATATATTCATTTTCAGACATTACTTTTAATCAAAATAATAAATTTCTTTTTAAATCCAATAATACTACAAGGCTTGTAACAAAAAATGTATCTTAGTCCATGCCCTCCTACCACAAATTCCTGTTCCTCACAGGCATGGTTTATACTTTTAGTCACTTTCCTATTGCTTCACAACTGTGTTATAACAATCAATGTAAGACATTTTGTGTTAAATTCCTATCAGCGACCTGAGAATTTTGGAGCTCTTATATCACCCACAAACACCTAAATATGATCATATATAATTGACTAGTTAATTAATTGGGTAGTTAATAAAAAAAATCGGTATTTACTTTCATAAAAAATATGATTACATAATTTGTTCATGGCCGAACCATCAGATACCTATTACATTTGCTTATGGAAATTGTTTTACTATAATTAGGAAATGACTTTCCTTGTTTACTGTGTATTCTGTGCATCTTTTTATATTTATCTCTTTTGGGGCTCACATCTGCTGGATTCTAAAATTCTTCAGGAAGAACAACTCAACATGCAATTTGTTCATTTGAAGTATTTTTTATTTTCTTGGTGCAGTCTCTCCCTAAGCCCTTGATCCTCTTACCCCAGCGTGGACTGAAGTTTTCTGGTCATTCCAGATTGTGATACATAGCCATCATTTGGGCCTTTGGGCCTTTGGTCCTTCACAATTAGTCTAGGAATTATCTTTATCTTCTATCCTCATGTTTTATTCCTTTCTCGCATGAGTGCTGTGTTTTTCCACTTTCATAGTTTTCTTCCCTTGTTTTGGTGGCGCATAATCTCAGATAACTACCCAAAAAAGGGCACATGAAAGATGTGCCATCACTTGCTGTTTGCTGGGAGAATGACTTTCCCTCCTTTCCCCGATCTTCAGTGCACTGGCCCCTTGCACATTACATTTCCCTGGTTCTCATTGTAAGTTTTACTTAGGTTCTGCCAATGGGAAACCTTTCTGGGAGATTAGAGAACTGAGAAGAGAATGTTTGGAATGGTGTCTTGGCAGATGACTACATCTTCTTCATGGTTGTAGCTCTTGCTGGGAAGCTCATACCATGATGCCAGGTGCCCCTAGGTTAAGGTAACACTAATTTCTTCCTTTGTCATTCAGGCCTATATGTGGTAACAGCTTCCTACAGGTTCCAATTTCATGTTACCTCAGCATCCCATTTGCCCTTCTTGCTCTTCTAACCGTTTGTAATTAATTTTCCAGGTTAAATTCCTTCTATTCAATGGTTTGTATGGGTTCTATTTTCCTAACAACATTCCCCAGTGCCGTCGAGTCGATTCCGACTCATATCGACTCTACAGGAGAGAGTAGAACTGCCCCATAGAGTTATATTCTGACTAGAGAGGTAAATCTCTACAATATGTATCCCAAATATTTCTAGTCTTACCTCAGCTCATCTTGAATATAATTTTGTGTCAGGAATCAGTTTGGAATTTGTTCCCTCACAATTTTGAAGATAGTGATTAATTATCTCACAGTTCTCATTACTGCTTTTGAGTTTCTGTTGTATATATTCCCTTTACCCCTGTTGTCTGACAGTTTCTGCTATGTTCCATGGATGAAGTCTTTTTACATTTATGTTCTGCATATGGAATAGACCCCTTCAATCTAGACACCAAAGCTCTGTATTTCTGGAATATCGTATTTTTCCTTTGGTTATTTCCCACTCTTATTTTTTTCTTTTTCTGTAGCTTATTTTGCTTGAATATTGGACCTCAGAGATTTATCATCTATTAACCTGATCTTTTGTCTCAGCTATTTTAAAAACATTCCTTGTTTTCTAAATATTTCATTTAGAGGTTCTTTATGGAGCCCTGATTGCACAGCAGTTAGGCATTTGGTTGCTAACCAAAATGTCAGCAGTTTGAGTTCACCAGCCGCTCCTTGGAAATCCTATGGGGGCAGTTCTACTCTGTCCTATAGGGTCTCTATGAGTTGGAATCCACTTTAAGGCAATGGTTTTCGTTTTTGTCAGCGCGTGGGTCCTGTGGGAGGGCTGTGTACTCAACCCACGCAGTGACTGGTGGATCTTCTTGAGGTGGTTGGGAAAGGGGTCTGCACAAGTGCAAGATTCCTAGACAATGTGAAGAGATCCTAAGAATAACTGGGATACCTCATTCAGTGGTCAAGGTCTTGTGAGCCACATCTGATGATTTGTTCCAAAGGCAACCTGGTCAAATTCTTGCTAGTATTATCCCTGAACCAAACTTGAGGGTCAAATGTCAAGCCCTAATCCTTGCAGGTTGGTTTTAAAAGCTTCACCACATCATCTTTATCCAAGACTATCAAGGAAAGAGCTATACAGTACAGCTGCTTCACTTGGTCTGGGTTCTCTGGGTGCAGTGGGTAAGGTAGGTGTAACTTGCAGATCAAAGAATAACAGTCACCTGTTTGGATGAAATTGCATCTCAGTGGGTGAGTCAGTGGGTCTGTCCCATCCTCTAACATTGTGTCCCACCTAGTGAACTCAAGATCATTGATGTCTGTCCTGAGGAAGTGACAGCCAAGGTGAAATTTGAGGGACAAATATGAATTAGTTAGACAAAATAGGCAAGGGCCTTCCCGGCTGAAGGAAGACTCAACGAGGACCACCTTAACTGAAAGATATTAACATTTGTAAAAGATAAGATAGAATTAGTATACCATAATTCTACTTAAAAGTTATGGATGGCTTCCCAGAATCATATGCTACTGTGTTGAGGTCTGAGTTTTGATGAACTGTTAGAAGTAAATTAGGTGGGTATGGATATGCATTGGAGTCCCTGGGTTGTGCAGGGAGTTAATGGGCTTGGTTGCTAACCTAAAGGTGAGAGGCCCAAGTCTACCCAGAGGCACCTCAGAAATAAGGACTGGCAATGTAATTCCAAAAAAAAAATCAGCCATTGAAAACCTGATAGAGCACAACTCTACTCAGACACTTATGAGATGACCTTGAGTCAGTCTCGACTAGCCAGCAATCGGTACTATGAGCATTCGCAGTTCAGGGCAGGGTGTTTTTTTTTTTTTTAATTTTCTTTACTTTGTTGTTGTTGAGAATATACACAGCAAAACAGACATCAATTCAACAGTTTTGATGTGAACAATTCAGTGACATTAATTACATTCTTTGAGTTGGGCAACCATTCTTATCCTCCTTTCTAGGGTGTTCCTCCCCCGTTAACATACACACTGCCCCCTAAGGTTCCTGTCTAGTATTTCTACTTCCTTTTGTCAACACGATCACTTATACACAGTTCTTAATAGGGCATAATACTCAAGGAGGACATTTTTACTATTTAAGCTGAACTCTGGTTTTAAGAAGATTTCAGAGATATTTTTGGTTTAAGATTTAAAGATTATTTCAGAGCAATAGGTTTGGGGATTCATCCAGCCTCCATGGCTCCAGAAAGTTTGGAGTTCATGGGAATTGAAAGCCCTGTTCTTCATTTTCCCCATTTTGATGAGCATTCTTTTATAGAATCTTTGATCAATATGTTAGGTAATGGTAGCCAGGCACCATCCAGTTCTTCTGGACTTATGGCAAAGAAGGCAGCTGTTCCTCCTATTCCTGACTCTCATTCTTCCTCTGTTGCTCCAGGAGAGTAGAGACCAATGGTTGTGTCTTGAATGTTTTTTATTTTTTTACAGGCAAAAGAACTGACTGTGCCAGGGTCCTGCTTTCAAGAAGACAAAGAAAATTCAAGAGAAAATTAAAGCAGCCTTATTGTTGAAATGGAGAGAAAGTAAGGGAGGGCTGTGGAGTGGCCTTAGAAGAGACCAGAGGAGGAAGCTGGGCTGTGGGGCAGACCTTGCAAAACATTGTAGGCCATGTTAAAAATCTCAATGTTTATTGAAGAGAGAGAGCGAGAAAACAATGTTGAAGCATAAAGCTTGCACAATTAGGATTACCCACTAAAAGAAGATGGGCTATGAAGAACCAAAATAGCTGGCCAGATTGACTGTGAGATAACCACTTAAGAACCTATCAGAAGAACTGGAGTAGAAAGGATGCTAATGTGATCTTGAAAGGTACTTGGACATCCAAGTTTGGATTCAGTCAACTACTCTCTCTGAACTTAGTGTAGTGGGGTAGAAGATAAAGTGATTATAATAGTAGTTACTGTTACTGGTTTAATGAGAAGTTTCAACTGGGAATACAGTACAGTAAATAAGTGTAATCATCATACTGCCCTGTATTTCAAGGCCTGTACCTTTTACCATAGCGTTTAACTTTCCCAGAAAGGTTTCATTGGCATCATATTTGCCTAGATATAGTGTGTCAGAATGGGAATTTTTTCAGGAAGGACTGGGTTTGTATATTTGGTAGGAAAAGTGGAAGAATTAGAGCTATTGAGAGTTTATTGAAAAACTGGTACTAATCCTTATTAAGTACACTTCCCGTTTAACCCATTCTACAAGGATAATATTTAAAGATGGTCACGTTGAAGTTGAGAGAGCTTAAGGAGTTTATCACTGGAATTATAGATTAAATATCATCCCCCTGGTTTAAATTTTCAGAGAGGATAGCACATATACCTAAAGAAACACACTCATCATTCCACAGTTGAATTTGTCAGTATCTACTCTCAACTCAAAGTAGTCACTTTCTAATTTGGGAAATAGATTTTTTTTTTAATTCACATGGCTTGTGGAGTCTTTTATCAAACTTATACTTGCCAGGAGACTGGACTGAATAACATTCCTCAGCTCTCAGTTCATATGGATTATAGATATATATATTTTGTTCTGTAATTGCAAAAGTCACAATGAATAAAATTAGCACCCATAATTAGGTTTTCTTCAAATGTCTTTATCTCTTACTGCTTTTAAAAAGCAGTCTTTGCTTTCTATTTAATTTGTAGAAAACCTAAAAGCACAAAGTTCTAGGAATAGAAAAGTGCCGACTTTGGTAATATGTACTAAACTCCCTTTAAAAATATCCAAAAAATCACAGATCAATATGAAGTGATAGCTTCACTCCTCAGAGAAAATATATATAATGTGTTTAAATTCAGTCTATTTTTACATTAATATATATGTAACTTTAAACAATCTAATAATTTTATATGCGGTTTACATCAATTTATATACACTAGGTATGAGACTTACTGTATATTTGCACATTATTTTTTCTCAGGAGTTGGGAAATATGGCCTAGGTGATAGAAATGATGTCAGAGGTTACATGACAGAATTTTGCAAGACCAACCACTGCTTCATTGCTAATACCTTTTTTCAACAACACAAATGGTGACTCTACAGGTGGAATACACAGGAATCAAATCAAGTACATCTGTGGAAAGACACGATGGAAATGCTCGATATCATCAGTTAGAACAAAGCCAGGGACTGACTGTGAAACAGGCCATCCATTGCTCATATACAAGTTCAAATTGAAGCTGAAGAAAAGTAGAACAAGTCCATGAGAGACAAAGTACAACCTTGAGTATATCCGCCTGAATTGAGAGACCATCTGAAGAATAGATTTGACACATTGAACACTAATGACCAAAGACCAGACAAGTTGTAGAATGACAACATACATGAAGAAAGTAAGAGGTAATTAAAAAGACAGGAAAGAAAAGGCCAAAATGAAAGTCAGAAGAGACACCGAAACTTGCTTTTGAATGTGGAGCAGCTAAAGCGAAAGGAAAAAAATGATGAAGTAAAAGAGTTGAACAGAAGATTGATTACAAAGGACAGCTCGTTTAATACTTTTCCCTAGAATCCTTCAGTATTGCAACTTGAGACTTGAATTGTTTCTTCAGTTCTTTCACCTTGAGAAATGCTGAACATGTTCTTCCCTTTTGGTTTTCTATCTCCAGGGCTTTTTACATGTCATCACAATACTTTAGTTTGTCTTCTCGAGCTGCTCTTTGACCTCTCCTGTTCAGCTCTTTTGTGCCATCATTTTTTTCCTTTTACTTAAGCTACTTGATGTTCAAGAGAAAGTTTCAGAGTCTCTTCTGACATCCATTTAGGCCTTTTCTTTCTCTCCTGTCTTTTTAATTTTTTTCTGCCTCATGTGGTTTGCAGATTCAGGTGAGAGTGTAAGAAATAGCCCATACACTTTCCAGAAAATATAATTCTGACTTGTGTTCTGCCACACAATAACACAGCACACCTGAGCGATAGTGATGAGGGAAAATTCTGTGAATCTTTACAAGTTGTCAGAGCCTGAAGACAGGGGTAGGACTGCCTGTAACCTCCAGAAAAAAAAAAAAAAGAAAAGAAACGAGGAAACAAATCCCCCAGGGAGCCCCACCAGAGCTTTGCATTGTCTCCCTGTGTGGGAGGCAGGATAGGTGGTGGCTGTGATTTGCTTTTCAGTTCTAGAGTGGACTTGCCTGGGCTGTAATCTTCCGCTCCCTCTCTTAACCTCTCTCATGCACAGTTTTTTCATTTACGTATTGGGAACCACAATCACTGTGAGGGTTGCATGAGATGAAGCCTGCAGCATGTTTAGTTTTGTAGGAGGCACACATTCCTCTCATTATATTCACAGGACAACCTTCTCCAGCACTCTCAATTTCTGGTGAAGTTTCACTCCCTGCCTCTTGCTCAAAGTCCACCATAGGATGCACACTATTTCTGTGTGCATGGCGTTCCTAAGATTCTATGTCATTTAGGGTACCTCCATTACCCACCACTCTCAAAGATCTGTGACCTTGCATACCACAGGAATCTGTGAGATGGACAGGCTGAGTATGGTGTGGGGAGTGATGAATAAAGGCGCTGGACCTCAGAGTGCAGCATTCGGCAAAGTAAGGACCTGGTTTACTGAGGACCCACTATTTGACTCTGCCAGCCTCCCATTTACAAACAGACTGCGGGCCTTGCTTCTTCGCATAGGTGCCTTGACACTGTAACAGAAATACCACAACTGGGTGGCTTTCAAGTACGGATACTTATTTTCCCACTGTTCTGAAGGCTAAAAGTACAAATGAGGGTCTAAGCTACGTTGACTCCTTCTTTGTAGGTAGTCCTGGGTATTCATTGGTACCATATGTGTTTGTGTGTGTGTCAGGAGTCCAAGTGCAGGTTTCTGTGCCTACATTGCTCTTCATATACCTCGGGGCAGTTAGGTTTAGGATCCCCCTACAATCCTCCTACACTGGTATGATGAAACTGATTGACAGATTACATTATGTCAGATTGAATTATGAGAGGTGATTACATTACAATATCAAAGTAATTAGATTAGATTACATTCACAGTATAGGTGTTACCCCAGCACATAATTGGGAGGAACACTATTCAATCCGTAATAGGTAATTAATGTGTCAAATTATGAGAAGTTCTACTTTAGTCATTCTGTATAATTTAGCCATCTGAAATTTCACAAATTTATGTTTTATAAGGATAAACTCTTTTACAAACAAGTGGTAGAACAAAACAAAAAATGTAGTCTAAAAAAGAATATGGGTGCATTTTTCAAAATCAATTATGAATCTGATTGCACTTAATTAGCAATTCTCCTAAAATAAATTGTTATGTTTCAAAGAATTTCTGAGAATATATACTACTACTCAGAGAAAGTGAAATTAGGTTGGGATTTAAGGAAAGGTGGAGGAATAAATAAGGGACTACACAATGTGTATGGGGGATGAGAAGGGCCATGGGATGAAGGTGACCGTGAAAAGTCCAGAGGTGGGAGGATGAGTGTGTGGAGTTCAAAGAAGAGGAGGGGACAGTGGGTGATGAGCTAAGAATAGATGGCAACCAGTGTAGGGGCTTTTGACACCTGGTAAAGTTTTTGTTTCTTTCCAAGAGCTATGAAAACTACTCCATTGTTTTAAGTAGCATGATTAAAGTTCCAATGTGGAAAAAAGATAACATGTATGGAAGAGGTGAGGTAAAGTTAATGGGAGTAAATCACTTAAGAGGCTGTGCAGTGTAGTCTGGTGGAGATGGTCATGATGGTAACTGGTTTTCAGATAGGGACTGAGATGTGCAAGAGGATAAAGATGAGGGTGGAACACTGGAAAAGAGGGGGCAATTATAGTAGCTTCTGTCCAACCCCATGAAGATGCAAGGTGAAGTAGAGTCAGCAGATAATCAGAGGCGTCCTCAGTCCTGGTAGTTCTGCTTCCTGGCGCTGCTGCTTGTTGCTTCATGCCGGCATATCCCAGTGTTCTTTTCCTCATAAGATTTCCTTCTCCCCAGTTCTTTCATATCTTGGAGGCATGGGGTCAGAGAACCTAAACAACCAAGAGCTGGTTGTCCTTGGCTTGACACATTTTACAAGTTCTCTTTCTATGTCAGGCATGTGCATGATTGGCTTGCCTTCTAGGTCTGTTCAAGTGGCCACTCTATGGAAAGTGGTGGAGCCATGATGATAAAGTAGTTCAGAGCTAAAGCTGCTAGCCAAAATGCCCACACTTTGAATTCACCAGCCACTCCTTGAAAACACTATGGGGCAGTTCTACTCAGTCTTATAGGGTCACCATGAGTCAGAATCTTCTGGACCACAACTGATTTGGTTTGGTTTTGGTTTGTGAAAAGTGTGAGTGGAAGATATTTCAGTCACTGAAATGTGTTGCAGCTTATGGTGAGGATGCAAGGAGGAAGGGATAGACTCAACCCAGATCTCTGCAACTGAAATGTGAAATTCTGCCATTCCTTGTACTGCATGGTGCTGAAAATTGCATATTGAAATTTAAAGCTTAAACTGGTGGGTTCCAGAGGTAAGCAAACCAGGGTGAAAATACGAATAGGTCTTCCTCAGACTTAAAGATTTTCAGCGAAGATGGGATTAAAGGATGCTGACAGGCTAAAAGGGTTAAAAAGGTTTAGGAAGGTGTAAATGATATCATGCCTATTAACAGCGAGCCTGGCCCACCTGACTTGATTGACTCACAGGAGATCCCTTTCTCCACCAACCAACCATTCTCTCCCACACTGCCCAGCCCTGCCCTCCTTCCTCAAGGGGGGAACCACCAATTGATTGGGAACGGAGTCCTAGGAAGAGCTCCACCCTCCAGCTGTGTATATATGCTGTGGTCCAACCACCGACCAGCCTTCAGGTACAAGGCTGACTGTGGAGACCAGCCTGGGAGACAAGCCACAGCGATCCTCCACAGCAACGACCTTTTGCAGGAGTGACCCTCTGCTGCGGAAACTGTCTAGAGTGGCAACCTTCAGCAGCGGCGACCCTCCTCAATCGCTACTCTCGCAGAGGGGAACCTCCGCAGCAGCAAACCTCCTCAGAGACGACCCCCAGGGAGCGGCGACCCTCCACAGTGCTGGTTGCTCCAGGTAAGCGAAAGGCGAGCCATGTGGGTGCAGGAGGCTGGAACATAGGAGAAATATAGGGCTGAGAAAGACCCTTAAAGTGAATCCAAACTCGGGTTTGCAGTTTTTTCTTAACGTCCTTTAAGTGAAAGTTTACAAATCAAGTCAGCCTCTCACACAAAAAAACTTACATACACCTGGCTACATACTCCCAGTTGCTCGCAGACCGCTCCCTCCCTCCACTCTCTCTTTTCCTGTCAATTCTGCCAGCTTCTAACGCCCTCTTCCCTCTCATCTCCCCTCCAGACAGGAGATGTAACCATAGTCTCAAGTGTCCACCTGACCCAAGAAGCTCACTCCTCACCAGCATCCCTCTCCATCCCATTGTCCAGTCCAATCCCTGTCTGAAGAGTTGGCTTTGGGAATGGTTCCTGTCTTGGGCCAACAGAAGGTCTGGGGGCCACGGCCAGCGGGGTCCTTCTAGTCTCAGTCAGACCATCAAGTCTGGTATTTTTATGAGAATTTGGGGTCTGCATCTCCTGCTCTCCTGCTGCCTCAGGAGTTCTCTGTTGCGTTCCCTGTCAGGGCAGTCATCAGTTGTAGCCGGGCACCATCTAGTTCTTCTGCTCTCAGGTTGATGTAGTCTTTGGCTTATGTGGCCCTTTCTGTCTCCTGGGCTCATAATTATCTTGTGTCCTTGGTATTCTTCATTCTCCTTTGATCCAGGTGGGTTGAGACCAATTGATGCATCTTAGACGGCTGCTTGCTAGCGCTTAAGACCCCAGACACCACTCTCCAAAGTGGGCTGCAGAATGTTTTCTCAATAGGTTTTATTATGCCAATTGACTTAGATGCCCCCTGAAACCATGGTCTCCAAACCCCACCGCTGCTATGCTGGCCTTTGAAGCATTCAGTTTATTCAGGAAACTTCTTTGCTTTTTGGTTTAGTCCAGTTGTGCTGACCTCGCCTGTATTGTGTGTGGTCTTTCCCTTCACCTAAAGTAGTTCTTACCTACTATCTAATTAGTGAATACCCCTCTCCCACCCTCCCTCCCTCCCTCCCTCCCGCCTTTCATAGCCATCAAAGAATATTTTCTTCTCTGTTTAAACTATTTCTCGAGTCCTTATAATAGTGGTCTTATACAATATTTGTCCTTTTGCAACTGACTGATTTCACTCAGAATAATGCCTTCCAGATTCCTCCACGTTATGAAATGTTTCACAGATCCATCACTGTTCTTTGTCGATGCATAGTATTCCATTGTGTGAATATACCAAAATTTATTTATCCATTCATTCGTTGATGAGCATGTTGGTGGCTTCCAACTTTTTGCTATTGTAAATAGTGCTGCAGTGAACATGGGTGTGCATATATCTGTTCGTGTAAAGGCTCTTATTTCTGTAGGATATATTCCAAGGAGTGGGATTGCTGGATCGTATGGTAGTTCTATTCCTAGCTTTTTTTAAGGAAGCGCCAAATCGATTTCCAAAGTGGTTTACCATTTTACATTCCCACCAGCAGTGTGGAAGTGTTCCAATCTCTCCACAACCTCCCCAACATATAACATTTTGTGTTTTTTGGATTAATGCCAGCCTTGTTGTAGTGAGATGGAATCTCATTGTAGTTTTGATTTCCTTTTCTCTAATGGCTAATGACTGTGAGCATTTCCTCGTGTATGTGTTAGCTACCTGAATGTCTTCTTTAGTGAAGTGTCTGTTCATATCTTCTGCCCATTTTTTAATTGGGTTATTTGTCTTTTTGTAGTTGAGTTTTTGCAATAATGTAGATTTTAGAGACCAGGCGCTGATTGGAAATGTCATAACTAAAAACTTTTTCCCATTCTGTAGGTAATCTTACTTTTTTTTGCAAAGTCTTTGGATGAGCACAGGTGTTGATTTTTAGGAGCTCCCAGTTATCTACTTTTTCTTCTGCATTGTTAGTAATGTTTTGTATACTGTTTACGCCATGTATTAGGGCTCCTAATATTGTCCCTATTTTTCCTTCCATGATCTTTATTGTTTTAAATTTTATATTTAGGTCTTTGATCCATTTTGAGTTCGTTTTTGTGCATGGTGCGTTTGCAGTATTTTTAAAGAGATCATATATTATGGTTCTAACTCCTTGTTACAAATACAGATACCCAGATCCCACCCTAATCCTATGGAATCAGAGAAAACAAACAAAAAAACGCGAAACCTGTTGCGGTCGGGTGGATTCCGACTCATAGTGACAGTATAGAACACAGTAGGACTGCCTCCATAGGGTTTCCAAGGAGTGCCTGGTGGGTTCCATTGGCCGACCTTTTGGTTAGCAGCTGTAGCTCTTAACCACTATGCCACCAGGGTTTCCAGAATCAGAGAAGGAGTGACAAATAGCTATGCCTGACAAATGCCTGGAGGTGGCTGACTTGAAGCCAAGTGTGGAATCACCTTCCAGGGTGTCTCAGTGACAAACAGTTTTTTGTATAGTTGGGATGAGTGGAGGGATAAGAACCCTGAGGCCTGATATCCCCAATGCCCTGAACAGCCTTTATCTTACTTAACCCTCACAAGAAACAAAAAACCCTAAGTCATCATTTTCTCACTTTCCTTAGCTCCCAGAAAACTAGGCTGTGTTGAAGAGTGCTCCCTTAGATTGAAGCCCTCACTGCACAATGGCCTTTGCCGTCTCACTGGGCAACCTCCTCACAGAGGCTAGCTGCCCCATTTGCCTGGATTATCTGAAAGACCCTGTGACCATTGACTGCGGCCACAACTTCTGTTGCTCCTGCATCCAACAGTACTGGATTGATCTATAGGACTACTTCCCTTGTCCAGTCTGCCTCCAACAGTGTCCCGATGGAAGCCTCAGAAGGAACACTCAATTATGTAACATGATTGATATTGTTAAGCAACTTCCCACCAGGAGGAGCAAGAGAAAACGCCAGGAAGAGAAACCCCTGTGTGAGAAGCACAACCAGGAGCTTTCCCTATTCTGTGAGAAGGACCTGGAGCTACTCTGTTCCCAGTGCAGGATCTCCTCCAACCACCAGGATCACCTCCTGATGCCCATTGAGCAAGCTGCATCAAGTCACAGGAGAAAGCTCAAAAGCTACATTGAGTCCCTGAAGAAGCATGTTGGGGATGCCGAAAATGGGTTAGGTATGGCAGTCTCAAAAGTAGTGAAATTGAAGTGCAAAGTAGAAAATCAGAAGAGTGACTTACACTCAGAATTTCAACACTTAATATGTTTCTTGGAAAAGGAGCAGGCAGAAATTCATGTTAGGCTCCTAAAAGAAGAGGAGGATATTAACAAAAAACTAATTGCAAACAGAATCCAAATTTCAGACCATACTTCCATACTAAAAAATCTGTTAAGTGAAATAACAGAGAAGTGTGTGCAGGAAGACCTGGACTTACTGACAGGTATTGGAAGCATCCACAACAGGTGTGAACTCCTAAAACCCCCAGCAGTGTTTTCATACGAGCTAAAGAGGGAGCATTGCAGTCTCCCTCCACAATATTTTGGTCTGCAAAGTATGATCAGCATATTTCAGGTAAATTTGATACTAGATCCTGAAACTGCCCACTCCAATCTTATTGTCTCAGAAGATAGAAAAACTGTGATGTATACAATGCTGAACCCAAACTGTCCTCAGAGTCTCTGGGAATTTAATGTTTACCTTTCTGTCTTGAGTTCTGAGGGATTTGATAGTGGCAGACATTTTTGGCAGGTAGAAGTAAAAGGGACAGGTGATTGGTCCTTAGGTGTGTGTAAAGAATCATTCCCTAGAAATGTGATTACATCACCTTCTCCAAATAATGGATGCTGGCAAATTGAGCTCTGGAATAGTAAACTTGCTGCATGGGAGTCAGTAGACCTCACACGGATTGGTGTTTTTCTGGACTATGAGTTGGGAGAGATTTCATTCTACAATTTGAATAATAAATCACATTTTTGTACTTCCACTGTAATGACTACAGAAAAACTTATACCGTATTTCTCTATTGGACCGTCTTCAAATTCTCTTGCAATACGTATTGTGAGAAATGAATGATGAAACTCCTGAGATATCATTTTGTATGTTGCTATATTTTTTCCTATGATCACGGAGAGCATTTATAATAAAGAGTTTGACTCCGTTTTTGTTGTTTTACAGCTGATTTCTTTTTTTTAATAGACTATTTTTAGAGCACTATTAAGTTTACAGAAAAATTGTGCAGACATTAGAGAGAAATCCCACATGCCCCCCCTTCCATCCACATACTGCCTCTATTATTATTAGCATGTTGCATTCATGTGACACATTGGTTACAGTTCATAAACATACTTGTTCATCATTATTAACTAAAGTCTATAGTTTACATTAGTGGTGACCTTTAGATTGTACTGTCTTATGGGTTTTGACAAGTGCATAATGTCATGTGTCCAGCATTACAGCAAAATACAGAATAGTTACACTACCTTAAAAATGCCTTGTGCTCCACCTGTTCTTCCCTCTCCCTCTCTCTTTCTGAATTCCTGGCTATCACTGATCTTTTAACTGTCTATTCCAGAATGTCATATATTTCGAATGATGCAGTAAGTAGGTTTTTCAGATTGTCTTCTTTAACTCCTGATCTTTCAAGTAGCATGATCATTCATTCCTTTTATTGCTGATCAGTACTCCATTGTGTGCAAATTTGAAATAAAAAACACAACACCATTTACATTAGCACTAAAATTTTAAATGCTTACGTATAAATCTCCTAAAATATGTATAAGATTTTTGAGGAAAAGGACAAAACTCTAACGTGTGAAAACAAAGGAGATCCCAATAAATGGAGAGTGATGGGAAAATGGTCTGTGCCTCCTAATGTGGGCTGCCTACTCAGAGCCCTTGTGTCCAGAACATTTGCTGATAGCAGATGTTGAGAAGTGAATGTGTCTCCCTTTCCCATTTCTTAGGATAGAAACCTGCCTCCCAGTTCTCAACAGAGAGTAGCTTTCTGTGTTCTGCTCATGTGTGGGCAGCATATGGCACCAGGTCTACCCCAATTCTGTATCTGTCCCCAGCAGGGAGGGAATGGAGTTTACCTGTATGACAAGAGGGTTGTGGACATCAGACCTGCTGTCTTAGTTATCTAATGTTGCAATAACAGAAATACCACAAGGTTTTAAAAACAGAAATTTATTTTCTCGGTGTTTAAGAGGCTAGAAGTCTGAATTCAGAATGTCGGCTCTAGGGGAAGGCTTTCTCTCTCTGTAGCCTATGGGGGAAGGTCTTTGTCTCTTCAAGCTTCTATTGGCTTGTTCCTTGGAGGTCTCTATGTGGCTTGGCATCTATCTTCCCCCATTTCTGCCTGCTCAATTTGCTCTTTTTATATCACGTTAGAGATTGACTCGAGCCATATATCGTGTTAGAGATTGATTCGAGACACATGCTACACCAATCCTATCTCAGTAACAATAAAGAAAACCCATTCCCAGTTTGGTTTATAACCACAGGCATAGAGGCTAGGATTTACAATTCATATTTTCATGGGACACCGTTCAGTCCATAACACCTGTCCTGCATCAACCATGGGAAGTGACTGACCACAGTAACCAGTGCCTGTTAGTGAAGCTCACCTTGTTCTATTATCTCTTCTATTCTGCCTTCTATTCTGTGTTTTGTTGATGACCTCAAACCCTGGCCTGACATAGAAGTATTCCATGTTCATGGACAGGGAGTCAATATGACAATGTCAATTCTTCCCCATTTCCTCTATAAATTCAGTGCAAACCTGATCAAAGTCTCAGAGAGTTATTTTGTGGATATTGACAAACTGATACTAAAGTTTACATGTAAAGGCAAAGTAGAATAGCCAACAGAATCCTGAAGAAGAATAAAATTGGAGAACTGACACAATGTGACTTCAAGACTTATTATAAAGCTGTAGTGATCAAGACAGTGTGGTATTGCCGAAGGCATAGATCAGTGGACAGAATAGACATCACAGATACAGACCCACAGAAATGTAGTCAATTGTCTTTGACAAAGGAACAAAAACAATTCAATGATGAAAGGACAGTCTTTTAAATAAATAGTGCAAGAACAATGAGACATGCACGTACAAAAAAATGAATCTAGACAAAGAGCTTACCTTTTTCACATAAATTAACTCAAAGTGGATCATAGACCTAAATTTAAAACACAAAATTCAAAAATTTCAATAGATTGTGTAGTAACAAATCAAGGTGACCTGGGATTTGGTGATAGCTTTTTATGTAGAAAACCAAAAGCACGATTCAAAGACAGTTTTGTCCCTCTTTTTATAATTATCCACACTATTGAAACTGTCATTCCCCATCTCTTATAAGAAAGATTTGGGAACCTGCTGCAAATTATTTGCAGTTCTAAATTTAAAACAATTAAATAAACTAACAAATTGCGCTACTGATTCTTCAAAACTTATACCACAAATATACGTCATTTACCTTTACATTGAATGGGCAAAGAATGCTTAAAATAGATAAAATAGACTTATAAAGAGGATTTTAAAAAGTCTCTACGTATACCGAACTGAAATGAAGTAAGTGCAAAACACTGCATGTAGTATGCTTTTCTTGAAAATGAACACAGAAACAAAAATGAGTTTCTATATTTGTATGTACATAGGTTGTTTCTGGAAGAAAACAAGAGAAACTTAAGAATGGTTATGCTGGAGAGGAATGAGAGCTGATGGTCTGGAAAAAGAGCATCACTGAGCTCTACTATAAACAGTGAGTTTTTGACAACTTCATCTATGTCATTTCAATTTCTTAAAATATCATGGTGAATGAGACTGTGTAATGATTACTGGAAAATTACAAGAATCTAGGTTTTATTTCTGCCCATTGAAGGAAGGCTGCATCCTATCTCCTGAATGGACAGCCATCCACTTGGAGGAAATCCACATATCATGCAGTTTGCTTCTCTATTTTCTGGATTGTCAGTTCTCTGATGGTGGGGACTTAAGATGGCATCTTTGCATTCCAGATTCTAATTTGGTGTCTCACATCTACTGAGATATGAGAGACTTTTTAAAATCCTCTTTATACGGTATATGTAGAGACTTTTTAAAATCCTCTTTATACGTCTATTTTATCTATTTTAAGCATTCTTTGCCCATCACATCATGCAATGTCAGCCTAAGGAATAACTGAATAGATTTGTGACTCAAATTTATGTGATTAGGGAGGAAACCTGAGTTAGAGCTGCAGATATAACAGTTTTCAGCATCTGTAGCAATGGGTATAACACCTATCCTCACCCCTAGATTTTTCTATCAAGTCTAATTCCGCTGCCACTGTGGCTGTTTCCTTTGTTATCAATGCAGTTTAATGGAAAGTATAATTGTGTGGTAGAGCCTGTTCTACCTGGAAGCCTTAGGGTGAAGAACCACTGGTGTCAATTGAGTGGACAGCTCAGTGTTTTCAACTAGCCACAGAAAGAGACCAGAAAGTTGCCCACATGTGATGAGGTGGCAGGAAAGTAATCTGTTAAGATGACTGAGATGGTACAGTTGAAACCTGTCAAGAAGATTAATTTCCTGACATATCAAGAGAACTAAATGTTTGGACAGAAACCATTTCAATGAACTTGGACCCCAGATCACTGACATAATGTTGAAATCAGTTTCAGTAACGTGGTTCTGTTTTAGAGGTTCGAGAAACGACACTGGTTTTCTAAATCTCTCGGTCCAAAAAATATATTTAATGTGGAACCAATTGTTTAAAAGGGAGTGTGATGGGTGATATAATCAGGTTTCTGTATTTCAGGATAGAGATATTGCATCTAGTTTCTGCAGCACATTATAGACTAAGGAAATGACAGCCCCCAGAACAGTAATACCTGACATGTACTTTGTTTTTATTAACAGGCACTGTTACATCAAATCAGCCTTCAGAGCATTAATATCTTAACAATGTGTTTTAGTCCCCTAGAGGGTCATAACAAAAATACCACAACATAGGTACCTTTAAAGGACAGAAATTAATTTTCTCACAGATATGAAAGTTTGAAGTCTAAATTCAGGGCATCAGTAGGCCTATGTGCTCTCTCTGCCGGCGCTAAGGGAGCATCTTTCCATATCTCTTTCAGCTTCATCGACTACAATGGCATTGCTTTACTATGTTTTGACAAACTCCACTCTATACCTCTAGCTGAGACCTCTCTGTAAACTGTCATGAAAGACCGTATTTACGAATAAGGTCACATTCACAGGCTCAGGTGTGAGGACTTCATTCAACTCATCTTTTCAGGATACACAATTCAAGTCATCTCCATTTGTATGAATTTACCGGTTTATTAAGCAAATTACACATCCCATGGTTTCCAATATAAATGAAAGAGTTATTTATTTCTTTTAATTTTGGAGAAATAAAGATCTATTTAAAGCCATGGAATGTTTACATTCTTATTTAAGAAACCACCATTTAAAGAGGATGGCTATGCAAAGGTGGGAAGGATACAATGAATGGAATGTGACTAGAATATGGTGATAACCATGAACCTACGGCAAGGGCTGATATACTCTTGTCCAAAAAGTAACCAGGAAAGAAGTGGTCAACTGAGCTGAAACTGTAAGACACTTGAAATGTTGGTGGAAGCTAACACTGCCAAAATACAGATCATATCCTATGAAGTAGTGGCCAGGAGTACAACCTAAGCAAGTAACAAAAGTCTACTGTACAAAAACTATTATATTCTGCTTTTCATTTTATCTCTATTTATACACATTTTTTTCTAAATCTATATGTATTCTTTTTATCTCATCATATTATATAAAACCATGTCCACACGCTACCACAAAATACTGCTTATCTGTGTGTCTTAGTTTCCCAGTGCTGCCGTAACAGAAATACCACAAGTGTGTGACTTTCAAGAACAGGAATTAATTTTCTCATAGTTCCAGAAACAAAAAGACCAAATGCTGGGCACCAGATTTAGGGGAACACTCTATCTGTGGGCACTGGGGAAAGATACTCGCATCTTTCAGCCTATGCAACCCCGGTGTTCCTTGAGGATCTTGATGTGGCATCTACCTTCAACCCATCTGTGGATTTGTGGTTGATTCTGTGTTTAATCTGCTCATTTTTATACCTCAGTGGTGATTACGGAGAATTCTATTCTGCAACACATGGGGTGGTCATGAAATGGAATTGACTCAAAGACAACTGGTTTGGTTTGATTTTTGTTTTATTGATTAGTTTTAGGAGATACCCCCCCCCACACACACACACGCTGATATGGCTTCATTAAAATAACAAAGCCCTATTCCAAAACCAGATTATATCCACAGGTATGGGGGTTAGCATTACAGTGCATATTTTAGAGGGAAACGATTCAATCCATAATATTGTGTTGCGTTACATTGTGTTAAACTGCCACTGCTTTAACAAATGCCTGTGCATGGCAGCCTTTATGTGTGTTGTTTACAATTTCTGCTAATGGAGAGTTTTACTTTTCACACCTCTGTATTTTTTGCATATTGCTATAATTTGAGGAAGGTTACCAGGAATTTCTGAGAATCCATTTCATTAAGATAAGGGTAACTTCTTCATTATCGGGATGGCTGTGCTGTGGTAATCTCAGCTGTTCAAAAAAAATTAAAAATTACCTATTTCTTATTCATATATAGCACAGCCTGGATCAGCAGGGCTGTCTTAGGTATCCAGTGCTGCTATAACAGAAATACCACAAATAGTACTACACAATACGGGGGATCATGGCCCAACCAAACTGACACACATTTTTGGGATACATATTTCCATCCATAACATTCCATCCTCTCATCCCAAAATACATCCCCTTGCCCCAGTAAAATACATTCCTCCCATCATATCATATCATCCCAAAAGTTTTAAAACAATTCCAAGGCCAAATTCCATCCTGGGGCAAAATTCCTCTTCCTGTGTGAAACCTAGTATACAAGATATCTGCTTCCAAAGCACAATGGTGTATCAGGCACAAGGTAGACATTTCCATTACTAATGGGAAAACTTCAAGGGAAGGAAGGGATAACAGGCACCAAGCAAGTCAGCAGAACGCATTACATTAGATCTCAAGGACGGAATATAATCCTCTGTTCTCTGACACCATTTAGACAATGGCCCTGCCCTCCAGACTCTGGATCTTGTCCACACTCTTGGGATTCTGGATGAAGGTTGTTAGGCACTAGGCTTCAGCTCAGCCTTCCAGGCCCCCTGGGAGAGCAACTCTACACCCTCAGATTTAAGCAGCCCCATTCTCCTACCCTATCTCAGGTGCAACTCCATGCCAGGTCCTTCATCCTAGTCTGTTTTAGTCTGGAAGCTCTCCTGAAACCTGTCCACCATGGGTGACACTGCTGGTAATTGGAGTCAGAATTATATCCACAGCAACGTATCATAAATAACGTGTGTGTGTGTGTATGTGTGTGTGTATACACAAAAGGTATTTACGGGAGTTATACAGTTACATTTTCGTACACTCCAATCATAGAATTTCAGAAATACTTTACAGTTAATTCCCGCAAAATATCTATTAGTCCCCACAGCATCCCTGTCACCATAGAAACCAAATGAGATAAAAAACCTTCTTCATGTGTTAAAGTTTTAAAAGAAGAAAAAACCATTAGTGCTATATTAAGTGATAGTTGTATGATATACATTCATGATATACCATGAATTGCAGGAATAAAGTCAAGCAATGTGACAGCCTCCCAGAGAGTTTATCATTCATAATCTCTGACAGCACAGATTGTGAGAGGTTGAGAATCACGTCCAATACAGAAATAAGTCTTCAGGATTTCAGAAAATCTATCAGTGAAAGAATGGATATGAGATCTGTCATTCAAACTGTAAAACGAAATCTCACCCAGTTCATAGTCCAGATAAATGCCAATCCCTCTGGGTTGTTCTGTTATCACCAGAGTGACTGGAAAAGTGCCTCGTGCAACATAGTTACCATTGCACAGCTGAATTGCCCAGCATCTCTCCTGCCCTCCCGGGGGCCTCTTTGCCTTCCTGGAAAGGGAGTCTTTACAAAGCCCCACAGACCATTCAGGCTTCTCACCCACTTCCACCTCCCAGTAATGTCTACCAGAACTGAACTCTTCAGAACCCAGGACAACTGGGTCAAACTTGAATCTCTTTGGATTAGGAGGAACTCTTTGTGTTTTCTTCACAAATGTGACAGATTTTTTATCTGCAGAGACAAACAGATTTCAATGTGCTGTTTCGGGGTCCACTGCCACATCTTTAAATTTCTGTATAATTGTCTGCAGAGCCGAATACTGTGGAGGAAGGCTGCATCCTTCCTTCGTTAGCTGGAAGGAATAGAGCACTGGGGGGTTGAGGCCTTCACATCGATCCTGGACGCTCTGAATATCTGTCAGCAGTTTCACTTCTGACATCACACTCTTCTCTGCCACCTCCTTTAGTAGACTGTTGAGTGTGGAAATGTACCCTGAAAATGCTGTTATGTTTGCATTTAGTTTCTGTTGAATGTGCTTCTCTTCACGAGCTAACCTGGAGAGAGCTTCTTCATGCTCACAGTCTAAAAACTTGTTCAGGTGCTCAAATTCAGAGAATAATTTTTTCCTTTGCTTTTCCACCTTTTTTCTCAGTTCGAATGGTTCTCTGTCTTGGGTAGTTACTAGTTTTTGAAAATGTGCCATTTGTTTCTTCAGGGGCTCCATGTAACTCATGAGCCTTTTCCTGTGATGAGAGGCAGCCTCCTCTATGGACCTCACGTAGTGATCCTGGTGGTCTGGGAGCTGAGTGCACAGGGGACACAACACCTCCAGGTCTTCTTCACAGAAGTGGGTCAGTACCTGATTGTGCTTCTCGCACAAGCATGTCTCTTCCTCCCTCTTCCTCTTGCTCCTGGTGATATGGAGTAGCTTGGCAATTTCAGCTATATGTCCCAGCTGGGTGTTGCTCCCAAGATGCCAGTGCAGGCATGGGTGGTGGCACTCAGGGCAAGGAAACCTGTCCTGTCGACCCTCCCAGGACTGCTGGATGCAGGAGCGACAGAAGTTGTGCCCACATTTGATGGTAACAGGGTCTCTAAAGTAATCCAGACAGATGGGGCAGTTGGCTTCTGCCTGAATTCTTGCCAGGGCTGCTGTGACCTCCATTAGGCTGTGAATGAAGGCTAGGACTGAGAGTGCTTTTCTTCAGAAGGTATCCAAGGTATGAAATCCTATGAGGTTGCTGGGCCTCTGTTGTAAACATTTGTGTCGGTAGGAGTACTCTTCACAATCAGCTGCTGATCACAGATTAGTTGGGCAACTAGTCATCCAGCCCTTTGGCAGCCCAGAGAATACAAAGCCATGCTAATCACTTCTCTTGGTCAGAATCCAGTCACAACCTGAACGTGCCTATTTGTTCCTGAGGATGAGAAAATATTTCTTCATTTAAAATTAAAAAAAAGTCTTTGTGGCCCTGCTGAATGCCACCGATTCTTGCCTCTACCCTTTCAATCCACTTATTCCCAAATCAGGTACACTGAAACTGGCTGCTGGGTCTAGCCCTTGGGACTAGATCCCCTATCCTGGGTTAGATACCACTCTTTGTGTACCTATTATCTGGGAAATCTAGGTAAAGTTATTTAAGACCCTTGACTCTAACAGAATCATGTAAACAAGGATGAAAATCCCAAGATCAATCATTTTAATCTTGTGACATCTATAAGAAAGGCATTAGGTAGTTTTTGGTTTAAACAACAGCTATTTCTGATACCATCAAATTCATAATACACCAAAGTCTACTTCTCTTTTATCTAAGCATCTCAATTGCTGGATATATTAAGCTGTAAATATCAAACCCTGGATTAAATTAGATTTACTTAAAGAATGATACCAACCAGGAAAACACACATGGTGCACAAAAAGATATATGAGATCTGGGTTTCAAAATAAAATAAAGCTGAGAAACACAAATACATACATACACACTCACAACTGCTCATTGAATTATTGATAACCTGCTAACTAGTGAGGATTTGCAGGGACAAGGTGCAGGGAAGTGATGGGAAGCCCAGGCAGTGTAGCTCTCCCCAAGAGGCAATTACTGATTCTGATTTGAGGCTACAAGACTTTGTAGAGCTTCAGCCAACTATCAGGACTCAAGGAATAAAGCTTGGAGTTCAGCACATCCAACATAAGATGAACCCAGACAAATAAACTAGGAGGAAAAAATTGGCCACCTTTAAAAGGCCTGCTTGATTCAATCATTTTAAACATAGACTGGATTAAGGCAATCTGGGTTTCACTGTATGAGGACTATAACTGAAAGCCAAAGTGTTAGATTTTAAAGTGTTGGCTGTTGTTGTTAGATGCCGTTGAATCGGTTGTGACTCATGGCAACCCTATGCACAACTAGATGGTGGATATCACATTACACACTTGTGCTTTTTTTGTTTACTTGTCAGTTAATAGCATAAATAAATAAATAAATAGTCCATAGAGTATGAGAATAAATTACAGAAGAATATTTTTAATCTCACTGGGGAAGGCTTTTCTATGCTTGATTGAAATCTAGACACTTTTATTTTGTCAAACATATAAATAAATGGTATGCCTTAAAGAATTCATGTAAAACAAGCAAAGAAAAAAAATACAATGAACAGTGGTATCTATATTTTAAAAAAGGTGAAGGAGGCAAGTCATAGAAACAAATGGCCAGTTATGAAAATAATGTGCTCCTTTTTAATAATCCATAAACTTCAGTGTGAAGAGAGTGTGTGTGTTCTTTGTGCCTTACCTGAATGACAAATACTGAAAAGATTCCTACCACACAGGCAGAGAACACAAGTGTCTTGTTTCCCTAGAGAAAGGAAGCTTGGTGGACGGTGAGAAGAGACAACTAACCAGGCTGTCTGAGCTGAAATCCTCCTCTTGTGTGGATGTGATCTTAGACAAGTCAGAAAGGACTGACTGCGGAAGGAGAGATGTTCCTAGCATCAGTTCTGGTACACTGAAGGCACTCACTCAATAGTAACAAATAATACCCTAAACATTCCACACTTATGATCCTGTATTCAAAGAACACACATTGTGTAGTCACCACTACACCCTCAAAGCTACCAACTCTTTCCTCTGGACACCTGCGCTCACCTCCAACAGCACCCACCCTCGCCTCTATCTGCCCTTCAACAACAGGGATGTAATCACATCACTCTCCTATTTAAAAGTGTTCCAGGATTGCTGTCCTCATGAGGACCAAGGTATTTTCCCTACAGCTACACCTCTTTTATAGGAAAGCCTGACAGTGAATAAGGAAGATTAAAGAAGAATTGATGTGTTTGAATTGTGGCATTGGCCCAGAATATTGAATATACCATGGACTGTCAAAAGAACAAAGAAATCTGTCTTGGAAGAGGTACAACCAGAATGTTCCTTAGAAGCAAGGATGGCGAGAGTTCATCTCACATACTTTTGACATAGTATCAAGAAGGATCAATCACTAGAGAAGGACATCATGCTTGGGAAAGTATAGGTTGCCGCCACATGTCTGTCAGTTTGTTGTACTCTGAGGGCTTTCATGTTGCTGTGATGCTGGAAGCTCTGCCACAAGTATTCAAATACCAGCAGGGTCGCCCATGTTGGACAGGTTTCAGCTGAGCTTCTAGCCTAAGACAGACTAAGAAGAACGTGCTAGCACTCTACTTCTAAAAGGAATTAGCCACTGAAAACCTTATGAATAGCAGTGGAACACTGTCTGATATTGTGCTGGAAGATAAGCCCTTCGAGTTGGAAGGCACTCAAAAGACGACTGATGAAGAGCTGCCTCCTCAAACTAGAGTCCACCTTAATGATGTGGATGGAGTCAAGCCTTTGAGACCTTCATTTGCTGATGTGGGACGACTCAAATTGAGAAGGAATAGGTGCAAACATCCATTAATAATCGGAACCTGGAATGTATGAAGTATGAATCTAGGAAAATTGGGAACTGTCAAAAATGAAAATGAACATATAAACATCAATATCCTAGGCATTAGTGAGCTGAAATGGAGTAGTATTGGCCATTTGGAATGACAATCATACAGCTGCTATGCTGGGAATGACAACTTGAAGAGGAATGGCATCACATTCATCATCAAAAAGAACATTTCAAGATCTATCCTGGAGTACAACGCTGTCACTGATACAATAATATTCATAAACCTACAAGGCAGACCAGTTAATATGACTATTATTCAAAAATCCACACCAACTACTAAGGCTAAAGATGAAGAAATTCAAGATTTTTACCAACCTCTGAAGTCAGAAATTGATGGAGCATGCAATCAGGATGCATTGATAATTACTGGTGACTGGAATGGGAAAGTTGGAGACCAAAAGGATTGGTAGTTGGAAAATATGATGTTTGTGATAGAAATGATGCCAGAGATCGCATGATACAATTTTGCAAGACCCATGACGTCTTCATTGCAAATACGTTGTTTCACCAACATAAACCATGGACCTCGCCAGATGGAATACACAGATCAAATCAACTATATCTGTGGAAAGAGACAACAGAATAGCTCAATATCATCAGTCAGAACAAGGCCACAGGCTGACTGCAGAACAGACCATCTATTGCTCATATGTAAGTTCAAGTTGAAACTGAAGAAAATTAGAACAAGCTCACTAGAGTCAAATTATGGCCTTGAATATATCATACCTCAATTTAGAGACCATCTCAAGAGTAGATTTGATGTGTTCAACAATAATGACCAAAGACCAGACGAGTTGTGGAATGACATCAAAGACATTATATATGAAGAAAACAAAAGGTCCTTAAAAAGACAGGAAAGAAAGAAAAGACAGAATGAATGTCAGAGGAGACTCTGCAACTTGCTCTTGAACATCGAGTAGCTAAAGCTAAAGGAAGAAAAGATGAAGTAAAATAACTGAACAGAGGATTTCAAAGGGCAGCTCGAGAAGACAAAGAATTACAATGACATGTGCAAAGACCTGGTGATAGAAAACCAAAAGGTAAGGACACTCTGCATTTCTCAAGCTGAAAGAACTGAAGAAAAAATTCAAGCCTCAAAATGCAATATTGAAAAATTCTACAGGAAAGATATTCAATAATGCCGGAAGCATGAAAAGAACATGGAAGGAATACAGAGTTACTACACCAAACAGAATTGGTGGATGTTCAACCATTTCAGAAAGTAACATATGATCAAGAACCCACAGTACTGAAGGAAGAAGTCCAAGCTGTAATGAAGGCATGATGAAAGTCAAGGCTTCAGGAATGCATGGAATATCAATTGAGACATTTCAACAAATAGATGCAGCGATGGAAGTGATGGAAGTGCTCTCTCATCTATCCCAAGAAATCTGCAAGACAGCTACCTGGCCAAGTGACTGGTAGAGATCCATATTTATGCCAATCCCAAAGAAAGGTGATCCCACTGAACACAGAAAATATCAAACAATATCATTAATATCACACACAAGTAAAATTTTTTGAAGATCATTCAAAAGAAGTTGCAGCAGTGTATCGGCAGGACATGGTCAGAAATTCAAGTCAGATTTAAAAGAGGACATGTAAGCAGGGATATCACTGCGGATGTCAGATAGATCTTGACTGAAAACAGAGAACACCAGAAAGATCTTTACCTGTGTTTTATTGACTATGCAAAGGCACTGAATTGTGAGGATCATAACAAATTATGGATAACTTTTCGAAGGTTGGGAATCCCAGAACACTTAATTGTGCTCATGAGGAACCTGTACGTAGATAAAGAGGCAGTAGTTCGAACAGAAGGAGGGGACAGTGAGTGGTTTAAAGTCAGGAAAGATGTGTGTCAGCGTTGTATCCTGTCACCATACTTATTCAATCTATGTGCTGAACAAATAATCTGAAAAACTGGACTATATCAAGAAGGCAGCATTGGGATTGGAGGAAAGCTCATTAACAACCTGAGATATACAGACGACACAATCTTGCTTGCCAAAAGTAAAGAGGAGTTAAAGCACTAACTGATAAAGATCCAAGACCACAGCCTTCAGTATGGGTTACACTTCAACATAAAGAAAACAAAAACCCACACAGCTGGACCAATAAACAACATTAAGATAAATGGAGAAAAAAATTGAAGTTGTTGAGGGTTTCCTTTTACTTGGATCCATAATTATTACCCATGGAAGTGGCAGTCAAGAAATCAAAAGACACATTGCACTGGGCAAATCTGCTGCAACTTTAAGTATTAAAAATCAAAGAGGTCACCTTGAAGTCTAAGGTGTGCCTGACCTCAGCCGTGGTGTTTTCAATCACCTCATATGCATGGGAAACCTGGAGGATGAATAAGGAAGGCCAAAGAAGAATTGATGCCTTTGAATTACGGTTTTGGCAAAGAATATTGAATATACCATGGACTGCAGAAAGAACGAACAAATCTGTCTTGGAAGAAGTACAACTGGAATGCTCCTTCAACACAAGGACTTTGTCCCACATACTTAGGACATTTTATCAGGAGGGATGAGTCCTGGAGAAGGATGTCAAGCTTGGTAAAGTAGAGGGTCACTAAAAAAGAGGAAGCCCCTCAATGAGATGGATTGACACAGTGGCTGCAACAATAGGCTCAAGTAGAACAATGACTCTGAGGATGATGCAGGACAGGGCAGTCTTTCCTTCTGTTGTACACAGGGCCACTAGGAGTCAGAACCGACTGGGTAGCACCTAACAACAACATCACCTCCCCTAGCACCACGTTCTCTGCCCTCCCTCCTTCACTGTCTCCAGTAGGTTGAACTCCCCCAGGCCCCAGACCCTTTGTACAAGATAATGCCTTAGTTATCTCCTGTGCTGCCTCAAAATTTTTGTCACTACCTCCAGAATCTAAGTGTGCCCAGACCTCCGTGAATGTTGATCTCCCCTACTACCATATCCAGGTATAGTAAGTACAACAACCTGTACTTCTGCTTTGAACCCTTGTGACTCATGATTTTATCCACATTCTGGACGTCTCAGGTCCCCACTAAAATGGCAAACTCCATAAAGATAGGATTTGTCCCTTCCCTGACCCTACCAAGATTGCATCTCCCAGTATTTGCTCAGTCCCAGCCTTTGTTTTTAGCCTAAACAGCTGTTGAATGAAAAAAAACTGGACCAGATTCCTGGTTCTCCCTTAGGAACTGAGTGATTCTGGGCAAACTACTTAACCCCTCTGAGCCTCTTCTCTGTGTAAGCAGAACAGCTTGTGAGGGTTAAGTAAGATCAAGGCTGTACAGGGCATCAGGGATATCAGGCCTCATGGTTCTTATCCCTCCACTCACCCCAACTATCCACAAAACTGTCTCTCACTAAGACACCCTGAAAAATGATTCCATACTCGGCTTCAGGCCAGCTACCTCTGGGCGTTTGTTAGACATAGATATTAGTCACCCCTTTTCTGACACCACAGGATTAGGGTGGGATCTGGGCATCTGTATTTTCAGCAAGCGGTTAAAAAAAATGTGGTTAGAACCGTAATATAGGTGATTCGTTTTAAAATAACTGCAAATCTGAGTTTGGATTCACTTTCGAGGGTCGACTTCAGCCCTGCACTGAGTAGGTGCTCAGAAGCGAGGGCTTGTCCTGTATTCCAGCCTCCAGCAACCACCTTGCTTATCACCGACTTACCTGGAGCAACAGGCACTGCAAAGTGTCGCCGCTGAGGAGAGTCACTGCTAAGGAGGGTCCCCGTTGAGGAGAGTCGCTGTAGTGGGTCTTCCAGACTGATCTCCACAGTCAGCCTTGTACCTGAAGGCTGGCGAGTGGTTGGGCCAAGGCTTGTATCCACCACCTGGAGGGTGGAGCTCTTAGCACTCCACCGCCCATGGATTGGTTGCTGCTTCCCTGAGAAGAGAGGGCTGGGCTGGGCAGCGTGGGAGAGAATGTTTGCTTGGTGGAAAGGGATCCCCCTGAGTCAATCAAGTCAGGTGGACCCTCACAGTGTTAATAAGCATGATCTCATTTACACCATTGTAATTCTATTTTATCCCATCAACCTCCTTTAATCCCATCTTTGCTGACGAGGTAACTGAAGATCTGAAAGGCTGAGTGAGTCCTATTCCTATTCTCGCCCTGGTTTGTTTACTTCCGAAACCCATCAGTTTAACTGTCATAGGACAATAGGTAATTTTTAGCACCATACAGTACTAAGAATGGCAGAATTTTACATTTCAGTTGCAGACATCTGGGTTGACTTTATCCCTTACTCCTTTCACCCTGGCCAAAAGCTACAACACACTCCAGTGATTGAAATATCTTCCACTCCTAGTTTTCATAAACCCAAACCAAACCCGTTGCGGTCGTCTCTATTCCGACTCATAGCAACCCTATAAGACAGAGTAGAACTGCCCCATCGTGTTTCTGAGGAGTGGCTGGTGAATTCAAACTGCCGACATTTTGGTTAGCAGTATTATCTCTGAACCACTGTGCCACCATGGCTTCACCACGTTCCATAGAGTGGCCACTTGTACAGACCTAGAAGGCAGGTCAACCGTGGACACACCTGACCTGTGGAAATAGAAATTTTAAAGCTTGTCAGGTCAAGGACACAGTTCTACAATTGTTAGTTGTTTTTGTTCTCTGACCCAATGCCTTAAGAAATGAAGGAGTTGGGGAGAAGGAACCCTTATGAGTAAGAGAACACCCAGGCATCCCTGCTAGATGCAACAAGCACCAGGGCCAGGAAGCAGAACTGCCAGGACTGAGGTGGCCACTGATTGCCTGCTGACTCTACTTCACGTTGTATCTTCCTGGGTTGGTCAGCAGCCATTATAATTGCCCTCACTTTTCCAATACTCCTCCCTTACCTTTATCCTCTTGCATATCTCAGGCCCTATCTGAGAACTGGTTACCACCATGACCACCTCCACGGGACTATACTGCTACAGCCTCTTAAGTGATTTACTCTCATTAACTTTACCTTACCTTTATCATTCCCTACACCTTATCTTTGTTTTTTGTTTCTTTTCTTAATCGCAACTGTAATCATGCTTTTTAAAACAACGGAAGCCGTTTTCATAGCTCTTGGAAAGACACAAAAACTTCACGAAGTGTCAAAAGCCCCTAAACTGTCTGGTTGCCTCCTATTCTTGGCTCATTGTACACTGTCCTCTCCTCTGCCTCTAACTCAGCACACTGGATCCTCCTGCCTCTGGACCTTTGCAGAGGTACCTTCATTCCTCGACAGTTTGCATTCCCCATACACATTGTTTAGGCCCTTATTTATTCCCTTTCTTTAAATCCCAGCCTAATATCACTTCCTCTGAGTAGCAGTATATATACTCAGAAATCCTTTGAGACATTACAATTTATTTTAGGCAAATTGCTAATTAAGTGAAATCGAATTTATAATTGATTTTTAAGAATGCATCCCTATCCTTTTTTAGACTAAGTTTTTTGTTGTATTCTACCACCTGTTTGTGAAACAGATCATCCTTATAAAATATAAATTTGTGGAAATTCAGATGGAAAATTACAAGGACTGGCTAAAGTAGCACTGCTTATAGTTTGACACGTTAAATGACTGTTACGGATTGAATTGTGTTCCTCCCAATGATGAGCTGGCCTAACACCTATACTGTGATGATAATCTAATCTAATTACTTTTATAATGAAAATCAATCACCTCCCCTAATTCAATCTGACATAACGTAATCCGTCAGTCAGTTATGCTCATACCAGTGTAGAGGGAATCCTAAACCTAATTACCTTGAGTTATATGAAGAGCAATGTAGGCACAGAGGCCTGCACATAGACTCCTGACACACACACACAAACACACACAGCACAAATGAATACCCGGGACTACCTACAAAGAAGGAGGGAATGTAGCTTAGACCCTCATTTGTACTTTTAGTCTTCAGAACTGTGAGAAAATAAATATCTGTTCTTGAAAGCCACCCACTTGTAGTAATCTTGTTACAGCATCAGGGCACCTATGTGAGGAAGCCAGGCCCACATTCTCTCTGTCTATAATAGGACAGTTGGCAGAGTCAAATTGTGGGCCCTCAGTAAACAAGGTCCTTACTTTGCCACATGCTCCCACTCTGAAGTCCAACACCTTTATTCATCAAATTGACAATCGAAAGATTGCCCTTAGGTGAAAAAATAATGAAAATACAAAATGAATTGCCAAGGTCCCCAAAACAACCAAGTAAATTTCAAATCCATCAAGACAAATTCCATTAGATTTCAAGACCTGGAAGTAATCTTCTGTGGCTGGAGACACCATATGAGGGCCTGTGAAGTGTGTACTTCATGCAATTACCTACCATTAATATGCCATGGTAACAAAATCTGAACCATGTTCATGGAGGACTTTGGTCATTTAACTAACTGTTATGCATTGAGTTGTGTCCCTCCAAAAATGTCTGTCAACTTGGCCAGACCAGGATTCCCAGTAATGTGTAATTGTCCAACATTTTTCATCTGATGTGATTTTCCTATGTTTTGTACATCCTACTTCTATGATACTAATGAGGCAAGATTATAGGCAAAAGGGTTAATGAGGCAGGACTCCATCTACAAGGTTAGGTTGTGTCTTGAATCAATCACTTCTAAGATATAAATGAGAGAAACCAGCAGAGAGACAGGGAGACCTCCTACAACCAAGAATGAAGAACTAGGAGGGGAGTGCATCCTTTGGACCCAGGATCCCCGCACTGAGAAGCTCCTAGACCAGGGGAAGATTGATGACAAGGACCATCTCCCAAAGCCGACAGAAAAAGCATTCCCCTGGAGCCGGAACCCTGAAATTGGACTTTTCCCTCTTAGGGAGAGAATAAATTTCTCTTTATTAAAGCTATCCACTTGTGGTATTTCTGTTATAGCAGCACTAGATAACTAAGACACTCACCACGGTAAATGAAATTTGTGCATATGGAAACCATGCAAAGTGAGAATTTAGTGTGTGCATCTGTGTGGTGTGTCTGGGTCTCCCCATGCCTTAACTCCTCCACTGATCTTCACCATATTACTCTACTCTTAAAGTAGCTTCTAGGCTCCTTTTCCACAGAATCCTCTCCCAATTAATAAGGGATTTTTTTTTACTCCATTCCATAGGGTTTAGACTTGCCACATTCAGTGATTCTTTTCCTAATGAATCTCCAAACATTCACCTAAAATAACATCTAGCATTTCTCCCAAATGAAGACTGTTTTACAGTATATAGAAGTACCTGCTATGTTAGTGAAGTTATTGAACAACTGCTATCAGAATTGAGTTAAAATTATTACCAATTTTCATGATAATTTATTTACAAGGTTTAATTTGAGAGTTGTCATTCTAGCAGTCACTATAATATAAACTTCACTAATGCCTGATTGTATTCAAGAGTTGGGGTAAACAGTAGTTTATAACCTAGTCTTACTTCTACTCTTTGTAGTCCACTTTTAGGTAAGTGAGGCCTTACAATGAGCTTTAGATAATGGAATATGAGAGCCAACGTGTGTCCCATCCTGTGTTGGCCTTTCAGCACCAGTGCGCTATCTGCATGCTGTCCTGTTGCTACTTGTAGCAACTCTGTGATGAGCAAGGGCTTTAGATTCCTCTGTCACTTAATGGAGGAAGGCCTGAATGATTCACATTGTACTATATATGAATAAGAAATAGGTTATTTTCTTGCTAAACAACGGAGATTACCACAGCTCAGCACAGCTATCCCGATCAATGGAGGAGTTAACCTTACCTCAATGAAATGGGTTCTCAAAAACACTTCTAGTCACTTTCCTCAAATTATAGCAATATGTAAATCACTAAAGAGATATGAAAATTAAAACACTGTATTACAAGAAATTGTAAACAATACACGTATACACTGTCACATATGTTGTTGTTATCGTTAGGTGCTTTCCAGTCAGTTCCAAAACGTAGTGACCCTATTTAAAACAAAACAAAACCTTGCCCTGTCTTGTGACCATCCTCAAAATCGTTGTTATGCTTGAGCCCATTGTTGTAGCCACTGTGTCATCCCATCTTCTTGAGGGGCTTCCTCTTTTTCACTGACCCTCTACTTTACTGAGAATGATGTCCTTCTCCAGGTACTGGTACGTCCTGATAACATGTCCAAAGTATGTGGGATGAAGTCTAGCCATCCTAGCTTCTAAGGGGCATTCTGGCTGCACTCCTTAGGAGACATATTTGTTCATTCTTCTGGCAGTCCATATTCTATTCAATATTCTTTGCCAACACCATATTTCAAAGGCATCAATTCTTCTTTGGTCTTCCTTATTCATTGTCCAGCTTTCATTTGTATATGAGGCAACTGAAAACACCATGGCTTGGGTCAGGCGCAATTTAGTCCTTAAAGTGACATCTTTGCTTTTTAACACTTTAAAGAGGCCTTTTGTAGCAGATTTGACCAGTGGACTGCACACTTTGATTTCTTCACTGCTGCTTCCGTGGGCATTAATTATAGAGCAGGTAAAATGATTCCTTGACAAATTATTTATCTGTTTATCATGATGTTTCTCACCAGTCCAGTTGTGATGATTTTTGTTTTCTTTAGGTTGAGGTGTAATCCATACTGAAGGCTGTAGTCTTTGATCTTCATCATTAAGTGCTTCAAGTCTACTTCAGTTTCAGCAAGCAAAGTTGTGTCATCTGCATATCACAGGTTGTAAACGAGTCTTCCTCCAATCCTACTGCTGTGTTCTTCTTTATACGGTCGGGCTTCTTGGGTTATTTGCCCAGCATACAAACTGAATAACCCTGGAGACAGTAAAACAACCCTTAAGCACACCTTTCCTAACCTTAAGCCACTCAGTGTCCCATTGTTCTGTTAGAATGACTGCCTCTTCGTCTGTTTACAGATTCTGCATGAGCATAATTAAGAGTTTCGGAATTCCCATTCTTCACAATGTTATCCATAATTTGTTACGATCCACACAGTCAAATGCCTTTACATAGTCAATAAAAACAAGTAAACATCTTTTTGGTATTCTCTGCTTTCACCCAAGATCCATCTGACATCAGCAATAATATTCCTCATTCAATGTCCTCTTCTTAATCCAGCTTGAACTTCTGGCAGTTCTTTGTTGATGTACTGCTGCAACCGTTTTTTCAATTATCACTGCAAATTTTACTTGTGTTTGATATTAATCATATTGTTTGATAATTTCTGCATTCTGTTGGATCACCTTTCTTTGGAATGGCCACAAACATGGATCTCTTCCAGTCGGTTGGCCAGATAACTGTCTTCCAAATTTCTTGGTGTACAAGAGTGAGAGATCTCCATCGCTGCATCTGTTTGTTGAAACATTCTCAGTTGGTATTCTGTCAAATCCTGGAGCCTTGTTTTTTGCCAGTTCCTTCAGTGCTGCTTGGACTTCTTCCTCCAGTATCGTCAGGTCTTGATCATATGCTACCTCCTGAAATGGCTGAGTGTCCACCAATTCTTTTTGGCACAATGACTCTGTGTATTCCTTCCATCTTCTTTTGATGCTTCCTGGGTGGTTTAATATTTTCCCCATTCAATTTCTGCTGATTGGGTGAGACACTTTTAATACCCATTAAGGGTGATACTCAGGGGATAGATCAGAGTGGAAGGCATCTGCGTCTTGGTGGATTAAATGACAGGCATCACCCTGATCTGATAAAGGAGTGCCTTGATTTACCAGAGCAAAGATTTCTCCAGCTTTGAGAACGTTTGTAGTCCCTTTCGCCAAGATTTTACAAAACAAGGAACGCAAATGCATTTTAAAATAATTACTAACTCTATAGTGGCTAAAGGACCAACCAAAACCCCAGGGAGAGAAACAGGCTAGAAAACCAGCTTCACACGTCCTCTGGCCTTGATGTAGGGTCCGTCTATTTGGTAGCTTTATGAATCGCTTCTAAATCTATCCAAAACTCCCCTGAAGTATTTATCCATGCACAGCAGGTTTTGTTTATGACAGCACAGACCCCTCCTGATTTTGCTAAGAAAAGGTCTAGAGAAATTGTATCATCTAAGCCACCTCCTCCAGTGAGTTTAAGGAGGTCTGCTGGGCCTTCCGTGCCTTTTCAGTGCCCAAAGCCAATAAATGAATAACGTCAGATAAATTTGTAATAGCCATTTCCATATGGTACATCTCCAGACCTGGTAGAAATCACTACACAAGCCCATTTTCTTCCAGAACGAGGTTATACCCTTCACCCCTCATTTCTAGAGTCATGGTGTCAACTGTGAATATTTCTCTTTATTTCAGGTATGTTTGGAAACTAATGGAGTGGTGGTTGGATGAAGTTCTGTTGGGAAAACCAAAAACTCTAAGGTACATTGTCCCACAAAATGGATTCCAGTGAGACAGTGAATGGCCCAGGTCCAAGGTGAGTTCTCAGGGGCAGGAATTTCACTGGTGGAGTATGGCTTTCCACCACATAGAAAAGTATACCCTGATGGATAGATCTTCATTAGGGGTATCAAGGATACTAGCATTAAGATAGATCAAGTGCAGTGTAGTTGAAGGTCCATTACAAGAAGAGAGGAGCTGAAAATGTCTAAAAACCTATTGGTCTATTTCTACTTTAGGGCGATATGATATAATCTCCCATTTAGTCCCTGAAGTTTGATTATAAAGTCCTGATAGTAGAAAGCAGGTACAGTAAAAGGGTACTGTACGAGGCGAGTTCTAATCGGGGCCTTTGGGGCATGATGTGTTTAAGGACAGTCAGAGATATCTCTACTTTAATGAAAAGTGGGGGCCACCATAGGGCTTAAAGGGGCCCCCTGATTGGGGTATGTGGTGACATACCCAACAGTTACTAAGAATTCTTCCCGTGGCTACAGCTTGAGACATGGTAACCAAGCCATTGGACTACCAATCCCACCCATCTAGAAGATGGGCTGGCTTCTTGCACCCCGTGACAACTAATTGAATATCTCTTCCCCTGCTAACTTCAACATCTTTTGGGAACCGCTGTTTAAACTTAACACAGTAATAAGTACATTTATCAGACAGAGTCACATTTAAGACAATTATAGAGAGACCTCAGTTTCTTTGTGTCAGCAATTGGGAGAACTTTGGGAGACTTACATTTGACCTCCCAAACCACTGACTGCCCCCTTTCTGGAAATTCTTGGATCCATTTAATGGGGCTTACCAGGGTCAGAGAGGAGATTACACATGGAAGGGTCAGGGTATTTCCTACTTGTAAAGTTAAGGTTCTTCTGGATTGGAGAACCGGAGGAGCTTGATCCAGTTTCTTGGAGGCAGCATGATACTTTACCTGAAATAAAAGAAGAATGAAAGATAAAATGATCATTTTGGAGTTTTTGTGAACTTATATTTTAAGCCTTGAATAGGGGTGCAAGTATATGATGACTCTTCAGCTTCTTCACGTCTTTCTTCTTTTTCGAGAGGGCTGCATTCATTCTCATGTGATGTACCCAAGCCACCACTCCCACTAACTTTAAGGACTAGTGGTCAGAAGAACTTCGAATGGTCCTTCCCACTTGGGGGCCAGCTGGTCTTTTGGATGTTGGTTTTTCCAATCCTTCAACACGACTTGATCTCCTGGCTGAACCAGTGGAAGGTCACATCAGAGGGGAAGGATAGATGAGAAGAAGCATACTGATTAACAGTATTTATGACAACTCCCAGAGAGCAGACCCAGTCTCTCTTCCCTACCTCAGACATCACAGAAGTAGGGAAGTCGACCTTTTCAGAATGGTCCCTCATATATTAATTCATAAGAGCTTAACTTAAGCCGGCTTCAAGGGGCCACGCAGATTCTAAGCAGGGCAATGGGTAAAACTTGTATCCAAGTGGAGCTTGTCTCCTGGCAAAGCTTTGCCAAGGTCTTCTTCAGGGTGTGGTTCATCTTCTAAGTCTTTTCTGTTGACTGTGGCCTCCAGGAAGAATATAACTTCCAGCTTATATCTAGGGCTTTACTGATCTCTTAAGTTGTGTCACAAAGTCTTCCCTATTGTCGCTTTGAATTGAAAGTGGCAAGTTGAACTGAGGGATGATTTCCTTAAGCAACGTCTTGGTCACCTCTCGAGTTTGCTCAGTCTGACTAAGAGAAAACCTCTACCATCCTGAGTAAGTATCTACAAAAACTGATAAGTACCTGAAGTTTCTAGGTGGCCGGAGCACCACTGTAAAATCCATTTGCCAATATTCTGTCATGTTTGTTCTCTGGTGTCGGACTCCTGGTTCTGTCAGGTGTGGAGTCTTCGCATTATTCTTTGCCCATAAGTGAATTCTTCTGGTGACTTCTCATACAGCCTTGAGGAGATTTGGCCTCACCACCACCTGTTGAATCCATTCGAGACGAGCATCTCTCCCATAATGGGCGCCATCATGTAAGGCTGATACCACACCATGTACTTGGGCTTCTGACAATAGCACCTGCCCAGTTGGAATGGGAAGCTGCGTGAAAACCTCACTCTCTAGCCCTCTCCAAGTCTTGGGTGGTGTAGGAGGGTCAGGAGGATCTAGATGAAGTATTAGGGTCAATTCTTTTCCTACCTCACCTCCTTGCATTGCAGCCCTTTTTGCCTCTTTGTCTACTTTCTCATTTCCCACCACTGCTTCAGGTGATTGTCCTTTCTGCTGTCTGGGACAGTACACCACTGCCACCTGGAGGGCATCACTGACTGTTTCCAGGAGTTTAAGAATCTCCAGCATGTGTTTTATCTTTTTGTCGGCAGCAGTCAGAAGCCCCATTTCCTTTCACAAGGCCCCATATGAGTGGAGTACCAGATGAGCATATTTACTGTCAGCATACACAGTTATTCACCTCCCTGCTTCCAGCTGCAGAGCTAGCCCAAGAGCTATAAGCTCAGCCTTCTGAGCAGAAGACCCAGCAGGAAGTGGAGCTGCCCCTAAAACCTCAGTTTGGGTCACCACTGCATATCTTGCCCTGTGATGCCCCTAGTGTAGAAAGCTACTGCCATCTGTATACATTTCAATCTCCTAGTCCCTCAGGGGGACATCTTAGAGCTGTCGTCTTCTAGAAGAAACTTTAATTATTTCTAGGCAGTCATGTATGGGGGCATCTTTGGAAAGGGGCAAAAAAGTGTCAGGGTTCAAGGAGGAAACAGCCTTGAGAACCATATTTGGGTTGTCCAACAACATTGTCTGATATCAGCCCATTCAGCCTGCTGTGAGCCAGAAACCCCCCTTTTGTTCTAAGAGGGGCAAAACCGTGTGTGATGTCCTCACCATTACCTTTTGTCCAAGAGTCAACTTCTTGGCTTCTTGTAGCAGGCCACAGGTCACGGCCACAGCTTGAAGGCAAGGGGCCACCCTCAGGCCACACTGTCCAGCTATTTGGGAAAATAAGCCACCAGGCGCTTGGTCGGTCCCAGAGTTTGAGTTAATACTCCCATAGCAATTCCCTGCCTTTCATGTACGAATAGGTCAAAAGACTTTTGGAGGACAGGCAACTCCAGGGCTGGAGCTGTCATCAGTTTGTACTTAATCTTTTCAAAGTTCTGTTGACACTCTTTTGTCCATAATGGGGGCTTTTTTCCTTCTCCTTTAAAAGCGTCATATAGGGGTTTTGCCATAAGTCCACATCCTGGCATCCAGATTCAGCAAAACCCAGCCATCCCAAGAAACCTCTCAGCTGTCTCTTAGAGGTTGGAGATGTCACTTGCAGGATGGCCACTGTCTGATCTTGAATAAGGTCCCCCTGTCCCTCGGAGATTTGAAATCCCAGATATTTTACCTGTTGTGAAACCTGGGCCTTTTTCTTGGACACCCGGTAACCACAGTTAGCCAAGTGATTTAGGACCAGAATAATATTTTGGTCAGAGTCCTCCTCAGTCTCACTTGCCACTATGATATCATCCACATATTGCAAGACAAGAACCCTTTTTAGTTTCAATGTTCTTAGTTCCTTGGCTAGTACTTCTCCAAAAATGATGGGGGAATTTTTTAAATCCCTGAAACAAAACCTGCCATGGAAGGTGTCTCTTAGTCCCCATTTTAATGTCAGTCCATTGAAAAGCAAACAGAGGCTGAGACTCAGGGTGCAGAGCAATGCAAAAGAAAGCATCCTTTAAATCCAGTACTGAAAACCAGGCACATTGACCAGACATGGTAACCGGGAGGGTATACAGGTTTGGTACTAATGGGTGAATGTCTTCTACTATTTGGTTGATTTTTTGCAAGTCCTGAACAAACCGGTATTCTTTTATCCCTGGTTATGATACCAGCAGGATAGGGGTGTTACATGGGGACACTTTAAAAGTCCAATTTCTATATACCGGTACAGCAAGGGTGCAATTCCCTCTAAGGCTCCCTTATGGAGGGGATATTCTCTCTGTTTTATGATGGGTGACCCAGGCTTCAGGGCAATTTTAACTGGAGCAGCTGATTTAGCTTGCCCAGGTCTTTCTGATGCCCAGACCTCTGGATATACTTTCTGTTGAATGTGGGGAGGGATGCCACTAGGTGTCACTGTTTCCTCAGGAAGTAGTGCCCCTTGTAGTGCACATGAGGTCTCTGGTGGAATCTGGACCCATATTGGAGAGGGTCCAAAAGTGACCTAGGCCCCGAGCTTTGAGAGGAGGTCCCTTCGTAAGAGGGAAACCGGGCATTCTGGCTTATAGATAAATTCATGATATAATAATTCTTTTCTAATTTCACAATTTACTGGTTGGAGGTAGGATGGGTGACAGCTTCCCAGAGACTCCTACCACCGGTGCAGTGCATGGACTGAGGGGAAATTCAGCCTTGTTCAGAATGGGGAATGTTGTTCCTGTGTCTAAAATGAAGTCAATAGGACACCCTCCCACCTTTATGGTTACCCGAGGCTAATGGTGGGAGATGATGGTAAGGGCTTTAGCCCCAGGCCCCATCACTCCAAATCGTCCCTGAGTGAGCGTCCCTCCTGGTATGCTTGTAGAGTGGCAGACTACACCCGATCCTTTCCAGCCTAGGGGCATTCTCATTTCCAGTGTCCACGCTTTTCTCAGTAAGCACACTGATTTGATCCTAGGGGTGGCCTTGCCCTGGGTTCTGGGCCTGTCTCCTGTTTTGCCCCTCGCCTCTTTTCCGGGTCGGAAGGGGATAAGGCAGTTGTCGGCAGGGCTGCCTTCTGCTTCATTTTTTGTTTCTCTTTTTGTTCTGCTGCTTGGTCTCTTTTATTGTAGACCTCGAAGGCAATTTCAAGCAGCTGTCCTATAAGCATCCCCAACTCTCTCTCCATCTTTTGCAGCTTTTTCCCAATGTCAGGGGCACTCTGGGAGAGGGAGTTCATATTCAAAAGCCTGGAGTTATTGGGGTCCTCAGGGTCCATGTCGGTGTACTGAGGAAAAGCATCTGTCACCCTCTCAAGGAAAGTGGAGGGATCTTTCTTCTCTCCCTGAATGACTTCTTTGACTTTTTGTAAGATTTTAGGCTGAGGGGTCCCATTCCTCAAGCCACCAATCAGGCAATCTCAAAACAGCTGAAGCCTGTGTTTCCCTACCTCGTTGTTATGGTCCCAGCCTGGGTCCCCAGCACGACTCACTTCTATTCCTGGGGCCAGGTCTCATTGGTAGGATCTACGTCATATAACCTATCGACTTCTTTCCGAGCTTGTTCTAACACCATACACTGTTTTTCTGAGGTTAACAAGGTGGGAAAGAGTGTTTATATGTCTGCCCAGGTAGGGTGATGAGTAGAGAAAATAGAAAGGAACAGTTCAGCCATTCGGTTTGGATCACTCCGGTAAGGAGGAGCATAACTCTTCAGTTATATAAATCAGAAGTTGAGAACAGGGTATATGCTAACATTGGTCTCTGTGGCTGCCCTGCCGCGTCTTTTCCAGCTAGAACTTCTCTTAGGGGGTATTTCCCTGCCTGGATTTCTGGGGTACCCTCACTGAAAACAGTACCCTGACAGGTAGAAGAAGGGTAGACTATACCTGAAGCCAAAACTACACCATCCACTCCTGCTTCTTTCCCCTTTTTGACTCCCAGGGGACTGGCCACACTAGAATCAGGCTCGGCCATTTTACGGAGGGGGGACCCTTGCCACTCTCCTTCAGCCTGATCCTCCAGCTGAAGCTGTGCCTCCTCTGTGTGGAGGAGGGGGAGCCGAAGCAGTGACCAGTACCCACCTTTTGAAAAGGGGGTCCTCGCTGAGGAATCCAGAAACTCCTTGGGTTTTTGCTTCCCCTGGAAGAGAACCTGGTTAGACAGGTTTAGAGTTTGGTAAAGATACATGAAAGCTTGGATATAGGGGACGTCGTCCCACTTTTCTCTATTACAAAACAGATCAAGTTGCAGAATCGTGTTAAAAACCAGAGACCCAAATTGTGGTCATGATTCCTGATCTCCTAATGATATTGAGGCCAAACATTATTACATAAAAGTGCCATCTTCTTAGTCATAGGTTCATAGCTATAACTCTTATAATTTGCTACAATGCACCCTAAGGGGGACTAAGCATGGATGGATGAGCCTCCCACTATGTCAGGGGTTCTTTGTAAATGTTTAGTGCTTATTGACAGCTGAGTTCTTTTCCTCTTAGTCTGATGATGGTTAGTTACATGGTCAACCTGGAAATCTACCTCTTTTCTAATTAGGCTTGATTCAGCCAGAACCCCTCTAATCCCTATCCTGGGTCCCCAACCTCCCATGAGATGTTCTTATAAGACACCTTGGGCATGGTAGACTTCCTTTGGCCTGTGGGATCAATTGTCACAATTAAAGAACTGAGACCAAAAATATTCACGACTCTGACGACAGGTTTTGTACAAATAGAGGTTAGCATGATGACGAAGACAATGAGAGATCTCCTCAGCTTCACATGGAAAATCCCACTGGCATGCACACAGATCACACATATACACATTAAGTTACTTGGCTGGCCATACTCTCACTCTGGCAACCTCAACCTCCCAGAAAATCTCCAGAATGACAGAGGTGATCTTGACAGCCCAAATCTCATTCACACACCCGAAAACCAACACTCTGGAGTCACCACGAGCCCCTTTCTTCGATCCTACTCATGGGATCAGTAATCTGAAGGACTACTCGCTCCAGAAACCAAGGGTTCAGGCTTCCCCTAAGCCTGCCCTGTCTACCCTGGGCCTGAGCGCAACAGGGAGAGAAACCACAGACTCACCCCTTGGGGATTTTCCCTAAGCCAATCTTGCTTTTACTTACCTTTTTCAGGGCGGTCAGGGACCGGTGGTGCTTAATTGTATACTGGTGTACAAGAGACAGAGGGGAGCAGGCCCCTCCAAAGTCTGTCTGCCTGCTGGAGCCCAAGTGGAGGGTTATATGGGGTTAGGGCTTAGGCTTGGAGAATCTGGAGACTGTCAGTTCTCCTTTGAAATGGCCATGTTGACCACATTCCAGCATCCTGGTTTCGGTCACAAGGTGGGCCCCCATCGTCAGGTTGTCTCGTCCCAGATTTTTGTTTTGCTTCTCCGAGAGGAACATAGGTTAATTTTAACCTTTATAGAATCGTGGAGAATGGGAGACAGAAGAGAGGAAACAAACCAAAAATCACAAAATCACCTGGGTATGCAAAAGCCAGCTATACAAGCCATGCAGAAACAACACTACAATACCCAGGATATTAGGCCCCAACAATCGCTTTCTCACACTGCCCCTTTCACAGCTTCCAGCATCACAGCAACATGCAAGCCACAGCAGGATGACAAACTGACAGACGAGTGGTGGGAATCTTTTTGTAGTGTGTTTGAATAGTGTTTCAAACATTTACTGGACAATTCTTCACTTCTTGCTTTTTTGTCCTTTATTTCTCTTGGGTCATAGAGTATTGTTTGCCTTGTCTCTCATTTTATAGAAACTCTATACATGGTGAATCCTAACCTGTGATGGAAATATTTGCATTATAATGTTGCAAATATTTTTGGTGCTTTCATTTGTATTCACATTCTTATTGTCAATACATGACTTTGGAGTTCAAGGAACTAAATATAAATGAACTTCCCTGCTCAAAAATTATATATATATTTGAAATCTTCCCTAAGTATTTTCCTGCTTTTTTTATGCTTAAAATTTTAATCTTGAATATTAAGATTTCGAAGTAGCCCCATAGTGATCTTGTACACAGACTAATAACATGATGTACTCGAAACTGTCAATGGTTGAAAACAAAAGAAAACGCAAAAATGAAATTTCCATGACAATTTTGAAATCGCTTACACCTATTGGCTTAATTATGATAGTTGTTCAAGGATATAACATGTCAAACAGCATAATCCGGTTTATTAAATGTTCAAGAAGTAGAAGAATGCTACAGACTAGATTATCACTCCTATTTCCTGGCATCCTTGACAGTCTGGGAATTTCAGTTCTCTTATCTGCATTACACGATGGTGCCTGCCGAGAATCTCAAGTGTGTAATGGCATTTTGTAAATCATCAGTGCTTTCTTCAGCCTAGTACTCCTTCGGTTTGGGAGAATTGTGAGGCGCGAAAAGAGACTGAAGGGAACCACTGGGCAGGGTCAGGAGGGGTGGGAACTCACTGTGGTGGCCAGATGAGGTTTAAGGGTGGTGGTGGGAATGTGTGGTAGGCTGGAAGGTGGCAAAGAGCGCCTAGGTCCTACAGGATGGGAGGCGGCGGAGGAAAGAAAACAAAACACTTGGGTTCTTCAGGATGAAAAGAATTCTTGACCACAGAACGAAATCCCTGTCTTAGACGTGACTGGCTCTCCGCCCCAAGCTTCTGCGCTCAGCAGACTCCCCCCAGATTCGGCGTTGGAGCCTGGCGGGCTGTGGTTGACATCAGCTGGGCGTGATCGGTGAAGGCTGAGGGTCGCCTCAGATCATCCAAGCTGCGCAGGGCGCCGGAGGCAACAGTCGAGTGTTTGGTGCTGGCGAAGGAACCGTCCTCTTCTTCCCGGGCCCAGCGCCTAGAGAGCCTCCGTGGAGAAGGCAGGGTTAGCGGGTCTGCCCTTCATTTCCTGCGACGGTTGTTGAAAAGCAAACTCTTTGCTGCGGAGTGGCTGCCGACTCACAGCGACCCTGTAACACAGAGTAAAACTACTCCATAGGGTTTCCAAGAAGTGGTCAGTGGACTCCAACTGGTTGTCTTTCTATTAGTAGCCAAGGCTTAACTACTGGACCACCGGGGCCCAGGGCAGGATGTTGAACTGCTCTGAAGCCTCCCCACTGAGACTGCAGCTGCCCGGGCTGTGCCTGCTGTTTCCCAAGAGACCCAAACCAAACCCGCTGAGGTCGAGTCGATTCCGACTCATAGCGACCCTATAGGACAGAGTAGAACTGCCCCATAGAGTTTCCAAGGAGCGCATGGTGGATTCGAACTGCTAACCTTTTGGTCAGCAGGCATAGCACTTAACCATTACGTCACCAGGGTTTCCCCCAAGAGATCCAGTGACCTTTTATTGGAGATACAACTACTGTGGCTTTTGCGTCCGCGGATCCTGAAGAAGCTAAATACCTCCTTGTGGTCTTTCTGCTGCTCACCGTGGCTATAGAGGAGTTTTAGGAACATTACCCAGAGGGATCACTTCACTGAACTGGCCAAGCAATTCCAGATCAGAATAGCAAGAGGAAAAGTCAGGAAGAGAAACTTGTGTGGGAGAGATAAAATCAGGTTCTGACCCTTTTGTGTCACAAAGACCCAGAGGTTTTGTGTCTACACTGCAAATTCTCCCTCTTGCACATGTGTACCATAGAACACAGGCTGCCTCAGAGCGCAGGGAGCAAGGAGAACTTTTTTTTTTAAAGAAAGAATCATGCAAAGTAAAAATGCATGAATTAAAACCATAGAAGATGGCAGAATACTAGAGGGAGAAAGTAAACTCTAGTTTCAATCGATTATACTTTGACTAAGTAAGAAACTAGATCTAATTCCAAAACCTTCAAAGGATGAATAATCTCATATTACACACAAATTAAACGAATTCCAAACAAAATTTCCCTGCCATGTTTACACACTCAAAGCCTCAATAAGATAGCAGAGATGAATCTTGAGTCACAAAAAAAAACGTGTTGCCACCCAGTAGATTCCGATGCATAGTGACCCTAGAATCACGTAAATAGGCATTACTAAATGATATTAAATGCATCCACAACAAGCATTAAACAAAAACATCAGGAGATGTAACTTTTTAGTTAATGATTTTTACAAGCTTTGTCCACAATATTATAAACTACAAGTATTAGCAATTCATTTAAGATAAATCTGATTGTACAATGGGAACAGCATATCCTAACATCATTAACAATGAGCAGAGTGAAGACATAAGATTTGGAAAGACACACGAAAATCTCTTCCTAAGAATCCAAAAAGGATTCTGTCAGGCTGTCATTACCGGAAGGTAGAGTTAGGGGACAAAATATGTGGGATTTGAGAGTTGTAAAAATTCTCTTCCTATGAAACGGAGGAAGACACCATCGCAATAGGATTTATGCTGCAGAATTAACTGGCCAATTGTGATAGCTTTGCTGTGGTAATTACTTTATTTTTTGAATAGAGAAACCCCATTAGGATTGAGGTATTTCTGAACTATAAAATGGGTGAGGATTGATATATAATTTGAACAATGGGTAACATATCTATTCTTCAACTGGTATTTTTACCAAAATACTCAGGCTTCATTATCATACAGGATGTGATTTATAATCTCTTAAAATCTATATGGTAATGGATTATGAATGATGAACTGTGTGAAAAGCTATTGTGTGTTTTACTCTCACTTAGGAGAGAAGCTATATAATACATATATCAAGCTATATAATACATAAATCAACCAGTTTATATAGTCTATAGTCAGAATGTTGTTAGGAAAATAAAACCTATACAAATCATTCAATAGAAGGAGTTCAACCTGGAAACAATTACAAAAGTGTGGAAGAGCGAGAAGGGCATATGGGATTGTGAGGCAACATGAAATTAGAACCTGCACGAAGCTGTTACCACTTATAGGCCTAATGATGAAGAACTTACTGTTTCCAGAGCCTAAAGGCATCTGGCATTATGGTATGAGCTTCCCAGCAAGAGCTACAATCATGAAGAAGGTGTAGTCACCTGCCAAGACACCACTCCAAACATTCTCTTCTCAGTTCTCTAATCTCCCAGAAAGGTTTCCCATTGGCAGAACCTAAGTAAAACTTACAATGAGAGCCAGGGAAATGTAATGTGCAAGGGGCCAGGGTACTGAAGTTCGGGGAAAGGATGGAAAGTCATTCTCCCAGCAAACAGCTAGTGAATGGCACATCTTTCATGTGCCCTTTTTTGGGTAGTTATCTGACAGTATGCTTCACCAAAACAAGTGAAGAAAACTATGAAAGTGGAAAAACACAGCACTCATGCAAGAAAGGAATAAAACATAAGGATAGAAGATAAAGATAATTCCTAGAGTAATTGTGAAGGCCCAAAGGCCCAAATGATGGCTATGTATCACAATCTGGAATGACCAAAAAACTTCAGTCCACACTGGGGTAAGAGGATCAAGGGCTTAGGGAGAGACTGCACCAAGAAAATAAAAAATACTTCAAATGAACAAATTGCATGTTGAGTTGTTCTTCCTGAAGAATTTTAGAATCCAGCAGATGTGAGCCCAAAAAGAGATAAATATAGAAAGATGCATAGAATACACAGTAAACAAGGAAAGTAATTTCTTAATTATAGTAAAACAGTTTGCATAAGCAAATGTAATAGGTATCTAATGGTTCGGCCATGAACAAATTATGTAGTCATATGGAAGTAAATACTGATTTTTTATTAACTACCCAATTGATTAACTAGTCAATTATATATGATCATATTTAGGTGTTTGTGGGTGATATAAGAGCTCCAAAATTCTCAGGTCGCTGATAGGAATTTAACACAAAATGTCTTACATTGATTGTTATAACACAGTTGTGAAGCAGTAGGAAAGTGACTAAAAGTATAAACCATGCCTGTGAGGAACAGGAATTGGTTGTAGGAGGGCATGGACTAAGACACAATTTTTGTTACAAGCCTTGTAGTATTATTGGATTTAAAAAGAAATTTCTATGTATTATTTTGATTAAAAGTAATGTCTGAAAATGAATATATAAGTCATGGGTAATGTGTAAAGCATTCAAATACAGGGTGGGAACTGGTAAGAATGAGATAAAGCCTGTAGCTTCTTTAGTCTTTAGGTGGCACACATTTCTCTCTTTATATTCACAGGATGACCCTTTCCAGCACCCTCAATTCCCTGTGAAGCTTCGCTCCCTGCATCTCACTCCAGGTCCACCACGGGAACACACCATTACTGTGCGCATGGAGTTTCTTAGATTCCACATAATTTATGGCAGCTCCATTGACCCACCACTCAGCAAAGATCTGTGACCTTGTACACCACAAGAATCTGTAAGATGGACAGGCTGACTAAGGGGTGGGGAGTGAAGAATAAAAGTGCTGGGCATTGGAGTGGCAGCATGTGGCAAAGGAAGGACCTGGTTTACTGACGACCTGCCATTTCACTGTGCCAGCCTTCTTATTTACAAACAAACTGTGGGCCTGTTGCCGTAAAACACAGATTCAAGCCACCTGCCATAAAGCCAATACTGAGACACAGGTGAGGTAAGCAGCCAGAAGGCTTTGTTGTATACATGTTTACAAGAGACAGAGTGGAATGGGCTCATCCAAAGTCTGTCTGTCTCTCAGAGACCGATTGACTGGAAGGTTTTATACGGTTAGACCTTAGGTTTGAAGAATCTGAAGAATGGCAGTTCCCTTTTTGTGGGCACATGTTGACTTTTTGTGGGTATTCTTAGAGGTCCCCTGATGTCATTCTGGTTTCAGTCACAAGATGGGCCCCCATTGACTAGTTGTCTCGTCCCAGGTCTTGTCGATTGCTGCTCTGCTCCTCCAAGAGGAACACAGGTCCATTTTAAACATCATCCAATCATGGAGAAAGGGAGAGAGAAGGGAGGAAACAAACCACAAATCACCAGGGTATGAAAAAGCTAACTATGCAAGCCATGTAGAAATGATGTTCCAATACCCAGGACCTTAGGCCCCTACCTTCTCTTTCGCACTGGCCCCTCTCAGGCCTGGCTTTCTCACATAGGTGCCCTGTTGCTGTAACAGAAATACCACAACTGGGTGGCTTTCAAGAACAGATATTTATTTTCTCACAGCTCTGAACACTAAAAGCACAAATGAGGGCCTAAGCTACATCAACTCCTTCGCAGGTAGTCCCAGGTGTTCATTAGTGCTGTATGGGTTTGTGTGTGTGTGTCAGGGCCCCATACGGAGGCCTCTGTGTCTACATTGCTCTTTATGTAACTCATGGTAATAAGATTTAGGATCCCTGTACACTGGTACAATTGTAACTGATTGACTAATACCATTATGTCAGATTGAATTACGGGAGGTGATTACATCACATTATCAAAGTAATTCGATTTGATTAGATTACATCCACAGTATAGGTGTTACGCCAACACATAGTTGGGAGGAATCCAATTCAATCCGTAACAGTCATTTAATGTGTCAGACTACAAGGAATTCTAGCTTAGTCACTTCCTGTTATTTATCCATCTGAATTTCCACAAATCTATATTTTATAAGGATGTGTTTTAAAAATAGGTGGTAGAATAGAACAAAAAACTTAGCCTAAAAATGATATGAGTGCATTTTTAAAAGTGAATTAAGAATTTAATTTCACTTAATTAGCAATTTGCTTAAAATAAATTGTAATGTTTCCAAGAATTTCTTAGTATATATACTGCTACTCATAGATAGTGAAAATAGGCTGGGATTTAAAGGAAGATAGGGAATAAATAAGGGATTAAACAATATGTATGGGGGATGAGAACTGTCATGGGATGAAGGTGTCTGTGCAAAAGTCCAGAGGTAGGAGGTTCCAGTAGGCTGAGTTGGGGCAGAGGAGAGGACAGTGTACACTGAGCCAGAATAGGTAGCAGTCAGACAGTGTAGGGGCTTTTGACACCTGGTAAAGTTTTTGTTTCTTTCCAAGAGCTGTGAAAACTGTTCGATTATTTTAAGTAGCCTGGTTATGTTGCAATTAAAGAAAAAGATAAGGTGAAGGGAATGACAAGGGTGAGCTAAATTTAATGGGCGTAAATCACCTACTAATTACTGGCAATTGGAATGCAAAAGTTGGAAAGAAAGAAGGATCAGTAGTTGGAAAATATGGCTTTGGTGATAGAAACAATGCCGGAGATTGAATGATAGAACTTTGCAATTTTTATTGTGCTTGAAGTGAAAGTTTACAAATCAAGTCAGTCTCTCACATAGAAACTTATACACACCTTACTACACCCTCCCACTTACTCTTCCCCTAATGAGTCAGCCTGCTCCCTCCTTCCAGTCTCTCCTTTCGTGACCATTTTGCCAGTTTCTAACCCCCTCTACCCTCCCATCTCCCCTCCAGAGAGATGCCAATGTAGTCTCAAGTGTCCACCAGATGCAAGTAGCTCACTCCTCATCAGCATCTCTCTCCAACCCATTGTCCAGTCCAATCCATGTCTGATGAGTTGGCTTTGGGAATGGTTCCTCTCCTGGGCCAGCAGAAGGTTTGGGGACCATGACTGCCGGGATTCTTCTAGTCTTAGTCAGACCATTAAGTCTGGTCTTTTTAAGAGAATTTTGGGGTCTGCATCTACTGGGAATCCTAGCCTGGCCAAGTTGACATACATTTTTGGGGGGAGGTAATTCAGTCCATAAAAGTTAGTTAAATGACAAATTTCCCCATCAGCTCGATTCAAATATTGTTACCATGGTATATTAATGGTGTGTAACTGCATTAAGAACCCGCTTTGTGTGCCCACCTGTAGTGTCTCCAGCCGCAGAGGATTGCTCCCAGGTCTTGAAATCTAATGGAATTTATCTTGCTGGATTTAAAATTTACTTGTTTTTTTTTTTGGGACCTTGGGAGTTCATTGTGTATTTTCATTATTTTTTCACCCAAGGCCAATCTTTTGATTGTTAGTTTGATGAATAAATGTGCTGGACCTCAGAGTGGCAGCATGTGGCAAAGTAAGGACCTTGTTCACTGAGGACCGCCCATTTGACTCTGCCAATGCTCCTCTTTACAGACAGAGAGACTGTGAGCCTCACTTCCTCACATAGGCACCTTGATGCTGTAACAAATATACCACAAGTGGGTGGCTTTCAAGAAGAGATATTTATTTTCTCATAGTTCTGAAGGCTAAAAGTACAAATGAGGGTCTAAGCTGCTTCGGCTCCTTCTCTGTAGGTAGTCCCAGGTATTCACTGGTGCTGGGTGTGTTTGTGTGTCTGTGTCAGGAGTCCATGTGTAGGCCTCTGTGTCTATATTGTTCTTCATATAACTCAGGGTAATTAGGTCTAGGAATCCTGGTACACTGGTATGACCATAACTGATTGACTGATTACATTATGTCCGATTGAATTACGGGAGGTGATTACATAACATTATAAAAGTAATTGGATTAGACTAGATCCCCAGTATAGGTGTTACCACAACACATAATTGGGAGGAACACAATTCAATCCATAACAGGTATTTAAAGTGTCAAGTTACAAGAAGTTCTACCCTAGTCATTCCTTATAATTTACCCATCTGAAATTCCACAAATTTATATTTTCTGGGGATAATCTGTTTTACAAAGAGGTGGTAGAATAGAACAAAAAATTTAGTCTAAAAAAGGTTATGGGTGCATTTTTCAAAATCAATTATGAATTTCATTGCGCTTAATTATCAATTTGCCTAAAATAAATTGTAATGTTTCAAAGAATTTCTGAGAATATACACTACTACTCAGAGAAAGTGAAATTAGGCTGTGATTTAAGGCAAGATGGGGGAAAAAATAAAGGACTAAACAATGTGTGTGGGGGATGAGAAAGGCCATGAGATGAAGGTGCCCGTGCAAAGGTCCAGAGACAGGAGGATCCAGCGTGAGGAATTCAAAGAAGAGGAGGCGATAGTGGACGATGAGCTAAGAATAGGTGGCAACCAGTGTAAGGGCTTTTGATACCTGGTAAAGTTTTTGTTTCTTTCCAATGGCTATGAAAACTGCTCCATTGTTTAAGCAGCATGATTTTAGTTGCAATTAAAAAAAAAAAAGATAACGTGTGGAAGATAAGAGGTAAGGTAAAGTTAATGGGAGTAACCTGCTTAAGAGGCTGTGCAGTGTGGTCCAGTGGAGATAGTCATGATGGTAACTGGTTTTCAGATAGGGACTGAGATGTCCAAGAGGATAAAAGTGAGGGTGGAGCACTGGAAAAGAGGGGGCAATGATAATGGTTGCTGACCAACCCTATGAAGATACAAGGTGAAGTAGAGTCAGCAGATAATCAGAGACCACCTCAGTCCTGGCAGTTCTGCTTCCTGGCCCTGGTGCTTGTTGCATCTAGCAGGGATGCCTGGGTGTTTTCTTACTCATAAGAGTTCCTTCTCCCCAACTCCTTCATTTCTTAGAGCCATTGGGTCAGAGAACCTAAACAACCACCAGTTGCAAAACTGTGTCCTTGGCTTGACACATTTTACAAATTCTCCTTCTACATGCCAGGCACGTCCATGGTTTGCTTGCCTTCTAGGTCTGTACAAGTGGCCACTCTATGGAAAGTGGCAGAGCCATGGTGGTGAAGTCGTTCAGAGCTAAAGCTGCTAGCCAAAATGTCGGCAGTTTGAATTCACCAGCCACTTCTTGAAAACACTACGGGGCAGTTCTACTCAGTCCTATAGGGTCGCTGTGAGTCAGAATTGATTGGGGGGGAATGGGTTTGGTTTGGCTTTGGTTTGTGAAAAGTGAGAGTGGAGGATACTTCAAACACTGGAATGTGTTGCAGCTTGTGAGGGTGCAAGGAGGAAGTGACAGACTCAACCCAGATGTGTGCAGCTGAAATGTAAAATTCTGCCATTCCTTGTACTGCATGGTGCTGAAAATTGCATACTGTAATATGAGGGTTCATCTCATAACTGATAGCAACCCTACAGGACACAGTAGAACTGCGCCACAGAGTTTCCAAGGAGCGCCTGGCGGATTTGAACAGCCAACCTGTCGGCTAGCAGCCATAGCACTTAACCGCTATGCCACCATAAGGTCGCTAGGAGTAGGAATCGACTCTACGGCAGCCGGTTTGGTTTGGTTTTGGTTTAATATGCGGGTTAAACTGGTGGGTTCCAGAGGTAAACAAATCAGGGTGAGAATATGAAGAGGGCTCACTTAGCCTTTCAGCTCTTCAGTTACCTTTTCAGCAAAGATGGGATTAAAGGGCTTGACAGGCTAAAACAGAGTTACAAATGTTTAAATGAGATCGTGCCTACTAACAGCGAGCCTGGCCCACCTGACTTGATCAACTCACAGGAGATCCCTTTCTCCACCAACCAAACGTTCTCTCTCACACCGCCCAGCCCTGCCCCCTCTCCTCAAGGGCCGAGCCACCAATTCATTGAAGGTGGAGTCCTAAGAGCTCCACCCTCCAGGTGGTGTATATATGCTGTGGTCCAACCACTGACCAGCCTTCAGGTGCAAGGCTGACTGTGGAGGCTAGTCTGGGAGAACCACCACAGCCACCCTCCGCTGCCGGGACCCTCCGCTGCCGCGACCCTCCGCAGCCTCGACCCTCCGTAGCCGCGACCCTCCGCAGTGCCAGTGGTTCCAGGTAAGCCGACAACGAGCCTTGTGGGTGCTGGAGGCTGGAACATAAGAGAAGCCCTGGCTTCTGAGCACCTGCTCTGTACAGGGCTGAGATGACCCTGAAAGTAAATCCAAACTCGAATTTGCAGTATTTTAAAAGAAATCATATATTTTACGGTTCTAACTGCTCGCTAAAAATACAAATACCCAGATCCCACCCTAATCCTATGGAGTCAGAAAAGGGGTAACTAATACCTATGTTTGGCAAACGCCCAGAGGTGGCTGACCTGAAGCTGAATGGGGAATCGCCCTCCAGAATGTCTCAGTGAGAGACAGTTTTGTGTATAGTTGGGGTAACTGGAGGGATAAGAACCATGAGACCTGATATCCCTAATGCCCTGGACAGCCTTGATCTTACTTATCCCTCAGGAGAAGTCGTTCTGCTTACATAGAGAAGAGGCTCAGAGACCGTAGGTAGTTTATCCAGAATAACTCAGGAACCTGGTCCAGTTTTTATTCATTCAACAGCTGTTTAGGCTGGGACTGAGAAGATACCGGGAGATGCAATCGAGGTAGAGTCAGGGAAGGGACAAATCATAACTTTACGGAGTTTACCATTTTCGTGGGGATCTCAGACCTCCAAAATGTGGCCATTCTCACAATTGTTATGCCTGAGCCCATTGTTGCAGCCACTGTGTCAACCTATCTTGTTGAGGGTCTTCCTCTTTTTCACTGACCCTGTATTTTCCCAAGCATGATGTCCTCCGGGGACTGATCCCTCCTGATATCATATAATTGTTTGATTCCAAATGGCCAATCCCAGTCCATTTCAACTCATTAATGCTTTGGATATCGATGTTAATGTGTTCCATTTCATTTTTTATGATTTCCAATTTTCCTAGACTCATACTTCCTACGTTGCATGTTCTGAGTATTAATGGAAGTTTGTGGCTGTTTCTTCTCATTTGGAGTCATGCCACATCAGCAAATGAAGGTTCTGAGGGCTTGACTCTATCCACATCACTAAGGCGGAGTCTAGTTTGAGAGAGCAGCTCTTCCTCAGTTTTCTTTTGAGAGCCTTCAAACATGAGGGGCTCATCTTCTGGCACTATATCAGATAGTGTTCCGCTGCTACTCATAAGGATTTCACTGACTAATTCTTTTCATAAGTAGACTGCTGGGTCCTTCTTCCTAGTCTGTCTTAGTCTGGAAGCTCAACTGAAACCTGTCTGCCATGGGTGACCCTGCTGGTATTTGAATATTGGTGGCATTTGTATGGTCTGAAGTATGGGTCCTGTTTCTTTTTCTTTTTTTACAGATAAACTTCCAATTTTGCCAGCACCATTTGTTAAAAAGACTGTCTTTTTTCCTCAATTTAATGGACTTTGGCCTTTTTTTTTTTTAATTGTACTTTAGATGAAGGTTTACTAAAGAAAGTAGCTTCTCAAACAATTAGTACACATATTGTTTTGTGACATTGGTTACCAATCGCATGACATGTCAACTCTCTCCCTTCTCAACCTTGGGTTCCCTATTACCAGTTTTCTGGCCCTTCCTGCCTTTAGTCCTTGCCACTGGGCTGGTGTGCCCCTTCAGTCTTATTTTGTTTTATGGGCTTGTTTAATCTCTGGCTAAAGTGTGAATCTCAGGAGTGACTTCATTACTGGATGCCCGGAGACCATATTGTCAGGGCTTCTCCAGTCTGTCAGCCAGTACGTCTGATCTTTTTTGTGAGTTAGAATTTTGTTTACATTTTTCTCCAGCTCTGTCTGGGACCCTTTATCGTGATCTCAGTCAGTGGTGGTAGTCAGGCACCATCTAGTTGCACTGGACTTAGTCTGGTGGAGGCTGTGGTAGCTGTGCTCCATTAGTTCTTTGGACTAGTCTTTCCCTGGTGTCTTTGGTTTTCTTCATTCTCCCTTGCTCCTGACAGGGTGAGAACAGTGGAGTAGCTAAGATGTCCACTCACAGGCTTTTAAGATCCCAGACATTATGCACCAAAGTAGAATGTAGAACACTTTCTTCATAAACATTGTTATGCCAGTTGAGCCAGATGTTCTCCAAGACCATGGTGTGCGTAGCCCTCAGCCCAATAATTTGGTCCCTCAGGGAGTTTGGATGTGTCTATGGAGCTTCCATGACCTTGCCTTGGAGAAGTTGTGCTGGCTTCCCCGCTACTGTGTACTGTTTTACCCTTCACCAAAGTTACCACTTATTTATTGTCTATTTAGTGTTTTTCCATCCCCACCCCTCCCCTGTCTGGTAACCATCAAAGATGGTTTCTTTTTGTGTGTAAACCTTCTCATGGGTTTTTATAGTAGTGGTCTCATACAATATTTGTCCTTTTGTGATCGACTTGTTTCGGTCAGCATAATGCCTTCCACATTCATCCATGTTGTGAGGTGATTCACAGTTTCATCATTTTTCTTTATTGTTGTGTAGTACTCTGTTGTGTATATGTACCATAATTTGTTTATTCATTCATCTGTTGATAGGCATCTAGGTTGTTCCCATCTTTTAGCTGTTGTGAGCAATGCTGCAGTGAACATGGGTGTGCATATGTCTATTCAATTGACCGCTCTTATTTCTCCTAGTGATGGAGTTGCTGGACCATATGGTATCTGTATTTCTAGCTTTCTAAGAAAGCACTGTATTGTTTGTACCATTTTTCATTCCCACCAGCAGTGCATAAAGCTTCCAGTCTCCCTGCAACCTCTCCAACATTTGTTATTTTTTGATTTGTGCCTGCATGCTGGGATGAGGTGGTATCTCCTTGTGGTTTTGATTTGTATTTATCTAATGGCTAATGGCTAGTGATGGTGAATATTTCCTCATGTATCTGTTAGCTGCTTCAATGTCTTGGGTGAAGTGCCTGTTCATTTCCTTGGGCCACTTGTTAGTTGCATTATTTGTCTTTTTGTTGTAGAGGTGTTGCATTTTCATGTACATTTTAAAGATTAGATCTTTGTCAGATTTCTCATAGCCAAAAATTTTTTTCTAAAACTGTAGGCTCTTTTTACTTTTTTGGTGAAGTGTTTTGATGAGCATAAGTGCTTAATTTTTAGACGATGATAGTTATCTAGCTTATCTTCTGGTGTTTGTATGTTGTTAGTCATGCTTTGTATCCTGTTAATGCTGCGTATTAAGGCCTCTATCATTGATACTATTTTTTGTCCATATTTATAGTTTTTGGTTTTATACTTAAGTCCATTTTGGATTAGTTTTTGTGTATAGTGTGAGGTATGGATCCTGTTCATTTTTTGCAGATGATCATCCAGTTTTGCCAGCACTATTTGTTAAAAAGACGGTTTTATACCGCCCCCCCCCCCCAATTTGACAGACATTGGGCCCTTGTCAAAGATCAGGTGACCGCAAGTGGATGGATTTACATTTGGGATCTCAATTCTGTTCCATTGGTCAGTGTATCTTGCTGTACCAGTACCAGGCTGTTTTGACTACTGTAGCTGTATGGTAGGTTCTGAGATCAGGTAGTGAGTGTCCTTCTTTATTCTTTTTATTCAATAATGCTTTAGGAATGTGAGGCCTCTTTCCTTTCTATATAAAGTTACTGATTATTTTTTCCATCTCTTTAAAGAATGCTGCTGGGGATTGCATTGTATTTGTAGATTGCTTTGGGTAGAATTGATATGTTCACAATGTTGAGTCTACCTCTCTATGACCATGGTATGTTTTTCCATTTATGTAGACCTCTTTTGGTTTCTTGCAGTAGTGTCTTGTAGTTTTCTTTGTCTAGGTCTTTTACATCCCTGGTTAGATTTATTCCTAAGCATTTTATTTTTTAGGGGCTACTTTTTTTTATTATAAATGGACAATTATTATTTATGTAGTGTTTATAGTGTTCTGTCATTAGCATAAATGCTTGAAATATTTATTGAATCTTAGGTATTCCTTTAATTTACAGAAGAGAGAACTGAGGTTCAGAGAAACTAATTCACTTTTCCAGGGACATGTAGCTTGTTGGTGTCTAAGCTAAGATCCACAGTAGGTCTATCCATTACAAAACCCAAAGAGATTCCATAGCTCCTGTATTTAACTTGATTCTACCTTTTCAGTGTACCTATTCAGCCTGTCATTGTCCCAGTGCTGACTGCATCTAGAATCAATCCTACCAGAAAAAGCAAAGGAAATTCCCTTCATGGTTATAAGGACTAACTGCTCTGGATTCTGACCATAGGACTGAACCAAGACCTTGTGCTGTGTTGCGTGTTCTGACCTAGATCGAGGAAGACACATCTCCTCTGCACAAAAAGGGAACTTCAGTCTCTGGTGGTTGGTCCAGCAGCACCACCCACACTGTGAGCATACAAGAGCCTCTTCCCACCCACATAGCAAAGACCAAGACAGGGAATTGGCAGGAGAGCATGCCACAGGTCACAAGTAAAGGGAAACTCACGGAACATGGGCAGTGACAGGAGCCTTGAAGAGGTGAGAATTGTGGAGGGAGGAAGGGAGGCAGACAACGGGGATATCAGGCAGGGGTGTCTCACCAAGGTCCATTAATGTGGTGAAGAGAGGCCTAACTGGGTCAGAGTGGTCTGGGAGGCTTTCCGAAGGAAGTGAAGTGTTTATTAGATCCATTTTGAAGAGATCTTCTGGCTGGCAGAGTGGACAATTTAGGTGGCATCAGAAGAGATTGCAGTCTAGGGGCACAGTAGTGTCAGTTGTGGACATGACCTACATCTCAGGGCTTCTGTTGCTCACCTGGGCTAGGTGTCAGGGAGGCATGGGAAAGTGAAAAATGGTCTTGTGAGTAACTATTTTTTTCTTTATATTTTTTGTTGCAGAAAGGTCAATTGACCACAGAGTGAATTGTGTTGACTTTTCTCCTATGCTGTTTTTATTTTCCAATCCTTCTTGGATTCCTGGCTTTTTTTCCACTGAAGAAGAGTACATAGATGCACATCACCTGCAGGCCACTGAGTATAGGTGTGAAAAGTGCCAAATAGAGCTCTGATCGAGGAGTATAACTCTTTCACAACTGCATCTAGAGCTGAAGGAAAGAAAGGAGAAACAGGCTTGAGTGGTTAAAGCTTTCTGGGGACCCTGAGAAACCACAGCTGCTTTCCAGGAAAGACAGAAAACACTGAGTCATCAGAGTCTCACTTTTCCTAGCTCCCGGAAAACCAGGCCTTGTTGCAGAGAGTTTCCTCAGACTGAAACCCTTACTGCACAATGGCCTTTGCATCCTTTCTGGCTGACCTCCACACAGAGACCAGCTGCCCCATCTGTCTGGATTACCTGAGAGACCCCACGACCATTGACTGTGGCCACAACTTCTGTCACTCCTGCATTCAACAGCGCTGGAAAGATCTACAGGACATCTTCCCCTGTCCAGTCTGCCTCCAACAGTGTCGCAGTGGGAACCTCAAGAGGAACACTCAATTATGTCACATGACTGATATTGTTAAGCAACTTTCTACCACAAGGAGCAAGAAGAAACGGCAGGAAGAAAAACCCCTGTGTGAGAATCACAACCAGGAGGCTTCCTTGTTCTGTGAGAAGGACCTGGAGCTACTGTGTCCCCAGTGCAGGATCTCCTCCAACCACCAGGATCACCACCTGATACCCATTGATCAAGCTGCAACTTGTCACAGGAAGAAGCTCAAAAGCTACATTGAGCCCCTGAGGAAGAAGGTTCAGGATGCTGAAAATGGGTTACGAATGGCAGTCTCAAAACTAGTGGAATTGAAGGACAAGGTAGAAAATCAGAAGAGAGAATTACACTCAGAATTTGAACAATTTATTCGTTTCTTGGGGCAGCAGCAGGAAGCAATTTATATTAGGCTAATAAATGAAAAGAGGGGTGTTAACAGAAAACTAATTGAAAACAAAATCCAAATTTCAGACCACACTTCCACACTAAAAAATCTGTTAAGTGAAATAACAGAGAAGGTTGTGCAGGAAGACCTGGATTTACTGACAGGTATTGGAAGCATCCACAACAGGTATGAACTCCTAAAACCCCCAGCAGTGTTTTCATATGAGTTAAAGAGGGAGCATTGCAGTCTCCCTCCACAATATTTTGGTCTGCAAAATATGATCAGCATATTTCAGGTAAATTTGATACTAGATCCTGAAACTGCCCACTCCAATCTTATTGTCTCAGAAGATAGAAAAACTGTGATGTATAGAATGATGAACCCAAACTGTCCTCAGAGTCCCTGGGAATTTAATGTTTACCCATCTGTCTTGAGTTCTGAGGGATTTGATAGTGGCAGACATTTTTGGCAGGTAGAAGTAAGAGGGACAGGTGATTGGTCCTTAGGTGTGTGTAAAGAATCATTCCCTAGAAATGCGATTACATCACCTTCCCCAAATAATGGATGCTGGCAAATTGGGCCCTGGACTAGTAAATTTGCTGCATGGGAGTCAGTAAACCTCACACGGATTGGTGTTTTTCTGGACTATGAGTTGGGAGAGGTTTCATTCTACAATTTGAATAATAGATCACATTTGTATACTTCCACTGTAAGATCTACAGAAAAACTTATACCCTACTTCTCTATTGGACCGTCTTCAAATTCTGTTACAATAAGTATTGTCAGAAATGAATGATGAACCTCCTGAGGTATCATTTTGTATGTTGTTATATTTTTTCCTATGACCTTGGAGAGCATTTATAATAAAGAGTCTGATTCCAGTTTTGTTGTTTGACTGCTGATGTGTTTTTTTAATAGACTTTATTTTTTAGAGCGGTATTAAGTTTTAGAAAAATTATGCAGGCGTTACAGAGAAATCCCATATACCCCCTCTTCCATCCGCATGTTGTCTCTATTATGATTAACATCTTGCATTCATGTGACACATTGGTTTCAGTTGATGAACAAATACTTGCTCATCATTATTAACTAAAGACTATAGTTTACATTAGTGGTGACCTTTAGTTTGAACAGTCTTATGGGTTTTGAGAAATGCATAATGTCATGTATTTACCATTACAGCAAATGACAGAACAGTTTCACTACCCTAAAAATGCCTTGTGCTCTACCTGATTCTTCCCTCTCCCTCTCTCTGAACTCCCGGCTACCATTGATTGTTTAACTGTCTCTTCCAGAATGTCATATATTTGGAATGATGCAGTAAGTAGCTTTACCAGGCTATCTTCTTGAACTTAGTCACATGCTTTTAAGTTTTCTCCTGATCTTTCAAGTAGCTTGATAGTTCATTCCTTCTATTGCTGATCAACACTCCACTGTATGCAACTTTGAAATAAAAAAACGCAACACCATTTACATTAGCACTAATAATTTAAATACTTAAGTATAATTCTCACAAAATGTGTATAAGATTTATGAGGAGAAACACAAAACTTTAAGGAATGAAACCAAAGGAGACCCCAATAAATGGAGATGGTTGGGAAAATGGTCTGCACCTTGTAATTTGGGCTGTCTACTCAGAGGTCTTGGGTCCAGAACATTTGCTGATAACAGATGTTGGGAAGTGAGTATGCCTCTTTTTCCCAGTTTCTTCTCCTTATTCTGGAAATGGCCTTCCCTTTTCTGGGCATAGAGTACCTTTTTGTGTTCTGCTCATGTGCAGGCAGTATATGGTAACAGGTCCACCCCAATTCTGTATCTGCTCCCAGCAGGGAGGGAATGGGGTTTACCTGTATGACAAGAGGATTGTGCAAAGCACACCTGTTGTCTTAGTTATCTAATGTTGCAATAACAGAAATACCACAAGGTTTTAAAAACAGAAATTTATTTTCTCAGAGTTTAGGAGGCTGGAAGTCCAAATTCAAGATGTCACCTCTAGGGGAAAGCTTTCTCTCTGTGTAGCCTGTGGGGGGAAAGTCCTTTTTGCTTCAGCTTCTGTTTTCTGGTTCCTTGGAGATCTCTGTGTGGCTTGGTATCTATCCTCCCCCAATCCTGCTTGCTTAATCAGCTTCTTTTATACCCTGTTAGAGATTGACTCGAGATACATGCTACACCAGTCCTGTCTCCGTAACATAATAAAGACAACCCAATTCCAATTTGGATTATAACCACAGGCATGGAGGTTTGGATTTACAACCCATATTTTCATGGGGTGCAATTCAATTTGTAACACCTGCTCTGTGTCAGCCTCGGGAAGTGACTTGCTGACCATAGGGGACCAGTGCCTGTTAGGGAAGCTGACCTTGCTCTATTTCTTCTTTGGGTGAATAAAGTAAGTTCTATGCACTGCCTGAGTGTGATTTTTGGGTTTTGTTGATGACCTCAAACCCTGGCCTGATATAGAAGTATTCCATGTTCATGGACGGGAAGACAATATTATGAGAATGTCAATTCCTCCCCACTTATTCTATAAAGTCAATGCAAACCTGATCAAAGTTTGGAAAAATTATTTTGTGAATATTGACAAACCGATACTAAAATTTATATGTAAAGATAAAAGTAGAATAGCCAACTTAATCCTGAAGAAGAACGAAATTTGAGAACTGACTTGTGACTTCAAAACTTACTATAAAGCTATAGTTATCAAGGCAGTGTGGTATTGTCAAAGGAATTGATCAGTGGATGGAGAAGAGAGAGCACAAAGATAGATTCACAGAAACGTAGCCAACTGTCTTTGACAAAGGAACAAAAACAATGAGGAAAGACAGTCTTTAAATAAATGGTACAAGAACAACTAGCATCCACAGGCAAAAAAAAAAAAAGAATCTAGACAAAGAGCTTACACTTACACATAAATTAACTCAAAGTGGATCATAGATTTTAATTTGAAATGCAAACGCTAAAATTTCTATAGATTACGTAAGAATAAATCAAGGTGTCCTCGTGTTTGGTGATGACTTCTTACATGCGATACCAAAACCACCATTCAAAGACAGTTTTGTCCCTCTTTTTATAATAACGTATACTATTGTAATTATCATTCCCCACTTCTTATGAGGAAGTCTTGGGAACCTACTACAAATTATTTGCAATTCTAAAATTAAAAAAAAGTTACAACTGAAAAGATTTTCACTACTGATTCTTCAAAATCATATACTGCCAATATAACATGCCTCATTTGTCCTTACATTGAAGAAGCAAAGAATGCTTAACCAAGATAAACAAAATAGACCTATAAAGAGGATTTGAAAAAACATCTCCAGATACGTTTAAGTGAAATGACCAAAGTGCAAACACTGCAGATAAAATGCTTATCTTGAACAAATGAACACAGAAATAAAACGAGTTTCTATGTATATTTCTATGTACATAGGTTGTTTCTGGAAGGATACAGAAGAAACTTAAGAATGGTTATGCTGGAGAGGAACAAGAGCTGTGGTCTGGGAAAAGAGCATCATTGTACTCTACTGTCACCAGTGAGTTTTTGACAACTTGATCTATGTCATTTTAATTTTTAAAAATTTCATAGTGAATGAGTCTATTTAATGATTACTGGAAAAATACTAGAATCCAGGTTTTATTCTGCATCTTATCTTCTGAATGGACAGCCATCTAGTTGCGGGGGGTGGAATCCACATATCATATAGTTTACCTCCCTCCCTATTTACTGAATTGTTCATTTTTCTGACGGTGGAGACTTTAGATGGCATCTTTTGCATTCCAGATTCTAATTCAGTGCTTCATATCTATTGAGATCTCATACAATGTCAGCCAAAGGAAAAACTGAATAGATTTGCCACTCAAATTTATGTGACCAGGGATGAGACCTGATTAAGAACTGCAGATCTGACAGTTTTCAGCTTCTGTATTAATGGGGTTACCTAAGAGCAATGGGTATAACACCTATCCTCAGCCTTAGATTATTCTATCAAGTCTAATTCTGCTACCACTGTTGGTGCTGCCTTTATTATCAGTACAGTTTTATGAAGAGTGTAACTGTGTGGTGGAGCCTGTTCTGCCTGGAAGCCTTGGAATGAAGAACCACTGGTGTGGACTGAGTGGACAGCTTAGTGTTGTCACCTGGTCACGGGAAGAGACCAGAGAATCACCCACACGTGATGGGGTGGCAGGACGGTTATCTGTTAAGATGACTGAGAAGTGCAGCTGAAACCTGTCAAGATTAATTTTATGAGGTATCAAGAGAACTAAAATTTGGACATAAACTATTTCAATGGACCTGGACCCCATATCACCAAAGTAATCTTGAAAACAATATTAGTAACATGGTTCCATTCGACAGGGTCAGAGAGTGACATTGGTTTTCTAAGTCTCTGGGTCCAAAAGATACATTTAATGTGGAACCAGTGCTGTTTAAAAAAGAACGTGATGGTGATATAATCAGGCTTCTGTACTTCATTATAGAGACTGTGCATCTAGTTTCTGCACCGCGTTACAGACTAAGGAAATGGCAGCACCCACGGTAATAATACCGAACATGTACTTTGTTTTTATTAAGTAACAGGCCTTGTTTTATCAAATCAATCTTCGCCGCATTAGTATCTTAACAATCTGCTTTAGTTCCCCAGGGCTATCCTAACAACAATATCACAATGTTGGTGGATGTAAAGAACAGAAATTTATTGCCTCATGAATATGGAGGTTAGAAGTCCAAATTCAGGGTGTCAGCAGGTCTATGTGCTCCCTCTGTTGCCTCTAAAATTTTTTTTCAGTTATTATTATCGCTGCTATAATTAACAAAAAGTGGAAAATCTCAATACCACGGTTTTGACATAATTAGGATTCATATTCTTCAGAGTATACTTTCAAAAAAAAATTGTATATGTATTTTTCAACCCGGCAAACTTTGGGTTCAATAGACCCTGTTATGGATTGAATCCTGTCCCCCTAAAATGTGTGACAACTTGGCTAGGCCATGATTCCCACTATTATATAATTGTCCACCATTTTATGATCTGAAATATTTATGCCACGTGCTCTAAATTCTAACTTCTGTGATGTTAATGAGGCAGGATTAGAGGCAGCTATGCTAATGAGGCAAAACTCAATCACCACGTTTAGGTTACATATTCAGTCAATCTTTTCTGAGCTATAAAAGAGAGAATTGAACAGGGAGGCGAGGGCCCTTTTTACCACCAAGCAAGAATAGCCAAGAGCAGAGCTTGTCCTTTGGACTCTGGCTCCTCCACTGAGAAGCTCCTAGACCAGGAAAAGATTGATGACAAGGACCTTCCCCCAGGGCCAACAGAGAGAGAAAGTCTTTCCCAGCAGATGGAACCTTGAATAGACTTTTAGCCTCCTAAACTGAGAGAATAAATTTCTGTTTGTTAAAGCCGCCCACCTGTGATATTTTTGTTATAGCAGCACCATATAAATGAGAACAAAAACAGGAAGACTTGAGTTTAAAGGAACAAGGAATTCATAGGAAAGTAATTCTCAAAATAGAGGTGAGTGTAAGGGTGACAGCTGTACAGATCTAGAGTAGGATTCTAAAAGCATTACTAGGAGGTAGAAGTGGGAACGTTGTCCAGATTGGAACATGAGATCCAAAAAGATATTTCAAAAGGGGAAAAACTGTAAGTGAATATCTATGGATAGTGCATACTTCTGTGTGCGAAAATGAGGAATTTTAAGAAAGCAAAATCCTCATTATTAATAGAAATACGTCAATATTGCCAACTGATAAACACAGGCATACACACAGAAAAGAAAGAAATAGCAGAAAAGTTTAATATTGAGAACTATGAGCTCAAATAGAATAATTCACCAAAGATGAAAAGTATAAAGATGTGTCAAAAATATTTGTAAGCTACAGCTTGTATAAGTAAAAAGAAGTGGCTTAATTAAAAATACCTTTCACACATTATTTTAAAAATAAAATATTTTATTCCTGTGTGATGGATATGGTTGTGTGTCAACTCGGCTGGGCCGATTCTCAGTGGTTTGACATTTATGGTGTAGGCTGGCAGCCATATAATGATGTGATCACCTCCATGATCAGATTTGATAAAATGTGATCACCTCCATGATGGGATCTGCTGAGAGTTTCCTTGGGGGTGTGGCCTGCAACCAATATAGCTGGACTTCCTGGCAAAGCCCCTGAACTTTAGCTTGCTCTGGATCCTGCAGCAGGCTCCTCTTGGTGTATCCTGCGGTACATGGGACTTGAGTTAGCAGCTTATCTGCCATCTTGCCTGCTGATCTCGGAATTTGTTGGTCTTCACAGCCCGTGAGCCGGAGCCCTGCTATCTGACTTGCTGATATTGGGTTGGCCAGCCTCTGTGGCTATGTGAATCAGGAAAAGCCTCCAGCCTGACCTGTGGACTTAGAAACTTAGCCTCTAAAACTGTGTGAGCCTTTTCCTTTTAACAAAGAGAAGTTTGTTCTTTCACAGTCCAGTAGGCTAAATGTCCGAATTCAGGACTCCAGCTCCAGGGGAAGGCTTTCTTTCCCTGTCGACTCTGGGGGAGGGTCATTGTCAAATGTCTTCCCTTGGTCTGGGAGTATTTCAGCTCAGGAACCTCAAGTCCAAAGGACACACTCTGCTTCCTGATGCTTCTTCCTTGGTGGTATCAGGACCGAACTCTCTGTTTGCTTCCCCTTCCTTTTATATCTTGAGAGATAAAAAGTGGTACAGGCCACACCCCAGGGAAACTCCCTTTACATTGGATCAGGGATGCCACCTGGTAAAGGTGTTATAATCCCACCCTAATCCTTTTAACATAAAATTACAATCACAAAATGGAGGACCACCACAGAATACTAACCAAGTTGATACACACGTTTTTGGGGGGGATGCAATTCAATTCATAACATAGGCTTTACTGGTTTTGCTTGTTTTACTCCAGTGTTTGCTATTTCAAGGACTCTGAGTCAGAATCGACTCGACGGCACTGGGTTTTGTACTAAGGAGAAACTTACTGGAGAGCCTACAACAGGCACCAATGCCTTGTTGCAGCCACCAAGCATTCTCCCCGAATTTATTGTTACTCAGTCAGGGAGAAATACTGGAAAACAGAGAAATACCAAATAGGGGGCATATCACACTTTATCCCATCACCTAGATGTAAACATGATTTACATTGCCAATATTATACTTTTAGGTATTTGGGTATCTCTAGGCATTCTTTTCTTTTCTGTCTTTTCAATGACCTCTTGCTTTCTTCATGTATGATGTCCTTGATGTCATTCCACAACTTGTCTGGTTTTCGGTCATTAGCATTCAACGTGCCAAATCTATTCTTGAGATGGTCTCTAAATTCAGGTGGCATACACTCAATGTCGTATTTTGGCTCTTGTGGACTTGCTCTGATTTTCTTCAGTTTCAACTTGAACTTGCATATGAGCAATTGATGGTCTGTTCCACAGTCAGCCCCAGGCCTTGTACTGACTGATGATATTGAGCTTTTCCATTGTCTCTTTCCACAGATGTAGTCGATTTCCTTCCTGCATATTCCATCTGGCCAGGTCCATGTGTATAGTCACTGTTTATGTTGGTGAAAGAAGGTATTTGCAATGAAGAAGTCATTGGTCTTGCAAAATTCTATCATTCAATCTCCTTGAACACTAAGGTGTGACTGATCCAAGCCACGGTATTTTCAATCACATCATATGCATGTGGAACCTGGACAGTGAATAGGGAAGACCGAAGAAGAATTGATGCCTTTGAATTGTGGTGCTGGTGAAGAATATTGGATAGACAATGGAATGCCAAAAGAATGAACAAATCTGTCTTGGACGATGTACAACCAGAATGCTCTTTAGAAGCAAGAATGGGGAGAATGTGTCTTACATAATTTGGACATGTCGTCAGGAGGAATCAGCCCCTGGAGAAGGACATCATGCTTGGTAAAGTGCAGCATCAGCAGAAAAGAGGAAGACCCTCAATGAGATGAATTGACACAGTGGCTGCAACAATGGGCTCGAGCATAACACCGATTGTAAGGATGGCGCTGGATGGGGCAGAGTTTCGTTCTGTGGTATATAGAGTCATAACCAACAAAACAGCACCTAACAATAGCAACAACAGGCATTCTTGTTTGAGGTTTTGAGAAATCATTTCACACAAATTGTCTCCTTTCTTTCCTTTAAACTGCTATTGCCCGCAATTAGTAACATATGATGTGTCATTTTTTCATCATAGAAAATATTTTCCAAAAGTGGCAATACCTACCTTTTTATAAACATAGTAATGCATAAGGCTGAACTAAAAACAATATAAATTAAACAAAGGAAGAAATGCACCGTGTGTCATCTCTGATCCATGGTATTTTATTTTTAAATTTTTCTACTGTTATATTGTACACTCACTATTAACATATTTATGTTAAAGACAAATATTTCTAGAGTACTTAGTGCAAGGCACTAAGTATTTATTAAAAGGTAATGAATGATGTAAACAAACAAAAAAGACTAAAGTTGTACTAGGGCATAGAGAGTGACAGAAAGTGCTGAGTTTTCTACAAACTGTTCATGGAAGTTCTCTCCAATGATGTTTGAGCCATTATATTATTTTTTTCCCATAGAATTTATTTTGGAATGAATATATTTATCAATCAACCAGTACATTTATTGCTACATTACCTCTTAAACAGCTGCATGACAGCCCATTGTACACATATATCATAATTTATCCAACCGTACACCTGAATGTAGGCTTTCACTTTGTTTCAAATTTTGGAAATCAAAATGGGATTCGGATGATTTCTAGTAGTATTCATAAGACACAGAATTTATTCTGAGTGGAAGTACTGGTATAATGACAAAATCCAATTTAAGTATGGAAAATTATTGCTTGATTGCTTCCAAAATATTATGCCAGGTCACCTTCAAACCAAGAAGAATGCAGATGGGCCACCACATCTCTAATCCCCCAGCAAGGGATATGCTTGATTTTTAAAAATCTCTTCATGACAACCTCACACTTCCAACCTCCATATTTGTGGTGTTTTTCAATAGAGTTTCAAATATTTATCAGGCAGTACTTTCTGTCTTTGCGTCCATTAATGCTTTTGAGTCATTCATTATTGGTTCCCTTATCTCTGATGGCTAATCTGTATAGAAACACTATAAGTGATAAACCACAATCTGTTACAGAATCCTTTGCAGTATAATGTTTGAAATATTTTGGCACTTCCATTTCTATTCACATTTTCATTGTCAGTATGTGACTTTGAAGAGTAAGGCAATGTATGCAAATGGTCTTCCTCATTCAAAAATGAAATATATGTTTAAACTCTGCCCAAATACTTTCACTGTCTGTGTGTGTATGTGTGTGTGTGTGTGTGTGTTTTAATGCTCCAACTTTCAACCTGGAATTAAACCTTGTGTATGAGAATAATGGAATATTAAGAATCAGAAGTAGACTCATAGTGAGCTCACACAATGACTAAATACTTGAAGCGACAATACTTGGCAGATTAAAAACAATGAAAAAGCCAGGGTAAAAATCACAAATCCATTTTGAAATGTCTCATTTATTGGCCTAAGATATGCTAGTTGTTCAGGGACAAAATGTGCCAGACAGTGTAATTAGGTTTTTGATAAATGATCACAGTTAGATGACTGCAACTGATGGGATTATTTCCATCGTTTCCGGTTTCCCTGCCAGTCTGGGAGCTTTAGTAACCTTCCGTGGGTTCCTAGGATTCTACACGATGGAGTCTTAAATTTTGACTCTGCAGTGGTTCATTCTAAAACCTGTGCACTTTCCTCAATCTATTATGCCCTCAGTTTGGGTGAGTGGGAGGTGAGAAAAAAAGACTGAAGGAGTCTGCAAAGGCTGCAGCAGGAGGTACCGGGGTTCAGCGTGGTTGCCAAATGACATTTAGGGTGGAATCTGGAGTCTTTACTAACATTGAATAGGAAACTTAATAAGAGACATCTAACTTTGATTTCAAAGTTTTTCTTATCTGTGAAATCAAATATTAACCATAAAATACTGCCAGAAAATCTTCTGCAGCAATGTAAATCTGTTTTATCCTGTTAGAAAAAAACTAGTCCACACAATTTTTACCCCCTAATTTAAATCTCAAAGGGCCTCATGGCTGCAGATGTGTGGAGGGCCAGATTATTAGCAGCCAGGCCAGAAATAAATTCATACCTTCTCATCCTCAGTGAATGCAGAAGGCAGTGTTCAATCAACCATGTTAAGATTAACCAGTGGCTGATCTATGTTTCTCCCTCCTCTTCTTATTATAAGCCCCATTGTGCCTACTTTATATGAGTCATTTTCTTTTCCTAGAATCAAAATGTCCTGCTTCTATGCATATAAAGTACTTTCTCAGAATAAACCTTATGTTCAAATTTTGGTGAGTTTTGATTATTTTTTTACAGAGTAACGTCAGAAGTTGGACCCAGAAAAAAGTCACCAAGTGCTCCACCTTGTGATGAGGCATAATAATTGATTCCAGACATGGGCCACATATGCATCCAACTGTTTCCTCATCATGGCTTGGGAACTTGGTATAAATCTCCTGGGTTCAAGTTCTACCCCTTTTGTGTTGAACTCTCTAAGTTTATAACTGAACAGTTAGGAATATCTTTTCCTTGGTAAGTTACCCTTTCACGTTGTCTGTTTGGGAAACTGGATTTCCATCTGCCCTGTCCTTTTCTTTCCACTTTTGGGAATTTTTATGTGGTGCTCAGGGTTTGTAGGGAGTTTTACCATTTGCATTATCTGAATACTTGGACTGGTTTCAAGGGATATCAAAATGAGTTCAATAAAAGATGTTAGGTTTGATCCTGGGAGAGGGCTCAGAAAATACTTGCTGAAGTTTGGACGGAAGGGTTTATTTTTCCCTGGTTTGAGGGCAAGAGTTTACTCTTCCCAAGTTTTGGGGGCATGGGTTACTTGTCCAGGTTTCGGACAAGGGTTCTTGGACTGGATCTCAAGGACAACTCTGGATATCTTAAATGGGTTGGCCTGACTGAAACATCCTGGAATCCTTTAGCTACTAGTTTGTGTGTGTGTTGCCTTGCCTTGGGATGTACTCTTTCAAGAGCTTTATGTTGTTGCTCATCAGCATAAAATGGTGTTGCAGAGAAAAACTGGAATGCTGTTTCAATTTAAAACAGAGAGGTTTACTAAGAATTTTAAACAATTGCAATTGAGGAACCACATAGCACACAGAAAATGGAATGAGGTAGTCCCGGGGCAGTTTCATCCTACAAGTATTCTTATAGGGTAAAAAGAGGAACCAAATCATAGGGAGGGCAATTACAGGAATATCAATTAATATTGTAATAATCACACTCTGGTTACTCATCATTACAGGAGATAAAACAACTTTCTTCATGTGTTGAAGTCATACGAGCACTTAAAAAAGAAAAAATTTTCAGTACCATATTCACTGATAGTTGTATGACATGCTACCATAAATTGCAGGAATAAAATCAAGCAATGTGACAGCCTCCCAGAGAGTTTATCATTCATAATCTCTGACTGCACAGATTGTGAGAGGTTGAGAATCATGTCCAATACAAAAATAAGGCTTCAGGATTTCAGAAAATCTATCAGTGAAAGAATGGATATGAGATCTGTCATTCAAACTGTAAAATGAAATCTCACCCAGTTCATAGTCCAGATAAATGCCAATCCCTCTGGGTTGTTCTGTTATCACCAGAGTGACTGGAAAAGTGCCTTGTGCAACATAGTTACCATTGCACAGGTGAATTGCCCAGCATCTCTCCTGCCCTCCCGGGGGCCTCTTTGCCGTCCTGGAAAGGGAGTCTTTACAAAGCCCCACAGACCATTCAGGCTTCTCACCCACTTCCACCTCCCAGTAATGTCTACCAGAACTGAACTCTTCACAACCCAGGACAACTGGGTCAAACTTGAATCTCTTTGGATTAGGAGGAAGTCTTTGTGTTTTCTTCACAAATGTGACAGACTTTTTATCTGCAGAGACAATCAGATTTGAATGTGCTGTTTCAGGATCCAAGGTTACATCTTCCTTAAATTTCTGTATAATTTTCTGCAGAGCCGAATACTGTGGAGGAAGGCTGCATCCTTCCTTCGTTAGCTGGAAGGAATAGAGCACTGGGGGGTTCAGGCTTTCACATCGATTCTGGATGCTCTGAATATCTGTCAGCAGTTTCACTTCTGACATCACACTCTTCTCTGCCACCTCCTTTAGTAGATTGTTGAGTGTGGAAATGGACTCTGAAAATGCTGTTATATTCGCATTTAGTTTCTGTTGAACGTGCTTCTCTTCATAAGCTAACCTGGAGAGAGCTGCCTCATGTTCACGGTCCAAAAACTTGTTCAGGTGCTCAAATTCAGAGAATAATTCTTTCCTTTGCTTTTCCACCTTCTTTCTCAGCTCTGATGGTTCTCTGTCTTGGGTAGTTATTAGTTTTTGAATGTCTGCCACTTGTTTCTTCAGGGGCTCCATGTAACTTATGAGCCTTTTCCTGTGATGAGAGGCAGCCTCCTCTGTGGACCTCACGAGGTGATCCTGGTGGTTTGGGGGCTGAGTGCACAGGGAACACAGGACTTCCAGGTCTTCCTCACAGAAGTGGGTCAGTACCTGATTGTGCTTCTTGCACAAGCGTGTCTCTTCCTCCCTCTTCCTCTTGCTCCTGGTGATGTGGAGTAGCTTGGCAATTTCAGCTATATTTCCCAGCTGGGTGTTGCTCCTGAGGTGCAACTGTAGGCATGGGTGGCGGCACACAGGGCATCGGAACCAGTCCTGTTGATCCTCCCAGGATTGCTGGATGCAGGAGCGACAGAAATTGTGCCCACATTTGATGGTAACGGGGTCTCTAAAGTAATCCAGACAGATGGGGCAGTTAGCTTCTGCCTGAATTCCTGCCAGGACTTCCATGACCTTCATTAGGCTATGAATGAAGGTTTGGACTGAGAGAGCTTTTCCTCAGGATGTGTGAAAGCTATGAAATACTATGAGGTTGCTGGTTCTCTGTTGCAAAGGTTTGTGTCAGTAGGCGTTCTCGTCACAACCAGCTGTGGATCACAGGTTAGTTGGGCAACTAGGCTTCCAGCCTTTGGCAGCTCAGAGAAGATGAAGCCGACCTAATCACTTCTCTTGATCAGAATCCAGTCATGACCTCAAGGTGCCTATTTGTTCCTGGGGATGAGAAAATATTTCTTTATTAAAAAAAAAGTCTTCGTGGCTCTGCTCAATGCCACTGATTCTTGTCTCCACCCTTCCAGTGCACTTATTCCCAAATCAGGTACACTGAGGCTGGCTGATGGGTCTAACCTTTGGTACTAGATCTCCTGTCTGGGTTAGATACAAGCCTTTGTGTACCTACCATCTGAGGAACCTAGGGAAATTTATTTAACATCCTTGACTCTAAAAGAATCATGTAAATGAGGATAAAAATGCCAACATCAATCATTTCAATCTTGCGGAAGACATAAGAAAGGCATCAGACAGCTTTTGGCTTACATGCCAGATATTTCTGACAGCAATGAATTCATAATAGACCAAAGTTTACTTCTCTTTCATCTAAGCATCTCAATCGCTGGATATATTAAACTGTAAATATCAAACCCTGGATTAAACTAGATATACTTGAAGAACACTGCCAAATTTGAAAACTCACATGGTGCACAGACAGATGTGTGAGATCTGAATTTGAAAATAAAATAAAGATGAGAAACACAAATACAGACACGTACACACACAGAGACACAACTGCCCATTGAAGTTATCAGTAAGCTACGATCTTGTGAGGATTTGTAGGAAAAAGATCCATGGAAGTGATGGGAAGCTCAGACGGTGTAGCTCTCACTGAGAGGCAATAAAATGATTCTGAAATGGAGGTTATGTGGCTTTGGAGAGCTTCAGCCAACTATTAGGACTGAGGGAATAAAGCTTTTTGTTCAGGGTGTCCAATATAAGATGAACCCAGGTAAACACACCAAAATCTTATTTGAGATCACTAGAGGACAAAATTGGCCAGCCTTTAAAAGGTCTGATTGGTTCAATCATTTTAGGCAGAGATTGGATTAAGGCAATATGGGTTTGATTGTGTAAGGACTTCAAGTGAAAGTACAAGTGTTAAAATTTAAAGTGTTGATAACTGTGTTATTATCGAAATAGTCATGCACAACTGGTGAGAACGTATGTTGCTTAAATGACTTCAGAATACTATTTAGTAGAATGGTTCAGTTATGGCCTATTCATAAAATGGACTATATCAGCAAAGAAAAGACACTAACTACTCTACTCAAAAAAAAAGTGGATAAATCTCACAAATACAATGTTGTGTGAAATAAAGACACAGGCAATAATACAGACTGCATGATGCCAATTATGCAGTTGACAGCAAGCAAAACTACCTCATGGTGTATTAGAATAGTGCTTCCACATGGAGAAGAGAAAGGAATTAGTGACTGGGAGGTGCATGAGGCCTTCTGGGGGGTCCTGAAAACACTACATTTCTTAATTTGGGTGGTGCTTGTCACATTATACACTTGCTTTTTGTTTGTTTGTTTGTTTGCATGTCTATTAAAAGCACAAATAAACAAAATAATAAAACCATAGACTATGAGAATAAATTATGGAAGTATATTTTTAATCTGACTGAGGAAGCATTTTCTATGCTTGATGGAAATCTAGAAAATTGGTATTTTCTAAATCGTATAAGCAGATGGTATACCTTGAAGAATTCAAGTAAAACAAGCAAAGAAAAAAAAAATGAACAAAGCTATTTATATTTAAAAAGAGGTGAAGGAAGCAGGTCATAGAAACAAATGGCCAATTATGAAAACAGAGTGCTACTTTTTCATTTTCAGTAAACTTGAAAAGAGAGAGTGTGTGTGTGCTCTTTGTGCCTCATCTGAATGGCAAAGACTTAGAAGACTCCTAATACACAGGCAGAGGATACATGCATCCTGTTACCCTAGACAAAGGAAGCTTGGTGGACGGTAAGAAGAGACTATTAACCAGGCTGTCTGAGCTGAAACCCTCCTTTTGTGTGGATGTGATCTTAGACAAGTCAGAAAGGACTGACTGAGGGAGGAGAAATGTACCTAGCACAGTCCTGGTACATTGAAGGCAGCCACTCAATAGTAACTAATAGTACCCCAGACTTTCCACACTCAGGATCCTGTATTCAAAGGACACACATTGTATAGTCACCACTACACCCTCAGAGCCACCAACACTTTCCTCTGGACACCTGCACTCGCCTCCAACAGCACCCTCCCTCAACTCTACCTACCCTCTACTCACAGGGATGTAATCACAATACTATCCTATTTAAAAGGGTTCCAGGATTGCTGTCCTCATGAGGACCACAGTATTTTCCCTATACCTGCACCTCTCCATTCATGAGAAAGCTGGACAATGAATAAGGAAGACCAAAGAGGAACTGACTCTTTTGAATTGTAGTGTTGGTGATGAATATTGAATATACCATGGACTGAAAAAAAAAAAAAAACTAACAAATGTGTCTTAGAAGAGTTACAACCAGAATACTCCTTAGGAACAAGGATGCTGAGACTTCGTGTCACATACTTTGGACATGTTCTCAGTCACTAGACAACAACATCATTTTTGGTAGAGAGTTCCCTCTCAGGTCTGTTAGTTTGTCGTGCTGTGGGAGCTTTCACGATGCTGTGGTACTGAAAGCCATGCAACTGGTATTGAAATACCAACAGGGTCAGAATACAGCTGAGCTTCCAGACTAAGACAGACTAGGAAGAAGGACCTGGAGGTCTACTTCTGAAAAGAATTAGCCAGTGACAACTTTACGAATAGCAGCGGAACATTGTCTGATATAGTGCTGGAAGATAAGCCCCTCTGGTTGGAAGGCACTCAAAAGACAACTGGGGAAGAGCTGCCTCCTCAAATCTGAGTCAATCTTAATATGTGGATGGAGTTGAGCTTTCAGGAACTTCATTTGCTGATGTGGCAAGGCTCAAAACGTGAAGAAACAGCTGCAAATGTCCATCAATAATCAGAAAGTAGAATGTACAAAGTATGAATCTAGGAAACCTGGAAATTATGAAAAAGGAATGGAATGTATAAACGTCAATGTCCTAGGCAGCAGGAAATGGACTGGTATTGGCCATTTGGAATCAGACAATCATATGGCTGCTAAGCTGGGGATGACAACTTGAAAGGAATGGCATCTTGTTTATCATCAAAAAGAACATTTCAAAATCTATCCTGAATACAGTGTTGTCAGTGATAGGATAATATCCATAGTCCTACAAGAAAGACCAGATAATATGTCAATTATTCAAATTTGCACACCAACCACTAAGGTCAAAGATGCAGAAATTGAAGATCTTTACCAACTTCTGCAGTCTGTAATTGATCCAACATGTGATTAAGATGCATTGATAATTACTGGTGATTGGAATGTGAAACTTGGAAAAAAAAGGATTGCTAGCTGAAAAATATGATACGGGAGATCACATGATAGAATTTTCCAAGACCAATGATTTTTTCATGGAAAATACCTTTCTTCACCAATAGAAATGGTGACTATACATGTGGAGCTCACCAGATGGAATACACAGGAATCATATCAACTGTATCTGTGGAATGAGGTGATGGAAAAGTTCAATATCACCAGTCAGAACAAGGTCAGGGCTGACTGCAGAACAGACCATCAATTGCTCAAATGCAAGTTGAAGTTGAAAGTGAAGAAAATTACAACAAGTACATGAGAGCCAAAGTATAGCTCTGAGTATATCCCACCTGACTTTGGAGACCATATGAAGGATAGATTTGACACATTGAACACTAACAATGGAAGTCCAGACAAGTTGTGGAATGACATCAAAGACATCACAAATGAAGAAACCCAGGTCATTAAAAAGACAGGAAAGAAAGAAAAGACCAAAATGGATGTCAGGAGAGACTCTGAAAATTGCTCTTGAACACTGAGTAGCTAAAGCAAAAGGAAGAAATTGAAATAAAAGAACTGAACAGAGATTCCAAACGGCAGCTGGAGAAGACAAAGCAAAGCATTATAATGACATACATACAGACCTGGAGGTAGAAAACTAAAAGGGAAGATCACATTCCACATTTGTCATGTTGAAAGAACTGAAGAAAAAATTCAAGCCTCGAGGTGCAATACGGAAAGATTCTATGGGGAAAATATTAAACGACACAGGAAGCATCAAAAGAAGATGAAAGGAATATACAGTCACTATATCAGAAGAACTGGTGTATGTTCAACCAATTCAGGAAGTAGCATATGATCAGGAACCCACGGTACTGAAGGAAGAAGTGCAAGCTGCAATAAAGGCATGGGTGAAAAACAAGGCTCCAGGAATGGACAGAATATCAGTTCAGATGTTTCAACAAATGAATGCAGTGTTGGAAGTGCTCACTGGTCTATGCCAAGAAATCTGGAAGACAGCTACCTGGCCAACCCAATGGAAGAGATCCATATTTATGCCTATTCCCAAGAAAATTGATCTCACAAAATGTGGACATTATTGAACAATATCATTAATATCACGAGCAAGTAATATTTTGTTGAAGATCATTCAAAAGAGGTTGTAGCAGTATATCAACAAGAAACTGCCGTAAATTCACACTGTATTCAAAAGAGGACCTGAAACCAGGAATATCATTACTGATGTCAGATTTATCTTGACTGGAAGCAGAGAATACCAGAAAGATGTTTACCTGTGTTTTATCGACTATGCAAAGGCATTTGACTGTATGGAGCATCACAAATTACGATAACACTGTAAAGAATGGGAATTCCATAACACTTAATTTTGCTCACGAGGAACCTGTACAGGGATCAAGAGGCAATCCTTGGAACAGAACAAGGGGATGCTGTGTAGTTTAAAGTCAGGAAAGGTATGCCTCTGGTTACCATACTTTTTCAATCTATATACTGAGCAAATAATCCAAGAAGCTGGACTATATATGAAGAAGAGCGCAGCATCGGGATTGGAGGAAGACTCATTAACAACCTGCCATATGCAGATGACACAACCTTGCTTGGTGAAAGTCAGGGGGACTTGCAATATTTATTGATGGATATCCAAAACCATGGCCTTCAGTATGGATTTCACCTCAACATAAAGGAAATAAAAATCCTCACAAATGGACCTAAACAACATTATGATAAACAGCAAAAAGGTTGAAGTTGTTAAGGATTTCATTTTACTTGGATCCATAATACCCATGGAAACAGCAGTGAAGAAATTAAAAGGCACACTACTTTGGGAAAATCTGCTGCAAAAGAACTCTTTAAGGTGTTAAAAAGCAAAGATGTCACCTTGAGGTATAAGGTGCACATGATCCAAGCCATGATGTTTTTATTCACATGATACTCATTTGAAAGCTGGACGATGAATACAGAACACTGAAGAATAATTGATAGCTTTGGATTATGGTGTTGGAGAAGAATATGCCATGGACTCCCAAAAGACCAAACAAATCTGTCTTGGAAATACAACCAGAATGCTCCTCAGAAGGAGGATTACGTGTCACATACTTTGGACATATTTTCAGGAGGGATCAGCGCCTGAATAAGGACATCCGGCTTGGTAAGGCAGAGAGTCAGCAAAAAAAAAAAGAGGAAGACCCTCAAAGAGATAGATTGACACAGTGGCTGCAACAATGGACTCAAGTATAACAATGACTGTGAGCATGGCACAGACAGGGCAGTGTTTCCTTCTGTTGTACATATGGCCACTATGTGCCAGAACCTACTCCACGGCTAACTCTCTGCAGCTCTCTCCTTGCTTCACTGTCTCCAGTAGGTCGAGCTCCCCCAGATCCCAGCAACTTTGTACAAGATACCTTAGTTATCTCTTGTCCTGCCTTAAACTCTCAAAGCTTTGTCTCTTCCTCCAGATCTGAGCTTCCCCTGACCTCCTTGAATGTTGGTCTCCCCTAATACCATGGCCCGGTAGAGTAGGTACAGCATCATGTACTTCTTCCTTGAATTCTTATGACTCTTGTGATTTTATCCACATTTTGGACGTCTGAAGTCCCCACTAAAGTGGTAAACTCCGTGAAGTTAGGACTTGTCGCTTCCCTGACACCACCAGGATTGCATCTCCCAGCTTCTCCTCAGTTCCCGCCTAAACATCTGTTGAATGAATAAAAACTGGAACTCAGTGACTCTGCGCAAGCTACTAAACCTCTCTGGGCCTCTTCCCTATGTAAGCAGAAAGACCTGGTGTGAGGGCTAAGTAAGATCAAGGCTGTTCAGGGCATCAGGGATATCAGGCCTCATGGGTCTTATCCCTCCACTCACCCCAACTCTACACAAAACTGTCTCTCACTGAGACATTCTGGAAGGTGATTCTACACTCGGCTTCAGGCCAGCCACCTTTGGGCATTTGTCAGACGCTCATACTACTCACGCCTTTTCTAACTCCACAGGATTAGGGTAGGATGTGGGTACCTGTATTTTCAGCAAGGGGTTAGAACCCTAATATATGCAATTTGTTTTAAAATACTGCAAATCTGAGTTTGGATTCACTTTGGAGCGTAATCTCAGCCCTGCACCTAGTAGGTGCTCAGAAGCGAGAGCTTGTCCTATGTCTCAGCCTCCAGCACCCACAAGACTCATCGCCGGCTTACCTGCAGCAGGAGGCACTGCGGAGGGTCTCCGCCGAGGAGGGTCGCCGCTGAGGAGTATCGCCACCGAGGAGTGTCGGCGCCGCGGAGTGTTGCCGCCGAGGAGGGTCGCCGCCAAGGAGGGTCTCCGCCGAGGAGGGTCGCCGCCGAGGAGGGTCGCCGCTGAGGAGGGTCCCTGTAGTGGGTGTCCCAGACTGACTTCCCCAGTCAGCCTTGTATCTGAAGGCTGGTCAGACGTTGGACCAAGACATATATACACCACCTGAAGGGTGGAGCTCTTAGGACTCCTCCCCTGAGAAGAGAAGACTGGGGTGGGCAGTGTGGGAGACAACGTTTGCTTGGTGGTAAGGGATCTCCCCTAAGTCAATCAAGTCCAGTGGGCATGATGTCATTTACACCATTGTAATTCTATTTTATCCCCTCAACCTCCTTTAATCCCATCTTTGCTGACGAGGTAACTGAATATCCGAAAGGCTGAATGAGTCCTATTTCTATTCTCACCCTGGTTTGTTTACCTCTAGAGCTCACCAGTTTAACTGTCATGTTACAATGTGCACTTTTCAGCACCCTGCAGTACAAGGAAAGGCAGAATTTTACATTTCAGCTGCACACATCTGGGTTGAGCCTATCCCTTGCTCCTTGCGCCCTCGCCACAAGCTGCAACACACTCCAATGATTGAAGTATCTTCCACTCCCACTTTTCATAAATCAAAACCAATCAAACCCATTGCCATCGAGTCGATTCCGAGTCACAGCGCCCCTATTGGACTGAGTAGAACTACCCTATCCTGTTTCCAAGGTCTGGCTGGTGAATTCCAACTCCCGACATTTTGGTTGACGGCTTTGGGTATTCCGCCATGATGGCTCCAGCACTCTCCATAGAGTGGCCACTTGCGCAGACCTGGAAGGCAGGCCCAACATGGACATTTCTGACAGGTAGAAAGAGAAATTATAAAACGTGTCAACCCAAGGACACAGTTTTGCAACCGTTCGTTGTTTAGGTTCTCTGACCCACCGCCTCCAAGAAATTAATGAGCTGGGGAGAAGGAAACACTTCGAGGAAAAGAACACTGGAACATGCCAGCATGAAGCAACAAGAACCAGGAACAGGAAGCAGAACTGCCAGGACTGAGGTGGCCTCTGATTATCTTCTGACTTTAGTTCATTTTGTATCTTCATGGGGTTGGTCAGCAGCTATTATAATTGCTCCACTTTTCCAGTACTCCACCCTCACCTTTATCCTCTGGCACATCTCAGGGCCTATGGTAGAACCAATTACGACCATGGCCACCTCCACGGGACTAAACTGCACAGCCTCGTAGGTGATTTGTTGTTGTCGTTAGGTGCCGTGGAGTCGATTCCGACTCACAGCAACCCTATGCACAATAGAGCAAAACGTTCCCTGGTCCTGAGCGATCCTTACAATCATTATGCTTGAGCTCATTGTTGCAGCCACTGTGTTAATCCACCTCGTTGAAGGTCTTCCTCTTTTTCACTGACCCTGTACTATGCCAAGCATGATGTCCTTCTCCAGGGACGGATCCCTCCTGACAACCTGCCCAAAGTGTGTAAGACACAGTCTCACCATCCTTGCCTCTAAGAAGCATTCTGGCTGTACTTCTTCTAAGACAGACTTGTTCGTTCTTTTGGCAGTCCATGGTATATTCAATATTCTTCACCAACACCACTATTCGAAGGCGTCAGTTCTTCTTTAGTCTTCCTTACTAACTGTTCAGCGTTCATACGCATAAGATGCAATTGAAAATACCATGGCTTGGGTCAGTCACACCTTAGTCTTCAAGGTGACATCTTTGCTCTTCAACACTTTAAAGAGGTCCTTTGCAGCAGATATACCCGATGCAGTGTGTCTTTTGATGACTGTTGCTTCCATGGCTGTTAATTGTGGATCCAAGTAAAATGAAACCCTTGACAACTTCAATCCTTTCTCCGTTTATCATGATGTTGCTCATTGGCCCAGTTGTGAGGATTTTTGTTTTCTTTAGGTTGAGGTGCAGTCCATACTGAAGGCTGTGGTCTTTGATCTTCATCAGTAAGTACTTCAAGTCCTCCTCACTTTCAGCCAGCAAGGTTGTGTCATCTGCATAACGCAGGTTGTTAACGAGTCTTCCTCCAATCCTGATGCCCTGTTCTTCTTCATATAGTCCAGCTTCTCGGCTTAATTGCTCAGCATACAGATTGAATAGGTATGGTGAAAGAATACAACCCTGATGCACACCTTTCCTGACTTTAAAGCAATCAGTATCCCCTTGTTCTGTCCAAATAACTGCCTCTTGATCTATGTAAAGGTTCCTCATGTGCACAATTAAGTGTTCCGGATTTCCCATTCTTCTCAACATTATCCATAATTTGTTATGATCCACACAGCCAAATGGCTTTGCCTAGTCAATAAAACACAGGGAAACATCCTTCTGGTATTCTCTGCTTTCAGCCAGGATCCATCTGACATCAGCAATTATATCCCTGGTTCCATGTCCTCTTCTGAAACCGGCCTGAATTTCTGGCAGTTTACTGTCGATATACTGCCTTCGCTGTTTCTGAATGATATCCAGGAAAATTTTGCTTGCGTATGATATTAATGATATCGTTCTACAATTTCCACATTTGGCTAGATCACCCTTCTTGGGAATAGGCATAAATATATGGATCTCTTCCAGTGAGTTGCCCAGGAAGCTGTCTTCCATATTTCTTGGCATAGACGAGTGAGCACCTCCAGTGCTGCATCTGTTTGTTGAAACATCTCAATTGATGTTCCATCAATTCCTGGAGCCTTGCTTTTCGCCAATGCCTTTAGAGCAGCTTGGACTTCTTCCTTCAATACCATTGGTTCCTGATCATATGCCACCTCTTGAAATGAACATCGACTAATTCTTTTTGGTATAATGACTCTGTGTATTCATTCCTTCCATCTTGTTTCGATGCTTCTTGCATAGTTTAATATTTTCTCCATGGAATCCTTCACTATTGCAACTCGAGGCTTGAATTTTTTCCTCAGTTCTTTCAGCTTGAGAAACACCGAGCATGTTTTTCCCTTTTGGTTTTCCATCTCCTGCTCTTTGCACATGTCAATATAATGCATTACTTTGTCTTCTCGAGACGCCCTTCGAAATCTTCAGTTGTTTTACTTCAACAATTCTTCCTTTTGCTTGAGCTGCTCGACCCTCAAGAGCAAGTTTCAGAGTCTCCTCTGACATCCATCTTGGTCTTTTCTTTCTTTCCTGTCTTTTCAATGACCTCTTGCTCTCTTCGTGTATGATGTCCTTGATGTCATTCCACAACTCGTCTGGTCTTCAGTCACTAGTGTTCAGTGCATCAAATCTGTTCTTCAGATGGTCTCTAAATGCAGGTGGGATATACTTAAGGTCATATTTTGGCTCTTGTGGACTTGCTCTGATTTTCTTCAGTTTCAGCTTGAGCTTGCATATGAGCAATTGATGGTCTGTTCCACAGTTGGCCCCTGGCCTTGTTCTGACTGATGATATTGAGTTTTTCCATCGTCTCTTTCCACAGATGTAGCCAATTTGATTTCTGTGTGTTCCATCTGGTGAGGCCCATGTGTACAGTCACCATTTGTGTTGGTGAAAGAAGGTATTTGCAATAAAGAAGTCGGCCATCTGGATCAAAGGAGAATGAAGAACACCAAGTTCACAAGGTAATTATGAGCCCAAGAGACAGGAAGGGCCACGTGGACTAGAGACAACATCATCCTGAGACCAGAAGAACTAGATGGTGCCCTGCCACAACCAATGACTGCCCTGACTGGGTGCACAATAAAGAACCCCTGAGGGAGCAGGAGAACAGTGGGATGCAGACCCCAAATTCTCATAAAAAGACCAGACTTAGTGGTCTGACTAAGACTAGAAGAATCCCGGCGGTCATGGTCCCCAAACCTTCTGTTGCCCCGGGACAGGAACCATTCCCGAAGCCAACTCATCAGACATGGATTGGACTGAACAATGGATTGGAGAGGGATGCTGATGAGGAGTGAGCTCCTTGCATCAGGTGGACACTTGAGACTATATTGACATCTCTCTGGAGGGGAGATGTGAGGGTAGAGGGGGTTAGAAACTGGCAAAATGGTCACGAAAGGAGAGACTGGAAGGAGGGAGCAGGCTGACTCATTAGGGGGAGAGTAAGTGGGAGTATGTAGTAAGGTGTATATAAGTTTATATGTGAGAGACTGACTTGATTTGTAAAGTTCCACTTAAAGCACAATAAAAATTATTAAAAAAAAAAAAAAAAAACAGAAGTTGTTGTTCTTGCAAAGTTCTATCATTCGCTCGCCGGCATTGTTTCTATCACCAAGGCCATATTTTCCAACTACTGATCCTTCTTCTTTCTTTCCAACTTTTGCATTCTAATCACTACTAATTAGTAGGTGCTTTGCGCCCATTAAATTTAGCTCACCTTTACCATTCCCTTCACCTTATCTTTTTCTTTCATTGCAACATAACCAGGCTACTTAAAATAATCGAACAGTTTTCACAGCTCTTGGAAAGGAAAAAAACTTTTCCAGGTGTCAAAAGCCCCCACACTGTCTGATTGCTACCTATTCTGGCTCAATGTACACTGTCCTCTCCTCTGCCCCAACTCAGCCTACTGGAACCTCCTACCTCTGGAGTTCTGCACAGGGACCTTCATCCCATGACAGTTCTCATCCCCCCTACATATAGTTTAATCCCTTATTTATTCCCTATCTTCCTTTAAATCCCAGCCTAATTTCACGCAGTATATATACTAAGAAATTCTTGGAAACATTACAATTTATTTTAAGCAAATTGCTAATTAAGTGAAATCAAATTCTGAATTGATTTTTTAAAATGCACTCATATCATTTTTTAGGCTAATTTTTTGTTCTATTTTACCACCTGTGTTTAAAACACATCCTTATAAAATATAGATTTGTGGAAATTCAGATGGATAAATTACAGAAAGTGACTAAACTAGAACGCCTTGTAGTCTGATACATTAAATGACTGTTACGGATTGAATTGGATTCCTCCCAACTATGTGTTGGCGTAACACCTATACTGTGGATATAATCTAATCAAATCGAATTACTGTCATAATGTGATGTAATCACCTCCTGTAATTCAATCTGACATAATGTTATCAGTCAACAGTTACAATTGTACCAGTGTATGGGGATTCTAAACCTTATTACCACGAGTTACAGAAAGAGCAATGTAGACACAGAGGCCTCCATATGGGGCCCTGACACACACACACACAAACCCATACAGCACTAATGAACACCTGGGACTACCTACGAAGGAGTTGATGTAGCTTAGGCCCTCATTTGTGCTTTTAGAGTTCAGAGATGTGAGAAAAGAAATATCTGTTCTTGAAAGCCACCCAGTTGTGGTATTTCTGTTACAGCATCAAGGCACCTATGTGAGAAAGCCAGGCCTGAGAAGGGCCAGTGAGAAAGAGATGGTAGGGGCCTAAGGTCCTGGGTATTGGAACATCATTTCTACATGGCTTGCATAGTTAGCTTTTGCATACCCTGGTGATTTGTGGTTTGTTTCCTCCCTTCCCTCTCCCTTTCTTTGTGATTGGATGATGTTTAAAATTAACCTGTCTTCGTCTTGGAAGAGCAGAGCAGCAATCAACAAGACCTGGGACGAGACAACTAGTCAATGGGGACCCATCTTGTGACTGAAACCAGAATGACATCAGCGGACCTCTAAGAATACCCACAAAAAGTCAACATGTGCCCCCAAAAAGGGAACTGCCATTCTTCAGATTCTTCAAACCTAAGGTCTAACCGTATAAAACCTTCCAGTCAGTCAGTCTCTGAGAGACAGACAGACTTTGGAGGAGCCCATTCCACTCTGTCTCTTGTATACATGTATACAAGAAAGCCCTCTGGCTGCTTACCTCACCCGTGTCTCAGTATTGGCTTTATGGCAGGTGGCTTGAATCCGTGTTTTGCAGCAACAGGCCCACAGTTTGTTTGTAAATAAGAAGGTTGGCAGAGTCAAATGGCAGGTCGTCGTCAGTAAACCAGGTCCTTCCTTTGCCACATGCTGCCACTCTAAGGCCCAGCACCTTTATTCATCACTCCCCACACCTTAGTCAGTCAGTCCATCTTACAGATTCCTGTGGTGTACAAGGTCACAGATCTTTGATGAGTGGTGGGTGAATGGAGCTGCCATAAATTATGTGGAATCTAAGAAACTCCATGTGCGCAGTAATGATGCGTTCCCGTGGTGGACCTGGAGTGAGATGCAGGGAGCGAAGCTTCACAGGGAATTGAGGATGCTGGAAAGGGTCATCCTGTGACTATAAACAGAGAAATGTGTGCCACCTACAAGACTAAAGAAGCTACAGGCTTTATCTCATTCTTACCAGTTCCCACCCTGTATTTGAATGCTTTACACATTACCCATGACTTATATATTCATTTTCAGACATTACTTTTAATCAAAATAATAAATTTCTTTTTAAATCCAATAATACTACAAGGCTTGTAACAAAAAACGTGTCTTAGTCCATGCCCTCCTACCACGAATTCCTGTTCCTCACAGGCATGGTTTATACTTTTAGTCACTTTCCTATTGCTTCACAACTGTGTTATAACAATCAATGTAAGACATTTTGTGTTAAATTCCTAACAGCGACCTGAGAATTTTGGAGGTCTTATATCACCCACAAACACCGAAATATGATCATATATAATTGACTAGTTAATCAATTGGGTAGTTAATAAAAAAATCAGAATTTACTTTCATATGACTACATAATTTGTTCATGGCTGAACCATCAGATACCTATTACATTTGCTTATGCAAATTGTTTTACCATAATTAGGAAATGACTTTCCTTGTTTACTGTGTATTCTGTGCATCTTTTTATATTTATCTCTTTTTGGGCTCACATCTGCTGGATTCTAAAATTCTTCAGGAAGAACAACTCAACATATAATTTGTTCATTTGAAGTATTTTTTATTTTCTTGGTGCAGTCTCTCCCTAACCCCTTGATCCTCTTACCCCAGTGTGGACTGAAGTTTTCTGGTCATTCCAGATTGTGATACATAGCCATCATTTGGGCCTTTGGGCCTTCGCAATTAGTCTAGGAATTATCTTTACCTTCTATCCTTATGTTTTATTCCTTTCTTGCATGAGTGCTCTGTTTTTCCACTTTCACAGTTTTCTTCATTTGTTTTGGTGGAGCATACTGTCAGATAACTACCCAAAAAAGGGCACATGAAAGATGTGCCATCACTTGCTGTTTGCTGGGAGAATGACTTTCCATCCTTTCCCCGATCTTCAGTGCACTGGCCCCTTGCACATTACGTTTCCCTGGTTCTCATTGTAAGTTTTACTTAGGTTCTGCCAATGGGAAACCTTTCTGGGAGATTAGAGAACTGAGAAGAGAATGTTTGGAATGGTGGCTTGGCAGATGACTACATCTTCTTCATGGTTGTAGCTCTTGCTGGGAAGCTTATACCATGATGCCTGGTGCCCGTAGGTTCAGGTAACACTAATTTCTTCCTTTGTCATCCTGGCCTATATGTGATAACAGCCTCCTACAGGTTCTAATTTTATGTTACCTCAGAATCCCATTTGCCCTTCTCGCTCTTCTAACCGTTTGTAATTAATTTTCCAGGTTAAATTCCTTCTATTGAATGGTTTGTATGGGTTCTATTTTCCTAACAACATTCCCCAGTGCCGTCGAGTCGATTCCGACTCATAGCGACCCTACAGGAGAGAGTAGAACTGCCCCATAGAGTTATATTCTGACTAGGGAAGTAAATCTCTAGAATATGTATCCCAAATATTTCTAGTCTTACCTCAGCTCATCTTGAATATAATTTTGTATCAGGAATCAGATTGGAATTTGTTCCCTCACAATTTTGAAGACAGTGATTAATTATCTCACAGTTCTCATTACTGCTTTTGAGTTTCTGTTGTATATATTCCCTTTAACCCTGTTGTCTGACAGTTTCTGCTATGTTCCATGGATGAAGTTTTTTTACATTTATGTTCTGCATATGGAATAGACCCCTTCAATCTAGAAACCGAAGCTCTGTATTTCTGGAATATCGTATTTTTCCTTTGGTTATTTCCCACTCTTATTTTTTTCTTTTTCTGTAGCTTATTTTGCTTGAATATTGGACCTCAGAGATTTATCACCTATTAACCCTATCTTTTGTCTCAGTTATTTTAAAAACTTTCCTTCTTTTCTAAATATTTCATTTACAGGGTCCTTTATGGAACCCTCATTGCACAGCAGTTAGGCATTTGGTTGCTAACCAAAATGGCAGCAGTTTGAGTTCACCAGCAGCTCCTTGGAAATCCTATGGGAGCAGTTCTACTCTGTTCTATAGGGTCTCTATGAGTTGGAATCCACTTTAAGGCAATAGTTTTTGTTTTTGTTTTTGTCAGCGCGTGGGTCCTGTGGGAGGGCTGTGTACTCAACCCACGCAGTGACTGGCGGATCTTCTTGAGGTGGTTGGGAAAGGGGTCTGCACAAGTGCAAGATTCCTAGACAATGTGAAGAGATCCTAAGAATAACTGGGATACCTCATTCAGTGGTCAAGGTCTTGTGAGCCACATCTGATGATTTGTTCCAAAGGCAACCTGGTCAAATTCTTACTAGTATTATTCCTGTGCTAAACTTGAGGGTCAAATGTCAAGCCCTACTCCTTGCAGGTTGGTTTTAAAAGCTTCACCACATCATCTTTATCCAAGACTATCAAGGAAAGAGCTATACAGTACAGCTGCTTCACTTGGTCTGGGTTCTCTGGGTGCAGTGGGTAAGGTAGGTGTAACTTTCAGATCAAAGAATAACAATCACCTGTTTGGATGAAATTGCATCTCAGTGGGTGAGCCAGTGGGTCTGTCGCATCCTCTAATCTAGTGAACTCAAGATCATTGATGTCTGTCCTGAGGAAGTGACAGCCAAGGTGAAATTTGAGGAACAAATATGAATTAGTTAGACAAAATAGGCAAGGGCCTTCCTGGCTGAAGGAAGAGTCAACGAGGACCATCTTAACTGAAAGATATTAACATTTGCAAAAGGTAAGATAGAATTAGTATACCATAATTCTACTTAAAAGTTATGGATGGCTTCCCAGAATCGTATGCTACTGTGTTGAGGTCTGAGTTTTGATGGACTGTTAGAAGTAAATTAGGTGGGTATGGATATGCATTGGAGTCCCTGGGTTGTGCAGGGAGTTAATGGGCTTGGTTGCTAACCTAAAGGTGAGAGGCCCAAGTCTACCCAGAGGCACCTCAGAAATAAGGACTGGCAATGTAATTTCAAAAAAAAAAAAATCAGCCATTGAAAACCTGATACAGCACAACTCTACTCAGACACTTATGAGGTGATCTTGAGTCAGTCTCGACTAGCCAGCAATCGGTAGTATGAGCATTCACAGTTCAGGGCAGGGTGTTTTTGTTTGTTTCTTTTTTTAATTTTATTTACTTTGTTGTTTTTGAGAATATACACAGCAAAACAGACATCAATTCAATAGTTTTGACGTGAACAATTCAGTGACATTAATTACATTCTTTGAGTTGGGCAACCATTCTTATCCTCCTTTCTAGAGTGTTCCTCCCCCATTAACATACACACTACCCCCTAAGGTTCCTGTCTAGTATTTCTACTTCCTTTTGTCGACAGGATCACTTATACACAGTTCTTAATAGAGCATAATACTCAAGGAGGACATTTTTACTATTTAAGCTGAACTCTGGTTTTAAGAAGATTTCAGAGATATTTTTGGTTTAAGATTTAAAGATAATTTCAGAGCAATAGGTTTGGGGATTCATGCAGCCTCCATGGCTCCAGAAAGTTTGGAGTTCATGGGAATTGAAAGCCCTGTTCTTCATTTTCCCCATTTTGATGAGCATTCTTTTATAGAATCTTTGATCAATATGTTAGGTAATGGTAACCAGGCACCATCCAGTTCTTCTGGACTCATGGCAAAGAAGGCAGCTGTTCTTCCTATTCCTGACTCTCATTCTTCCTCTGTTGCTCCAGGAGAGTAGAGACCAACGGTTGTGTCTTGAATGTTTTTTATTTTTTTACAGGCAAAAGAACTGACTGTGCCAGGGCCCTGCTTTCAAGAAGACAAAGAAAATTGAAGAGAAAATTAAAGCAGCCTTATTGTTGAAATGGAGAGAAACTAAGGGAGGGCTGTGGAGTGGCCTTAGAAGAGACCAGAGGAGGAAGCTGGGCTTTGGGGCAGACCTTGCAAAACATTGTAGGCCATGTTAAGAATCTCAGTGTTTATTGAAGAGAGAGAGCAAGAAAACAATGTTGAAGCATAAAGCTTGCACAATTAGGATTACCCACTAAAAGAAGATGGGCTATGAAGAACCGAAATAGCTGGCCAGAGTGATTGTGAGATTACCACTTAAGAACCTATCGGGAGAACTTGAGTAGAAAGGATGCTAATGTGATCTTGAAAGGTACTTGGACATCCAAGTTTGGATTCAGTCAGCTACTCTCTCCGGACTTAGTGTAGTGTGGTAGAAGATAAAGTGATTATAATAGTAGTTACTGTAACTGCTTTAACAAGAAGTTTCACCTGGGAATACAGTACAGTAAATAAGTGTAATCATCATAAAATAATCATCATACTGCCCTGTATTTCAAGGCCTGTACCTTTTACCATAGCTTTTAACTTTCCCAGAAAGGTTTCATTGGCATCATATTTGCCTAGATATAGTGTGTCAGAATGGGAATTTTTTCAGGAAGGACTGGGTTTATATATTTGGTAGGAAAAGTGGAAGAATTAGAGCTATTGAGAGTTTATTGAAAAACTGGTACTAATACTCATTAAATACACTTCATTTAACCCATTCTACAAGGATAATATTTAAAGATGGTCATATTGAAGTTGAGAGAGCTTAAGGAGTTTATCACTGGAATTATAAATTAAATATCATCCCCCTGGTTTAAATTTTGAGAGAGGATAGCACATATACCTAAAGAAACACAGTCATCATTCCACAGTTGAATTCGTCAGTATTTACTCTGAACTCAAAGTAGTCACTTTCTCGTTTTGGAAATAGATATTTTAAAAATTCACATGGCTTGTGGAGTCTTTTATCAAACTTATACTTGCCAGGAAACTGGACTGAATAACGTTCCTCAGCTCGCAGTTCATATGGATTATAGATATATTTTGTTCTGTAATTGCAAAAGTCACAATGAATAAAATTAGCACCCATAATTAGGTTTTCTTCAAATGTCTTTATCTCTTACTGCTTTTAAAAAGAAGTCTTTGCTTTCTATTTAATTTGTAGAAAACCTAAAAGCAGAAAGTTCTAGGAATAGAAAAGTGCCGACTTTGGTAATATGTACTAAACTCCCTTTAAAAATATCCAAAAAATCACAGATCAATATGAAGTGATAGCTTCACTCCTCAGAGAAAATATATATAATGTGTTTAAATTTGGTCTATTTTTATATTAATATATATGTAACTTTAAACAATCTAATAATTTTATATGCGGTTTACATCAATTTATATACACTGGGCATGAGACTTACTATATATTTGCACATTATTTTTTCTCAGGAGTTGGAAAATATGGTCTAGGTGATAGAAATGATGTCAGAGGTTACATGACAGAATTTTGCAAGACCAACCACTGCTTCATTGCTAATACCTTTTTTCAACAACACAAATGGTGACTCTACAGGTGGAATACACAGGAATCAAATCGACTACATCTGTGGAAAGACACGATCGAAATGCTCGATATCATCAGGTAGAACAAAGCCAGGGACTGACTGTGAAACAGGCCATCCATTGCTCATATACAAGTTCAAATTGAAGCTGAAGAAAAGTAGAACAAGTCCATGAGAGACAAAGTACAACCTTGAGTATATCCGCCTGAATTGAGAGACCACCTGAAGAATAGATTTGACGCATTGAACACTAATTACCAAAGACCAGACAAGTTGTAGAATGACAGCATACATGAAGAAAGTAAGAGGTAATTAAAAAGACAGGAAAGAAAAGGCCAAAATGAAAGTCAGAAGAGACACCGAAACTTGCTTTTGAATGTGGAGCAGCTAAAGCGAAAGGAAAAAAATGTTGAAGTAAAAGAGCTGAACAGAAGATTGATTACAAAGGACAGCTCGTTTAATATTTTTCCCTAGAATCCTTCAGTATTGCAACTTGAGACTTGAATTGTTTCTTCAGTTCTTTCACCTTGAGAAATGCTGAACATGTTCTTCCCTTTTGGTTTTCTATCTCCAGGCCTTTTTATATGTCATCACAATACTTTAGTTTGTCTTCTCGAGCTGCTCTTTGACCTCTCCTGTTCAGCTCTTTTGTGCCATCATTTTTTCCTTTTACTTAAGCTACTTGATGTTCAAGAGAAAGTTTCAGAGTCTCTTCTGACATCCATTTAGGTCTTTTCTTTCTCTCCTGTCTTTTTAATTTTTTTCTGCCTCATGTGGGTTGCAGATTCAGGTGAGAGTATAAGAAATAGCCCTTACACTTTCCAGAAAATATAATTCTGACTTGTGTTCTGCCACACATTAACATAGCACACCTGAACAATACTGATGAGGGAAAATTCTGTGAATCTTTACAAGTTGTCAGAGCCTGAAGACAGGGGTAGGACTGCCTGTAACCTCCAGAAAAAAAAAAAAAAAAGAAACGAGGAAACAAATCCCCCAGGGAGCCCCACCAGAGCTTTGCATTATCTCCCTGTGTGGGAGGCAGGATAGGTGGTGGCTGTGATTTGCTTTTCAGTTCTAGAGTGGACTTGCCTGGGCTGTAATCTTACGCTCCCTCTCTTAACCTCTCTCATGCACAGTTTATTCATTTATGTATTGGGAACCACAATCACTGTGAGGGTTGAGTGAGATGAAGCCTGCAGCATGTTTAGTTTTGTAGGAGGCACACATTCCTCTCATTATATTCACATGACAACCTTCTCCAGCACCCTCAATTTCTGGTGAAGCTTCACTCCCTGCCTCTTGCTCAAAGTCCACCATGGGGTACACACTATTTCTGTGTGCATGGCGTCCCTAAGATTCTATGTCATTTAGGGTACCTCCATTACCCACCACTCTCAAAGATCTGTGACCTTGCATACCACAGGAATCTGTGAGATGGACAGGCTGAGTATGGTGTGGGGAGTGATGAATAAAGGCGCTGGACCTCAGAGTGCAGCATTCGGCAAAGTAAGGACCTGGTTTACCGAGGACCCACTATTTGACTCTGCCAGCCTTCCATTTACAAACAGACTGCAGGCCTTGCTTCTTCGCATAGGTGCCTTGACACTGTAACAGAAATACCACAACTGGGTGGCTTTCAAGGACAGATATTTATTTTCCCACTGTTCTGAAGGCTAAAAGTACAAATGAGGGTCTAAGCTATGTTGACTCCTTCTTTGTAGGTAGTCCTGGGTATTCATTGGTACCACATGTGTTTCTGTGTGTGTGTCAGGAGTCCAAGTGCAGGTTTCTGTGCGTACATTACTCTTCATATAACTCGGGGCAATTAGGTTTAGGATCCCCCTACAATCCTCCTACACTGGTATGATGAAACTGATTGACAGATTACATTATGTCAGATTGAATTATGACAGGTGATTACATTACAATATCAAAGTAATTAGATTAGATTATATCCGCAGTATAGGTGTTACCCCAGCACATAATTGGGAGGAACACAATTCAATCCGTAATAGGTATTTAATGTGTCAAATTATGAGTTCTACTTAGTCATTCTGTATAATTTAGCCATCTGAAATTCCACAAATTTATGTTTTATAAGGATAAACTCTTTTACAAACAAGTGGTAGAACAAAACAAAAAATTTAGTCTAAAAAAGGATATGGGTGCATTTTTCAAAATCAATTATGAACCTGATTGCACTTAATTAGCAATTCTCCTAAAATAAATTGTTATGTTTCAAAGAATTTCTGAGAATATATACTACTACTCAGAGAAAGTGAAATTAGGTTGGGATTTAAGGAAAGGTGGAGGAATAAATAAGGGACTACACAATGTGTATGGGGGATGAGAAGGGCCATGGGATGAAGGTGACCGTGAAAAGGTCCAGAGGTGGGAGGATGAGTGTGTGGAGTTCAAAGAAGAGGAGGGGACAGTGGGTGATGAGCTAAGAATAGATGGCAACCAGTGTAGGGGCTTTTGACACCTGGTAAAGTTTTTGTTTCTTTCCAAGAGCTATGAAAACTACTCCATTGTTTTAAGTAGCATGATTAAAGTTCCAATGTGAAAAAAAGATAACATGTATGGAAGAGGTGAGGTAAAGTTAATGGGAGTAAATCACTTAAGAGGCTGTGCAGTGTAGTCTGGTGGAGATGGTCATGATGGTAACTGGTTTTCAGATAGGGACTGAGATGTGCAAGAGGATAAAGATGAGGGTGGAACACTGGAAAAGAGGGGGCAATTATAGTAGCTGCTGACCAACCCCATGAAGATGCAAGGTGAAGTAGAGTCAGCAGATAATCAGAGGCGTCCTCAGTCCTGGTAGTTCTGCTTCCTGGCCCTGCTGCTTGTTGCTTCATGCTGGCATATCCTGGTGTTCTTTTCCTCATAAGATTTCCTTCTCCCCAGTTCCTTCATAACTTGGAGGCATGGGGTCATAGAACGTAAACAACCAACAGCTGGTTGTCCTTGGCTTGACACATTTTACAAGTTCTCTTTCTATGTCAGGCATGTGCATGATTGGCTTGCCTTCTAGGTCTGTTCAAGTGGCCACTCTATGGAAAGTGGTGGAGCCATGATGATGAAGTAGTTCAGAGCTAAAGCTGCTAGCCAAAATGCCCGCAGTTTCAATTCACCAGCCACTCCTTGAAAACACTATGGGGCAGTTCTACTCAGTCTTATAGGGTCACCATGAGTCGGAATCTTCTTGACCACAACTGATTTGGTTTGGTTTTGGTTTGTGAAAAGTGTGAGTGGAAGATATTTCAGTCACTGGAATGTGTTGCAGCTTATGGTGAGGATGCAAGGAGGAAGGCATAGACTCAACCCAGATCTCTGCAACTGAAATGTGAAATTCTGCCATTCCTTGTACTGCATGGTGCTGAAAATTGCATATTGAAATTTAAAGGTTAAACTGGTGGGTTCCAGAGGTAAACAAACCAGGGTGAAAATATGAATAGGTCTCCCTCAGACTTAAAGATTATCAGCAAAGATGGGATTACAGGACGCTGACAGGCTAAAACGGTTACGAAGGTGTAAATGAAATCATGCCTATTAACCGCGAGCCTGGCCCACCTGACTTGATTGACTCACAGGAGATTCCTTTCTCCACCAACCAACCATTCTCTCCCACACTGCCCAGCCCTTCCCTCCTTCCTCAAGGGAGGAACCACCAATTGATTGGGGACCGTCCTAGGAAGAGCTCCACCCTCCAGCTGTGTATATATGCTGTGGTCCAACCACTGACCAGCCTTCAGGTACAAGGCTGACTGTGGAGACCAGCCTGGGAGACAAGCCACAGCGATCCTCCACAGCAACGACCTTTTGCAGGAGTGACCCTCGGCTGCGGAGACCGTCTAGAGTGGCAACCTTCAGCAGCAGCGACCCTCCTCAATCGCTACTCTCGCAGAGGGGAACCTCCGCGGCAGCAAACCTCCTCAGAGACGACCCCCAGGGAGCGGCGACCCTCCACAGTGCTGGTTGCTCCAGGTAAGCCAAAAGCGAGCCATGTGGGTGCAGGAGGCTGGAACATAGGAGAAATACAGGGCTGAGATAGACCCTTAAAGTGAATCCAAACTCGGGTTTGCAGTTTTTTCTTAACGTCCTTTAAGTGAAAGTTTACAAATCAAGTCAGCCTCTCACACAAAAAACTTACATACACCTTGCTACATACTCCCAATTGCTCGCAGCCGGCTCCCTCCCTCCACTCTCTCTTTTCCTGTCAATTCTGCCAGCTTCTAACGCCCTCTACCCTCTCATCTCCCCTCCAGACAGGAGATGTAACCATAGTCTCAAGTGTCCACCTGACCCAAGAAGCTCACTCCTCACCAGCATCCCTCTCCATCCCATTGTCCAGTGCAATCCCTGTCTGAAGAGTTGACTTTGGGAATGTTTCCTGTCTTGGGCCAACAGAAGGTCTGGGGGCCACGGCCAGCGGGGTCCTTCTAGTTTCAGTCAGGCCATCAAGTCTGGTATTTTTATGAGAATTTGGGGTCTGCATCCCCTGCTTTCCTGCTGCCTCAGGAGTTCTCTGTTGCGTTCCCTGTTAGGGCAGTCATCAGTTGTAGCCGGGCACCATCTAGTTCTTCTGCTCTCAGGTTGATGTAGTCTCTGGCTTATGTGGCCCTTTCTGCCTCCTGGGCTCATAATTACCTTGTGTCCTTGGTGTTCTTCATTCTCCTTTGATCCAGGTGGGTTGAGACCAATTGATGCATCTTAGATGGCTGCTTGCTAGCGTTTAAGACCCCAGACACCACTCTCAAAGTGGGCTGCAGAATGTTTTCTCAATAGGTTTTATTATGCCAATTGACTTAGATGCCCCCTGAAACCATGGTCTCCAAACCCCCACCCCTGCTATGCTGGCCTTTGAAGCATTCAGTTTATTCAGGAAACTTCTTTGCTTTTTGGTTTAGTCCAGTTGTGCTGACCTCGCCTGTATTGTGTGTGGTCTTTCCCTTCACCTAAAGTAGTTCTTACCTACTATCTAATTAGTGAATACCCCTCTCCCACCCTCCCTCCCTCCCGCCCGCCTTTCATAACCATCAAAGAATATTTTCTTCTCTGTTTAAACTATTTCTCGAGTCCTTATAATAGTGGTGTTATACAATATTTGTCCTTTTGCAACTGACTGATTTCACTCAGAATAATGCCTTCCAGATTCCTCCATGTTATGAAATGTTTCACACATCCATCACTGTTCTTTATCAATGCATAGTATTCCATTGTGTGAATATGCCAAAATTTATTTATCCATTCATTCGTTGATGAGCAGCTTGTTGGCTTCCAACTTTTTGCTATTGTAAATAGTGCTGCAGTGAACATGGATGTGCATATATCTGTTCGTGTAAAGGCTCTTATTTCTCTAAGATATATTCTAAGGAGTGGGATTGCTGGATCGTATGGTAGTTCTATTTCTAGCTTTTTTTAAGGAAGCGCCAATTCGATTTCCAAAGTGGTTGTACCATTTTACATTCCCACCAGCAGTGTAGAAGTGTTCCAATCTCTCCACAACCTCTCCAACATATAACATTTTGTGTTTTTTGGATTAATGCCAGCCTTGTTGTAGTGAGATGGAATCTCATTGTAGTTTTGATTTCCTTTTCTCTAATGGCTAATGACTGTGAGCATTTCCTCATGTATCTGTTAGCTACCTGAATGTCTTCTTTAGTGAAGTGTCTGTTCATATCTTCTGCCCATTTTTTAATTGGGTTATTTGTCTTTTTGTAGTTGAGTTTTTGCAATAATGTAGATTTTAGAAATCAGGCGCTGATTGGAAATGTCATAACCAAAAACTATTTCCCATTCTGTAGGTAATCTTACTTTTTTTTGCAAAGTCTTTCGATGAGCACAGGTGTTGATTTTTAGGAGCTCCCAGTTATCTACTTTTTCTTCTGCATTATTAATAATGTTTTGTATACTGTTTACGCCATGTATTAGGGCTCCTAATATTGTCCCTATTTTTCCTTCCATGATCTTTATTGTTTTAGATTTTATATTTAGGTCTTTGATCCATTTTGAGTTCGTTTTTGTGCATGGTGCGTTTGCTGTATTTTTAAAGAGATCATACATTACGGTTCTAACTGCTTGTTAAAAATACAGATACCCAGATCCCACCCTAATCCTATGGAATCAGAGAAAACAAACAAAAAAAACCCCAAACCCGTTGTGGTTGAGTGGATTCCGACTCAAAGTGACACTATAGAACACAGTAGGACTGCCTCCATAGGGTTTCCAAGGAGTGCCTGGTGGATTCCATTGGCCGACCTTTAGGTTAGCAGCTGTAGCTCTTAACCACTATGCCACCAGGGTTTCCGGAATCAGAGAAGGGGTGACAAATATCTATGCCTGACAACTGCCTGGAGGTGGCTGACCTGAAGCCACGTGTGGAATCACCTTCCAGGGTGTCTCAATGACAAACAGTTTTTTGTATAGTTGGGATGAGTGGAGGGATAAGAACCCTGAGGCCTGATATCCCAATGCCCTGAACAGCCTTTATCTTACTTAACCCTCACAAGAAACAAAAAACCCTAAGTCATCATTTTCTCACTTTCCTTAGCTCCCAGAAAACTAGGCTGTGTTGAAGAGTGCTCCCTAAGATTGAAACCCTCAGTGCACAATGGCCTTTGCAGTCTCACTGGGCAACCTCCTCACAGAGGCTAGCTGTCCCATTTGCCTGGATTATCTGAAAGACCCTGTGACCATCGACTGTGGCCACAACGTCTGTTGCTCCTGCATCCAACAGTACTGGATTGATCTACAGGACTACTTCCCCTGTCCAGTCTGCCTCCAACAGTGTCCCGATGGAAGCCTCAGAAGGAACACTCAATTATGTAACATGATTGATATTGTTAAGCAACTTCCCACCAGGAGGAGCAAGAGGAAACGCCAGGAAGAGAAGCCCCTGTGTGAGAAGCACAACCAGGAGCTTTCCCTATTCTGTGAGAAGGACCTGGAGCTACTATGTCCCCAGTGCAGGATCTCCTCCAACCACCAGGATCACCTCCTGATGCCCATTGAGCAAGCTGCATCAAGTCACAGGAGAAAGCTCAAAAGCTGCATTGAGTCCCTGAAGAAGCATGTTGGGGATGCCGAAAATGGGTTAGGTATGGCAGTCTCAAAAGTAGTGAAATTGAAGTGCAAAGTAGAAAATCAGAAGAGTGACTTACACTCAGAATTTCAGCAATTAATACGTTTCTTGGAAAAGGAGCAGGCAGAAATTCATGTTAGGCTCCTAAAAGAAGAGGAGGATATTAACAAAGAACTAATTGCAAACAGAATCCAAATTTCAGACCATACTTCCATACTAAAAAATCTGTTAAGTGAAATAACAGAGAAGTGTGTGCAGGAAGACCTGGACTTACTGACAGGTATTGGAAGCATCCACAGCAGGTATGAACTCCTAAAACCCCCAGCAGTGTTTTCATATGAGCTAAAGAGGGAGCATTGCAGTCTTCCTCCACAATATTTTGGTCTGCAAAATATGATCAGCATATTTCAGGTAAATTTGATACTAGATCCTGAAACTGCCCACTCCAATCTTATTGTCTCAGAAGATAGAAAAACTGTGATGTATAGAATGATGAACCCAAACTCTCCTCAGAGTCCCTGGGAATTTAATGTTTACCGTTCTATCTTGAGTTCTGAGGGATTTGATAGTGGCAGACATTTCTGGCAGGTAGAAGTAAGAGGGACAGGTGATTGGTCCTTAGGTGTGTGTAAAGAATCATTCCCTAGAAATGCAGTTACATCACCTTTCCCAAATAATGGATGCTGGCAAATTGAGCTCTGGAATAGTAAGCTTGCTGCATGGGAGTCAGTAGACCTCACACGGATTGGTGTTTTTCTGGACTATGAGTTAGGAGAGATTTCATTCTACAATTTGAATAATAAATCACATTTTTGTACTTCCACTGTAATGACTACAGAAAAACTTATACCCTATTTCTCTATTGGACCATCTTCAAGTTCTCTTGCAATACGTATTGTCAGAAATGAATGATGAACCTCCTAAGATATCATTTTGTATATTACTATATTTTTTCCTATGGTCATGGAGAGCATTTATAATAAAGAGTTTGACTCCGTTTTTGTTGTTTTACAGCTCATGTGTTTTTTTTAATAGACTATTTCTTTAGAGCACTATTAAGTTTACAGAAAAATTGTACAGGCATTAGAGAGAAATCCCACATGCTCCCCCCTTCCATCCACATACTGTCTCTATTATTATTAGCATGTTGCATTCATGTGACACATTGGTTACAGTTCATAAACATACTTGTTCATCATTATTAACTAAAGTCTATAGTTTACATTAGTGGTGACCTTTAGATTGTACAGTCTTACGGGTTTTGACAAATGCATAATGTCATGTGTCCAGCATGACAGCAAAATACAGAATAGTTTCACTACCTTAAAAATGCCTTGTGCTCCACGTGTTCTTCCCTCTCCCTCTCTCTCTCTGAATTCCTGGCTATCACTGATCTTTTAACTGTCTATTCCAGAATGTCATGTATTTCGAATGATGCAGTAAGTAGCTTTTTCAGATTGTTTTCTTTAACTCCTGATCTTTCAAGTAGCTTGATCGTTCATTCCTTTTATTGCTGATCAGTACTCCATTGTATGCAAATTTGAAATAAAAAACACAACACCGTTTACATTAGCACTAAAATTTTAAATGCTTAAGTATAAATCTCACAAAATCTGTGTAAGATTTATGAGGAAAAGGACAAAACTCTAACGTATGAAAACAAGGGAGATCCCAATAAATGGAAAATGGTGGGAAAATGGTCTGTGCCTCCTAATATGGGCTGCCTACTCAGAGCCCTTGTGTCCAGAACATTTGTTGATAGCGGATGTTGAGAAGTGAATGTGTCTCCCTTTCCCACTTCTTAGGATAGAAACCTGCCTCCCAGTTCTCAACAGAGAGTAGCTTTCTGTGTTCTGCTCATGTGTGGGCAGCATATGGCACCAGGTCTACCCCAATTCTGTATCTGTCCCCAGCAGGGAGGGAATGGAGTTTACTTGTATGACAAGAGGGTTGTGGACATCAGACCTGCTGTCTTAGTTATCTAATGTTGCAATAACAGAAATACCACAAGGTTTTAAAAAGAGAAATTTATTTTCTCAGTGTTTAAGAGGCTAGAAGTCTGAATTCAGAATGTCGGCTCTAGGGGAAGGCTTTCTCTCTCTGTAGCCTATGGGGGAAGATCCTTGTCTCTTCAGCTTCTATTGCCTTGTTCCTTGGAGGTCTCTATGTGGCTTGGCATCTATCTTCCCCCATTTCTGTCTGCTCAATTTGCTCCTTTTATATCGTGTTAGAGATTGATTCGAGACACATGCTACACCAATCCTATCTCAGTAACAATAAAGAAAACCCATTCCCAATTTGGTTTATAACCACAGGCATAGAGGCTAGGATTTATAATTCATATTTTCATGGGACACCGTTCAGTCCATAACACCTGTCCTGCATCAACCATGGGAAGTGACTGACCACAGTAACCAGTGCCTGTTAGTGAAGCTCACCTTGTTCTATTATCTCTTCTATTCTGCCTTCTATTCTGTGTTTTGTTGATGACCTCAAACCCTGGCCTGACATAGAAGTATTCCATGTTCATGGACAGGGAGACAATATGACAATGTCAATTCTTCCCCATTTCCTCTATAAATTCAGTGCAAACCTGATCAAAGTCCCAGAGAGTTGTTTCGTGGATATTGACAAACTGATACTACAGTTTACATGTAAAGGCAAAAGTAGAATAGCCAACACACTCCTGAAAAAGAACAAAATTGGAGAACGGACACAATGTGCCTTCAAGACTTATTATAAAGCTGTAGTGATCAAGACAGTGTGGTACTGCTGAAGGCATAGATCAGTGGACAGAATAGACATCACAGATACAGACTCACAGAAATGTAGTCAATCGTCTTTGACAAAGGAACAAAAACAATTCAATGCAGAAAGGACAGTCTTTTAAACACATAGTGCAAGAACAATGAGACACGCACGTACAAAAACATGAGTCTAGAAAAGAGCTTACCTTTTTCACATAAATTAACTCAAAGTGGATCATAGACCTAAATTTAAAACATAAAATTAGAAAGTTTCAATAGATTATGTCGTAACAAATCAAGGTGACCTGGGATTTGGTGATGACTTTTTATATACAAAACCGAAAGCACGATTCAAAGACAGTTTTGTCCCTCTTTTTATAATTATCCACACTATTGAAATTGTCATTCCCCATCTCTTATAAGGAAGATTTGGGAACCTGCTGCAAATTATTTGCAGTTCTAAAATTAAAATAATTAAATAAATTAACAAATTGCACTACTGATTCTTCAAAAACATATACCACAAATATTCCTCATTTACCTTTACATTGAATGGGCAAAGAATGCTTAAAATAGATAAAATAGACTTATAAAGAGGATTTTAAAAAGTCCCTAAATATACTGAACTGAAATGAAGTAAGTGCAAAACACTGCATGTAGTATGCTTATCTTGAAAATGAACACAGAAACAAAAATAAGTTTCTATATTTGTATGTACATAGGTTGTTTCTGGAAGAAAACAAAAGAAACTTAAGAATGGTTATGCTGGAGAGGAATGAGAGCTGATGGTCTGGGAAAAGAGCATCACTGCACTCTATTATAAACAGTGAGTTTTTGACAACTTCATCTATGTCATTTCAATTTCTTAAAATATCATGGTGAATGAGACTGTGTAATGATTACTGGAAAATTACAAGAATCTAGGTTTTACTTCTGCCCATTGAAGGAAGGCTGCATCCTATCTCCTGAATGGACAGCCATCCACTTGGAGGAAATCCACATATCACGTAGTTTACTTCTCTATTTTCTGGATTGTCACTTTTCTGACGGTGGGGACTTAAGATGGCATCTTTGCATTCCAGATTCTAATCTGGTGTCTCACATCTACTGAGACATCATACAATGTCAGCCTAAGGAATAACTGAATAGATTTGTGACTCAAATTTATGTGATTAGGGAGGAAACCTGAGTTAGAGCTGCAGATATAAGTTTTCAGCATCTGTAGCAATGGGTATAACACCTATCCTCACCCCTAGATTTTTCTATCAAGTCTAATTCCGCTGCCACTGTGGCTGTTTCCTTTGTTATCAATGCAGTTTAATGGAAAGTATAATTGCGTGGTAGAGCCTGTTCTACCTGGAAGCCTTAGGATGAAGAACCACTGGTGTCAATTGAGTGGACAGCTCAGTGTTTTCAACTAGCCACAGAAAGAGACCAGAAAATTGCCCACATGTGATGAGGTGGCAGGAAAGTAATCTGTTAAGAAGACTGAGATGGTACAGTTGAAGCCTGTAAAGAAGATTAATTTCCTGACATATCAAGAGAACTAAATGTTTGGACAGAAACCATTTCAATGAACTTGGACCCCAGATCACTGACATAATGTTGAAAACAGTTTCAGTATCATGGTTCCATTTTAGAGGTTCGAGAAATGACACTGGTTTTCTAAATCTCTCGGTCCAAAAATATATATTTAATGTGGAACCAATTGTTTAAAAGGGAGTGTGATGGGTGATATAATCAGGTTTCTGTATTTCAGGATAGAGATATTGCATCTAGTTTCTGCAGCACATTATAGACTAAGGAAATGACAGCCCCCAGAACAATAATACCTGACATGTACTTTGTTTTTATTAACAGGCACTGTTACATCAAATCAGTCTTCAGAGCATTAATATCTTAACAATGTGTTTTAGTCCCCTAGAGGGTCATAACAAAAATACCACAACATAGGTACCTTTAAAGGACAGAAATTTATTTTCTCACAGATATGGAAGTTTGAAGTCCAAATTCAGGGCATCCGTAGGCCTATGTGCTCTCTCTGCCGGCGCTAAGGGAGCATCCTTCCATGTCTCTTTCAGCTTCATCGACTACAATGTCATTGCTTTACTATGTTTGGACAAACTCCACTCTATACCTCTAGCTGAGACCTCTCTGTAAACTGTCATGAAAGACCGTATTTACGAATAAGGTCACATTCACAGGCTCAGGTGTGAGGACTTCATTCAACTCATCTTTTCAGGATACACAATTCAAGTCATCTCCATTTGTATGAATTCACCAGTTTATTAAGCAAATTACACATCCCATGGTTTCCAATATAAATAAAAGAGTTATTTATTTCTTTTAATTTTGGAGAAATAGAGATCTATTTAATGCCATGAAACGTTTACATTATTATTTAAGAAATCAACATTTAAAGAGGATGGCTATGCAAAGGTGGGAAGGATACAATGAATGGAATGTGACTAGAATATGGTGATAACCATGAACCTACGGCAAGGGCTGATAAACTTTTGTCCAAAAAGTAACCAGGAAAGAAGTGGTCAACTGAGCTGAAACTGTAAGACACTTGAAATGTTGGTGAAAGCTAACACTGCCAAAATACAGATCATATCCTATGAAGTAGTGGCCAGGAGTACAACCTAAGCAAGTAACAAAAGTCTACTGTACAAAAACTATTATATTCTGCTTTTCATTTTATCTCTATTTATACACATTTTTTTTCTAAATCTATATGTATTCTTTTTCTCTCATCATATTATATAAAACCATGTCCACACGCTACCACAAAATACTGCTAATCTCTGTGTCTTAGTTTCCCAGTGCTGCTGTAACAAAAATACCACAAGTGTGTGACTTTCAAGAACAGGAATTAATTTTCTCATAGTTCCAGAAACAAAAAGACCAAATGCAGGGCACCAGATTTAGGGCAATACTCTATCTGTGGGCACTGGGGAAAGATACTTGCATCTTTCAGCCTATGCAACCCCAGTGTTCCTTGAGAATCTTGATGTGGCATCTACCTTCAACCCATTTGTGGATTTGTGTTTTGTTTTGTTTTTTCTGTGTTTAATCTGCTCATTTTTATACCTCAGTGGTGATTACGGAAAATTCTATTCTGCAACACAGGGGTGGTCATGAAATGGAATTGACTCAAAGACAACTGGTTTGCTTTGATTTTTGTTTTATGGATTAGTTTTAGGCGATACCCCCCCACACACACACACACGCTGATATGGCTTCATTAAAATAACAAAGCCCTATTCCAAAACTAGATTATATCCACAGGTATGGGGGTTAGCATTACAGTGCATATTTTAGAGGGAAACGATTCAATCCATAATATTGTGTTGCATTACATTGTGTTAAACTGCCACTGCATTAACAAATGCCTGTGCATGGCAGCCTATATGTGTGTTGTTTACAATTCCTGCTAATGGAGAGTTTTACTTTTCACACCTCTGTATTTTTTGCGTATTGCTATAATTTGAGGAAGGTTACCAGGAATTTCTGAGAATCCATTTCATTAAGATAAGGGTAACTTCTTCATTATCAGGATGGCTGTGCTGTGGTAATCTCAGCTGTTAATCAAAAAAAAATGAAAAATTACCTATTTCTTATTCATATATAGCACAGCCTGGATCAGCAGGGCTGTCTTAGGTATCCAGTGCTGCTATAACAGAAATACCACAAATAGTACTACACAATACAGGGAATCATGGCCCAACCAAACTGACACACATTTTTGGGATACATATTTCCATCCATGACATTCCATCCTCTCATCCCAAAATACATCCCCTTGCCCCAGTAAAATACATTCCTCCCATCATATCATATCATCCCAAACGTTTTAAATCAGTTCCAAGGCCAAATTCCATCCTGGGGCAAAATTCCTCTTCCTGTGTGAAACCTAGTATGCAAGATATCTGCTTCCAAAGTACAATGGTGTATCAGGCACAAGGTAGACATTTCCATTACAAATGGGAAAACTTCAAGGGAAGGAGGGGATAAGAGGCACCAAGCAAGTCAGCAGAACACATTACATTAGATCTCAAGGACGGAATATAATCCTCTGTTCTCTGAGACCATTTAGACAATGGCCCTGCCCTCCAGACTCTGGATATTGTCCACACTCTTGGGATTCTGGATGAAGGTTGCTAGGCACTAGGCTTCAGCTCAGCCTTCCAGGCCCATGGGAGAGCAACTCTACACCCTCAGATTTAAGCAGCCCCATTTTCCTACCCTATCTCAGGTGCAACTCCATGCCAGGTCCTTCATCCTAGTCTCTTTTAGTCTGGAAGCTCTTCTGAAATCTGTCCACCATGGGTGACACTGCTGGTATTTGGAGTCACAATTATATCCACAGCAACGTATCATAAATAACATGTGTGTGTGTATGTGTGTGTGTATACACAAAATGTATTTACGGGAGTTATACGGTTACATTTTCCTACACTCCAATCTTAGAATTTCAGAAATACTTTACAGTTAATTCCCACAAAATCTCTTTTAGTCCCCACAACATCCCTGTCACCATAGAAACCAAATGAGATAAAACAACCTTCTTCATGTGTTAAAGTTTAGGAGTATTTAAAAAAAGAAAAAATCATCAGTGCTATATTAAGTGATAGTTGTATGATATACATTCATGATATACCATGAATTGCAGGAATAAAATCAAACAATGCGACAGCCTCCCAGAGAGTTTATCATTCATAATCTCTGACAGCACAGATTGTGAGAGGTTGAGAATCACGTCCAATACAGAAATAAGGCTTCAGGATTTCAGAAATCTATCAGTGAAAGAATGGATATGAGATCTGTCATTCAAACTGTAAAACGAAATCTCACCCAGTTCATAGTCCAGATAAATGCCAATCCCTCTGGGTTTTTCTGCTATCATCAGAGTGACTGGAAAAGTGCCTTGTGCAACACAGTTACCATTGCACAGCTGAATTGCCCAGCATCTCTCCTGCCCTGCCGGGGGCCTCTTTGCCTTCCTGGAAAGGGAGTCTTTACAAAGCCCCACAGACCATTCAGGTTTCTCACCCACTTCCACCTCCCAGAAATGTCTACCAGAACTGAACTCTTCACAACCCAGGACAACTGGGTCAAACTTGAATCTCTTTGGATTAGGAGGAGGTCTTTGTGTTTTCTTCACAAATGTGACAGATTTTTTATCTGCAGAGACAAACAGATTTCAATGTGCTGTTTCAGGGTCCAGAGTCACATCTTCTTTAAATTTCTGTATAATTTTCTGCAGAGCCGAATACTGTGGAGGAAGGCTGCATCCTTCCTTCGTTAGCTGGAAGGAATAGACGACTGGGGGGTTGAGGCTTTCACAACGATCCTGGACGCTCTTAATATCTGTCAGCAGTTTCCCTTCTGACATCACACTCTTCTCTGCCACCTCCTTTAGTAGATTGTTGAGTGTGGAAATGGACTCTGAAAATGCTGTTATGTTTGCATTTAGTTTCTGTTGAATGTGCTTCTCTTCACGAGCTAACCTGAAGAGAGCTTCTTCACGCTCACGGTCTAAAAACTTGTTCAGGTGCTCAAATTCAGAGAATAATTTTTTCCTCTGATTTTCCACCTTTTTTCTCAGTTCAAATGGTTCTCTGTCTTGGGTAGTTACTAGTTTTGGAAATGTGCCATTTGTTTCTTCAGGGGCTCCATGTAACTCATGAGCCTTTTCCTGTGATGAGAGGCAGCCTCCTCTATGGACCTCACGTAGTGATCCTGGTGGTCTGGGAGCTGAGTGCACAGGGGACAACACCTCCAGGTCTTCCTCACAGAAGTGGGTCAGTACCTGATTGTGATTCTCGCACAAGCATGTCTCTTCCTCCCTCTTCCTCTTGCTCCTGGTGATATGGAGTAGCTTGGCAATTTCAGCTATATGTCCCAGCTGAGTGTTGCTCCCGAGGTGCCACTGTAGGCATGGGTGGCGGCACACAGGGCAAGGGAACCTGTCCTGTCGACCCTCCCAGGACTGCTGGATGCAGGAGCGATAAAAGTTGTGCCCACATTTGATGGTAACAGGGTCTCTGAAGTAATCCAGACAGATGGGACAGTTGGCTTCTGCCTGAATTCTTGCCAGGGCTGCTGTGACCTCCATTAGGCTGTGAATGAAGGGTAGGACTGAGAGCGCTTTTCTTCAGAAGGTATCCAAGCTATGAAATCCTATGAGGTTGCTGTTCCTCTGTTGTAGACATTTGTTTCAGTAGGAGTACTCTTCACAATCAGCTGCTGATCACAGATTAGTTGGGCAACTAGTCATCCAGCCCTTTGGCAGCCCAGAGAATACGAAGCCACGCTAAGCACTTCTCTTGGTCAGAATCCAGTCACAACCTGAAGGTGCCTATTTGTTCCTGAGGATGAGAAAATATTTCTTCCTTTAAAATTAAAAAAAAGTCTTTGTGGCCCTGCTGAATGCCACCAATTCTTGCCTCTACCCTTTCAATCCACTTATTCCCAAATCAGGTACACTGAAACTGGCTGCTGGGTCTAGTCCTTGGGACTAGATCCCCTATCCTAGGTTAGATACCACTCTTTGTGTACCTATTATCTGGGGAATCTAGGTAAAGTTATTTAAGACCCTTGACTCTAACAGAATCATGTAAACAAGGATGAAAATCCCAAGATCAATCATTTTAATCTTGTGAAATCTATAAGAAAGGCATTAGGTAGTTTTTGGTTTAAACAACAGCTATTTCTGATACCATCAAATTCATAATAGACCAAAGTTTGCTTCTCTTTTATGTGAGCATCTCAGTTGCTGGATATATTAAGCTGTAAATATCAAACCCTGGATTAAATTAGATTTACTTAAAGAATGATACCAACCAGGAAAACTCACATGGTGCACAAAAAGATATGTGAGATCTGGGTTTCAAAATAAAATAAAGCTGAGAAACACAAATACATACATACACACTCACAACTGCTCATTGAATTATTGGTAACCTGCTAACTAGTGAGGATTTGTAGGGACAAGGTGCAGGGAAGTGATGGGAAGCCCAGGCGGTGTAGCTCTCCCCAAGAGGCAATTACTGATTCTGAGTTGAGGCTACAAGACTTTGTAGAGCTTCAGCCAACTATCAGGACTCAAGGAATAAAGCTTGGAGTTCAGCACATCCAACAAAAGATGAACCCAGACAAATAAACTAGGAGGAAAAAATTGGCCACCTTTAAAAGGCCTGGTTGATTCAATCATTTTAAACATAGACTGGATTAAGGCAATCTGGGTTTCACTGTATGAGGACTTTAAGTGAAAGCAAAAGTGTTAAATTTTAAAGTGTTGGCTGTTGTTGTTAGGTGCCGTTGAATCGGTTCTGACTCATGGTGACCCTATGCACAACTAGATGGTGGATATCACATTACACACTTGTGCTTTGTTTGTTTGTTTGTTTACTTGTCAGTTAATAGCATAAATAAATAAATAAATAAATAAATAATCCATAGAGTATGAGAATAAATTACAGAAGAATATTTTTAATCTCATTGGGGAGGGCTTTTCTATGCTTGATTGAAATCTAGAAACTTTTATTTTGTCAAACATATAAATAAATGGTATACCTTAAAGAATTCATGTAAAACAAGCAAAGAAAAAATATATAATGAACAATGGTATCTATATTTTAAAAAAGGTGAAGGAGGCAAGTCATAGAAACAAATGGCCAGTTATGAAAATAATGTGCTCCTTTTTAATAATCCATAAACTTCAGTGTGAAGAGAGTGTGTGTGTTCTTTGTGCCTTATCTGAATGGCAAATGCTGAAAAGATTCCTAACACACAGGCAGAGGACACAAGTGTCTTGTTTCCCTAGAGAAAGGAAGCTTGGTGGATGGTGAGAAGAGACAACTAACCAGGCTGTCTGAGCTGAAATCCTCCTCTTGTGTGGATGTGATCTTAGACAAGTCAGAAAGGACTGACTGAGGAAGGAGAGATGTTCCTAGCATCAGTCCTGGTACATTGAAGGCACTCACTCAATAGTAACGAATAATACCCTAGATATTACACACTTATGATCCTGTATTCAAAGAACACACATTGTGTAGTCACCACTACACCCTCAAAGCTACCAACTCTTTCCTCTGGACACCTGCGCTCACCTCCAACAGCACCCACCCTCGCCTCTACCTGCCCTTCAACAACAGGGATGTAATCACAACACTCTCCTATTTAAAAGCGTTCCAGGATTGCTGTCCTCTTGAGGACCAAGGTATTTTCCCTACAGCTACACCTCTTTTATAGGAAAGCCTGACAGTGAATAAGGAAGATTAAAGAAGAATTGATGCCTTTGAATTGTGGCATTGGCCCAGAATATTGAATATACCATGGACTGTCAAAAGAACAAAGAAATCTGTCTTGGAAGAGGTACAACCAGAATGCTCCTTAGAAGCAAGGATGGTGAGAGTTCATCTCACATACTTTTGACATATTATCAAGAAGGATCAATCACTAGAGAAGGACATCATGCTTGGGAAAGTATAGGTTGCCGCAACATGTCTGTCAGTTTTTTGTACTCTGAGGGCTTTCATGTTGTTGTGATGCCGGAAGCTCTGCCACCAGTATTCAAATACCAGCAGGGTCGCCCATGTTGGACAGGTTTTAGCTGAGCTTCTAGACTAAGACAGACTAAGAAGAAGGTCCTAGCACTCTACTTCTAAAAAGAATTAGCCACTGAAAACCTTATGAATAGCAGTGGAACACTGTCTGATATTGTGCTGGAAGATAAGCGCTTTGAGTTAGAAGGCACTCAAAAGACGACTGATGAAGAACTGCCTCCTCAAACCAGAGTCCACCTTAATGATGTGGATGGAGTCAAGCCTTTGAGACCTTCATTTGCTGATGTGGGATGACTCAAATTGAGAAGGAATAGGTGCAAACATCCATTATTAATTGGAACCTGGAATGTATGAAGTATGAATCTAGGAAGATTGGAAACTGTCAAAAATGAAATTGAACATATAAACATCGATATCCTAGGCATTAGTGAGCTGAAATGGAGTAGTACTGGCCATTTGGAATGACAATCATACAGCTGCTATACTGGGAATGACAACTTGAAGAGGAATGGCATCACATTCATCATCAAAAAGAACATTTCAAGATCTATCCTGGAGTACAACGCTGTCACTGATACAATAATATTCATACACCTACAAGGAAGACCAGTTAATATGGCTATTATTCAAAAATCCACACCAACTATTAAGGCCAAAGATGAAGAAATTGAAGGTTTTTACCAACCTCTGAAGTCTGAAATTGATGGAGCATGCAATCAGGATGCATTGATAATTACTGGTGACTGGAATGGGAAAGTTGGAGACCAAAAGGGTTGGTAGTTGGAAAATATGACGCTTGTGATAGAAATTTTGCCAGAGATCGCATGATACAATTTTGCAAGACCCATGACATCTTCATTGCAAATACGTTGTTTCACCAACATAAACCATGGGCCTCGCCAGATGGAATGCACAGATCGAATCAACTATACCTGTGGAAAGAGACAACAGGATAGCTCAATATTATCAGTCAGAACAAGGCCACAGGCTGACTGCAGAACAGACCATCAATTGCTCATGTGTAAGTTCAAGTTGAAACTGAAGAAAATTAGAACAAGTTCACTAGAGTCAAATTATGGCCTTGAATATACCATACCTCAATTTAGAGACCATCTCAAGAGTAGATTTGATGCGTCCAACAATAATGACCAAAGACCAGACAAGTTGTGGAACGACATCAAGGACATTATACATGAAGAAAACAAAAGGTCCTTAAAAAGACAGGAAAGAAAGAAAAGACCAAAATGAACATCAGACTCTGAAACTTGCTCTTGAACATCGAGTAGCTAAAGCTAAAGGAAGAAAGGATGAAGTAAAATAACTGAACAGAGGATTTCAAAGGGCAGCTCGAGAAGACAAAGTATTACAATGACATGTGCAAAGACCTGGTGATAGAAAACCAAAAGGTAAGGACACTCTGCATTTCTCAAGCTGAAAGAACTGAAGAAAAAATTCAAGCCTCAAAATGCAATATTGAAAAATTCTACAGGAAAGATATTCAACAATGCAGGAAGCATCAAAAGAAGATGGAAGGAATACAGAGTCACTACACCAAACAGAATTGGTGGATGTTCAACCATTTCTGAAAGTAACATATGATCAAGAACCCACGGTACTGAAGGAAGAAGTCCAAGCTGTAACGAAGGCATTGATGAAAATCAAGGCTTCAGGAATGGATGGAATATCAATTGAGACATTTCAACAAATAGATGCAGCGATGGAAGTGCTCTCTCTCATCTATCCCAAGAAATCTGCAAGACAGCTACCTGGCCAAGTGACTGGTAGAGATCCATATTTATGCCAATCCCAAAGAAAGGTGATCCCACTGAACACAGAAAATATCAAACAATATCATTAATATCACACACCAGTAAAATTTTTTGAAGATCATTCAAAAGAAGTTGCAGCAGTGTATCAGCAGGACACGGTCAGAAATTCAAGTCAGATTTAAAAGAGGACATGTAAGCAGGGATATCATTGCTGATGTCAGATAGATCTTGACTGAAAACAGAGAACACCAGAAAGATCTTTATCTGTGTTTTATTGACTATGCAAAGGCACTGAATTGTGAGGATCATAACAAATTATGAATAACTTTTCAAAGGTTGGGAATCCCAGGACACTTAATTGTGCTCATGAGGAACCTGTACGTAGATAAAGAGGCAGTAGTTCGAACAGAAGGAGGGGACAGTGAGTGGTTTAAAGTCAGGAAAGATGTGCGTCAGCGTTGTATCCTGTCACCATACTTATTCAATCTATATGCTGAACAAATAATCTGAAAAACTGGACTATATCAAGAAGGCAGCAGCGGGATTGGAGGAAAGCTCATTAACAACCTGAGATATACAGACGACACAATCTTGCTTGCCAAAAGTAAAGAGGAGTTAAAGCACTAACTGATAAAGATCCAAGCCCACAGCCTTCAGTATGGATTACACTTCAACATAAAGAAAACAAAAATCCTCACAGCTGGACCAATAAACAACATTATGATAAAAGGAGAAAAAAATTGAAGTTGTTAAGGGTTTCCTTTTACTTGGATCCATAATTAATACCCATAGAAGTGGCAGTCAAGAAATCAAAAGACACATTGCACTGGGCAAATCTGCTGCAAAAGAGCTCTTTAAAGTATTAAAAATCAAAGAGGTCACCTTGAAGACTAAGGTGTGCCTAACCTAAGCCGTGGTGTTTTCAATCACCTCATATGCATGGGAAACCTGGAGGATGAATAAGGAAGGCCAAAGAAGAATTGATGCCTTTGAATTACGGTTTTGGCAAAGAATATTGAATATACCATGGTCTGCAGAAAGAACGAACAAATCTGTCTTGGAAGAAGTACAACTGGAATGCTCCTTAAACACAAGGACTTTGTCTCACATACTTAGGACATGTTATCAGGAGGGATGAGTCCTGGAGAAGAATGTCAAGCTTGGTAAAGTAGAGGGTCACTAAAAAAGAGGAAGCCCCTCAATGAGATGGATTGACACAGTGGCTGCAACAATAGGCTCAAGTAGAACAATGACTCTGAGGATGATGCAGGACAGGGCAGTGTTTCCTTCTGTTGTACACAGGGCCACTAGGAGTCAGAACCGACTGGGTAGCACCTAACTACAACATCACCTCCCCTAGCACCACATTCTCTGCCCTCCCTCCTTCACTGTCTCCAGTAGGTTGAACTTCCCCAGGCCCCAGACCCTTTGTACAAGATGATGCCTTAGTTATCTCCTGTGCTGCCTCAAAATTTTTGTCACTACCTCCAGAATCTAAGTGTGCCCAGATCTCCGTGAATGTTGATCTCCCCTAATACCATATCCAGGTATAGTAAGTACAACAACATGTACTTCTGCTTTGAACCCTTGTGACTCATGATTTTATCCACATTCTGGATGCCTCAGGTCCCCACTAAAATGGCAAACTCCATAATGTCAGGATATGTCCCTTCCCTGACCCTACCAGGATTGCATCTCCCAATATTTGCTCAGTCCCAGCCTAAACAGCTGCTGAATGAAGAGAAAAACTGGACCAGATTCCTGGTTCTCCCTTAGCAACTGAGTGATTCTGGGCAAACTACTTAACCTCTCTGAGCCTCTTCTCTGTGTAAGCAGAAACGCTTGTGAGGGTTAAGTAAGATCAAGGCTGTACAGGGCATCAGGGTTATCAGACCTCATGGTTCTTATCCCTCCACTCACCCCAACTATCCACAAAACTGTCTCTCACTAAAATAAAAAAAAAATAATAATTTTTTTTTTAAGACATCCTGAAAAATGATTCCATACTCGGCTTCAGGCCAGCTACCTCCGGGCGTTTCTTAGACATAGATATTAGTCACCCCTTTTCTGACTCCACAGGATTAGGGTGGGATCTGGGTATCTGTATTTTCAGCTAGCGGTTAGAACCGTAATAACAGGTGATTTGTTTTAAAATAACTGCAAATCTGAGTTTGGATTCACTTTCGAGGGTCGACTTCAGCCCTGCACTGAGTAGGTGCTCAGAAGCGAGGGCTTGTCCTGTATTCCAGCCTCCAGCAACCACATTGCTTATCGCCGACTTACCTGGAGCAACAGGCACTGCAAAGTGTCGCCACTGAGGAGGGTCGCCGCTAAGGAGGGTCGCCGCTGAGGAGAGTCGCTGTAGTGGGTCTTCCAGACTGATCTCCACAGTCAGCCTTGTACCTGAAGGCTGGTCAGTGGTTGGACCAAGGCTTGTACCCACCACCTGGAGGGTGGAGCTCTTAGCACTCCACCGTCCATGGATTGGTCGCTCCTTCCCTGAGAAAAGAGGGCTGCGCTGGGCAGTGTGGGAGAGAATGCTTGGTGGAAAGGGATCTCCCATGAGTCAGTCAAGTCTGGTGGACCCTCACAATGTTAATAAGCATGATCTCATTTACATCATTGTAATTCTATTTTATCCCATCAACCTCCTTTAATCCCATCTTTGCTGACGAGGTAACTGAAGATCTGAAAGGCTGAGTGAGTCCTATTCCTATTCTCACCCTGGTTTGTTTACCTCCGAAACCCATCAGTTTAACTGTCATATGGCAAAAAGTAATTTTCAGCACCATGCAGTACTAACAATGGCAGAACTTTACATTTCAGTTGCAGAGATCTGGGTTGAGTTTATCCCTTACTCCTTTCACCCTGGCCAAAAGCTGCAACACACCCCAGTGACTGAAATATCTTCCACTCCTAGTTTTCATAAACCCAGAACAAACCCGTTGCGGTCGTCTCTATTCCGACTCATAGCAATCCTATAAGACAGAGTAGAACTGCCCCATCGTGTTTATGAGGAGTGGCTGGTGAATTCAAACTGCCGACATTTTGGTTAGCAGTATTAGCTCTGAACCACCGTGCCACCATGGCTTCACCACTTCCCATAGAGTGCCCACTTGTACAGACCTAGAAGGCAGGTCAACCGTAGACATGCCTGACATGTGGAAAGAGAATTTTAAAGCTTGTCAGGCCAAGGACACAGTTCTACAACTGTTAGTTGTTTTTGTTCTCTGACCCAATGCCTCTAAGAAATGAAGGAGTTGGGGACAAGGAACCCTTATGAGTAAGAGAACACCCAGGCATCCCTGCTAGATGCAACAAGCACCAGGGCCAGGAAGCAGAACTGCCAGGACTGAGGTGGCCACTGATTGCCTGCTGACTCTACTTCACGTTGTATCTTCCTGGGTTGGTCAGCAGCCATTATAATTGCCCTCACTTTTCCAATACTCCTCCCTTACCTTTATCCTCTTGCATATCTCAAGCCCTATCTGAGAACTGCTTACCACCATGACCACCTCCACGGGACTATACTGCTACAGCCTCTTAAGTGATTTACTCTCATTAACTTTACCTTACCTTTATCATTCCCTACACCTTATCTTTGTTTTTTGTTTCTTTTCTTAATCGCAACTGTAATCATGCTTTTTAAAACAACGGAAGCCGTTTTCATAGCTCTTGGAAAGACACAAAAACTTCACGAAGTGTCAAAAGCCCCTAAACTGTCTGGTTGCCTCCTATTCTTGGCTCATTGTACACTGTCCTCTCCTCTGCCTCTAACTCAGCACACTGGATCCTCCTGCCTCTGGACCTTTGCAGAGGTACCTTCATTCCTCGACAGTTTGCATTCCCCATACACGTTGTTTAGGCCCTTATTTATTCCCTTTCTTTAAATCCCAGCCTAATTTCACTTCCTCTGAGTAGCAGTATATATACTCAGAAATCCTTTGAGACATTACAATTTATTTTAGGCAAATTGCTAATTAAGTGAAATCGAATTTATAATTGATTTTTAAGAATGCATCCCTATCCTTTTTTAGACTAAGTTTTTTGTTGTATTCTACCACCTGTTTGTGAAACAGATCATCCTTATAAAATATAAATTTGTGGAAATTCAGATGGAAAATTACAAGGACTGGCTAAAGTAGCACTGCTTATAGTTTGACACGTTAAATGACTGTTACGGATTGAATTGTGTTCCTCCCAATGATGAGCTGGCCTAACACCTATACTGTGATGATAATCTAATCTAATTACTTTTATAATGAAAATCAATCACCTCCCCTAATTCAATCTGACATAACGTAATCCGTCAGTCAGTTATGCTCATACCAGTGTAGAGGGAATCCTAAACCTAATTACCTTGAGTATATGAAGAGCAATGTAGACACAGAGGCCTGTGCATAGACTCCTGACACACACACACAAACACACACAGCACAAATGAATACCCGGGACTTCCTACAAAGAAGGAGGGAATGTAGCTTAGACCCTCATTTGTACTTTTAGTCTTCAGAACTCTGAGAAAATAAATATCTGTTCTTCAAAGCCACCCACTTGTAGTAATCTTGTTACAGCATCAGGGCACCTATGTGAGGAAGCCAGGCCCACATTCTCTCTGTCAAATTGTGGGCCCCTAGTAAACAAGGTCCTTGCTTTGCCACATGCTCCCACTCTGAAGTACAACACCTTTATTCATCAAACTGACAATCAAAAGATTGGCTTTAGGTGAAAAAATAATGAAAATACACAATGAACTGACAAGGGCCCTAAAACAACCAAGTAAATTTTAAATCCATCAAGACAAATTCCGTTAGATTTCAAGACCTGGAAGTAATCTTCTGTGGCTGGAGACACCATATGAGGGCCTGTGAAGTGTGTACTTTATGCAATTACCTACCATTAATATGCCATGGTAACAAAATTTGAACCATGTTGATTGAGGACTTTTGTCATTTAACTAACTGTTATACATTGTGTTCCGTCCCTCCAAAAATGTGTGTCAACTTGGGCAGACCAGGATTCCCAGTAATGTGTAATTGTCCAACATTTTTCATCTGATGTGATTTTCCTATGTTTTGTAAATCCTACTTCTATGATATTAATGAGGCAAGATTATAGGCAAAAGCGTTAATGAGGCAGGACTCCATCTACAAGATTAGGTTGTATCTTGAATCAATCACTTCTAAGATATAAATGAGAGAAACCAGCAGAGAGACAGGGGGACCTCCTACAACCAAGAATGAAGAAGTAGGAGGGGAGTGCATCCTTTGGACCCAGGATCCCTGCACTGAGAAGCTCCTAGACCAGGGGAAGATTGATGACAAGGACCATCTCCCAGAGCCGAAAGAAAAAGCATTCCCCTGGAGCCAGAACCCTGAAATTGGACTTTTCCCTCTTAGACAGGGAGAGAATAAATTTCTCTTTGTTAAAGCTATCCACTTGTGCTATTTCTGTTATAGCAGCACTAGATAACTAAGACACTCACCACGGTAAATGAAATTTGTGCATATGGAAACCATGCAAAGTGAGAATTTAGTGTGTCCATCTGTGTGGTGTATCTGGGTCTCCCCATGCCTTAACTCCACCACTGATCTTCACCATATTACTCTACTCTTAAAGTAGCTTCTAGGCTCCTTTTCCACAGAATCCTCTCCCAATTAATAAGGGATTGTTTTTACTCCATTCCATAGGGTTTAGACTTGCCACATTCAGTGATTCTTTTCCTAATGAATCTCCAAACATTCCCTTAAAATAACATCTAGTATTTCTCTCAAATGAAGACTGTTTTACAGTATATAGAAGTATCTGCTATGTTAGTGAAGTTATTGAACAACTGCTATCAGAATTGAGTTAAAATTATTACCAATTTTCATGATAATTTATTTACAAGGTTTAATTTGAGAGTTGTCATTCTAGCAGTCACTATAATATAAATTTCACTAATGCCTGATTGTATTCAAGAGTTGGGGTAAACAGTAGTTTATAACCTAGTCTTACTCCTACCCTTTGTAGTCCACGTTTAGGTAAGTGAGGCCTTACAATGAGCTTTAGATAATGGAATATGAGAGCCAACGTGTGTCCCATCCTGTGTTGGCCTTTCAGCACCAGTGCGCTATCTCCATGCTCTCCTTTTGCTACTTGTAGCAACCCTGTGATGAGCGAGGGCTTTAGATTCCTCTGTCACTTAATGGAGGAAGGCCTGAATGATTCACATTGTACTATATATGAATAAGAAATAGGTTATTCTCTTGCTAAACAATGGAGATTACCACAGCTCAGCACAGCTATCCCGATCAATGGAGGAGTTAACCTTACCTCAATGAAATGGGTTCTCCAAAACGCTCCTGGTCACTTTCCTCAAATTATAGCAATATGTAAATCAGTAAAGAGATATGAAAAGTAAAACACTATATTACAAGAAATTGTAAACAATACACGTATACGCTGTCACATATGTTGTTGTTATTGTTAGGTGCTGTCCAGTCAGTTCCAAAACATAGTGTCCCTATGTAAAACAAAACGAAACATTGCCTTGTCTTGTGACCATCCTCAAAATCGTTCTTATGCTTGAGCCCATTGTTGTAACCACTATGTCATCCCATCTCGTTGAGGGGCTTCCTCTTTTTCACTGACCCTCTACTTTACTGAGAATGATGTCCTTCTCCAGGTACTGGTACGTCCTGATAACATGTCCAAAGTATGTGGGATGAAGTCTAGCCATCCTAGCTTCTAAGGGGCTTTCTGGCTGCACTCCTTAGGAGACATATTTGTTCATTCTTCTGGCAGTCCATGTTCTATTCAATATTCTTTGCCAACGCCATATTTCAAAGGCATCAATTCTTCTTTGGTCTTCCTTATTCCTTGTCCAACTTTCATTTGCATATGAGGCAACCGAAAACACCATGGCTTGGATCAGGCGCAATTTAGTCCTTAAAGTGACATCTTTGCTTTTTAACACTTTAAAGAGGCCTTTTGCAGCAGATTTGACCAGTGGACTGCATACTTTGATTTCTTCACTGCTGCTTCCAGGGGCGTTAATTACAAAAAAAAAAAATTTTTTTATTTTTTAATTATAGAGCAGTTAAAATGATTCCTTGACAAATTATTTATCTGTTTATCATGATGTTTCTCATCAGTCCAGTTGTGATGATTTTTGTTTTCTTCAGGTTGAGGTGTAATCCATACTGAAGGCTGTAGTCTTTGATCTTCATCATTAACTGCTTCACGTCTACTTCAGTTTCAGCAAGCAAAGCTGTGTCATCTGCATATCACAGGTTGTAAATGAGTCTTCCTACAATCCTACTGCTGTGTTCTGCTTTATATGATCCGGCTTCTTGGGTTATTTGCCCAGCATACAAACGGAATAACCCTGGAGACAGTAAAACAACCCTTAAGCACACCTTTCCTAACTTTAAGCCACTCAGTATCCCATTGTTCTGTTTGAATGGCTGCCTCTTCGTCTGTTTACAGATTCTGCATGAGCATAATTAAGAGGTCCGGAATTCCCATTCTTCACAATGTTATCCATAATTTGTTACGATCCACACAGTCAAATGCCTTTGCATAGTCAATAAAAACAAGTAAACATCTCTCTGGTATTCTCTGCTTTCACCCAAGATCCATCTGACATCAGCAATAATATTCCTCATTCAATGTCCTCTTCTTAATCCAGCTTGAACTTCTGGCAGTTCTTTGTTGATGTACTGCTGCAACCGTTTTTTGAATTATCACAGCCAATTTTACTTGTGTTTGATCTTAATCATATTGTTTGATAATTTCTGCTTTCTGTTGGATCACCTTTCTTTGGAATGGGCACAAACATGGATCTCTTCCAGTCGGGTGGCCAGATAACTGTCTTCCAAATTTCTTGGTATACAAGAGTGAGAGATCTCCAGCGCTGCATCTGTTTGTTGAAACATTCTCAGTAGGTATTCTGTCAAATCCTGGAGCCTTGTTTTTTGCCAGTTACCTCAGTGCTGCTTGGACTTCTTCCTCCACTATCGTCAGGTCTTGATCATATGCTACCTCTTGAAATGGCTGAACGTCCACCAATTCTTTTTGGCTCAATAACTCTGTGTATTCCTTCCATCTTCTTTTGATGCTTCCTGGGTGGTTTAATATTTTCCCCATTCAATTCTGCTGATTGGGTGAGACACTTTTAATACCCATTAAGGGTGATACTCGGGGGGTAGATTAGAGTGGAAGGCATCTGCATCTTGGTAGATTAAATGACAAGCATCATCCTGATCTGATAAAGGAGTGCCTTGATTTACCAGAGTAAAGATTTCTCCAGCTTTGAGACCGTTTGTAGTCCCTTTCACCAAGATTTTACAAAACAAGGAACACAAATGCATTTTAAAATAATTACAATCTCTATAGTGGCTAAGGGACCAACCAAAACCCCAGGAAGAGAAACAGGCTAGAAAACCAGCTTCACACGTCCTCTGGCCTTGATGTAGGGTCCGTCTATTTGGTAGCTTTATGAATCGCTTCTAAATCTATCCAAAACTCCCCTGAAGTATTTATCCATGCACAGCAGGTTTTGTTTATGACAGCACAGACCCCTCCTGATTTTGCTAAGAAAAGGTCTAGAGAAATTGTATCATCTAAGCCACCTCCTCCAGTGAGTTTAAGGAGGTTTGCTGGGCCTTCCGTGCCTGTTCAGTGCCCAAAGCCAATAAATGAATAACGTCAGATAAATTTGTAATGGCCATTTCCATATGGTACATCTCCAGACCTGGTAGAAAACACTACACAAGCCCGTTTTCTTCCAGAACAAGGTTATACCCTTCAACCCTCATTTCTAGAGTCATGCTGTCTACTGTGAATATTTCTCTCTTATTTCAGGTATGTTTGGAAACTAATGGAGTGGTGGTTGGATGAAGTTCTGTTGGGAAAACCAAAAACTCTAAGGTACATTGTCCCACAAAATGGATTCCAGTGAGACACTGAATGGCCCAGGTCCAAGGTGAGTTCTCAGGGGCAGGGATTTCACTGGTGGAGTATGGCTTTCCACCACATAGAAAAGTATACCCTGATGGATAGATCTTCATTAGGGGTATCAAGGATACTAGCATTAAGATAGATCAAGTGCAGTGTAGTTGAAGGTCCATTACAAGAAGAGAGGAGCTGGAAATCTCGAAAAACCTATTGGTCTATTTCTACTTTAGGGCGGTATGATATAATCTCCCATTTAGTCCCTGAAGTCTGATTATAAAGTCCTGATAGTAGAAAGCAGGTACAGTAAAAGGGTATTGTACGAGGCGAGTTCTAATCGGGGCCTTTGGGGCATGATGTGTTTAAAGACAGTCAGAGATATCTCTACTTTATTGAAAAGTGGGGGCCACCATAGGGCTTAAAGGGGCCCCCTGATTGGGGTATGTGGTGACATACCCAACAGTTACTAAGAATTCTTCCCGTGGCTACAGCTTGAGACATGGTAACCAAGCCATTGGACTACCAATCCCACCCATCTAGAAGATGGGCTGGCTTCTTGCATCCTGTGACAACTACTTGAATATCTCTTCCCCTGCTAACTTCAACATCTTTTGGGAACCTCTGTTTAAACTTAACACAATAATAAGTACCTTTATCAGACAGAGTCACATTTAAGACAATTATAGAGAAACCTCAGTTTCTTTGTGTCAGCCATTGGGAGAATGTTGGGAGACTTACTTTTGACCTTCCAAACCACTGACTGCCCTCTTTCTGGAAATTCTTGGATCCGTTTAATGGGGCTTACCAGGGTCACAGAGGAGATTACACATGGAAGGGTCAGAGTATTTCCTACTTATAAAGTTAAGATTCTTCTGGATTGGAGAACCGGAGGAGCTTGATCCAGTTTCTTGGAGGCAGCATGATCCTCACCTGAAATAAAAGAAGAATGAAAGATAAAATCATCATTTTGGAGTTTTTGTGAACTTATATTTTAAGCCTTGAATAGGAGTGCAAGTATATGATGACTCTTCAGCTTCTTCACTTCTTTCTTCTTTTTCCAGAGGGCTGCCTTCATTCTTGCGTGATATACCCAAGCCACCACTCCCACTAACTTTAAGGACTAGTGGTCAGAAGAACTTCGAATGGTCCTTCCCACTTGGGGGCCAGCTGGTCTTTTGGATGTTGGTTTTTCCAATCCTTCAACATGACTTGATCTCCTGGCTGAACCCGTGGAGGGTCACCTCAGAGGGGAAGGATAGATGAGAAGAAGCATATTGATTAACGGTATTTATGACAACTCCCAGAGAGCAGACCCAGTCTCTCTTCCCTACCTCAGACATCACAGAAGTAGGGAAGTCGACCTTTTAGGAATGGTCTCTCATATATTAATTCATAAGAGCTTAACTTAAGCCGGCTTTGAGGGGCCACCCGGATTCTAAGCAGGGCAATGGGTAAAACTTGTATCCAAGTGGAGCTTGTCTCCTGGCAAAGCTTTGCCAAGGTCTTCTTCAGGGTGTGGTTCATCTTCTAAGTCTTTTCTGTTGACTGTGGCCTCCAGGAAGAATATAACTTCCAACTTATATCTAGGGCTTTACTGATCTCTTAAGTTGTGTCACAAAGGCTTCCCCATTGTCGCTTTGAATTGAAAGTAGCAAGTTGAACTGAGGGATGATTTCCTTAAGCAACGTCTTGGTCACCTCTCGAGTTTGCTCAGTCTGACTAAGGGAAAACCTCTACCATCCTGAGTAAGTATCTACAAAAACTAATAAGTACCTGAAGTTTCTAGATGGCCGGAGCATCACTGTAAAATCCATTTGCCAATATTCTGCCATGTTTGTTCCCCGGTGTCGGACTCCTGGTTCTGTCAGGTGTGGCAGTTTTCGCATTATTCTTTGCACGTAAGTGAATTCTTCTGGTGACTTCTCGTACAGCCTTGAGGAGATTTGGCCTCACCACCACCCGCTGAATCCATTCGAGACAAGCATCTCTCCCATAATGGGCGCCATGATGTAAGGCTGATACCACACCATATACTTGGGCTTCCGGCAACAGCACCTGCCCTTCAGGGCTTATTAACCAGTTGGAATGGGAAGCTGGGTGAAAACTTCACTCTCTAGCCCTCTCCATGTCTTGGGTGGTGTAGGAGGGTCAGCAGGATCTAGATGAGGTATTAGGGTCAATTCTTTTCCTACCTCACCTCCTTGCATTGCAGCCCTTTTTGCCTCTTTGTCTGCTTTCTCATTTTCCACCGCTTCAGGTGATTGCCCTTTCTGCTGTCTGGGACAGTACACCACTGCCACCTGGAGGGGATCACTGACTGTTTCCAGGAGTTTAAGAATCTCCAGCATGTGTTTTATCTTTTTGTCGGCAGCAATCAGAAGCCCCCTTTCCTTTCACAAGGCCCCATGTGAGTGGAGGGCCAGATGAGCATATTTACTGTCAGCATACACAGTTATTCGCCTCCCTGCTTCCAGCTGCAGAGCTAGCCCAAGAGCTATAAGCTCAGCCTTCTGAGCAGAAGACCCAGCAGGAAGTGGAGCTGCCTCTAAAACCTCAGTTTGGGTCACCACTGCATATCCTGCCCTGTGATGCCCCTAGTGTAGAAAGCTACTGCCATCTGTATACATTTCAATCTCCAAGTCCCTCAGGGGGACATCTTAGAGCTGTCGTCTTCTAGAAGAAACTTTAATTATTTCTAGGCAGTCATGTATGGGAGCATCTTTGGAAAGGGGCAAAAAAGTGTCAGGGTTCAAGGAGGAAACAGCCTTGAGAACCATATTTGGGTTGTCCAACAACATTGTCTGATATCAGCCCATTCAGCCTGCTGTGAGCCAGAAACCCCCCTTTTGTTCTAAGAGGGGCAAAACTGTGTGTGATGTCCTCACTATTACCTTTTGTCCAAGAGTCAACTTCTTGGCTTCTTGTAGCAGGCCACAGGTCGCGGCCACAGATTGAAGGCAAGGGGCCACCCTCAGGCCACACTGTCCAGCTATTTGGGAAAATAAGCTACTAGGCGCTTGGTCGGTCCCAGAGTTTGAGTTAATACTCCCATAGCAATTCCCTGCCTTTCATGTACGAATAGGTCAAAAGACTTTTGGAGGACAGGCAACTCCAGGGCTGGAGCTGTCATCAGTTTGTACTTAATCTTTTCAAAGTTCTGTTGACACTCTTTTGTCCATAATGAGGGCTTTTTTCCTTCTCCTTTAAAAGCGTCATATAGGGGTTTTGCCATAAGTCCACATCCTGGTATCCAGATTCAGCAAAACCCAGCCATCCCAAGAAACCTCTCAGCTGTCTCTTAGAGGTTGGAGATGTCACTTGCAGGATGGCCTCTGTCCGATCTTGAATAAGGTCCCCCTGTCCCTCGGAGATTTGAAATCCCAGATATTTTACCTGTTGTGAAACCTGAGCCTTTTTCTTGGACACCCGGTAACCACGGTTAGCCAAGTGATTTAGAACCAGAATAATATTTTGGTCAGAGTCCTCCTCAGTCTCACTTGCCGCTATGATATCATCCACATATTGCAAGACAAGAACCCTTTTTAGTTTCAATGTTCTTAGTTCCGTGGCTAGTACTTCTCCAAAAATGATGGGGGAATTTTTTAAATCCCTGAAACAAAACCTGCCATGGAAGGTGTCTCTTAGTCCCCATTTTAATGTCAGTCCATTGAAAAGCAAACGGAGGCTGAGACTCAGGGTGCAGAGCAATGCAAAAGAAAGCATCCTTTAAATCCAGTACTGAAAACCAGGCACATTGACCAGACATGGTAACCAGGAGGGTATACAGGTTTGGTACTAACAGGTGAATGTCTTCTACTATTTGGTTGATTTTTCGCAAGTCCTGAACAAACCGGTATTCTTTTATCCCTGGTTATTATACCAGCAGGATAGGAGTGTTACATGGGGACACTTTAAAAGTCCAATTTCTATATACCGGTACACCAAGGGTGCAATTCCCTCTAAGGCTTCCTTATGGAGGGGATATTCTCTCTGTTTTATGATGGGTGCCCCAGGCTTCAGGGCAATTTTAACTGGAGCAGCTGATGCAGCTTGCCCGGGTCTTTCTGATGCCCAGACCTCTGGATATACTTTCTGTTGAATGTGGGGAGGGATGCCACTAGGTGTCACTGTTTCCTCACGAAGTAGTGCCCCTTGAAGTGCATATGAGGTCTCTGGCGGAATCTGGACCCCTATTGGAGAGGGCCCAAAAGTGACCTAGGCCCCGACCTTTGACAGTAGGTCCCTTCCTAAGAGGGAAACTGGGCATTCTGGCTTATAGATAAATTCATGATATAATAATTCTTTTCTAATTTCACAATTTACTGGTTGGAGGTAGGATAGGTGACAGCTTCCCAGAGTCTCCTACCACCAGTGCAGTGCATGGACTGAGGGGAAATTCAGCCTTGTTCAGAATGGAGAAAGTTGCTCCTGTGTCTAAAATGAAGTCAATAGGACACCCTCCCACCTTTATGGTTACCTGAGGCTAATGGTGGGAGATGATAGTAAGGGCTTTAGCCCCAGGCCCCATCACTCCAAATCGTCCCTGGGTGAGCGTCCCTCCTGGTATGCTTGTAGAGTGGCAGACTACACCCAATCCTTTCCAGCCTAGAGGCATTCTCATTTCCAGTGTCCACGCTTTCTGCAGTAAGCACTGATTTGATCCCAGGGGTGGCCTTGCCCTGGGTCCTGGGCCTGTCTCCCGTTTTGCCCCTCGCCTCTTTTCCGGGTCTGAAGGGGATAAGGCAGTTGTCGGCAGGGCTGCCTTTTGCTTCGATTTTTGTTTCTCTTTTTGTTCTGCTGCTTGGTCTCTTTTATTGTAGACCTCGAAGGCAATTTCAAGCAGCTGTCCTATTAGCATCCCCAACCCTCTCTCCATCTTTTGCAGCTTTTTCCCAATGTCAGGGGCACTCTGGGAGAGGGAGTTCATATTCAAAAGCCTGGAATTATTGGGGTCCTCAGGGTCCATGTCAGTGTACTGAGGAAATGCATCTGTCACTCTCTCAAGGAAATTGGAGGGATCTTTCTTCTCTCCCTGAATGACTTCTTTGACTTTTTGTAAGATTTTAGGCTGAGGGGCCCCATTCCTCAAGCCAACAATCACGCAATCTCAAAACAGCTGAAGCCTGTGTTTCCCTACCTGATTGTTATGGTCCCAGCCTGGGTCCCCAGCAGGACTCGCTTGTATTCCTGGGACCAGGTCTCATTGGTAGGATCTAGGTCATGTAAGCTATCGACTGCTTTCCGAGCTTGTGCTAACACCATACACTGTGTTACTGAGGTTAATAAGGTGGGAAGGAGTGTTTATATGTCTGCCCAGGTAGGGTGATGAGTAGAGAAAATAGAAAGGAAGAGTTCAGCCATTCGGTTTGGATCACTCCGGTAAGGAGGAGCATAACTCTTCAGTTATATAAATCAGAAGTTGAGAACAGGGTATATGCTAACATTGGTCTCCGTGGCTGCCCTGCCACGTCTATTCCAGCTAGAACTTCTCTTAGGGGGTATTTCCCTGCCTGGATTTCTGGGGTACCCTCACTGAAAACAGTACCCTGACAGGTAGAAGAAGGGTAGACTATACCTGAAGCCAAACCTACACCATCCACTCCTGCTTCTTTCCCCTTTTTGACTCCCAGGGTCTGGCCACACTAGAATCAGGCTCGGTCATTTTACGGAGAGGGGACCCTTGCCACTCTCCTTCAGCCTGATCCTCCAGCTGAAGCGGTGCCTCCTCTGTATAGAGGAGGGGGAGCCAAAACAGTGACCAGTACCCATCTTTTGAAAAGGGGGTCCTCGCTGAGGAATCCAGAAACACCTTGGGTTTTTGCTTCCCCTGGAAAAGAACCTGGTTAGATAGGTTTAGGGTTTGGTAAAGGTACACGAAAGCTTGGATATAGGGGACGTTGTCCCACTTTTCTCTATTACAAAAGAGATCAAGTTGCAGAATCGTGTTAAAAACCAGAGACCCAAATTGTGGTCACGATTCCTGATCTCCTAATGATATTGAGGCCAAACATTATTACATAAAAGGGCCATCTTCTTAGTCATAGGTTCATAGCTATACCTCTTCTAATTTGCTAGAATGCACCCTAAGGGGGACTGAGCAGGGATGGATGAGCCTCCCACTATGTCAGGGGTTCTTTGTAAATGTTTAGTGCTTATTGACAGCTGAATTCTTTTCCTCTTAGTCTGATGATGGTTAGTTACATGGTCAACCCAGAAATCTACCTCTTTTCTAATTAGGCTTAATTCAGCCAGAACCCCCCTAATCCCTATCCTGGGTCCCCAACCTCCCATGAGATGTTCTTCTAAGACACCTTGGGTATGGTACACTTCCTTTGGCCTGTGGGATCAATTGTCACAATTAAAGAACTGAGACCAAAAATATTCACGACTCTGATGACAGGTTTTGTACAAATAGGGGTTAGCATGATGACGAAGACAATGAGAGATCTCCTCAGCTTCACATGGAAAATCCCACTGGCATGCACACAGATCACACATATACACATTAAGTTACTTGGCTGGTCATACTCTCACTCTTGGCAATCTCAACCTCCCAGACAATCTCGAGAATGACAGAGGTGATCTTGACAGCCTTAATCTCATTCACACACCCGAAAACCAACAGTCTAGAGTCACCACGAGCCCCTTTCTTCGATCCTACTCATGGGGTCAGTAATCTGAAGCGCCACTCACTCCAGAAACCAAGGGTTCAGGCTTCCCCTAAGCCTGACCTGTCTACCCTGGGCCTGAGCGCAACAGGGAGAGAAACCACAGACTCACCCCTTGGGGGTTTTCCCTAAGCCAATCTTGCTTTTACTTACGTTTTTCAGGGCGGTCAGGAACCGGTGGTGCTTTATTGTATACTGGTGTACAAGAGACAGAGGGGAGCGGCCCCTCCAAAGTCTGTCTGCCTCCTGGAGCCCAACTGGAGGGTTTTATGGGGTTAGGGCTTAGGCTTGGAGAATCTGGAGACTGTCAGTTCTCCTTTGAGATGGCCATGTTGACCACATTCCAGCATCCTGGTTTCGGTCACAAGGTGGGCCCCCATTGTCAGGTTGTCTCGTCCTAGATTGTTGTTTTGCTTCTCCGAGAGGAACATAGGTTAATTTTAACCTTTATAGAATCGTGGAGAATGGGAGACAGAAGAGAGGAAACAAACAAAAAATCACAAAATCACCCGGGTATGCAAAAGCCAGCTATACAAGCCATGCAGAAACAATGCTACAATACCCAGGATGTTAGGCCCCAACAATCTCTCTCACACTGCCCCTTTCATAGCTTCCAGCATCACAGCAACATGCAAGCCACAGCAGTATGACAAACTGACAGACGAGTGGTGGGAATCTTTTTGTAGTGTGTTTGAATAGTGTTTCAGACATTTACTGGATAATTCTTCACTTCTTGCTTTTTTGTCCTTTATTTCTCTGGAGTCATAGAGTATTGTTTGCCTTGTCTCTCATTTTATAGAAACTCTATATATGGTGAATCCTAACCTGTGATGGAAATATTTGCATTATAATGTTGCAAATATTTTTGGTGCTTTCATTTGTATTCACATTCTTATTGTCAATACATGACTTTGGAGTTCAAGGAACTAAATATAAATGAACTTCCCCGCTCAAAAATTATATATATATTTGAAATCTTCCCTAAGTATTTTCCTGCTTTTTTATGCTTAAAATTTTAATCTTGAATATTAAGACTTCGAAGTAACCCCATAGTGATCTTGTACACAGACTAATAACATGATGTGCTCGAAACTGTCAATGATTGAAAACAAAAGAAAATGCAAAAATGAAACTTCCATGACAATTTTGAAATCGCTTACACCTATTGGCTTAAATATGATAGTTGTTCAAGGATATAACATGTCAAACAGCATAATCCGGGTGTTGTTAAATGTTCGCCAAGTAGAAGAATGCAACAGACTAGATTATCACTCCTATTTCCTGGCATCCTTGACAGTCTGGGAATTTCAGGGTTTTTTTTACCTGCATAGTCAGGTTTTACACGATGGTGCCTGCCGAGAATCTCAAGTGTGTAACGGCATTTTGTAAATCATCAGTGCTTTCTTCAGCCTAGTACTCCTTCGGCTTGGGAGAATTGTGAGGCGCGAAAAGAGACTGAAGGGAACCACTGGGCAGGGTCAGGAGGGGTGGGAACTCACTGTGGTGGCCAAATGAGGTTTAAGGGTGGTGGTGGGAATGTGTGGTAGGCTGGAAGGTGGCAAAGAGCGCCTAGGTCCTACAGGATGGGAGGCGGTGGAGGAAACAAAACAAAACGCTTGGGTTCTTCAGGATGAAAAGAATTCTTGACCACAGATCGAAATCGCTGTCTTAGACGTGACTGGCTCTCCGCCCCAAGCTTCTGCGCTCAGCAGACTCCCCCCAGATTCGGACGTTGGAGCCTGGCGGGCTGTGGTTGACATCAGCTGGAAGCGAACGCTGGGCGTCTGCTTCCGGGCGTGATCGGTGGAGGCCGAGGGTCGCCTCGGATCGTCCAAGCTGCGCAGGGCGCCGGAGGCAACAGTCGAGTGTTCGGTGCTGGCGAAGGAACCGTCCTCTTCTTCCCGGGCCCAGCGCCTAGAGAGCCTCCGTGGAGAAGGCAGGGTTAGCGGGTCGGCCCTTCATTTCCTGCGACGGTTGTTGAAAAGCAAACTCTTTGCCGCGGAGTGGCTGCCGACTCACAGCGACCCTATAACACAGAGTAAACCTACTCCATAGGGTTTCCAAGAAGTGGTTAGTGGACTCCAACTGGTTGTCTTTCGATTAGTAGCCAAGGCTTAACTACTGGACCACCGGGGCCCAGGGCAGGATGCTGAACTGCTCTGAAGCCTCCCCACTGAGACTGCAGCTGCCCGGGCTGTGCCTGCTGTTTCCCAAGAGACCCAAACCAAACCCCCTGAGGTCGAGTCCATTCCGACTCATAGCGACCCTATAGGACAGAGTAGAACTGCCCCCATAGAGTTTCCAAACAGCGCATGGTGGATTCGAACAACAGACCTTTTGGTCAGCAGCCATAGCACTTAACCACTACGCCACCAGGGTTTCCCCCAAGAGATCCAGTGACCTTTTATTGGGGACACAACTGCTGTGGCTTTTGCGTCCGCGGATCCTGAAGAAGCTAAATACCTCCTTCTGGTCTTTCTGCTGCTCACCGTGGCTATAGAGGAGTTTTAGGAACATTACTCAGAGGGATCACTTCACTGAATTGGCCAAGCAATTCCAGATCAGAATAGCAAGAGGAAAAGTCAGGAAGAGAAACTTGTGTGGGAGAGAGAAAATCAGGTTCTGACCCTTTTGTGTCACAAAGACCCAGAGGTTTTGTGTCTACACTGCAAATTCTCTCTCTTGCACATCTGTATCGTAGAACACAGGCTGCCTCAGGGCGCAGGGAGCAAGGAGAACTTTTTTTTAAGAAATAGTCATGCAAAGTAAAAATGCATGAATTAAAACCATAGAAGATGGCAGAATACTAGCGGGAGAAAGAAAACTCTAGTTTTAATCAATTATACTTTGACTCAGCAAGAAACTAGATCTAATTCCAAAACCTTCAAAGGATGAATAATTTCATATTACACACAAATTAAATGAATTCCAAACAAACTTTTCATGCCATGTTTCCACACTCAAAGCCTCAATAAGATAGCAGAGATGAATCTTGAGTCACAAAAAAACATGTTGCCACCCAGTAGATTCTGATGCATAGTGACCCTAGACTCACATAGACATTACTAAATGATATTAAATGCATCCACAACAAGCATTAAAACACAAAAACATCAGGAGATTTAACCTTTTAATTAATGATTTTTACAAGCTTTGTCCACAATATTATAAACTACAAGTATTAGCAATTCATTTAAGATAAATCTGATTGTACAAGGTGAACAGCAGAGCCTAAAGTGATTAACAACAAGCAGAGCGAAGACATAAGATTTGGAAAGACACACGAAAATCTCTTCCTAAGAATCCAAAAAGGATTCTTTTAGAGTTAGGGGACAAAACATGTGGGATTCGAGAGTTGTAAAAATTCTCTTCCTATGAAACGGAGGAAGACACCATCGCAATAGGATTTATGCTGCAGAATTAACTGGCCAATTGTGATAGCTTTGCTGTGGTAATTACTTTATTCTTTGAATATAGAAACCCCAGCAGGATTGAGGTGTTTCTGAACTATAAAATGGGTGAGGATTGATATATAATTTTTTTAATAACTTTTATTAAGCTTCAAGTGAACGTTTACGAATCCAATCAGTCTGTCACATATAAGTTTACATACATCTCACTCCCTACGCCCACTTGCTCTCCCCCTCTTGAGTCAGCCCTTTCAGTCTCTCCTTTCTTGACAATTTTGCCGGCTTCCCTCTCTCTCTATCCTCCCATCCCCCCTCCAGACAAGAGTTGCCAACACAATCTCAAGTGTCCACCTGATATAATTAGCTCACTCTTCATCAGCGTCTCTCTCCCACCCGCTGACCAGTCCCTTTCATGTCTGATGAGTTGTCTTCGGGGATGGTTCCTGTCCTGTGCCAACAGAAGGTCTGGGGAGCATGGCCGCCGGGATTCCTCTAGTCTCAGTCAGACCATTAAGTTTGGTCTTTTTATGAGAATTTGGGGTCTGTATCCCACTGATCTCCTGCTCCCTCAGGGGTCCTCTGCTGTGCTCCCTGTCAGGGCAATCATCGATTGTGGCCGGGCACCAACTAGTTCTTCTGGTCTCAGGATGATGTAGGTCTCTGGTTCATGTGGCCCTTTCTGTCTCTTGGGCTCTTAGTTGTCGTGTGACCTTGGTGTTCTTCATTTTCCTTTGCTCCAGGTGGGTTGAGACCAATTGATGCATCTTAGATGGCCGCTTGTTAGCATTTAAGACCCCAGACACCACGTTTCAAAGTGGGATGCAGAATGATTTCATAATAGAATTATTTTGCCAATTGACTTAGAAGTCCCCTCAAACCATGTTCCCCAGACCCCCGCGCTTGCTCCGCTGACCTTTGAAGCATTCATTTTATCCCGGAAACTTCTCTGCTTTTGGTCCAGTCCAATTGAGCTGACCTTCCATGTATTGAGTGTTGTCTTTCCCTTCACCTAAAGCAGTTCTTATCTACCGATTAATCAATAAAAAAACCCTCTCCCCCCCCTCGATCCCCCCCTCGTAACCACAAAAGTATGTATTCTTCTCAGGTTTACTATTTCTCAAGATCTTATAATAGTGGTCTTATACAATATTTGTCCTTTTGCCTCTGACTAATTTCGCTCAGCATAATGCCTTCCAGGTTCCTCCGTGTTATGAAATGTTTCAGAGATTCGTCACCGTTCTTTATCGATGCGTAGTATTCCATTGTGTGAATATACCACAATTTATTTACCCATTCATCCGTTGATGAACACCTTGATTGCTTCCAACTTTTTGCTATTGTAAACAGAGCTGCAATAAACATGGGTGTGCATATATCTGTTTGTATGAAGGCTCCTGTATCTCTAGGGTATATTCTGAGGAGTGGGATTTCTGGGTTGTATGGTAGTTCTATTTCTAACTGTTTAAGATAACGCCAGATAGATTTCCAAAGTGGTTGTACCATTTTACATTCCCACCAGCAGTGTATAAGAGTTCCAATCTCTCCGCAGCCTCTCCAACATTTATTATTTTGTGTTTTTTGGATGGTAGTTCTATTTCTAACTGTTTAAGATAACGCCAGATAGATTTCCAAAGTGGTTGTACCATTTTACATTCCCACCAGTAGTGCATAAGAGTTCCAATCTCTCCGCAGCCTCTCCAACATTTATTATTTTGTGTTTTTTGGATTAATGCCAGCCTTGCTGGTGTGAGATGGAATCTTATCGTAGTTTTAATTTGCATTTCTCTAATGGCTAATGATCGAGAGCATTTTCTCATGTATCTGTTGGCTGCCTGATTATCTTCTTTAGTGAAATGTGTGTTCATATCCTTTGCCCACTTCTTGATTGGGTTGTTTGTCTTTTTGTGGTTGAGTTTTGACAGAATCATGCAGATTTTAGAGATCAGGCGCTGGTCAGAGATGTCATAGCTGAAAATTCTTTCCCAATCTGTAGGTGGTCTTTTTACTCTTTTGGAGAAGTCTTTAGATGAGCATAGGTGTTTGATTTTTAGGAGCTCCCAGTTATCGGGTTTCTCTTCATCATTTTTGGTAATGTTTTGTATTCTGTTTATACCTTGTATTAGGGCTCCTAGGGTTGTCCCAATTTTTTCTTCCATGATCTTTATTGTTTTAGTCTTTATGTTTAGGTCTTTGATCCACTTGGAGTTAGTTTTTGTGCATGGTGTGAGGTATGGGTCCTGTTTCATTTTTTTGCAAATGGATATCCAGTTATGCCAGCACCATTTGTTAAAAAGACTATCTTTTCCCCAATTAATTGACACTGGTCCTTTGTCAAATATCAGCTGCTCATACGTGGATGGATCTATGTCTGGGTTCTCAATTCTGTTCCATTGGTCTATGTGCCTGTTGTTGTACCAGTACCAGGCTGTTTTGACTACTGTGGCTGTGTAATAGGTTCTGAAGTCAGGTAAAGTGAGGCCTCCCACTTTCTTCTTCTTTTTCAGTAGTGCTTTGCTTATCCAGGGCTTCTTTCCCTTCCATATGAAATTGGTGATTTGTTTCTCTATCCCCTTAAAATATGACATTGGAATTTGGATCGGAAGTGCGTTAAATGTATAGATGGCTTTTGGTAGAATAGACATTTTTACTATGTTAAGTCTTCCTATCCATGAGCAGGGTATGTTTTTCCACTTAAGTATGTCCTTTTGAATTTCTTGTAGTAGAGCTTTGTAGTTTTCTTTGTATAGGTCTTTTACATCCTTGATAAGATTTATTCCTAAGTATCTTATGTTCTTGGGGGCTACTGTGAATGGTATTGATTTGGTTATTTCCTCTTCGGTGTTCTTTTTGTTGATGTAGAGGAATCCAAGTGATTTTTGTATGTTTATTTTATAACCTGAGACTCTGCCAAACTCTTCTATTAGTTTCAGTAGTTTTCTGGAGGATTCCTTAGGGTTTTCTGTGTATATAATCATGTCATCTGCAAATAGTGATAACTTTACTTCTTCCTTGCCAATCCGGATAGCTTTTATTTCTTTGTCTAGCCTAATTGCTCTGGCTAGGACTTCTAACACGATGTTGAATAAGAGCGGTGATAAAGGGCATCCTTGTCTGGTTCCCGTTCTCAAGGGAAATGCTTTCAGGTTCTCTCCATTTAGAGTGATATTGGCTGTTGGCTTTGCATAGATGCCCTTTATTATGTTGAGGAATTTTCCTTCAATTCCTATTTTGGTGAGAGTTTTTATCATAAATGGGTGTTGGACTTTGTCAAATGCCTTTTCTGCATCAATTGATAAGATCATGTGGTTTTTGTCTTTTGTTTTATTTATGTGGTGGATTACATTAATGGTTTTTCTGATATTAAACCAGCCTTGCATACCTGGTATAAATCCCACTTGATCAGGGTGTATTATTTTTTTGATGTGTTGTTGGATTCTATTGGCTAGAATTTTGTTGAGGATTTTTGCATCAATGTTCATGAGGGATATAGGTCTATAATTTTCTTTTTTTGTAATGTCTTTACCTGGTTTTGGTATCAGGGAGATGGTGGCTTCATAGAATGAGTTGGGTAGTATTCCGTCATTTTCTATGCTTTGGAATACCTTCAGAAGTAGTGGTGTTAACTCTTCTCTGAATGTTTGGTAGAACTCTGCAGTGAAGCCGTCCGGGCCAGGGCTTTTTTTTGTTGGGAGTTTTTTTGATTACCGTTTCAATCTCTTTTTTTGTTATGGGTCTATTTAGTTGTTCTACTTCTGAATGTGTTAGTTTAGGTAGGTAGTGTTTTTCCAGGAATTCATCCATTTCTTCTAGGTTTTCAAATTTGTTAGAGTACAATTTTTCATAATAATCTGAAATGATTCTTTTAATTTCATTTGGCTCTGTTGTGATGTGGTCCTTCTCTTTTCTTATTCAGGTTATTTGTTTCCTTTCCTGTATTTCTTTAGTCAGTCTAGCCAATGGTTTATCAATTTTGTTAATTTTTTCAAAGAACCAGCTTTTGGCTTTCTTAATTCTTTCAATTGTTTTTCTGTTCTCTAATTCATTTAGTTCAGCTCTAAGTTTTATTATTTGTTTTCTTCTGGTGGCTGATGGATTCTTTTGTTGCTCAGTTTCTATTTGTTCAAGTTGTAGGGACAGTTCTCTGATTTTGGCTCTTTCTTCTTTTTGTATGTGTGCATTTATCGATATAAATTGGCCTCTGAGCACTGCTTTTGCTGTGTCCCAGAGGTTTTGATAGGAAGTATTTTCATTCTCGTTGCTTTCTATGAATTTCCTTATTCCCTCCTTGCTGTCTTGTATAACCCAGTCTTTTTCAGGAGGGTATTGTTCATTTTCCAAGTATTTGATTTCTTTTCCCTAGCTTTTCTGTTATCGATCTCTAGTTTTATTGCCTTGTGGTCTGAGAAGATGCTTTGTAATATTTCGATGTTTTGGACTCTGCAAAGGTTTGTTTTATGACCTAATATGTGGTCTATTCTAGAGAATGTTCCATGTGCGCTAGGGAAAAAAGTATACTTTGCAGCAGTTGGGTGGAGAGTTCTGTATAAGTCAATGAGGTCAAGTTGGTTGATTGTTGTAATTAGATCTTCCGTGTCTCTATTGAGCTTCTTACTAGATGTCCTGTCCTTCTCCGAAAGTGGTGTGTTGAAGTCTCCTACTATAATTGTGGAGGTGTCTATCTCACTTTTCAGTTCTGTTAAAATTTGATTTATGTATCTTGCAGCCCTGTCATTGGGTGCACAAATATTTAATATGGTTATGTCTTCCTGATCAATTGTCCCTTTTATCATTATATAGTGTCCTTCTTTATCCTTTGTGGTGGATTTAAGTCTAAAGTCTATTTTGTCAGAAATTAATATTGCTACTCCTCTTCTTTTTTGCTTATTGTTTGTTTGATATACTTTTTTCCATTCTTTGAGTTTTAGTTTGTTTGTGTCTCTAAGTCTAAGGTGTGTCTCTTGTAGGCAGCATATAGATGGATCGTGTTTCTTTATCCAGTCTGTGACTCTCTGTCTCTTTATTGGTGCATTTAGTCCATTTACATTCAGGATAATTATAGATTAATAAGTTTTTAGTGCTGTCATTTTGATGCCTTTTTATGTGTGTTGTTGACAATTTCATTTTTCTGCATACTTTTTTGTGCTGAGGCGTTTTTCTTAGTAAATTGTGAGATCCTCATTTTCATAGTGTTTGACTTTATGTTAGTTGAGTCGTTACGTTTTTCTTGGCTTTTATCTTGAGTTATAGAGATGTTATACCTTTTTGTGGTTACCTTATTATTTACCCCTATTTTTCTAAGTAAAAACCTAACTTGTATTGTTCTATATCGCCTTGTATCACTCTCCATATGGCAGTTCAATGCCTCCTGTATTTAGTCCCTCTTTTTGATTATTGTGATCTTTTACCTGTTGACTTCCATGATTCCCTGTTATGTGTATTTTTTTTTAATTAATCTTAATTTGTTTGTTTTTGTGATTTCCCTATTTGAGTTGATATCAGGACGTTCTGTTTTGTGACCTTGTGTTGTGCTGATATCTGATATTATTAGTTCTCTGACCAAACAATATCCTTTAGTATTTCTTGTAGCTTTGGTTTGGTTTTTGCAAATGCTCTAAACTTGTGTTTGTCTGTAAATATCTTAATTTCGCCTTCATATTTCAGAGAGAGTTTTGCTGGATATATTATCCTTGGCTGGCAGTTTTTCTCCTTCAGTGTTCTGTATATGTCATCCCATTCCCTTCTTGCCTGCATGGTTTCTGCTGAGTAATCTGAACTTATTCTTATTGATTCTCCCTTGAAGGAAATCTTTCTTTTCTCCCTGGCTGCTTTTAAAATTTTCTGTTTATCTTTGGTTTTGGTGAGTTTGATGATAATATGTCTTGGTGTTTTTCTTTTTGAATCAATCTTAAATGGGGTTCGATGAGCATCTTGGATAGATATCCTTTCGTCTTTCATGTTGTCAGGGAAGTTTTGTGTCAGGAGTTCTTCAACTATTTTCTCTGTGTTTTCTGTCCCCCCTCCGTGTTCTGGGGCTCCAATCATCCGCAGGTTATCTTTCTTGATAGAGTCCCACATAATTCTTAGGGTTTCTTCATTTTTTTTAATTCTTTTATCTGATTTTTTTTCAGCTATGTTGGTGTTGATTCCCTGGTCCTCCAGATGTCCCAGTCTGCATTCTAATTACTCGAGTCTGCTCCTCTGACTTCCTATTGCGTTGTCTAATTCTGTAATTTTATTGTTAATCTTTTGGATGTCTACATGTTGTCTCTCTATGGATTCTTGCAACTTATTAGTTTTTCCAGTATGTTCTTGAATAATCTTTTTGAGTTCTTCAACAGTTTTATCGGTGTGTTCCTTGGCTTTTTCTGCAGTTATCCTAATTTCATTTGTGATATCTTTAAGCATTCTGTAAATTAGTTTTTTTATATTCTGTATCTGATAATTCCAGGATTGTATCTTCATTTGGGAAAGATTTTGATTCTTTTGTTTGGGGGGTTGGAGAAGCTGTCATGGTCTGCTTCCTTAAGTGGTTTGATATGGATTGTTGTCTCCGAGCCATCACTGGGAAACTAGTTTTTCCAGAAAATCCGCTAAAAAAAAATGCAGTCAGATCCCTATCAGAGTTCTCCCTCTGGCTCAGGCTATTCGGATGTTAATGAAGCCGCCTGGGGAGGGTGGGGGAGGGAACAGAGAGATAGGAGAGTAGCACCTCAGAATATAGCCAGAGTTGCTTGTCTTGCTTGGAATGACTATTATATCTGAGATTCCCACGGGCGCGTCGCCTATGTGTGCTGGCTGTGTGGAGATTGCCCCCGGGGGGTCTGGCCCGCTGGAGTCACGGTCAGATCCTCCGTTTCCAGCCCCACGCCCAGCGTCAAGGCTCCCCTACTGGGACGGTGCACTCTCGACTCCAAAATCAGTCGCTGCCTCCCGGGGACTTCTCGTCCCTCCAGCCGCGTGGTCGTGCCGCTCCCACGAACCAGGTGGGCCCCCTCCCGGGGTTAGTTCAGGTGGGTGGAGCAGCTCCCCGTGCTTGTGCCGTGACCGAGTGTCCCGGCTGGGACGCTGTTCTCCCCGCTCCAATACCAGTCGCTGCCTCCCAGGGACTTCTCCTATAGGCTGTGTCCCACGCAGCCCGCGCGACCCGGCTGGGCCCCTTCCCGGGGTTAGTTCAGGGGGTGGAGGAGCTCTCCGTGTTTATGCCGTACCTGTGTCCAGTCCAAATCCCGGCAAGATGGTTCCCCGGCTGGGACACTGCTCTTCCTGCTCCAAGACCAGTCACTGCCTCCCGGGGACTTCTCCTACTGGCTGAGTCCGACGCGGCGCGCGGAACCGGCTGGTCTCCCTCCCGGGGTTAGTTCAGGGGGGTGGAGCAGCTCTCTGTGCTTGTGCCGTACCTGACTGGTACGCTGGCTCCAGGCTCTGGAAACAATCGCTGCTTCCTCGTATTAGTTCGTTCTCTGTCTCTAAATCTGTGTTTGTTGTTCAGAGTTCGTAGATTGTTATGTATGTGATCGATTCACTTGTTTTTCCGTGTCTTTGTTGTAAGAGGGATCCGAGGTAGCCTCTGCCTAGTCCGCCATCTTGGCTCCGCTCTCTTGATATATAATTTGAATGATGGATAACATATCTATTCTTGAACTGGTATTTTTACCAAAATACTCAGGCTTCATTATCATACAGGATGTGATTTATAGTCTCTTTAAATCTATATGGTAATGGATTATGAATGATGAACTATGTGAAAACCTATTGTGTGTTTTACTCTTACTTAGGCAAGAAGCTATATAATGCGTATATCAAGCTATATAATACATAAATCAACCAGTTTATATAGTCTATAGTCAGAATGTTGTTAGGAAAATAAAACCCATACAAATCATTCAATAGAAGGAATTCAACCTGGAAACAATTACAAAAGTGTGGAAGAGCGAGAAGGGCATGTGGGATTGTGAGGCAACATGAAATTAGAACCTGCAGGAAGCTGTTACCACTTATAGGCCTAATGACGAAGAACTTACTGTTTCCAGAGCCTAGAGGCATCTGGCATTATGGTATGAGCTTCCCAGCAAGAGCTACAACCATGAAGAAGATGTAGTCACCCGCCAAGACACCCTCCAAACATTCTCTTCTCAGTTCTCTAATCTCCCAGAAAGGTTTCCCATTGGCAGAACCTAAGTAAAACTTACAATGACAGCCAGGGAAATGTAATGTGCAAGGGGCCAGTGCACTGAAGATCGGGGAAAGGATGGAAAGTCATTCTCCCAGCAAACAGCAAGTGAATGGCACATCTTTCATGTGTCTTTTTTTGGGTAGTTATCTGACAGTATGCTTCACCAAAACAAGTGAAGAAAACTATGAAAGTGGAAAAACACAGCACTCATGCAAGAAAGGAATAAAACATAAAGATAGAAGATAAAGATAATTCCTAGACTAATTGTGAAGGCCCAAAGGCCCAAATGATGGCTATGTCTCACAATCTGGAATGACCAGAAAACTTCAGTCCACACTGGGGTAAGAGGATCAAGGGCTTAGGGAGAGACTGCACCAAGAAAATAAAAAATAATTCGAATGAACAAATTACATGTTGAGTTGTTCTTCCTGAAGAATCTTAGAATCCAGCAGATGTGAGCCCAAAAAGAGATAAATATAAAAAGATGCACAGAATACACAGTAAACAAGGAAAGTCATTTCCTAATTATAGTAAAACAATTTGCATAAGCAAATGTAATAGGTATCTGATGGTTCGGCCATGAACAAATTATGTAGTCATATGAAAGTAAATACTGATTTTTTATTAACTACCCAATTGATTAACTAGTCAGTTATATATGATCATATTTTGGTGTTTGTGGGTGATACAAGAGCTCCAAAATTCTCAGGTCACTGATAGGAATTTAACACAAAATGTCTTACATTGATTGTATAACACAGTTGTGAAGCAATAGTAAAGTGACTAAAAGTATAAACCATGCCTGTGAGGAACAGGAATTTGTGGTAGGAGGGCATGGACTAAGACACGTTTTTTTCTTACAAGCCTTGTAGTATTATTGGATTTAAAAAGAAATTTCTATGTATTATTTTGATTAAAAGTAATGTCTAAAAATGAATATATAAGTCATGGGTAATGTGTGAAGCATTCAAATACAGGGTGGGAACTGGTAAGAATGAGATAAAGCCTGTAGCTTCTTTAGTCTTGTAGGTGGCACACATTTCTCTCTTTATATTCACAGGATGACCCTTTCCAGCACCCTCAATTCCCTGTCAAGCTTCGCTCCCTGCATCTCACTCCAGGTCCACCACGGGAACACACCATTACTGTGCGCATGGAGTTTCTCAGATTCCACGTAATTTATGGCAGCTCCATTCACCCACCACTCATCAAAGATCTGTGACCTTGTACACTACAGGAATCTGTAAGATGGACAGGCTGACTAAGGTGCAGGGTGTGATGAATGAAGGTGCTGGGCCTTAGAGTGGCAGCATGTGGCAAAGGAAGGACCTGGTTTACTGATGACCTGCCATTTGACTCTGCCAACCTTCTTATTTACAGACAAACTGTGGGCCTGTTCCGCAAAACACGGATTCAAACCACCTGCCATAAAGCCAATACTGAGACACGGGTGAGGTAAGCAGCCAGAGGGCTTTCTTGTATACATGTATACAAGAGACAGAGTGAAATGGGCCCCCCAAAGTCTGTCTGTCTCTCAGAGACCGACTGACTGGAAGGTTTTATAGGGTTAGACCTTAGGTTTGAAGAATCTGAAGAATGGCACTTCCCTTTTTGGGGGCACATGTTGCCTTTTTGTGGGTATTCTTAGAGGTCCCCTGATGTCATTCTGGTTTCAGTCACAAGATGGGCCCCCATTGACTAGTTGTCTCATCCCAGGTCTTGTTGATTGCTGCTCTGCTCCTCCAAGAGGAAGACAGGTTAATTTGAAACATCATCCAATCATGGAGAAAGGGAGAGGGAAGGGAGGAAACAAACCACAAATCAACAGGGTATGCAAAAACTAACTATGCAAGCCATGTAGAAACGATGTTCCAATATCCAGGACCTTAGGCCCCTACCATCTCTTTCTCACTGGCCCCTCTCAGGCCTGGCTTTCTCATATAGGTGCCTTGATGTTGTAACAGAAATACCACAGCTGGGTGGCTTTCAAGAACAGATATTTATTTTCTCACAGTTCTGAACTCTAAAAGCACAAATGAGGGCCTAAGCTACATCAACTCCTACGTAGATAGTCCCAGGTGTTTATTAGTGCTGTATGGGTTTGTGTGTGTGTGTCAGGGCCCCATATGGAGGCCTCTGTGTCTACATTGCTCTTTATGTAACTCGTGGTCATAAGGTTTAGGATCCCCGTACACTGGTAAAATTGTAACTGATTGACTGATAACATTATGTCAGATTGAATTACGGGAGGAGATTACATCACATTTTCAAAGTAATTCGATTTGATTAGATTACATCCACAGTACAGGTGTTACGCCAACACATAGTTGGGAGGAATCCAATTCAATCCATAACAGTCATTTAATGTGTCAGACTACAAGGAATTCTAGCTTAGTCACTTCCTGTAATTTATCCATCTGAATTTCTTTTTTTATATTTTATAAGGATGTGTTTTAAAAACAGGTGGTAGAACAAAAAAAATAGCCTAAAAAATGATATGAGCGCGTTTTTAAAAATCAGTTAAGAATTTGATTTCACTTAATTAGCAATTTGCTTAAAATAAATCGTAATATTTCCAAGAATTTCTTAGTATATATACTGCTTCTCATAGAAAGTGAAATTAGGCTGGGGTTTAAAGGAAGATAGGGAATAAATAAGAGATTAAACAATATGTATGGGGGATGAGAACTGTCATGGGATGAAGGTGCCTGTGCAGAAGTGCAGAGATAGGAGGTTCCAGTAGGCTGAGTTGGGGCAGAGGAGAGGACAGTGTACATTGAGCCAGAATAGGTAGCAATCAGACAGTGTGGGGGTTTTGACACCTGGTAAAGTTTTTGTTTCTTTCCAAGAGCTGTGAAAAGTGTTCGATTATTTTAAGGAGCCTGGTTATGTTGCAATTAAAGGAAAAGATAAGGTGAAGGGAATGATAAGGGTGAGCAAAATTTAATGGGCGTAAATCCCCTACTAATTACTGGCGATTGGAATGCAAGAGTTGGAAAGAAAGAAGAAGGATCAGTAGTTGGAAAATATGGCCTTGGTGATAGAAACAATGCCGGACATTGAATGATAGAACTTTGCAAGAACGACTTTTTTTTTTTTTTTAATAATTTTTATTGTGCTTTAAGTGACAGTTTACAAATCAAGTCAGTCTCTCACATATAAACTTATAAACACCTTACTACATACTCCCTCTTACTCTTCCCCTAATGAGTCAGTCTGCTCCCTCCTTCCAGTCTCTCCTTTCGTGACCATTTTGCCAGTTTCTAACCCCCTCTACCCTCCTATCTCCCCTCCAATCCATGTCTGATGAGTTGGCTTTGGGAATGGTTCCTGTCCTGGGCCAACAGAAGGTTTGGGGACCATGACCACCGGGAATCTTCTAGTCTTAGTTAGACCATTAAGTCTGGTCTTTTTATGAGAATTTTGGGTCTGCATCCCACTGTTCTCCTGCTCCTTCAGGGTTCTCTGTTGTGCTCCCAGTCAGGGCAGTCATTGCTTGTCGCGGGGCACCATCTAGTTCTTCTGGTCTCAGGATGATGTTGTCTGTAGTCCACGTGGCCCTTTCTGTCTCTTGGGTTCATAATTACCTTGTGAACTTGGTGTTCTTCATTCTCCTTTGATCCAGATGGCCGACTTCTTCATTGCAAATACCTTGTTTATACACATGTGCCTCGCCAGATGGAACACACAGAAATCAAATGGGCTACATCTGCAAAACGGGACGATGGAAAAACAATATCATCAGTCAGAAAAAGGCCGGGGGCCAACTGTGGAACAGACCATCCATTCCTCATATGCAAGTTCAAGCTGAAACTGAAGAAAATCACAGCAAGTCCACGAGAGCCAAAATATGACCTTGAGTATATCCCACCTGCATTTAGAGACCATCTGAAGAACAGATTTGATGCATTGAACACTAGTGACCAAAGACGAGACGAGTTGTGGAATGACATCAAGGACATCATACATGAAGAGAGCAAGAGGTCATTGAAAAGACAGGAAAGAAAGAAAAGACCAAGATGCATGTCAGAGGAGACTCTGAAACTTGCTCTTGAGGGTCGAGCAGCTCAAGCAAAAGGAAGAATTGATGAAGTAAAAGGACTGAACAGAAGATTTCGAAGGGCGTCTCGAGAACACAAAGTAATGCATTATAATGACATGTGCAAAGAGCTGGAGATGGAAAACCAAAAGGGAAGAACATGCTCGGTGTTTCTCAAGCTGAAAGAATTGAAGAAAAAATTCAAGCCTCGAGTTGGAATAGTGACGGATTCCATGGGGAAAATATTAAACGACGCAGGGAGCATCAAAAGAAGATGGAAGGAATGAATACACAGAGTCATTATACCAAAAAGAATTAGTCGATGTTCAACCATTTCAAGAGGTGGCATATGATCAGGAACCAATGGTACTGAAGGAAGAAGTCCAAGCTGCTCTGAAGGCACTGGCGAAAAACAAGGCTTCAAGAATTGATGGAATATCAATTGACAAGTTTCAACAAACAGATGAGCGCTGGAGGCGCTCACTCGTCTATGTCAAGAGATACGGAAGACAGCTTCCTGGTCAACTCACTGGAAGAGATCCATATTTATGCCTATTCCCAAGAAGGGTGATCCAGCCGAATGTGGAAATTGTAGACCGACACCATTAATATCACACGCAAGCAAAATTTTGCTGAAGATCATTCAGAAACGGCTGCGGCAGTGTATCGACAGTGAACCACCAGAAATTCAGGCCAGTTTCAGAAGAGGACATGGAACCAGGGATATCATTGCTGATGTCAGATGGATCCTGGCTGAAAGCAGAGAATACCAGAAGGATGTTTCCCTGTGTTCTATTGACTAGGCAAAACCATTTGGCTGTGTGGATCATAGCAAATTATGGTTAATGTGAGAAGAATGGGAAATCCAGAACACTTAATTGTGCTCAGGAGGAACTTTTACATAGATCAAGAGGCAGTTGTTTGGACAGAACAAGGCGATACTGATTGGTTTAAAGTCAGGAAAGGTGTGCATCAGGGCTGTATTCTTTCACCATACCTATTCAATCTGTATGCTGAGCAATTAATCCGAGAAGCTGGACTATATGAAGAAGAACAGGGCATCAGGATTGGAGGAAGACTCGCTAACAACCTGCGTTATGCAGATGACACAACCTTGCTGGCTGAAAATGAAGAGGACTTGAAGCCCTTACTGATGAAGATCAAAGACCACAGCCTTCAGTATGGACTGCACCTCAACATAAAGAAAACAAAAATCCTCACAACTGGGCCAATGAGCAACATCATGATAAACAGAGAAAGGATTGAAGTTGTCAAGGGTTTCATTTTACTTGGATCCACAATCAACAACCATGGAAGCAGCAGTCATCAAAAGACACGTTCCATTGGGTAAATCTGCTGCAAAGGACCTCTTTAAAGTGTTGAAGAGCAAAGATGTCACCTCGAAGACTAAGGTGCACCTGACCCAAGCCATGGTATTTTCAATTGCATCTTATGCATATAAAAGCTGGACAGTTAATAAGGAAGACTAAAGAAGAATTGTCGCCCTCGAAAAGTGCTGTTGGTGAAGAATATTGAATATATCGTGGACTGCCAAAAGAAAGAACAAATCTGTCTTAGAAGAAGTGCAGCCAGAAATGCTCCTTAGAGGCAAGGATGGCGAGACTCTTACATACTTTGGACGTGTTGTCAGAAGGGATCAGTCCCTGGAGAAGGACATCATGCTTGGCATAGTACAGGGTCAGTGAAAAAGAGGAAGATCTTCAACGAGGTGGATTAACACAGTGGCTGCAACAATGAGCTCAAGCATAACAATGATTGTAAGGATCACTCAGGACCAGGCGATGTTTCGTTCTGTTGTGCATAGGGTCGCTATGAGTCAGAATCGACTTGATGACACCTAACATCAACAACAAATCACCTACGAGGCTGTGCAGTTTAGTCCCGTGGAGGTGGCCATGGTCGTAATTGGTTCTACCATAGGCCCTGAGATGTGCGAGAGGATAAAGGTGAGGGTGGAGCACTGGACAAGTGGGCCAATTATAATAGCTGCTGACCAACCCCATGAAGATACAAAATGAACTAAAGTCAGCAGATAATCAGAGACCACCTCAGTCCTGGCAGTTCTGCTTCCTGGTCCTAGTTCTTGTTGCTTCATGCTGGCATGTTGCAGTGTTCTTTTCCTCAGAGTGTTTCCTTCTCCCCAGCTCATTAATTTCTTGGAGGCACTGGGTCAGAGAATCTAAGCAACGAACAGTTGCAAAACTGTGTCCTTGGGTTGACACGTTTTATAATTTCTCTTTCTACCTGTCAGAAATGTCCATGTTGGGCCTGCCTTCCAGGTCTGCACAAGTAGCCACTCTATGGAAAGTGCTGGAGCCATCATGGCGGAACAGCTAAAGCCATTAACCAAAATGTGGGGCGTTGGAATTCACCAGCCTGTCCTTGGAAACAGGATAGGGTAGTTCTACTCAGTCCTATAGGGGCGCTGTGAATCGGAATCGACTCGGTGGCAATGGGTTTGATTGGTTTTGGTTTATGAAAAGTAGGAGTGGAAGATACTTCAATCATTGGCGTGTGTTGCAGCTTGTGGCGAGGGTGCAAGGAGCAAGGGATAGGCTCAACCCAGATGTGTGCAGCTGAAATGTAAAATTCTGCCTTTGTTTGTACTGCAAGGTGCTGAAAAGTGCACATTGTAACATGCCAGTTAAACTGGTGAGCTCCAGAGGTAAAGAAACCAGGGTGAGAATAGGAATAGGACTCACTCAGCCTTTCGGATATTCAGTTACCTCATCAGCAAAGACGGGATTAAAGGAGGTTGATGGGATAAAACAGAATTATAATGGTGTACATGAGATCATGCTTATTAACACTACGAAGGCCCACCGGACTTGACTGACTCACAGGAGATCCCTTTCCACCAAGCATACATTCTCTCCCACACTGCCCAACCCAGCCTTCTCTTCTCAGGGGAGGAGTCCTAAGAGCTCCACCTTTCAGGTGCTGTATATATGGCTTGGTCCAATCTGTGACCAGCCTTCAGGTACAAGGCTGACTGCGGAAGTCAGTCTGGGAGACCCACTACAGGGACCCTCCTCAGCGGCGACCCTCCTCAGCGGCGACCCTCCGCGGCGGCGACCCTGGGCAGTGCCTCCTGCTCCAGGTAAACCGGCAATGAGCCTTGTGGGTGCTGGAGGCTGAAACATAGGACAAGCCCTCCCTTGTGAGCACCTACTTGGTGCAGGGCTGAGACTGACGCTCCAAAGTGAATCCAAACTCAGATCTGCAGTATTTTAAAATAAATCGCATATATGAGGGTTCTAACCGCTTGCTCAAAATACAGGTACCCACATCCCACCCTAATCCTGTGGAGTTAGAAAAGGCATGAGTAGTGTCAGCGTCTGACAAGAGCCCAAAGGTGGCTGGCCCGAAGCTGAGTGTAGAATCACCTTCCACAATGTCTCAGTGAGAAACAGTTTTGTGTATAGTTGGGGTGAGTGGAGGGTTAAGACCCATGAGGCCTGATATCCCTGATGCCCTGAACAGCCTTGATCTTACGTAGCCCTCGCACCAGTTCCTTCTGCTTATATAGGGAAGAGGCTCAGAGAGGTTAAGTAGGTTGCCCAGAGTCACTGAGTTCCAGTTTTTATTCATTCAACAGATGTTTAGGTGGGAACTGAGGAGAAACTGGGAGATGGAATCCTGGTGGTGTCAGGGAAGCCACAAGTCCTAAGTTCATGGAGTTTACCACTTTAGTGGGGACCTCAGACGTCCAAAATGTGGATAAAACCACAAGAGTTATAAGAATTCAAAGAAGAAGTACATGATGCTGTACCTACTATACCGGGCCATGGTATTAGGGGAGACCAACATTCAAGGAGGTCAGGGGAACCTTAGATCTGGAGGAAGAGACAAAGCTTTTGAGAGTTTAAGGCAGGACAAGAGATAACTAAGGTATCTTGTACAAAGTTCCTGGGGTCTGGGGGAACTCGACCTACTGGAGACAGTGACGGAAGGAGAGAGCTGCAGAGAGTTAGCCATGGAGTAGGTTCTGGCACATAGTGGCCATATGTACAACAGAAGGAAGCACTGCCCTGTCTGTGCCATGCTCACAATCATTGTTATACTTGAGTCCATTGTTGCAGCCACTGTGTCAATCTATCTCTTTGAGGGTCTTCCCCCTTTTTTTTTTTTTCCTGACTCTCTGCTTTACCAAGCTTGATGTCCTTATCCAGGTGGTGATCCCTCCTGAAAATATGTCCAAAGTATGTGACACATTATCCTCCTTCTAAGGAGCATTCTGGCTGTATTTCCAAGACAGATTTGTTTGGTCTTTTGGGAGTCCATGACGTATTCTTCTCCAACACCATAATCCACAGCTATCAATTATTCTTCAGTGTTCTGTTTCATCGTCCAGCTTTCACATGAGTATCATGTGAATAAAAACATCATGGCTTGGATCAGGTGCACCTGATACCTCAAGGTGACATCTTTGCTTTTGAACACCTTAAAGAGTTCTTTTGCAGCAGATTTTCCCAAAGCAGTGCACCTTTTAATTTCTTCACTGCTGTTTCCATGGGTTATTATAGATCCAAGTAAAATGAAATTCTTAACAACTTCAACCTTTTTGCTGTTTATCATTATGTTGTTTAGACCCATTTGTGAGGATTTTTATTTCCTTTATGTTGAGGTGAAATCCATACTGAAGGCCATGGTCTTGGATATCCATCAATAAATATTGCAAGTCCTCTTGACTTTCACCAAGCAAGGTTGTGTCATCTGCATATTGCAGGTTGTTAACAAGTCTTCCTCCAATCCTGATGCTGCGCTCTTCTTCATATATAGTCCAGTTTTTTGGATTATTTGCTCAGCATATAGATTGAAAAAGTATGGTAACCAGAGGCACACCTTTCCTGACTTTAAACTACACCGCATCCCCTTGTTCTGTTCGAAGGATTGCCTCTTGATCTGTGTACAGGTTCCTCGTGATCACAATTAAGTGTTATGGAATTCCCATTCTTTACACTGTTATCATAATTTGTTATGCTCCACACAGTCAAATGCCTTTGCATAGTCGATAAAACACAGGGAAACATCTTTCTGGTATTCTCTGCTTCCAATCAAGATAAATCTGACATCAGTAATGATATTCCTGGTTTCAGGTCCTCTTTTGGACACAGTGTGAATTTATGGCAGTTTCTTGTTGATATACTGCTACAACCTCTTTTGAATGATCTTCAACAAAATATTACTTGCTCATGATATTAATGATGTTGTTCAATAATGTCTGCATTTCGTGGGATCAATTTTCTTGGGAATAGGCATAAATATGGATCTCTTCCATTGGGTTGGCCAGGTAGCTGTCTTCCAGATTTCTTGGCATAGACCAGTGAGCACTTCCAGCACTGCATTCATTTGTTGAAACATCTCAACTGGTATTCTGTCCATTCCTGCAGCCTTGTTTTTCACCCATGCCTTTATTGCAGCTTGGACTTCTTCCTTCAGTACCATGGGTTCCTGATCATATGCTACTTCCTGAATGGGTTGAACATACACCAGTTCTTTTTGGTATAAAAAAAATAGTGACTGTATATTCCTTCCATCTTCTTTTGATGCTTCCTGTGTCATTTAATATTTTCCCCGTAGAATCTTTCAATACTGCACCTCGAGGCTTGAATTTTTTCTTCAGTTCTTTCAACATGTCAAATGCTGAGTGTGATCGTCCCTTTTAGTTTTCTACCTCCAGGTCTGTATGTATGTCATTATAATGCTTTGCTTTGTCTTCTCCAGCTGCCCTTTGGAATCTCTGTTCAGTTCTTTTACTTCATCATTTCTTCCTTTTGCTTTAGCTACTCAACGTTCAAGAGCAAGTTTCAGAGTCTCTCCTGACATCCATTTTGGCCTTTTCTTTCTTTCCTATCTTTTTAATGACCTGGGTTTCATTTGTGATGTCTTTGATGTCAATCTACAATCTGTCTGGACGTCGATTATTAGTGTTCAATGTGTCAAATCTATCCTTCATATGGTCTCCAAAGTCAGGTGGGATATACTCAGAGCTGTACTTTGGCTCTCATGTACTTGTTGTTATTTTCTTCACTTTCAACTTCAACTTGCATTTGAGCAATTGATGGTCTGTTCTGCAGTAAGCCCCTGACCTTGTTCTGACTGGTGATATTGAACTTGTCCATCACCTCATTCCACAGATACAGTTGACATGATTCCTGTATATTCCATCTGGTGAGCTCCACATTAGTATAGTCACCATTTCTATTGGTGAAGATAGGTATTTACCATGAAAAAATCATTGGTTTTGGAAAATTCTATCATGTGATCTCCCATATCATTTTTATCACCGAGGCTATATTTTTCAGCTAGCAATCCTTTTTTTTTCCAAGTTTCCCGTTCCAATCACCAGTAATTATCAATGCATCTTAATTGCATGTTGGATCAATTACAGACTGCAGAAGATGGTAAAGATCTTCAATTTCTGCATCTTTGACCTTAGTGGTTGGTGTGCAAATTTGAATAATTGACATATTAACTGGTCTTTCTTGTAGGACTATGGATATTATCTTATCACTGACAACATTGTACTTCAGGATAGATCTTGAAACGTTCTTTTTGATGATAAACAAGATGCCATTCCTTTCAAGTTGTCATCCCCAGCTTAGCAGCTATATGATTGTCCGATTCCAAATGGCCAATACTAGTCCATTTCCTACTGCCTAGGACATTGATGTTTATACATTCCACTCATTTTTTATGATTTCCAGGTTTCCTAGATTCATACTTCATACATACCACATTCTGATTATTGATGGATGTTTGCAGGTGTTTCTTCACGTTTTGAGTCTTGCCACATCAGCAAATGAAGTTCCTGAAAGCTCGACTCCATCCACACATTAAGATTGACTCAGGTTTGAGGAGTCAGCTCTTCCCCAGTCGTCTTTTGAGTGCCTTCCAACCTGAGGGGCTTATCTTCCAGCACTATATCAGACAATGTTCCGCTGCTATTCGTAAAGTTGTCACTGGCTAATTCTTCTCAGAAGCAGACCTCCAGGTCCTTCTTCCTAGTATTAGTCTGGAAGCTCAGCTGTATTCTGACCCTGTTGGTATTTGAATACCAGTTGCATAGCTTTCAGTATCACAGCAACGTGAAAGCTCCCACAGCACGACAAACTAACAGACGTGAGAGGGAACTCTACCAAAAATGATGTCCTTCTGCAGTGACTGATAACATGTCCAAAGTATGTGAGACAAAGTCTCAGCATCCTTGTTCCTAAGGAGTATTCTGGTTGTAACTCTTCTAAGACATATTTGTTAGGTTTTTTTTTTTTCCAGTCCATGGTATATTCCGTATTCTTCACCAACACTACAACTACAATTCAAAAGCATCAGTTCTTCTTTGGTCTTCCTTATTCATTGTCCAGCTTTCTCATGAATGGAGAGGTGCAGGTATAGGGAAAATACTGTGGTCTTCATGAGGACAGCAACCCTGGAACCCTTTTAAATTGGATAGTATTGTGATTACATCCCTGTGAGTAGAGGGGAGGTAGAGTTGAGGGAGGGTGCTATTGGAGGCGAGTGCAGGTGTCCGGAGGAAAGAGTTGGTGGCTCTGAGGATGTAGTGGTGGCTACACAATGTGCGTTCTCTGATAGTCTCTTCTCACCATCCACCAAGCTTCCTTTCTCTAGGGTAACAGGATGCATGTATCCTCTGCCTGTGTGTTAGGAGTCTTCTAAGTCTTTGCCATTCAGATGAGGCACAAAGAGCACGCACACACTTTCTCTTTTCAAGTTTACTGAATATGAAAAAGTAGCACACCGTTTTCATAATTGGTCATTTGTTTCTATGACTTGCTTCCTTCACCTCTTCTTAAATATAGATAGCTTTGTTCATTTTTTTTCTTTCCTTGTTTTCCTTGAATTCTTCAAGGTATACCATCTGTTTATACAATTTAGAAAATATCAATTTGCTAGATTTCCATCAAGCATAGAAAATGCTTCCTCAGTCAGATTAAAAATATTCTTCCATAATTTATTCTCATAGTCTATGGTTTTATTATTTTTGTTTATTTCTGCTTTTAATAGACATGGAAACAAACAAAAAAAAGCAAGTGTATAATGTGACAACCACCACCCAAATTAAGAAATGTAGTGTTTTCAGGACCCCCAGAAGGCCTCATGCACCTCCGAGTCACTAATTCCTTTCTCTTCTCCAAATGAAAGCGCTATTCTAATACACCATGAGGTAGTTTTGCTTGCTGTCAACTACATAATTGGCATCATGCAGTCTGTATTATTGCCTGTGTCTTTATTTCACACAACATTGTATTTGTGAGATTTATCCACTTTTTTTTGAGTAGAGTAGTTAGTGTGTTTTCTTTGCTGATATAGTCCATTTTATGAATAGGCCATAACTTAACCATTGTACTAAATAGTATTCTAAAGTCGTTTAAGCAACATACATTCTCACCAGTTGTCCATGTCTATTTTGATAATAACACATAGCTACCAACTCTTTAAATTTTAACACTTGTACTTTCACTTGAAGTCCTTACACAATCAAACCCATATTGCCTTAACCCAATCTCTGCCTAAAATGATTGAACCAATCAGACCTTTTAAAGGCTGGCCAATTTTGTCCTCTAGTCATCTCAAATAAGATTTTGGTGTGTTTACCTGGGTTCATCTTATATTGGACACCCTGAACAAAAAGCTTTATTCCCTCAGTCCTAATAGTTGGCTGAAGCTCTCCAAAGCCACATAGCCTCCATTTCAGAATCATTTTATTGCCTCTTAGTGAGAGGCACACTGTCTGAGCTTCCCATCACTTCCATGGATCTTCTCCCTACAAATCCTCACAAGATGGTAGCTTACCGATAACTTCAATGGGCAGTTGTGTCTCTCTGTGTGTGTGTATGTGTCTGTATTTGTGTTTCCCATCTTTATTTTATTTTGAAATTCAGATCTCACACATCTGTCTGTGCACCATGTGAGTTTTCAAAGTTGGCAGTGTTCTTCAAGTATATCTAGTTTAATCCAGGTTTTGATATTTACAGTTTAATATATCCAGCGATTGAGATGCTTAGATGAAAGAGAAGTAAACTTTGGTCTATTATGAATTCATTGCTGTCAGAAATATCTGCTGTGTAAGCCAAAAGCTGTCTGATGCCTTTCTTATGTCTTCCGCAAGACTGAAATGATTGATGTTGGCATTTTTATCCTCATTTACATGATTCTTTTCGAGTCAAGGATGTTAAATAAATTTCCCTAGGTTCCTCAGATGGTAGGTACACAAAGGCTGGTATCTAACTAAGACAAGAGATCTAGGACCAAGGGTTAGACCCGTCAGCCAGCCTCAGTGTACCTGATTTGGGAATAAGTGCACTGGAAGGGTGGAGACAAGAATCAGTGGCATTGAGCAGAGCCACGAAGACTTTTTTTTTAATAAAGAAATATTTTCTCATCCCCAGGAACAAATAGGCACCTTGAGGTCATGGCTGGATTCTGATCAAGAGAAGTGATTAGGTCGGCTTCATATTCTCTGAGCTGCCAAAGGCTGGAAGCCTAGTTGCTCTACTAACCTGTGATCCACAGCTGGTTGTGAAGAGAACCCCTACTGACACCACTTCTGCAACAGAGGACCAGCAACCTCACAGGATTTCATAGCTTTCACACATCCTGAGGAAAAGCCCTCTCAGTCTGAACCTTCATTCATAGCCTAATGGAGGTCATGGAAGTTCTGGCAGGAATTCGGGCAGAAGCTAACTGCCTGATCTGTATGGATTACTTTAGAGACCCCGTTACCATCAAATGTGGGCACAACTTCTGTCGCTCCTGCATCGAGCAATCCTGGGAGGATCAACAGGACTGGTTCCGATGCCCTGTGTGCCACCACCCATGGCTACAGTTGCACCTCAGGAGCAACACCCAGCTGGGAAATATAGCTGAAATTGCCAAGCTACTCCACATCACCAGGAGCAAGAGGAAGAGGGAGGAGGAGACACGCTTGTGCAAGAAGCACAATCAGGTACTGACCCACTTCTGTGAAGAAGACCTGGAAGTCCTGTGTTCCCTGTGCACTCAGCCCCCAAACCACCAGGATCACCTCGTGAGGTCCATAGAGGAGGCTGCCTCTCATCACAGGAAAAGGCTCATGAGTTACATGGAGCCCCTGAAGAAGCAAGTGGCAGACTTTCAAAAACTAATAACTTCCCAAGAGAGAGAACCATCAGAACTGAGAAAGAAGGTGGAAAAGCAAAGGAAAGAATTATTCTCTGAATTTGAGCACCTGAACAAGTTTTTAGACCGTGAGCATGAGGCAGCTCTCTCCAGGTTAGCTTATGAAGAGAAGCACATTCAACAGAAACTAAATGCGAATATAACAGCATTTTCAGAGTCCATTTCCACACTCAACAGTCTACTAAAGGAGGTGGCAGAGAAGAGTGTGATGTCAGAAGTGAAACTGCTGACAGATATTCAGAGCGTCCAGAATCGATGTGAAAGCCTCAACCCCCCAGTGCTCTATTCCTTCCAGCTAACGAAGGAAGGATGCAGCCTTCCTCCACAGTATTCGGCTCTGCAGAAAATCATACAGAAATTTAAGGAAGATGTAACCTTGGATCCTGAAACAGCACATTCAAATCTGATTGTCTCTGAAGATAAAAAGTCTGTCACATTTGTGAAGAAAACACAAAGACTTCCTCCTAATCCAAAGAGATTCAAGTTTGACCCAGTTGTCCTGGGTTGTGAAGAGTTCAGTTCTGGTAGACATTACTGGGAGGTGGAAGTGGGTGAGAAGCCTGAATGGTCTGTGGGGCTTTGTAAAGACTCCCTTTCCAGGAAGGCAAAGAGGCCCCCGGCAGGGCAGGAGAGATGCTGGGCAATTCAGCTGTGCAATGGTAACTATGTTGCACGAGGCACTTTTCCAGTCACTCTGGTGATAACAGAACAACCCAGAGGGATTGGCATTTATCTGGACTATGAACTGGGTGAGATTTCGTTTTACAGTTTGAATGATAGATCTCATATCTATTCTTTCACTAATAGATTTTCTGAAATTCTGAAGACTTATTTCTGTATTGGACGTGATTCTCAACCTCTCACAATCTGTGCTTTCAGAGATTATGAATGATAAACTATCTGGGAAACTGTCACATTGCTTGATTTTCTTCCTGCAATTTATGGTAGCATGTCATACAACTATCAGTGAATATGGTACTGAATTTTTTTTCTTTTTCATGTGCTGCTATGACTTTAACACGAGGAAAGTTGTTTTATCTCCTGTAATGACCAGTAACCAGAGTGTGATTATTACAATATTAATTGATTTTCCTGTAATTGCCCCCCCTATGGTTTGGTTTGGTTCCTCTTTTTACCCTATAAGAATACTTGTAGGGTAAAACTGCCCAGGACTACCTGGTTCCATTTTCTGTGTGCTATGTGGTTCCTCCATTGCAATTGTTTAAAATTCTTAATAAACCTCTCGGTTTTAAATTGAAACAGCATTCCAGTTTTTCTCTACAACACCATTTTATGCTGATGAGCAACAACATAAAGCTCTTGAAAGAGTACATCCCAAGGCAAGGCAAAACACACACAAACTAGTAGCTAAATGATTCCAAGATGTTTCAGTCAGGTCGACCCATTTAAGATATCCAGAGTTGTCCTTGAGATCCAGTCCAAGAACCCTTGTTCAAAACCTGGACAAGTAACCCATGCCCCCAAAACCTGGGACAAGTAAACTCTTGCCCTCAAACCAGGGAAAAATAAACCCTTCCGTCCAAACTTCAGCAAGTATTTTCTGAGCCCTCTCCCAAGATCAAACCTAACATCTTTTATTGAACTCACCTTGATATCCCTTGAAACCGGTCCAGGTAATGTATTCAGATAACACAAATGATAACACTCCCTACAAACCCTGAGCACCACACAAAAACTCCCAAAAGTGGAAAGAAAAGGACAGGGCAGATGGAAATCCAGTTTCCCAAACAGACAACGTGAAAGGGTAACTTGCCAAGGAAAAGATATTCCTAACTGTTCAGTTATAAACTTAGAGAGTTCAACACAAAAGGGGTAGAACTTGAACCCAGGAGATTTATACCAAGTTCCCAAGCCATGATGAGGAAACAGTTGGATGCATATGTGGCCCATGTCTGGAATCAATTATTATGCCTCATTCACAAGGTAGAGCACTTGGTGACTTTTTTCTGGGTCCAACTTCTGACTTTACTCTGTAAAAAAATAATCAAAACTCACCAAAATTTGAACATAAGGTTTATTCTGAGAAAGTACTTTATAAGCATATAAGCAGGACATTTTGATTCTAGGAAAAGAAAATGACTCAAATAAATTAGGCACAATGGGGCTTATAAGAAGACGAGGAGGGAGAAACATAGATCAGCCACTGGTTAATCTTAACATGGTTGATTGAACATTGCCTTCTGCATTCACTGAGGATGAGAAGGTACCAATTTATTTCTGGCCTGGCTGCTAATAATCTGGCCCTCCACACATCCGCAGCCACGAAGCCCTTTGAGATCTAAATTAGGAGGTAATAATTGTGTGGACTATTTTTTTCTAACAGGATAAAACAGATTTACATTGCTGCAGAAGATTTTCTGGCAGGGTTTTATGGTTAATATTTGATTGCACAGATAAGAAAAACTTTGAAATCAAAGTTAGATGTCTCTTATTAAGTTTCCTATTCAACGTTAGTAAAGACTCCAGATTCCACCCTAAATGTCATTTGGTGACCACGCTGAACCCCGGTACCTCCTGCTCCAGCCTTTGCAGACTCCTTCAGTCTTTTTCTCTCACCTCCCTCTCACCCAAACTGAGGGAGCAATAGATTGAGGAAAGTGCACAGGTTTTAGAATGAGCCACTGCAGAGTCAAGATTGAAGACTCCATCGTGAAGAATTCTAGGAGCCCACGGAAGGTTACTACAGCTCCCAGACTGGCAGGGAAACCGGAAACGATGGAAATAATCCCATCAGCTGCAGTCATCTAACTGTGATCATTTATCAAAAACCTAATTACACTGTCTGGCACATTTTGTTCCTGAACAACTAGCATATCCTAGGCCAATAAATGAGACATTTCAAAATGGATTTGTGATTTTTACCCTGGCTTTTTCATTGTTTTTAATCTGCCAATTATTGTCGCTTCAAGTATCAGTCACTGTTGGAGCTCAGTATGAAGCTACTTCTGATTCTTAATATTCCGTTTTTCTCATACACAAGTTTTAATTCCAGGTTGAACGCTGGAGCATTAACACACACACACACACACACACACACATACACACACAAACAGTGAAAGTATTTGGGCAGAGTTCAAATATATATTTCATTTTTGAATGAGGAAGACCATTTGCATACATTGCCTTACTCTTCAAAGCCACATACTGACAATGAAAATACGAATATAAATGGAAGTGCCAAAATATTTCAAACATTATACTGCAAAGGATTCTGTAACAGATTGTGGTTTATCACCTATACTGTTTCTATAGAGATTAACCATCAGAGATAAGGGAACCAATCATGAATGACTCAAAAGCATTAATGGACGCAAAGACAGAAAGTACTGCCCAATAAATATTTGAAACACTATTGAAAAACACCACAAATATGGAGGTTGCAAGTGTGAGGTTGTCATGAACAGATTTTTAAAAATTGAGCATATCCCTTGCTGGGGGATTAGAGATGTGGTGGCCCATCTGCACTCTTCTTGGTTTGAAGGAGACCTGGGATAACATTTTGGAAGCAATCAAGCAATAATTTTCCATACTTAAATTGGATTTTGTCATTATACCAGTACTTCCACTCAGAATAAATTCTGTGTCTTATGAATACTACTAGAAATCATCCGAATCCCCATTCTGATTTCCAAAATTTGAAACAAAGTGAAAGCCTACATTCAGGTGTACAGTTGGATAAATTATGATATATGTGTACAATGGGCTGTCATGCAGCTGTTTAAGAGGTAATGTAGCAATAAATGTACTGGTTGATTGATAAATATATTTATTCCAAAATAAATTCTATGGGAAAAAAATAATATAATGGCTCAAACATCATTAGAGAGAACTTCCATGAACAGTTTGTAGAAAACTCAGCACTTTCTGTCACTCTCTATGCCCTAGTACAACTTAATCTTTTTTGTTTGTTTACATCATTCATTACCTTTTAATAAATACTTAGTGCCTTGCACTAAGTACTCGAGAAATATTTGTTTTTAACATAAATATGTTAATAGTGAGTGTACAGTATAAAATTAGAAATGTTTAAAAATAAAATATCATGGATTTGAGATGACACACGGAGCATTTCTTCCTTTGTTTAATTTATATTGTTTTTAGTTCAGCCTTATGCGTTATTATTTTTATTAAAAGGGAGGTATTGCCACTTTTGGAAAATATTTTTTATGATGAAAAAATGACACATCATATGTTACTAATTGCAGGCAATAGCAGTTTAAAGGAAAGGAGACAATTTGTGTGAAATAATTTCTCAAAACCTCAAACAAGAATGCCTGTTGTTGCTATTGTTAGGTGCTGTTTTGTTGGTTATGACTCTATGTACCACAGAATGAAACTCTGCCCCATCCAGCGCCATCCTTACAATCGGTGTTATGCTCGAGCCCATTGTTGCAGCCACTGTGTCAATTCATCTCATTGAGGGTCTTCCTCTTTTCTGCTGATGCTGCACTTTACCAAGCATGATGTCCTTCTCCAGGGGCTGATTCCTCCTGCCGACATGTCCAAATTATGTAAGACACAGTCTCCCCATCCTTGCTTCTAAGGAGCATTCTGGTTGTACATCGTCCAAGACAGATTTGTTTGTTCTTTTGGCATTCCATTGTATATCCAATATTCTTCACCAGCACCACAATTCAAAGGCATCAATTCTTCTTCGGTCTTCCCTATTCATTATCCAGCTTCCACATGCATATGATGTGATTGAAAATACCATGGCTTGGATCGGTAACACCTTAGTGTTCAAGGAGATTGAATGATAGAATTTTGCAAGACCAATGACTTCTTCATTGCAAATACCTTCTTTCACCAACATAAACAGTGACTATACACATGGACCTGGCCAGATGGAATACACAGGAATGAAATCGACTACATCTGTGGAAAGAGACAATGGAAAAGCTCAATATCATCAGTCGGTACAAGGCCAGGGGCCGGCTGTGGAACAGACCATCAACTGCTCATATACAAGTTCAAGTCAAAACTGAAGAAAATCAGACCAAGTCCACGAGAGCGAAAATACAATGTTGAGTATATCCCACCTGAATTTAGAGACCATTTCAAGAATAGATTTGGCACGTTGAATGCTAATGACTGAAAACCGGACAAGGAATGACATCAAGGTCATCATACATGAAGAAAGCAAGAAGTCATTGAAAAGACAGAAAAGAAAAGAATGCCTAGAGATACCCAAATGCCTGAAAGTATAATATTGGCAATGTAAATCATGTTTACATCTAGGTGATGGGATTAAGTGTGTTATGCCCCCTGTTTGGTATTTTTCTGTTTTCCAGTATTTCTCCCTGACTGAGTAACAATAAATTCGGGGAGAATGCTTGGTGGCTGCAACAAGGCATTGGTGCCTGTTGTAGGCTCTCTAGTAAGTTTCTCCTTAGTACAAAACCCAGTGCCGTCGAGTCGATTCTGACTCAGAGTCCTTGAAATAGCAAACACTGGAGTAAAACAAACAAAACCAGTAAAGCCTATGTTATGAATTGAATTGCATCCCCCAAAAAACATGTGTATCAACTTGGTTAGTATTCTGTGGTGGTCCTCCATTTTGTGATTGTAATTTTATGTGAAAAGGATTAGGATGGGATTGTAACACGTTTACTAGGTGGCATCCCTGACCCAATGTAAAGGGGGTTTCCCTGGGGTGTGGCCTGTACCACCTTTTATCTCTCAAGATATAAATGGAAAGGGAAGCAAGCAGAGAGTTGGGGCCTGATACCAGCAAAGAATAAGCGTCAGGAAGCAGAGCATGTCCTTTGGACTTGAGGTTCCTGAGCCGAAATACTCCCAGACAAAGGGAAGACACTTGACAATGACCTTCCCCCAGAGCCGACAGGGAAAGAAAGCCTTCCCCTGGAGCTGGAGTCCTGAATTCAGACATTTAGCCTACTGGACTGTGAAAGAACAAACTTCTCTTTGTTAAAAGGAAAAGGCTCACACAGTTTTAGAGGTTGAACATTCTAAGTCCACAGGTCAGGCTGGAGGCTTTTCCTGATTCACATAGCCAGGGGCTGGCTGCGGAAAAGACCATCGGTTGCTCCAAGACAAGCTCATGTGGAAGAAGAAAATTAGAGCAAGTCCACAAGAAGCAAAGTACGACTTTGAGTGTATCTCACCTGAATTTTGGGACTATCTCAAGAACATATTTGACACAGAAGACCAGAGGAGTGGTGAGTCACATCAAGGACATTGTGCATGAAGAAAGCAAAGGTCATTTAAAAAAATACAAAAAGAATAGACAAAAATGGATGTTAAAAGAGACTCTGAAACTTGCTCTGGAACTTAGAGTGACTAAATTGAGTATAAAAATGATGAAGTAAAAGAGTTGAACACAAAATTTCAAAGGGGAGCTTGAGAAGCAAAGTAAAATATTACCGTGAAATGTAAGACCTGGAGGTATAAAATAAAAAGAGAAGAACACACTGAAAGTTAATCAAGCTGAAATAACTTAAAAAAAAAAATCAAGCCCTGAGTTGCAATATTTAAGAATTCTCTGGGAAAAATATTGAATCACCCTGGAAGCCTCAAAAAAAGATGGAATGAATACACAGAGTCACCATACCAAAAAGAATTGGTGGATGTGCAGCCACTTCAGGAGATAGCATAAGATCAACACCTGATGGTCCCGAAGAAAGAATTCCAAGCAACACTGAAGGAACTGCCAAAAAACAGGGTTCCAAGATTTGACAGAATACCAACTGAGATATTTCAACAAACAGTGCCGGAGGCGCTCACTCGTGTATACCAAGAAATTAGGAAGACAGTAATCTGGCCAACTGACTGAAAGACATCCATATTTGTGCCCATTTCAAAGAAAGGTGATCCAACAGAATGCAGAAATTATTGAACAATATGATTAATATCACACATACTTTGGACATGTTTCCAGAACCTGGAGAAGGACCTCCTTCTCCGTAAAGTAGAGGGTCAAGACCCTCAACGAAATGGGCTGACAAAGTGGCTGCAACAATGTGCTCAAGCATAACAATGATTGTGATGATGGCATAGGACTGGGCAGTGTTTCATTTTGTTGTACATCGGGTCGCTATGTTTTGGAACTGACTCTCCAGCACCTAACAACTACAACAACATACCCATGACAGCCTATATGTGCATTATTTACAATTTCATGTAGTAAAGTGTTTTACTTTTCATATCTCTTTAGTATTTTGCACATTGCTATAATTTGAGGAAAGTGACCAGGAGAGTTTTGGAGAACCCATTTCATTGATGTAAGAGTAACTCCTCTATTGATCAGGATAGCTGTGGTGAGCTGTGGTAATCTCCATTGTTTAGCAAGAAAATACCTCTTTTTTTTCATACATAGTATAATGTGAATCATCAGGGCTTTCCTCCCTTTAGTGGCCCAGGAATCTAAAGCCTTCACTCATCACAGGGTCACAACAAGTAGCAAAAGGAGAGCACAGAGCTAGCACACTATGCTGAAGGATGGGACACACATTAGTTCTCATATTCCATTATCTAAACCTAATTGGAAGGCCCTACTTATGTACAAGCGGGCTGGAAAAAGTAGAAGTAACACTAGGTGAAAAACTACTGTTTGCTCCAATTCTTGAATACAATCAGAAATTAGTGAAATTTATATTATACCGAGTGCTAGAATGATGACTATCAAATTAGAATGTATAAATAAATTAACATCGAAATTGGTAATAATCTTAACTGAATTCTGATAGCACTTGTCTTAGTCATCTAGTGCTGCCATAACAGAAATACCCCAAGTGGATAGCTTTAACAAAGAGAAATTAATTTTCTCGCGGTCTAGTAGGTTACAAGTCCAAATTCAGGTCGTCAGCTCCAGGGTAAGGCTTTCTTTTTCTGTAGGCTCTGGAGGAAGGCTTCCTCTGGTCGAGGAGCTTCTCAGGTGGAGGGACCCCGTGTCCAAAGGACACACTCTGCTCCTGGTGCTGCTTTCTTGGTGGTATGAGGTCCCCCTGTCTCTCTGCTTGCTTCTATCTTTTATATCTCAAGAGACTGCTTCAAGACACAATTCAATCCTGTAGCTTGAGTCCTGCCTCACTAACACAACTGCCACCCATCCTCCCTCATTAACATCAGAGAGGCAGGATTTACAACATACTGGAAAATCACACAATACCGGGAATCATGGCCCAGCCCAATTGATACACATATTTGGGGGGGGCATAATTCAACCCATGACAGCAGTTGTGCAATAACTTCACTAACATATAGCAGATACTTCTATATGTCTTAAAACATTCTTGGAGAAATACTAAATGTTATTATAATGAAATATTTCATGATTCATCAGGAAAAGAATTACTGAATGTGGCAAGTTTAAATCCTATGGAATGGATCAAAAAGAATCCCTTATTAATTGAGAAAGACTTCTGTGGAAAAGGAGCCTAGAAACTAATAAGTAGAATAACATGGTGAAGGCCAGTGGTGGGGTTAAGGCATGGTTCGACCCATATAAAACACACAGACGCCCGCAGTAATTTCTCACTTTGCATGGTTCCCATATACACAAAGTTCAGCTACCATGGTTCGTGTCTTAGTTATCTTGTGCTCCTATAACTGAAATACAGTGGATATCATTAACAAAGAGAAATTTATTCTGTCTGTCTAAGAGGCTAAAAGTCCAATTTCCAGGTGTCAGCTCCAGGGGAAGGCTTTCTCTGTCGACTGTGGGGGGGAGGTCCTTGTCATCAATCTTCCCCTGGTCTAGGAGCTTCTCAGCGCAGTCATTCTGGGTCCAAAGGATGCACTCCCCTCTTGGTTCCTCATTCCTGGTTGTAGGAGGTCCCCCTGTCTCTCGGCTGGTTTCTCTTGTTTATTTCTCAAAAGAGATTGAATCAAGATACAACCTAATCTTGTAGATGGAGTTCTGCCTCATTAACATAATTGCCTATAATCCTACCTCATTAACATCGTAGAGGTAGGATTTACAACACATAGGAAAATCACATCAGATGACAAAACGGTGGACAGCCACACAATATGGGGGATAGTGGCCTGGCCAATTTGACACACATTTTGTGGGGGACACAATTCAATGTTTAACAGTCAGTTAAATGACAAAAGTCCACCATCAACACGGTTCAAATTTTGTCATCATGGTATATTAATGGTAGATAGTTGCATAAAGGGTATACTTTACAGGCCCACATGAGACGTCTCTAGCCACGGAAGATTACTCCCAGGTCTTGAAATCTAATGGAATTTGTCTTGCTGAATTTAAAATTTACTTGGTTTTTGGGGGACCTTGGGAGTTCATTGTGTATTTTCATTATTAGCGCACCCAAGGCAAATCTTTTGATTGTTAGTTTACCCCTTCTTCCTTAGTCTTTCCTCTCATTCTCTCCCCAAAGATGCCCACACTAATGTACTTCATAAAGTAAGATACATGGACCCTTCCAGGTGCTAGGGCCTTTGACGTGAGATGCACACTCCCTTTCTTCATGGACTCAGAGTCTCCTATAAGATAACTAGTAAAACCATATATGGTTTGTTTCTGCCTCACATGGGTGGCAGATTCAGGTGAGAGTATAAGAAACAGCCCTTACATTTTCCAGAAAATATAACTCTGACTTGTGTTCTGTCACACCTTTTGAAGTTTATAAGGTAGGATACCTGAGGGATAGTGATGAGGGAAATTTCTGTGAATCTTCACAGGTTCCCACAGCCTGAAATCAGGGGTAGGACTGCCTCTAACCTTCAGAAAAAAAGAAAAAGAAAAAAGAAATCCCCCTAGGGAGCCCCACTGCAGAGCTCTGCATTGCCTCCCTGTGTGGGAGACAGAATATCTGGTGGCTGTGATTTGCTTTTGAGTTCTAGAGTGGGACTTACCAGGGTTGTAACTCACACTCCCTCTCTTAACTTCTCTGGTCCACAATTTTCTCATTTATAAATTGGGAACCATAATCACTGACGGAATTGAGTGAGATGAAGCGTGTAGCTTCTTTAGTCTTGTGGGAGGCATACATTCATCTCATTATATTCACAGGACAACCCTCTCCAGCACCCTCCATTCCCAGTGAAGCTTTACTCCCTGCCTCTCGTTGGGGGTCCACCATGGGAACACACTATTACTGTATGCATGGAGTTCCTTAGATTCCCCATAATTTAGGGTAGCTCCATTTACCCACCACTCCTCAAAGATCTGTGACCTTGCATACCACAGGAATCTGTGAGATGGACAGGCTGAGTATGGTGTGGGTCGTGATGAATAAAGGTGCTGGACCTTAGAGTGGCAGCAAGTGGCAAAGTAAGGACCTGGTTAACTGAGGACCTACCATTTGACTCTGCTAAGCTTCCTATCTGCAGATAGACTGTGGGCCTGACTTCCTCATATGGGCCCCTTGATGCTGTAACAGCAATACCACAACTGGATGGCTTTCAAGAACAAATGTTTATTTATTTTCTCACAGTTCTGAAGACTAAAGTAAAAATGAGGGTCTAAGCTACATGAACTCCTTCTTTGTAGGTAGGCCCAGTTGCTGTATGTTTCTGTGTATACATTAGGAGTCCATGTGGAGGCCTCTGTGTCTACATTGCTCTTCATGTAACTCATGCTAATTAGGTTTAGGATCCCCCTACACTGGTATGACTGTAACTGATTGATAACATTATGTTAGATTGAATTCTGAGAGGTGATTACACTACATTATCAAAGTAATTAGATTAGACTAGATTACAACCACAGTATAGGTGTTACTCCAACACATAATTGGGAGGAACACAATTGAACCCATAAAAGCCATTTAATGTGTCAAACTACAAGGACTTTAATCAGTCCTTGAAATTTATCCATCTGAATTTCCACAAATTAATATTTAAAAGGATAATCTGTTCTACAAACAGCTGGTAGACTAGAACAAAAAATTTAGTCTAAAAAAGATATAAGTGCATTTTAAAAAATGAATTATGAATTTGATCTCACATAATTAGCAATTTGTTTAAAATAAATTATAATGTTTCAAAGACTTTCTGAGTATATATACCGCTACTCATAGAAAGTGAAATTCAGCTGGGATTTAAAGAAAGATAGGGAATAAGTAAGAAATTAAACAATGTGTATTTTTTTTTTATTTTTTTTTTTTATGGTGGATGAGAACTGTCATGGGATGAAGGTGCCTGTGCAAAGGTCCAGAGGCAGGAGAATCCAGTGTGCTGAGTTAGAGGCAGAGGACAGGACAGTGTACACTGAGCCAGAATAGGTGGCAACCAGACAGTGTAGGGGCTTTTGACACGTGGTAGTTTTTGCTTCTTTCAAAGAGCTAAGGAAACTGCTCAATTCTTTTAAGTAGCCTGGTTATGTTGCAATAAAAAAAAAAGAAGGTATAGGGAATGATAAGGGGTGAGGTAAAACTAATGGGAATAAGTCACCTAAGAAGCTGTGCAGTTTAGTCCTGTGGAGGTGGCCATGGTCGTAACTGGTTCTAAGATAGGGCCTGAAATGTGCAAGAGGATAAAGGTGAGGGTGGAGCATTGGAAAAGTGGGGGCAATTATAATGGCTGCTGACCAATCCACGAAGACACAACGTGAACTAGAGTCAGCAGATAATCAGAGGCGTCCTCAGTCCTGGCAGTTCTGTTTCCTGGCCCTGGTGCTTGTTGCTTCATGCTGGCATATCCCGGTGTTCTTTTCCTCCTAAGGGTTCCTTCTCCAGCAGTTCCTTCATTTTTAGGAGGCTTTGGGTCAGAGAACCTAAACATCCAACAGTTGCAAAACTGTGTCCTTGGCTTGACATGTTTTATAATTTCTCATTCTACATGTCAGGCATGTCCATGGTTGGCTTGCCTTCTAGGTCTGTCCAAGTGGCCACTCTATGGAAAGTGGTGGAGCCATGGTGGCGAAGTGGTTCAGAGCTAAGGCTGCTAAACAAAATGTCAGCAGCTGGAATTCACCAGCCACTCCTTGGAAACACGATGGGGCAGATCTACTCAGTCCTGTAGGGTCGCTATGAGTCCGAATCAACTCCACGGCAATGGGTTTGGCTTGATTTTGGTTTATGAAAAGTAGGAGTGGAAGACTCTTCGATCACTGGAATGTGTTGCAGCTTCTGGTGAGGGTGCAAGTAGTAAGGGATAGACTTAACCCAGATGTGTGCAACTGAAATGTAAAATTCTGCCTTTCCTTGTACTGCATGGTGCTGAAAATTGCATACTGTAACATGAGGGTTAAACTGGTGGGTTCCAGAGGTGAACAAATCAGGGTCAGAATAGGAATAGGACTCATTCAGCCTTTCAGATCTTCAGTTACTTCATCAGCAAAGATGGGATTAAAGGAGGTTGATGGGATAAAACAGAATTACAATGCTGTAAATGAGATCATGCTTATTAGCACTGCGAGGGCCCACCTGACTTGATTGTCTCAGGGGAGATCGGTTTCCACCAAACAAACATTCTCTCCCACACTGCCCAACCCAGCCCTCTCTTCTCATGGGAAAAGCGACCCAACCATGGAGGGCGGAGTGCTAAGAGCTCCACCCTGCAGGTGGTGTATATATTGCCTTGGTCCAACCACTGACCAGCCTTCAGTTACAAGCCTGACTGTGGAGATCAGTCTGGGAGATCCACCACAGCGACCCTCCTCAGCAGCGACCCTCCTCAGTGGCAACCCGCCTCAGCGGCGACGCTCCTCAGCCACGACCCTCCTCAGCCGCGACCCTCCGCAGTGTCTACTGCTCCAGGTAAGCCGGCGATGAGCCTTGTGGTTGCTGGAGGCTGAGACATAGGACAAGCCCTGGATTCTGAGCACCTACTTGGTGCAGAGCTTAGATGGACCCTCGAAAATGAATCCAAACTCGTGTTTGCAATATTTCAAAACAAGTCACATATATGAGGGTTCTTTTTAACCGCTTGCTGAAAATAGATACCCAGATTCCACCCTAATACTATGGAGTCAGAAAAGGGGTGGCTAATAGATATTAGTCAAATGACAATATTAGTCGAATGACAAATGTCCAGATACGGCTGGCCTGAAGTCGAGTATGGAATCACCTCCAGAATGTCTCAGTGAGAGAGGGTTTGGTGTATAGTTGGGGTGAGTGGAGGGATAAGAACCATGAAGCCTGATATCCCTGATGCCTTGATCGTACTTACCCCTCACAAGAGGTCCTTCTGCTTACATAGGGAAGATGCTCAGAGACATTAAGTAGTTTGCCCAGAGTCACTCAGCTCCTAAGGGAGAACCAGGAACCTGGTCCAGTTTTTATTCATTCAACAGCTGGAACTGAGGAGATGCTAGGAGATGCAATCCTGGTGGTGTCAGGGAAGGGACAAGTCCTAAATTCATGGGGTTTACCATTTTAGCGGGGACCTCAGACCTCCAAAATGTGGATGAAATCACAAGAGTCCAAAGCAAAAGTGTATGATGCTGTACTTGCTATACCCAGACATGGTATTAGGGGAGCCCAACATCCAAGGAGGTCAGGGGAAGCTTAGATCTGGAGGAAGTGACTAAGCTTTTGAGAGCTAAAGGCAGGACAGGAGATAACTAAGACATCATCTTGTACAAAGTTGCTGGGGCCTGGGGGAGCTCAGCCTCCTGGAGACAGTGAAGGAAGGAGAGAGCTGCAGAGAGTGTGGTGCTAGGAGAGGTGCTGTTGTGGTTTTAGGTGCTGTAGAATAGGTTCTGGCTCATAGTGGCCATACGTACAACTGAACAAACTGCTGCCCTGTCTGCACCATTCTCACAATCATTGTTATACTGGAGCCCATTGTTGCAGCTACTGTGTCAGTCCATCTTGTTGAGGGCCTTCAACTTTTTTCGCTGACCCTCTACCAAACTTGATGTCCTTATCCAGGGACTGATCCCTCCCGATAATATGTCCAAAGTATGTGAGATGGAATCCTTGCTTCTAAGGGGCATTCTGGTGTACTTTCAAGACAGATTTGTTTGCTCTTTTGGCAGTCTAGGGTATATTTGGTATCTTCTCTACCATAATTCAAAGTATCAATTCTTCAGTCTTCCTTATTCATCACCCAGCTTTCCCATGGATATGACGTGATTGAAAACATCATGGCTTGGGTCAGGTGCACCCTAGTCTCCAAGGTGGCATCTTTATTTTTTAGCACCTTAAAGGGTTCTTTTGCAGCAGATTTTCCCAAAACAATGGGCCTTTTAATTTCTTGACTGCAGCTTCCATGGGTATTGATTATGGATCCAAGTAAAATGAAATCCTTGACAACTTCAATCTTTTTGCTCTTTATCATAATATCATTTACTGATCCAGTTGTGAGGATTTTTATTTTCTCTATGTTGAAGCGTGATCCATACTGAAGGCTGTGGTCTTTGATCTCTGTCAGTATTTCAAGCCCTATTCACTTTCAGCAAGCAAGGTTGTGTCACCTGCATATTGCAGGTGGTTAATGAGTCTTCCTCCAATCCTGATGCCCCATTCTTCTTCATAGAGTCCAGCTTCTCAGATTATTTGCTCAGCATACAGATTGAATAAGTATGGTAAGAGTATACAACCCAGAGGCACAACTTTCCTGATTTTAAACCAAGCAGTAGCCCTTTATTCTGTTCCAATGACTGCCTCTTGATCTTTGTACAGGTTCCTCATGAGCACAATTAAGTGTTCTGCAATTCCCATTCTTCACAATGTTATCCATAATTTGTTATGCTCCACACAGTCGAACTCCTTTACATAGTCAATAAAACACAGGTAAGCATCTTTCTGGTATTCTCTGCTTTCAGTCAAGATCCATCTGACATCAGCAATGATATTCCTGGTTTCAGGTCCTCTTTTGAATACAGCTTGAATTTCTGGCAGTTTCCTGTTGATATACTGCTACAACCTCTTTTGAATAATCTTCAACAAAATACTACTTGCCTGTGGTATTAATGATATTGTTCAATAATTTCTGCATTTGGTGGATCACCTTTCTTGGGACTAGGCATAAATATGGATCTCTTTCATTGGATTGGCCAGGTAGCTGTCTTCCAGATTTCCTGGCATAGACCAGTGAGCATTTCCAGTGCTGCATTCATTTGTTGAAACATCTCAACTGATATTCTGTCCATTCCTGGAGCCTTGTTTTTTGCCAGTGCCTTCAGTGCAGCTTGGACTTCTTCCTTCAGCACCATAGGTTCCTGATCATATGCTACTTCCTGAAATGGTTGGACATTGACCAATTCTTTTCAGTATAGTGGCTCTATGTATTCCTTCCATCTTCTTTTGATGCTTCCTGTGTTGATTAATATTTTCCCCATAGAATCTTTCAGTATTGCATCTCGAGGCTTGAAATTTTTCTTCAGTGCTTTCAGCATGAGAAGTGCCGAGCGTGTTCTTCTCTTTTGGTTTTTTATCTCCAGTTCTGTACAGATGTCTTTATAATACTTTATTCTGTCTTCTCCAGCTGCCCTTTGAAATCTTCCATTCAGTTCTTTTACTTCATCATTTCTTCTTTTTGCTTTAGTTACTCAAAGTTCAAGAGCAAGTTTCAGAGTCTCACCTGACATCCATTTTGGTCTTTTCTTTCTTTCTTGTCCTTTTAATGACCTTGCTTTCTTTGTGTACGATGCCTTTGATGTCATTCCACAGATTGTCTGGTCTTCAGTTATTAGTGTTCAATGTGTCAAATGTGTTCTTGAGATGGCCTCCAAAATCAAGTGGGATATACTCAGGGCTGTGCTTTGGCTGTCGTGGAATTTTTCCAATTTTCTTCAGTTTCAAGTTGGACTTAACAAAGGAGCAATTGATGGTCTGCTCTGCAGTCAGCCCCTGACCTTGTTCTGACTGATGATATTGAACTTCTCTATTATCTCTTTTCACACTTATGGCCAATGTGATTCCTGTATATTCCATCTGGTGAGGTTCACGTGTAGAGTCACCATTTAAGTTGGTGAAGAAAGGTATTTGCAATGAAGAAATCATTGGTCTTGCAAAATTCTGTCATGCAATCTCCAGCATCATTTCTATCACCAGCACCACATTTTCCAACTACAATCTTTCTTTGTTTCCAAGCATCACATTCCAATCACCAGTAATTATCAGTGCATCCTGATTGCACGTTTGAATAATTTCAGACTGCACAAGTTGGTAAAAATCTTCAATTTCTTCATCTTAGACCTTAGTGGTTGGTGTGTAAATTTGAATAATAGTCATCTGAACTGGTCTTCCTTGTAGGCTTATGGATATTATCCTATCACTGACAATGTTGTACTTCAGGACAGATCTTGAAATGTTCTTTTCAGTGATGAATGAGACACCATTCCTTTCAAGCTGTCATTCCCAACCTAACAGCCATATGATTCTCTGATTCCAAATGGCCAATACCAGTCCATTTCCTACTGCCTAGAATATTGATGTTTATGCATTCCATTTCATTTTTGATGATTTCCAGGTTTCCTAGATTCGTACTTTGTACATTCCACGTTCTGATTATTAATAGATGTTTGCAGCTATTTCTTCTCCTTTTCAGTTTTCCCACATCAGCAAATGAAGTTCCTGAAGGCTTGTCTCCATCCATGTACTGAGGTCGACTGTAGTTTGAGGAGGCAGCTCTTTCCAGTCATATTTTGAGTGCAGTCCAACCTGAGGAGCTCATCTTCCAGCAGTGTATCAGACAGTGTTCCACTGCTATTCATGAGGTTTTCAATGGCTAATTCTTTTCAGAAGTAGGCTGCCAGGTCTTTCTTCCTAGTCTGTCTTAGCCTGGAAGCTCTGCTGTATCCTGACGTGTTGGTGTTTGAATACCGGTTGCATAGCTTTGAGTATCACAGCAACATTAAAGCAACAGCATGACAAACTAACACACATGAGGGGGAGCTCTCTACCAGGCATGATGTCCTTCTCCAGTGACTGGTCCCTCCTGATAACAAGTCCAAAGTATGTGAGACAAACTTTCAGCATCCTTGCTCCTAAGGAGCATTCTGGTTGTACCTCTTCCAAGACAGATTTGTTTCTTTCTTTCTCAGTCCAATGTATATTCAATATTCTTCACCAACACTACCATGCAAAGGCATCAATTCTTCTTTGGTCTGCCTTATTCATTATCCAGGTTTCTCATGAATGGAGAAGTGCAGCTGTAGAGAAAATGTTGTGGTCCTTATGAGGACAGGAATCCTGGAACCCTTTTAAATAGGAGAGTTTTTGTGATTACATCCCTGTGAGTGGAGGGCAGGTAGAGGCCAGGGTGGGTGCTGTTGGAGGTGTCTGGATTTGTGTTTCCCAGCTTTACTTCATTTTGAAATCCAGATCTCACATATCTTTCTGTACACCATGTGAGTTTTCCAAGTTGGCTGGGTTCTTTAAGTGAATGTAATTTAATCCAGGATTTGATATTTACAGTTTAAGATATCCAGCAACTGAGGTGCTTAGATGAAAGGGAAGTAAACTTTGGTCTATTATGAATTCATTGCTCTCCGAAATATCTGTCATTTAAGCCAAAAGCAGTCCCATGCCTTTCTTATGTCTTTCACAAGATTGAAATGATTGAAGTTGGGATTTTTATCTTCATTTACATAATTTCCTTGGACTCAAGGATGTTAAATAAATTTCCCTAGGTTCACCAGATAGTAAATACACAAAGGCTGGTGTCTAAGCCAGACAGGAGATCAAGCCCCAAGGGGTAGACCCCTCAGAAAGCCTCTGTACCTGATTTGGGAATAAGTGGATTGTAAGGGTAGAGACAAGAATCAGTGGCATTGAGCACAGCCACAGAGGCAATTTTTTTTTTAAATAAAGGAATGTTTTCTTATCCTTAGGAACAAATAGGCACCATGAGGTCATGACTGGATTCTGCTCAAGAGAAGTGATTAGCTTGGCTTCATATTCTCTGAGCTGCCAAAGGATGGAAGCCTAGTTGCCCAACTAATCTGTGATCCACAGCTGGTTGTGAAGAGAACCCCTACTGACACCAACTTCTGCAACAGAGGACCAGCAACCTCATAGAATTTCATAGCTTTGACACAACCTGAGGAAAAACCATCTCAGTCCAAACCTTCATTCAGAGCCTAATGGAGGTCACAGCAGCCCTAGCAGGAATTCAGGCAGAAGCTAACTGCCCCATCTGTCTGGATTACTTTAGAGACCCCGTTACCATCAAATGTGGGCACAACTTCTGTCGCTCCTGCATCGAGCAGTCCTGGGAGGGTCAACAGGACAGGTTCCCTTGCCCTGTGTGCCGTCACCCATGCCTACAGTGGCACCTCAGGAGCAACACCCAGCTGGGAAATATAGTTGAAATTGTCAAGCTACTCCACATCACCAGGAGCAAGGGGAAGAGGGAGGAAGAGACACGCTTGCATGAGAAGCACAATCAGGTACTGACCCATTTCTGTGAGGAAGACCTGGAGGTGTTGTGTCCCCTGTGCACTCAGCCCCCAGACCACCAGGATCACCTCGTGAGGTCCATAGAGGAGGCTGCCTCTCATCACAGGAAAAGGCTCACGAGTTACATGGAGCTCCTGAAGAAGCAAGTGGCAGACTTTCAAAAACTAGTAACTTCCCAAGAGAGAGAACCATCAGAGCTGAGAAAGAAGGTGGAAAAGCAGAGGAAAAAATTATTCTCTGAATTTGAGCACCTGTACAAGTTTTTAGACCGTGAGCGTGAAGAAGCCCTTTCCAGGTTAGCTCGTGAAGAGAAGCACATTCAACAGAAACTAAATGCGAATATAACAGCATTTTCCGAGTCCATTTCCACACTCAACAATCTACTAAAGGAGGTGGCAGAGAAGAGTGTGATGTCAGAAGTGAAACTGCTGACAGATATTAAGAGCATCCAGGATCGATGTGAAAGCCTCAACCCCCCAGTCCTCTATTCCTTCCAGCTAACGAAGGAAGGATGCAGCCTTCCTCCACAGTATTCGGCTCTGCAGAAAATCATACAGAAATTTAAGGAAGATGTAACCTTGGATCCTGAAACAGCACATTCAAATCTGATTGTCTCTGAAGATAAAAAGTCTGTCACATTTGTGAAGAAAACACAGAGACTTCCTCCTAATCCAAAGAGATTCAAGTTTGACCCAGTTGTCCTGGGTTGTGAAGAGTTCAGTTCTGGTAGACATTACTGGGAGGTGGAAGTGGGTGAGAAGCGTAAATGGTCTGTGGGGCTTTGTAAAGACTCCCTTTCCAGGAAGGTGAAGAGGCCCCCGGGAGGGCAGGAGAGATGCTGGGCAATTCAGCTGTGCAATGGTAACTATGTTGCACAAGGCACTTTTCCAGTCACTCTGGTGATAACAGAAAAACCCAGAGGGATTGGCATTTATCTGGACTATGAACTGGGTGAGATTTCGCTTTACAGTTTGAATGACAGATCTCATATCCATTCTTTCACTGATAGATTTTCTGAAATCCTGAAGACTTATTTCTGTATTGGACGTGATTCTCCACCTCTCACAATCTGTGCTGTCAGAGATTATGAATGATAAACTCTGGGAGGCTGTCACATTGCTTAATTTTATTCCTGCAATTTATGGTAGAATATCATAACTATCAGTGAATATAGTACTGAGGATTTTTTCCTTTTTAAATACTCCTATGGTGACATAGTGGTTAAGAGCTACAGCTGCTAACCGAAAGGTCGGCAGTTCGAATCCACCCGGCACTCCTTGGCAAATCTAGGGGGCAGTTTACTCTGTTCTATAGGGTAGCTATGATTTGAAGTTAACTTGATGGTAGTAGTTTGGTTTGGTTGGTTTAATGACTTGAACACATGAAGAAAGTTATTTTTTCTCATGTGATTTCAATAGCAACAGGGATGTTGTGGGGACTAATAGAGATTTTGTGGGAATTAACTGTAAAGTATTTCTGAAATTCTAAGATTGGAGTGTATGGAAATGTAACTTTATATTTCCTGTAAATATATTTTGTTTACATATCTATATGGATGTGTGTGTGTATTTATTTATATTTACAACATGTCACTGTGGATTCGATTCTGACTCCAAATACCAGCAGTGTCACCCATGGTGGACAGATTTCAGTGGAGCTTCTAGACCAAAACAGACTAGGACGAAGGACCTGGCATGGGGTTGCCCCTCATGTGAACTAGCAGAATGGGGGCGCCCAAATTCGAGGGTGTAGACTTGCTCTCCCAGTGAGCCTAGAAGGCTGAGCAGAAGCCTAGGGCTGAGGAGCCTTCATTCAGAAACCCAAGAGTGTGGCTAAGAACAGCTCAGAGTCTGGAGGGCAGGGCTATTGTCTAAATGCTCTCAGAGAACAGGACTATTTTCATGCTTTGAGATCTAATGTAATGTGTTGTGTTAACTTCCTTGGTGCCTGTTATTCCTACTTTCCCTCCAGTTTCTCCCATTTCTAATGGAAATGTCTAGCTTGTGTCTGTTCTGCCATTGTACCTTTGGCAGCAGATAACTTGTATTCTAGATTTCACAGATGAAGATGAAATTTTGGATTTTGGACTTCGAGTTAAGACTTTTGCTATGATATGATGAGATGGACATGCTTTGCATGTTGCAAGAATGTGATTTTTAGGGGCCAAAGGGCAAAATGTCATGGAATGAATTATGTTCCCCCCAAAATTTGTGTATCAACTTGGTTAGGCCATGATGCCCAGTATTCTGTGATGGTCCTCCATTTTGTGATTGTAGTTTTATGTTTAAAAGATAGGGCTGGGATTGTAACACCGTTACCAGGTCACTTCCCTGATCCAATCTAAAGGGAGTTTCCCTGGGGTGTGGCCTGCACCACCTTTTATCTTTGAAGAGATAAAAGGAAAGCAAAGCAAGTAGAGAGTTGGGGACTTGATACCACCAAGAAAGCAGCGCCAGGAGTAGAGCGTGTCCTTTGGACCTGAGGTTCCTGTGCTGAGATACTTCCAAACCAAGGGAAGACTGATGACAAGGACCTTCCCCCAGAGTCGACAGAGAGAGAAAGTCTTCCCCTGGAGCAGGCGCCCTTAATTTGGACTTTTAGCCTACTGGGCTGTGAGAAAATTAACTTCTCTTTGTTAAAGCCATCAACCTGTATTTCTGTTACACCAGTAGTAGATGACTAAGACAGGCTATAAATATATATAGAGAGAGAGAGATTTATATTAAGGAAATGGCTCACACTTTTTTTAATTTTTTTTTCTCACAGTTTAGAGGCTGGAGCTTTCCAAGTCCTTAGGTCAGGCTGGATGCTTTTTATGATTCACATAGCCATAGGGGCTGGCCAACCCAATATCAGCAAGTCAGACTGCTAACTCAAGTCCCACTCACGGGAGGATAAAACAAGAGGAGCACGCTGCAGGATCCAGAGCCAGCTAAAGCCCACAAGTTTTGCCAGGAAGTCCACCTATATTGGATGCAGGCCACATGCCCAAGGAAACTCTCAGCAGATCCCATCATGGAGATGATCACATTTTATCAGATCTCATCATGGAGGTGATCACAACATATTCTGCTGCCAAACTACATCCTATCTGTCAAACCACTGAGAATTGTGGCCTAGCCAAGTTGACACACAACCTTATTCATCACAAATGCAATAAACTATTTTATTTTTAAAATACGTGTAAAAGGTATTTTTAATTAAGCCATTTCTTTATACTTATATAAGCTGTAGTTTACGAATATTCTACTTTTCGTCTTTGTTGAGTTTTTCTATTTGCCCTCATATTTTTCAATATTAAGCATTTCTTTCTTTCCTGTGTGTGTGTGTGTTTATCAGCTGGCAACATTAACATATTTCTGTGAATAATAAGGATTTTGCTTCCTTAAAACCCCTCATATTTACACACAGAAGCATGTACTATCCATAGACATTCACTTACTGTACGCCCCCCCTTTTGAAACACCTTTTTGGATTTCGTGTTCCAATCTGGACAACTTTCCCACTTCCACCTACTAGTAATACTTCTAGAATCCTACTCTAGATCTGTACTGCTGTCACCCTTACACTCACCTCTATTTTAAATAATTACTTTCCTTTGAATTCCTTGTTGCTTTAAACTCAAATCTTCCTGTTTTTCTTCTCATTTAGGGACTGTCTTAATTATATGGTGCTGCTATAACAAAAATAGTACAAGTGGATGGCTTTGACAAACAGAAAATAATCTCACAATTTAGGAGGCTAAAAGTCTAAATTCAGTGTGCCATCTGCAGTAGAAGGCTATCTCTTTGTTGGCTCTGGGGGAAGGTCCTTGTCATCAATCTTTCCCTGGTCTAGGAGCTTCTCAGTGCAGGACCCAGAGTCCAAAGGATGAGCTCTTCCACTCTCACTTTTCACAAACCAAACCAAACCAAACCTATTGACGTAGAAGGGATTCCAACTCATAGCCACCCTATAGGACTGAGTAGAACTGCCCTGTAGTGTTTTCAGTGAGTGACTGGTGAATTCGAACTGCCTACATTTTGGCTAGCAGCTTTAGCTCTGAACGACTTCAATTTCCATAGAGTGGCCACTTGTATGTAGAAGGCAAGCCAACCCTGGACATGCCTGACATAGAAAGAAACTTGTAAAATGTGTCAAGCCAAGGACACAGCTTTACAACTGTTGGTTGTTTAGGTTTTCTGACCCAATGCCTCCAAGAAATGAAGGAACTGAGGAGAAGAAACCCTTATGAGGAAACGAACACTCAGACATCCCAGCTAGAAGAAACAAGGACCAGGGCCGGGAAGCAGAACTGCCAGGACTGAGGTGGCCTCTAGTTATCTGCTGACTCTAGTTCACATTGTATCTTCATGGGGTTGGTCAGCAGCCATTATCATTGCCCCCACTTTTCCAATGCTTCACCCTCATCTTTATCCTCTTGCACATCTCAGTACCTATCTGAAACCAGTTGCCATCATGACCATCCCCACCGGACCACATTGCACAGCCTCTTAGGTAATTTACTCCCATTAATTTTACCTCACCTCTTATCATTCCATACATGCTATCTCTTTTAAAAATTGAAACTTTAATCGTGCTACTTAAGACGCATTGCATGGGGCAAATCTGCTGGAAAGGACCTCTTCAAAGTGTTGAAGAGCAGAGATGTCACCCTGAAGACTAAGGTGAGCCTGACCCAAGCCATGGTATTTTCAATCACATCATATGCATGTGAAAGCTGGACAATGAATAAGGAAGACTGAAGAAGAATTGACGCCTTTGAATTGTGGTGTTGGCGAAGAATACTGAATATACCATGGACTGCCAGAAGAACGAACAAATCTGTCTTGGAAGAAGTGTGGCCAGAATGCTCCTTAGAGGCAAGGATGGTGAGACTGCGTCTTACATACTGTGGACATGTCAGGAGGAATCAGTCCCTGGAGAAGGACATCATGCTTGGCAGAGTACAGGGTCAGTGGAAAAGAGAAAGACCCTGAACGAGGTGGATTGACACAGTGGCTGCAACAATGAGCTCAAGCATAACAACGATTGTAAGGATGGCGCAAGACAGGGCAGTGTTTCGTTCTGTTGTGCCTAGGGTCACTATGAGTCAGAACCGATTCGATGGCACCTAACAACGACAACAACAACTTAAAACGATACAGCAGCTTTCGTAGCCCTTGGAAAGAAACAAAAATTTTACTGGGTGTCAAAAGCCCCTACACTGGTTGCCACCTATTCTTGGCTGATGGTCCACTATCCCCTCCTCTTCCTTGAACTCCACACACTGGATCCTTCTGCCTCTGGACCTTTTCACAGTCACTTTCACCCCATGACCCTTCTCATCCCCCATACACATTGTTTAGACCCTTATTTATTCCTCCATCTTTCCTTAAATCCCAGCCTACTTTCACTTTCTCTGAGTAGTACTATATATTCTTAGAAATTCTTTGAAACATAACATTTTAGGAAAATTGCTAATTAAGTGCCATCAAATTCATAATTGATTTTGAAAAATGTACCCATATCCTTTTTTAGACTAAATTTTTTGTTTTGTTCTACCACTTGTTTGTAAAAGAGTTTATCCTTATAAAATATAAATTTGTGGAATTTCAGATGGCTAAATACAGAATGACTAAAGTAGAACTTCTCATAATTCGACACATTAAATGCCTGTTATGGATTGAATTGTATTCCTCCCAATTATGTGCTGGGGTAACGCCTACACTAATCTAATCTAATTACTTTGATATTGTAATGTAATCACCTCTCATAATTCAATCTGACATAATGTAATCTGTCAATCATTTTCATCATACCAGTGTAGCAGGATTGTAGGGGGATCCTAAACCTAATTGCCCTGAGTTATATGAGAGCAATGTAGGCACAGAAACCTGCCCTTGGACTCCTGACACACACACACACAAACACACACAGCACTGGAGAATACCTGGGACAACCTACGAACAAGGAGTCAACGTAGCCTAGACCCTCATTTGTGCTTTTAGCCTTCAGAACTGTGAGAAAATAAATATCTGTTCTTGAAACTCACCCAGTTGTGTTATTTCTGTTACGGCATCAAGGCGCCTATGTGAGGAAGCGAGGCCCGCAGTCTGTCTGTAAATGGGAGGCTTGGCAGAGTCAAATGGCGGGTCCTCAGTAATCCAGGTCCTTACTTTGCCGAATGCTGCCTCTCTGAGGTCCAGCACCTTTATTCATCATTCCCCACACCATACTGAGATTTCTGCAGTACGCAAGGTCCCAGATCTTTGAGGAGTGATGGATGAATGAAGGTAACCTAAATTATGTGGAAATCTTAGGAACTCCATGCACACGGAAATAGTGTGTTCCCTATAGTGGACTTTGAGGGAGAGGCAGGGACTGAAACTTCACTGGAAATTGAGAATGATGGGGAGAGTTGCCCTGTAAATGTAACCAGATAAATGTATGCCTCCTACGAGACTAAACATGCTGCAGGCTTCATCTCACTCAATCCTCACAGTGATTATGGTTCCCAATTTATAAATGAGAAAATTGTGCACCAGAGAAGTTGAGAGGGAGCATGAGATTACAACCCAGGTAAGTCCCACTCTAGAACTCAAAAGCAAATTACACCCACCACCTATCAGGCCTTCCATACAAGGAGGCAATGCAGAGCTCTACAGTGGGGCTACCTGGGGCATTTCTTTCTTTGTTTCCTTTTTTCTTTGGAGGTTACAGGTAGTCCGAAGCCTGCCCTCAGGCAAACTGTGAAGACTCACAGAATTGTCCTTCATCAGTATCCCACAGGTGTGCTACGTTATTGTGTGACAGAACCCAAGACAGAATTATATTTTCTGGAAAACCTAAGAGCTATTTCTTATACTCTCACCCAAATCAGCCACCCACATGAGGCAGAAACAAATTAAAAAGACAGGAGAGAAAGAAAATACCTAAATAGATGTCAGAAGAGACTGAAACTTGCTCTTGAATGTCGAGTAGCTAAAGTAAAAGGAAAACATGATGGCGTAAAAGAGCTGAACAGGAGGCGTTAAAGGGCAGCTTGAGAAGACAAAGTAAAGTATTATGATGCCATGTAAAAAGACCTGGAGATAACCAAAAGGGAAGAACTCGTTCAGCATTTCTCAAGCTGAAAGAGCTGAAGAAAAATTCAAGTCTCAAGTTGCAATACTGAATCTGCTACCCACATGAGGCAGAAACAAATGCTATTTGGTTTTACTATGCTGTGTATCATAGGAGACTCTGAGTCTATGAGGAAAGGGACTGTGTACCTCATATCAACAGCCCTAGCATCTGGAAGAGGCCATGTATCTTAAATTGCTTTATCAAGTACCATTAGTGTGGGCATCTATGGGGGGAGAATGAGAAGAGAAAATTAGGATAAATGGGGTAAACTAACAATGCAAAGATTGGCCTTGGGTGAAGTCATAATTAAAATACACAATGAACTGTTAAGGTCCCCAAAACAGCTAAGAAAATTTTAAATCCAGCAAGAAAAAATCTCATTGGATTTCGTGACCTGGTTGTAATTCTCTGTGGCTAGAGACACTACATGTGGGCTCATAAAGCATGTACTTTATGCAATTACCTACCATTAATATACCATGATGACAAAATTTGAACCATGTCAATGGGGGAATTTTGTCATTTAACTGTTATACATCGAATTGTGCCCCCCCCCCGCCAAAATATGTGTCAACTTGGTCAGGTGAGGATTCCCAGTATTGTGTGACTGTCCAACATTTTGTCAACTGATGTGATTTTCTTATGTGTTGTAAATCTTACCACTATGATGTTAATGAGGCAGGATTACAGGCAATTACGTTAATGAGGCAGGACTCCGCCTACAAGATTAGGTTGTATCTTGAGTCAACCTCTTTTGAGATATACTCGAGAGAAACCAGCAGAGAGACAGGTGGATCTCCTACAACCAAGAATAAAGAACCAAGAGGGGAGTGCATCCTTTGGACTCAGGAACCCTGCCTTGAGAAGCTCCTAGACCAGGGGAAGATCGATAACAAGGACCTTCCCCCAAACTCGACACAGAAAGCCTTCCCCTGGAGCAAGCACCCTGAAATTGGACTTTTAGCCTCTTAGACAGGGAGAGAATGAATTTCTCTTTCTTAAAGCCATCTACTGTGGTATTTCTGTTATAGCATCACTAGATAACTAAGGCACTAACCATGGTAAGTGGACTTTGTGTACATGAGAACCATGCAAAGTGAGAATTTACTGTATCCTTCTCCATGTTGTACTTGGGTCTAACCATGCCTCAAACCCACCACTGGCCTTCACCATGTCACTCATTAAAGTAGCTTCTAGGCTCCTTTTCCACAGACGCCTTTCCCAATTAACAAGAGATTCTTTTCACTCCATTCCATAGGGTTTAGACTTGCTACACTCAGTGATTCTTTTTCTGATGAATCATTGAATATTTCATTATAATAACATTTTGTAATTCTCTCAAATGAAGACTGTTTTAAGGAATATAGAAGTATGTGTTACATTAGTGAAGTTACTGAAAAACTGCTATCAGAATTGGGTTAAAATTATTACCAATTTCCATTTTAACGTATTCTAAGGTCTAATTCGAGAGTTGTCACTCTAGCACTCACTATAATATCAATTTCACTAATTCCTGGTTGCATTTAAGAATTGGGGTGAAGAGTAGTTTTTCACCTAGTGTTACATCTACTCTTTCCAGCCCATTTGTAGATAAGTGGTGCCTTACAATGAGCTTTAGATAATGGAATATGAGAACTAATGTTTGTCCCATCCTGTGTTGGCCTTTCAGCGCCAGTGTTCTACCTCCATGCTCTCCTTTGGCTTCTTACAGTGACCCTGTGATAAGTGAAAGTTTTAGATTCCTGGGTCAGTTAACGGAGGAAAGCCCTGATGATTCACATTATACTACATATGAATAAGAACTAGGTATTGTCTTTTTTTTTTTTATTGTCTTGCTGAACAATGGAGATTACCACAGCTCAGCACAGCTATCCAGATCAATGGAGAAGTTACTCTTACTTCAGTGAAGTGTGTTCTCAAAAACTCTCCTGGTCAGTTTCCTCCAATTATAGCAATGTGCAAAATACTAAAGAGATGAGAGTAAAACACCGTATTACGAAAAAATTGTAAATAATACACATGTACGCTGTCACATATGTTGTTGTTGTTGGGTGCTGTCGAGCCAGTTCCAAAACATAGCAACTCTGCGTAAAACAAAACGAAACACTGCCTGGTCCTGCACCATCCTCACAATCATTATTATGCTTGAGCGCATTGTTGCAGCCACTGTGTCAGTCCATCTCATTAAGGGTCTTCCTCTTCTTCACTGACCCTCTACTTTACTGAGAAGGGTGTCCTTCTCCAGGTTCTGGTACCTCCTGATAACATGTCCAAAGTATGTGAGACGGAGTCTAGCCGTCCTTGCTTCTAAGGAGCATTCTGGCTGTACTTCTTCCAAGACAGGTTTGTTCGTTCTTCCGGCAGTCCACGGTATATTCGATATTCTTTACCAACAGTATAGTTCAAAGGTGTCAATTCTTCTTTGGTCTTCCTTATTCATTGTCTAGCTTTCACATGCATATGATGCGATTGAAAATGCCATGGCTTCGGTATGGCGCACCTTAGTCCTTAAAGTCACATCTTTGCTTTAACAATTTTAAGAAGTCTGTTGCAGCAGATTTTTCCAATGCAATACCTCCTTTGATTTCTTCACTGCTGTTTCCATGGGTGTTGACTGTGGATTCAAGTAAAACAAAATCTTTGACAGCTTTAATATTTTTTTCTGTTTAACACGAAGTTGCTTATTGGACCAGTTCTGAGGACTTTTGTTTTATGTTGAGGTGTAGTCCATACTGCAGGCTGTAGTCTTTGATCTTCATTAGTAAGTGCTTCAAGTCTTCTTCACTTTCAGCAAGTAAGGTTGTGTCATTAGCATATCACAGGTTGTTAATGAGTCTTCCTCCAATCCTGATGCTGATGTTCTTCTTCATATAATCCGGCTTCCATGGATTATTGCTCAGCATGCAGACTAAATAAGTATGGTGAAGGTAAAACAGCCCTTAAGCACAACTTTCCTGGCTTTAAACCACGCAGTATCCCCCCGCTCTGTTCGAAAGACTGCCTCTTCATCTATGTACAGATTCTGCATGAGCACAATTAAGTGTCCTGCAATTCCCATTCTTCACAATGTTAACCACAATTTGTTATGATCCACACAGTCAGATGCCTTTGCGTAGTCAATGAAAACAGGTAACCATCTTTTTGGTATTCTCTGCTTTCAGCCAAGATCCATCTGACATCAGCAATGATATTCTTCATTCAATGTCCTCTTCTGAATCCAGCTTGAACTTCTGGCAGTTCCTTGTTGATGTACTGCTGCAACCATTTGTGAATTATCTTCACCAAGTTTTACTTGTGTGTGCTATTAATCATATTGTTCGATAGCTTCTTGATTCTGTTGCATCACCTTTCTTTGGAATTGGCACAAGTATGGATCTCTTCCAGTTGGTTGGCCAGATAAGTGTCTTCCAAATTTCTTGGTATACATGAGTGAGCATCTCCAGCATCCGTTTAATGGATGTTTGCAGCTGTTTCTTCTCATTTTGAGTCGTGTCACATCAGCAAACAAATGTTCCAAAAGCTTGACTCCATCCAAGTCATTATTGTGTACTCTACTTTGAGGAGGCAGCTCTTCTCCATTTATATTTTGAGTGCCTTCCAAACTGAGAGGCTCGCTTTCGGGCACTATTATCAGACAGTGTTTGGCTGCTACTTACAAGGCTCTCACTGGCCTTTTTCTTTTTCTCAGAAGGACACTGGCAAGTCCTTCTTCCACGTCTTTCTGAATTGGATGCTCCACTGATACCTGTCTACTATCGATTACGTTGCTGGTATTTGAAATGTTGATGGCATAGCTTCCAGCATCACAGAAACATGCAAGCCACCACGGTACAAGAAACTGACTGATGAGTGGCAGGAATGTTTTCGTAGTGTGTTTGAATAGTGTTTCAAATATCTACTGGACAGCTCTATTCTTCTTGGTTTTATGCCATTTATTTCTCTTGGGTCATACAGTATTGTTTGCCTTGTCTCTCATTTTGTAGAAACTCTATACATGGTGACTCACAGCCTGTAACGGAAACATTTAAATTATAATGTTGCAAATATTTTTGGCACTTTCATTTGTATTCACATTCTTATTGTCAATATGTGACTTTGGAGTTTAAGGGAATGGCTACAAATGATCTTCCTGACTCAAAAACTGTGTTATGTATGTATGTATGTGTGTGTGTGTGTTCATATATACCCACATATATAGGAAATCTTCCCTGGATACATTTACTGTTTTTTGCTTAATCATGAATATTAAAACTTTGAAGTAGCCCCATATAAATCTTGTAAACAGACTAATAACTTGATTTGCTCGACACAGTCAATGATTGAAAACAGAAGAAAATGCAACCACGAAACTCACACAATTTTGAAATAATAATTAAAAAAAAAAAACCGTTGCGGTCGAGTCGATTCTGACTCATAGCTTACATTTATTGGCTTATATATGATAGTTGTTCAAGGACAGAACGTGTCAGACGTCATAATTAGGTTTTTGTTAAATGTTCACAAAGTAGAAGAATGCAACAGATCAGATTATCATTCCTAATTCCTGGCATCCCTGACACTCAGCTCCTTTATCCCCGCAGTCAGGTTTTACACAATGGTGCCAAGAATCTCAAGCCTGAAGTGTCACATTCTAAATCACCAACTCTTTCTTCAATTAGTGCTCCCTCAGTTTGTGAGAATTGTGAGGCGCGAAAAGAAACTGAAAGAAACCAGTGGGCGGGGTCAGGAGCGGTGGTAACTCAGTGTGGTGGCCAGATGAGATTTAAGGGTAGGGGCGGGAACCTGCGGTAGGCTGGAAGGTGGCAAAGGGCGCCTAGGCGCTGCGGGATGGGAGGCTGTGGCAGAAAACAGACAAACCACCCTGAGTTCTTAAGGATGAAGAGAATTCTTGATTACAGCAGGAAATCGCTGCCTTAAACGTGACCGCTCCTCCGACACAAGCTTCTGTGCTCAGCCTACTCCCATTGGATCCGGAAGTTGACGCCTGGCGCGCTGTGATTGGCGTCAGCAGGAAGGAAACTCTGAGCGTCTGCTTCCGGTTGCGACGGGTGGAGGCGGAGTACCATCTGGGAGCTGTCGAGAAGTGCAAGGCGCCCCGGGCAATAGAGGGGTGTTCGGTGCTGGCGGGGAACCGTCCTTTTCTTCCTCGGCCCAGCGCCTAGAAAGCCAGGGTTAGCGGGGCTGGCACCCGCTTCCCTGCGAACGTTGTTAAGAAACCCAACCCGTTGCCGTGGAGTGGATTCCGACTCAGTGACCCTATGAAAATATAAGACAGAGTAAAAGCACTCCACAGGGTTTCCAAGGAGTGGCTGATGGATTCAAACTGCCAGCTTTCACTTAGAAGCCAAAGGCTTAACCACTGGGCCACCAAGGCCTGGACAGGATTTTGGACTGCTGTGAAACCTACCCTCCTCCTCTGACGCCGCAGCCGCCCAGGCTCTACCTGTTGCCCAAGAGACCCAGTAACCTTTCACTGGGGACACAACTGCTGTCGCTCTTGCATTCGCCGGTCCTGAATAAACTAATTACCTTCCTCTGGTCTTCCTGCTGCTCACCGCATGTATAGAGGAACTTTAGGAACATTACCTAGAGGGGTCACTTCACTGAATTGGCCAAGCAATTCCAGACCAGAATAGCAAGAGAAGTCGGGAAGAGAAACTGGTGTGTGAGAGATACAGTCAGGTTCTGATCCTTTTCTGTCACAAAGACCTAGGGGTTTTGTGTCTACAGTGCACGTTCTCCCACTTGCACATCTGTATAATATAGTGCAGGCTGCCTCAGAGCACAGGGAGCAAGGAGAAAAAAAAATTAGAGAAATAGTTGTGCAAAGTAAAAATGCATGAATTAAATCCAAAGAAGATAGTAGAATACTAGCGGAAGAAAGCAAACTCTGGATTTAATTAATTATACTTTGATTCAGTGAGAATCTAGATCTAATTCTAAAGGCCTCAAAGGATAAATAATTGCATATTATACACAAATTAAATGAATTCCAAACAAAATTTCCATGCCATGTTTACACACTCAAAGTCTCAGTAAGATAGCAGAGATGAATCTTGAGTCACATAAAAAACCAGTTCCCGCCCAGTAGATTCCAACACATAGCGACCCTAGAGTCACACAGACATTACTAAATGGTATTAAATGCGTTCACAACAGGCATTACAACATGAAAACATCAGGAGCGTTAACCTTTTAAGTAAATAATTTTTGCAAACTTTGTCCACAATATTATAAACTGCAAATATTATCAATTCATTTAAGATAAATCTGATTGTAGAACCTGAACAGCATATCCTAATGTTATTAACAAAGAGTAGAGAAAAGACATGAGATTTGGAAAGACACACAAAACATCTCTTCCCAACAACCCAAAAAGGATTCTGTCAGGCTGTCATTACTGGGAGGTAGAGTTAGGAGACAAAATATGTGGGATTCAAGACTTTGTAAAAATTCTCTTCCTATGAAATGGAGGAAGACACCATCACAATAGGATTTATGCTGCAGAATTAACTGGCCAATTGTGATAGCTTTGCTGTGGAAATTTATTCTTTGAATAAAGATACCACAGTAGGGTGAGGATTGATACATAATTTGAATGATGGGTCTCGGACCTATTCTTCAACTGGTATTTTGACCAAAATATTTAGGCCTTATTATCATACAGGATGTGATTTTTAATCCCTTGAAATCTATACAGTAATGGATTATGAATGATGAACTATTTGAAAAACTAGTGTGTATTTTATTTTCTTACTCTTAGTTAGGAAAGAAGCTATACAATACATAAATCAGCCAGGTTATATAGTCTATAGTTCTGAATTATGTCTTTACTACTTATAAGCAGAAAAGGGTGTCTTTTGTTTTTCTTCTTTCCTGGAAACTATCAGTAAAAAATCATTGGAAGTAACTACTCTTCAGGGACATAGTGAGAAATAATGATAACGTGTTTTTGACATCCTAAGATGAAGTAATGATATTCTTACCAGCTCCCATCCTGTCTTTGAATGCTTTACACATTACCCATCACTTACATATTCATTTTCAGAAATTACTTTTTATCAAAATAATACATGTAAATTTCTTTTAAAACCCAATAATACTACAAGGCTTGTAACAAAAAACGTGTCTTAGTCCATACCCTCCTACCACGAATTCCTGTTCCTCACGGGCATGGTTTATACTTTTAGTTCCTTTGTTATTGCTTCACAACTCTATTATAACAATCAATGTAAGACATTGTGTGTTAAAATTCCTATTAGTGATCTGAGAATTTTAGATGTCTTCTATCACCCACAAACACCTAAATATGATCATAGAATGATAATTGACTAGTTAATCAATTAGGTAGTTAATGAAAATTCAGTATTTACTTTCAAATGGCTATATAATTTCTTCATAGCTGAGCCATCAGATACCTATTATACTTGCTTATTCACATTGATTTACTCTAATTAGGAAATTGCTTTCCTTCTTTATATTCTATGAATTTTTAAATATTTATCTCTTTTTGGACACACATCTGATGGATTCTAAAATTCTTCAGGAAGAACAAAGTCAACATGCAATTTGTTAATTCGATTTATTTTTTATTTTCCTTGTTGCAGTCTCTCCCTAAGCCCTTGATCCTCTTACCCCAGTGTGGATTGAAGTTTTCTGGTCATTCCCGATTGTGATACATAGCCATCATTTGGGGCTTTGGGCCTTCACAGTTACTCTAAGAATTCTCTTTTATCTTCTATCCTTATGTTTTATTCCTTTCTTGCATGAGTCTGGTGTTTTTCCACTTTCGTAGTTTTCTTCCCTTGTTTTGGTGGAGCGTACTGTCAGATAACTACCCAAAAAGGGTGAAATCAAATATTAAGCATAAAAATCTTGCCAGAAAATCTTCTGCAGCAATGTAAATCTGCTTTATCCTGTTAGAAAAAAAATAGTCCATACAATTATTACCTCCTAATTTAAATCTCAAAGGGCCTCATGGCTGCAGATGTGTGGAGGGCCAGATTATTAGCAGCCAGGCCAGAAATAAATTGATACCTTCTCATCCTCAGTGAATGCAGAAGGCAGTGTTCAATCAACCGTGTTAAGATTAACCAGTGGCTGATCTATGTTTCTCCCTCCTCTTCTTATTATAAGCCCCATTGTGCCTAGTTTATTTGAGTCATTTTCTTTTTCCTAGAATCAAAGTGTCCTGCTTATATGCATATAAAGTACTTTCTCAGAATAAACACTATGCTCAAATTTTGGTGAGTTTTGATTATTTTTTTACAGGGTAACGTCAGAAGTTGGACCCAGAAAAAAGTCACCAAGTGCTCCACCTTGTGATGAGGCATAATAATAGATTCCAAACATGGGCCACATATGCATCCAACTGTTTCCTCATCATGGCTTGGGAACTTGGTGTAAATTTCCTGGGTTCAAGTTCTACCCCTTTTGTGTTGAACTCTCTGAGTTTATATCTGAACAGTTAGGAATATCTTTTCCTTGGTAAGTTACCCTTTCACGTTGTCTGTTTGGGAAACTGGATTTCCATCTGCCCTGTCCTTTTCTTTCCACTTTTGGGAATTTTTGTGTGGTGCTCAAGGTTTGTAGGGAGTTTTATTGTTTGCGTTATCTGAATACTTGGACTGGTTTCAAGGGATATCAAAGTGAGTTCAATAAAAGATGTTAGGTTTGATCTTGGGAGAGGGCTCAGAAAATACTTGCTGAAGTTTGGACGGAAGGGTTTATTTTTCCCTGCTTTGAAGGCAAGAGTTTACTTGTCCCAGGTTTTGGGGGCATGGGTTACTTGTGCAGGTTTTGAACACGGGTTCTTGGACAGGATCTCAAGGAGAACTCTGGATATCTTAAATGGGTCAACCTGACTAAAACATCTTGGAATCATTTAGCTACTAGTTTGTGTGTTTTGCCTTGCCTTGGGATGTACTCTTTCAAGAGCTTTATGTTGTTGTCGATCAGCATAAAACAGTGTAGAGAAAAACTGGAATGCTGTTTCAATTTAAAACAGAGAGGTTTATTAAGAATTTTAAACAATTGCAATTGAGGAACCACATAGCACACAGAAAATGGAACGAGGTAGTCCCGGGGCAGTTTCATCGTACAAGTATTCTTATAGGGTAAAAAGAGGAACCAAACCATAGGAAGGGCAATTACAGGAAAATCAATTAATATTGTAATAATCACACTCTGGTTACTGGTCATTATAGGAGATAAAACAACTTTCTTCATGTGTTAAAGTCATAAGAACACTTAAAAAAGAAAAAATTTTCAGTACCATGTTCACTGATAGTTGTATGACACGCTACCTTAAATTGCAGGAATAAAATCAAGCAATGTGACAGTTTCCCAAATAGTTTATCATTCATAATCTCTGACAGCACAGATTGTGAGAGGTTGAGAATCACGCCCAATACAGAAATAAGGCTTCAGGATTTCAGAAAATCTATCAGTGAAAGAATAGATATGAGATCTGTCATTCAAACTGTAAAACGAAATCTCACCCAGTTCATAGTCCAGATAAATGCCAATCCCTCTGGGTTTTTCTGTTATCACCAGAGTGACTGGAAAAGTGCCTTGTGCAACATAGTTACCATTGCACAGCTGAATTGCCCAGCATCTCTCCTGCCCTGCCGGGGGCCTCTTTGCCTTCCTGGAAAGGGAGTCTTTACAAACCCCTACAGACCATTCAGGCTTCTCACCCACTTCCACCTCCCAGTAATGTCTACCAGAACTGAACTCTTCACAACCCAGGACAACTGGGTCAAACTTGAATCTCTTTGGATTAGGAGGAAGTCTTTGTGTTTTCTTCACAAATGTCACAGGCTTTTTATCTTCAGAGACAATCAGATTTGAATGTGCTGTTTCAGGATCCAAGGTTACATCTTCCTTAAATTTCTGTATGATTTTCTGCAGAGCCGAATACTGTGGAGGAAGGCTGCATCCTTCCTTCGTTAGCTGGAAGGAATAGAGCACTGGGGGGTTGAGGCCTTCACATCGATTCTGGACGCTCTGAATATCTGTCAGCAGTTTCACTTCTGACATCACACTCTTCTCTGCCACCTCCTTTAGTAGACTGTTGAGTGTGGAAATGGACCCTGAAAATGCTGTTATATTCGCATTTAGTTTCTGTTGAATGTGCTTCTCTTCATAAGCTAACCTGGAGAGAGCTGCCTCATGCTCACGGTCTAAAAACTTGTTCAGGTGCTCAAATTCAGAGAATAATTCTTTCCTTTGCTTTTCCACCTTCTTTCTCAGTTCTGATGGTTCTCTGTCTTGGGTAGTTATTAGTTTTTGAATGTCTGCCACTTGTTTCTTCAGGGGCTCCATGTAACTCATGAGCCTTTTCCTGTGATGAGAGGCAGCCTCCTCTATGGACCTCACGAGGTGATCCTGGTGGTTTGGGGGCTGAGTGCACAGGGAACACAGGACTTCCAGGTCTTCCTCACAGAAGTGGGTCAGTACCTGATTGTGCTTCTTGCACAAGCGTGTCTCTTCCTCCCTCTTCCTCTTGCTCCTGGTGATGTGGAGTAGCTTGGCAATTTCAGCTATATTTCCCAGCTGGGTGTTGCTCCTGAGGTGCAACTGTAGCCATGGGTGGCGGCACACAGGGCATCGGAACCAGTCCTGTTGATCCTGCCAGGATTGCTGGATGCAGGAGCGACAGAAGTTGTGCCCACATTTGATGGTAACAGGGTCTCTAAAGTAATCCAGACAGATGGGGCAGTTAGCTTCTGCCTGAATTCCTGCCAGGGCTTCCATGACCTCCATTAGGCTATGAATGAAGATTTGGACTGAGAGGGCTTTTCCTCAGGATGTGTGAAAGCTATGAAATACTATGAGGTTGCTGGTCCTCTGTTGCAGAAGTTGGTGTCAGTAGGGGTTCTCTTCACAACCAGCTGTGGATCACAGATTAGTTGGGCAACTAGGTTTCCAGCCTTTGGCAGCTCAGAGAATATGAAGCCGAGCTAATCACTTCTCTTGATCAGAATCCAGCCATGACCTCAAGGTGCCTATATGTTCCTGGGGATGAGAAAATATTTCTTTATTAAAAAAAAAGTCTTTGTAGCTCTGTTCAATGCCACTGATTCTTGTCTCCACCCTTCCAATGCACTTATTCCCAAATCAGGTACACTGAGGCTAGCTGACGGGTCTAACCCTTGGTTCTAGATCTCCTGTCTCGGTTAGATACAAGCCTTTGTGTACCTACCATCTGAGGAACCTACGGAAATTTATTTAACATCCTTGACTTGAAAAGAATCACGTAAACGAGGATAAAAATGCCAACATCAATCATTTCAATCTTGCAGAAGACATAAGAAAGGCATCAGACAGCTTTTGGCTTACACAGCAGATATTTCTGACAGTAATGAATTCATAATAGAACAAAGTTTACTTCTCTTTCATCTAAGCATCTCAATCGCTGGATATATTGAACTGTAAATATCAAATCCTGGATTAAACTAGATGTACTTGAAGAACACTGCTAACTTTGAAAACTCACACGGTACACAGACAGATGTGTGAGATCTGAATTTCAAAATAAAATGAAGATGGGAAACACAAATACAGACACATATACACACACAGAGACACAACTGCCCATTGAAGTTATCGGTAAGCTACCATCTTCTGAGGATTTGTAGGGAAAAGATCCACGGAAGTGATGGGAAGCTCAGACAGTGTGGCTCTCACTGAGAGGCAATAAAATGATTCTGAAATGGAGGCTATGTGGCTTTGGAGAGCTTCAGCCAACTATTAGGACTGAGGGAATAAAGCTTTTTGTTCAGGGTGTCCAATATAAGATGAACCCAGGTAAACATACCAAAAACTTATTTGAGATCACTAGAGGACAAAATTGGCCAGCCTTTAAAAGGTCTGATTGGTTCAATCATTTTAGGCGGAGATTGGGTTAAGGCAATATGGGTTTGATTGTATAAGGACTTCACATGAAAGTACAAGTGTTAAAATTTAAATTGTTGGTAACTATGTGTTATTATCAAAATAGCCATGCACAACTGGTGAGAATGTATGTTGCTTAAACGACTTTAGAATACTATTTAGTATAATCGTTAAGTTATGGCCTACTCATAAAATGGACTATATCAGCAAAGAAAAGACCTAACTACTCTACTCAAAAAAAAGTGGATAAATCTCACAAATACAATGTTGTGTGAAATAAAGACACAGGCAATAATACAGACTGTATGACGCCAATTATGCAGTTGACAGCAAGCAAAACTACCTCATGTTGTATTAGAACAGTGCTTCCATTTCGAGACGAGAAAGGAATTAGTGACTGGGAGGTGCATGAGGACTTCTGGGGGGGTCCTGAAAACACTACATTTCTTAATTTGGGTGCTGGTTGTCACATTATACACTTGCTTTTTTGTTTGTTTGCATGTCTATTAAAAGTAGAAATAAACAGAAATAATAAAACCATAGACTATGAGAATAAATTATGGAAGAATATTTTTAATCTGACTGAGGAAGCATTTTCTATGCTTGATGGAAATCTAGCAAATTAGTATTTTCTAAATCGTATAAACAGATGGTATACCATGAAGAATTCAAGTAAAAGAAGCAAAGAAAAAAAAATGAACAAAGCTATCTATATTTAAAAAGAGGTGAAGGAAGCAAGTCATAGAAACAAATGGCCAATTATGAAAACAGTGTGCTACTTTTTCATATTCAGTAAACTTGAAAAGAGAAAGAGTGTGTGCATGCTCTTTGTGCCTCATCTGAATGGCAAAGACTTAGAAGACTCCTAATACACAGGCAGAGGATACATGCATCCTGTTACCCTAGAGAAAGGAAGCTTGGTGGATGGTGAGAAGAGACTATTAACCAGGCTGTCTGAGCTGAAATCCTCCTTTTGTGTGGATGTGATCTTAGACAAGTCAGAAAGGACTGACTGAGGGAGGAGAAATGTACCTAGCACAGTCCTGGTACATTGAAGGTACCCACTCAATAGTAACTAACAGTACCCCAGACTTTCCACACTCAGGATCCTGTATTCAAAGGACACACATTGTGTAGTCACCACTACACCCTTAGAGCCACCAACTCTTTCCTCCGGACACCTGCACTTGCCTCCAACAGGACCCTCCCTCAACTCTACCTACCCTCTACTCACAGGGATGTAATCACAATACTATCCTATTTAAAAGGGTTTCAGGATTGCTGTCCTCATGAGGACCACAGTATTTTCCCTATACTTCCACCTCTCCATTCATGAGAAAGCTGGACAATGAATAAGGAAGACCAAAGAAGAACTGACACTTTTGAATTGTAGTGTTGGTGAAGAATACTGAAAACACCATGGACTGAGAAAAAAAAAAAAAAATCTAACAAATGTGTCTTAGAAGAGTTACAACCAGAATACTCCTTAGGAACAAGGATGCTGAGACTTTGTGTCACATACTTTGGACATGTTATCAGTCACTAGAGAACAACATCATTTTTGGTAGAGAGTTCCCTCTCAGTTCTGTTAGTTTGTTGTGATGTGGGAGCTTTCACGTTGCTGTGGTACTGAAAGCTATGCAACTGGTATTCAAATACCAACAGGGCCAGAATACAGCTGAGCTTCCAGACTAAGACAGACTAGGAAGAAGGACCTGGAGGTCTACTTCTGAAAAGAATTAGCCAGTGACAACTTTACGAATAGCAGCGGAACATTGTCTGATATAGTGCTGGAAGATAAGCCCCTCAGGTTGGAAGGCACTCAAAAGACAACTGGGAAAGAGCTGCCTCCTCAAACCTGAGTCAATCTTAATATGTGGATGGAGTCGAGCTTTCAGGACTTCATTTGCTGATGTGGAAAGGCTCAAAACGTGAAGAAACAGCTGCAAACATCCATCAATAATCAGAATGTAGAATGTACAAAGTATGAATCTAGGAAACCTGGAAATTATGAAAAATGAATGGAATGTATAAACGTCAATGTCCTAGGCAGTAGGAAATGGACTAGTATTGGCCATTTGGAATTAGACAATCATATGGCTGCTAAGCTGGGGATGACAACTTGAAAGGAATGGCATCTCGTTTATCATCCAAAAGAACATTTCAAGATCTATCCTGAAGTACAATGTTGTCAGTGATAGGATAATATCCATAGTCCTACAAGAAAGACCAGTTAATATGTCAATTATTCAAATTTGCACACCAACCCCTAAGGTCAAAGATGCAGAAATTGAAGATCTTTAGCAACTTCTGCAGTCTGTAATTGATCCAACATGCGATTAAGATGCTTTGATAATTACTGGTGATTGGAATGTGAAACTTGGAAAAAAAAGGATTGCTAGCTGAAAAATATAGCCTTGGTGATAAAAATGATACGGGAGATCACATGATAGAATTTTCCAAGACCAGTGATTTTTTCATGGTAAATACCTTTCTTCACCAATATAAATGGTGACTATACATGTAGAGCTCACCAGATGGAATACACAGGAATCATATCAACTGTATCTGTGGAATGAGGTGATGGAAAAGCTCAATATCACCAGTCAGAACAAGGTCAGGGGCTGACTGCAGAACAGACCATCAATTGCTCAAATGCAAGTTGAAGTCGAAAGTGAAGAAAATTAGAACAAGTACATGAGAGCCAAAGTACAGCTCTGAGTATATCCCACCTGACTTTGGAGACCCTATGAAGGATAGACTTGACACATTGAACACTAATAATGGAAGTCCAGACAAGTTGTGGAATGACATCAAAGACATCACAAATGAAGCAACCCAGGTCATTAAAAAGACAGGAAAGAAAGAAAAGACCAAAATGGATGTCAGGAAAGACTCTGAAACTTGCTCTTGAACGTTGAGTAGCTAAAGCAAAAGGAAAAAATGATGAAGTAAAAGAACTGAACAGAGATTTCAAAGGGCAGCTGGAGAAGACAAAGAAAAGCATTATAATGACATACGTAGAGACCTGGAGGTAGAAAACCAAAAGAGAAGATCACACTCTGCATTTCTCATGCTGAAAGAACTGAAGAAAAAATTCAAGCCTCGAGGTGCAGTACTGAAAGATTTTTACAGGGAAAACATTAAACGACACAGGAAGCATCAAAAGAAGATGGAAGGAATATACAGTCACTATACAACTGCTGTATGTTCAACCAATTCAAGAAGTAGCATATGATCAGGAACCCATGGTACTGAAGGAAGAAGTGCAAGCTGCAAGAAAGGCATGGGTGAAAAAACAAGGCTCCAGGAATGGTCAGAATATCAGTTCAGATGTTTCAACAAACGAATGCAGTGCTGGAAGTGCTCACTGGTCTGTGCCAAGAAATCTGGAAGACAGCTACCTGGCCAACCCAATGGAAGAGATCCATATTTATGCCTATTCCCAAGAAAATTGATCCCACAAAATGCGGACATTATTGAACAATATCATTAATACCACGAGCAAGTAATATTTTGTTGAAGATCATTCAAAAGAGGTTGTAGCAGTATATCAACAAGAAACTGCCATAAATTCACACTGTATTCAAAAGAGGACCTGAAACCAGGAATATCATTACTGATGTCAGATTTATCTTGACTGGAAGCAGAGAATACCAGAAAGATGTTTCCCTGTGTTTTATCGACTATGCAAAGGCATTTGACTGTATGGAGCGTCACAAATTATGATAACAGTGTAAAGAATGGGAATTCCATAACACTTAATTGTGCTCACGAGGAACCTGTACATAGATCAAGAGGCAATCCTTGGAATAGAACAAGGGGATGCTGTGTAGTTTAAAGTCAGGAAAGTTATGCCTCTGGTTACCATACTTTTTCAATCTATATGCTGAGCAAATAATCCAAGAAGCTGGACTATATATGAAGAAGAGTGCAGCATCGGGATTGGAGGAAGACTCATTAACAACCTGCAATGTGCAGATGACACAACCTTGCTTGGGGAAGGTCAAGAGGACTTGCAATATTTATTGATGGATATCCAAAACCATGGCCTTCAGTATGGATTTCACCTCAACATAAAGGAAATAAAAATCCTCACAAATGGACCTAAAAAACATTATGATGAACAGCAGAAAGGTTGAAGTTAAGGATTTCATTTTACTTGGATCCGTAATACCCATAGAAACAGCAGTGAAGAAATTAAAAGGTGCACTGCTTTGGGAAAATCTGCTGCAAAAGAACTCTTTAAGGTGTTCAAAAGTGAAGACGTCACCTTGAGGTATAAATAAGGTGCACCTTATCCAAGCCATGATGTTTTTATTGACATGATACCCATGTGAAAGCTGGACGGTGAATACAGAACACTGAAGAATAATTGATAGCTTTGGATTATGGTGTTGGAGAAGAATATGCCATGGACTCCCAAAAGACCAAACAAATCTGTCTTGGAAATACAACCAGAATGCTCCTTAGAAGGAGGATTACGTGTCACGTACTTTGGACATATTATCAGGAGGGATCAGCACCTGGATAAGGACATCAAGCTTGGTAAAGCAGAGAGTCAGGAAAAAAAAAAAAAAAAAGAGGAAGACCCTCAAAGAGATAGATTGACACAGTGGCTGCAACAATGGACTCAAGTATAACAATGACTGTGAGCATGGCACGGACAGGGCAGTGTTTCCTTCTGTTGTACATATGGCCACTATGTGCCAGAACCTACTCAACGGCTGACTCTCTGCAGCTCTCTCCTTCCTTCACTGTCTCCAGCAGGTCGAGCTCCCCCAGGCCCCAGCAACTTTGTACAAGATACCTTAGTTATCCCTTGTCCTGCCTTAAACTCTCAACAGCTTTGTCTCTTCCTCCAGATCTAAGCTTCCCCTGACCTCCTTGAATGTTGGTCTCCCCTAATACCATGTCCAGGTATAGTAAGTACAGCATCATGTACTCCTTTTTTGAATTCTTATGACTCTTGTGATTTTATCCACATTTTGGACGTCTGAGGTCCCCACTAAAGTGGTAAACTCCGTGAAGTTAGGACTTGTCGCTTCCCTGACACCACCAGGATTGCATCTCCCAGTTTCTCCTCAGTTCCCACCTAAGCATTTGTTGAATGAATAAAAACTGGAACTCAATGACTCTGGGCAAGCTACTTAACCTCTCCGGGCCTCTTCCCTATGTAAGCAGAAAGACCTGGTGTGGGGACTAAGCAAGATCAAGGCTGTTCAGAGCATCAGGCCTCATGGGTCTTATCCCTCCACTCACCCCAACTCTACACAAAACTGTCTCTCACTGAGACATTCTGGAAGGTGATTCTACACTTGGCTTCAGGCCAGCCACCTTTGGGCACTTGTCAGACGCTGATACTACTCACCCCTTTTCTAACTCCACAGGATTAGGGTGGAATGTGGGTACCTGTATTTTCAGCAAGGGGTTAAAACCCTAATACATGCGATTTGTTTTAAAATACTGCAAATCTGAGTTTGGATTCACTTTGGAGCGTCAATCTCAGCCCTGCACCAAGTAGGTGCTCAGAAGCGAGGGCTTGTCCTATGTCTCAGCCTCCAGCACCCACAAGACTCATCGCCAGCTTACCTGGAGCAGGAGGCACTGCCGAGGGTCGCCGCCGAGGAGGGTCGCCGCTGCAGAGCGTCGACGCTGAGGAGGGTCGCCACCGAGCAGGGTCGCCGCTGAGGAGGGTACCGCCGAGGAGGGTCGCCGCTGAGGAGGGTCCGTGTAGTGGGTCTCCCAGACTGACTTCCACAGTCAGCCTTGTATCTGAAGGCTGGTCAGCGGTTGGTCCAAGGCATATATACAGCACCTGAAGGGTGGAGCTCTTAGGACTCCTCCCCTGAGAAGAGAAGACTGGGGTGGGCAGTGTGGGAGACAACGTTTGCTTGGTGGTAAGGGATCTCCCCTGAGTCAATCAAGTCCGGTGGGCATGATGTCATTTACGCCATTGTAATTCTATTTTATCCCATCAACCTCCTTTAATCCCATCCTTGCTGACGAGGTAACTGAATATCCGAAAGGCTGAGTGAGTCCTATTCCTATTCTCACCCTGGTGTGTTTACCTCTGGAGCTCACCAGTTTAACTGGCATGTTACAATGTGCACTTTTCAGCAACCTGCAGTACAAGGAAAGGCAGAATTTTACATTTCAGCTGCACACATCTGGGTTGAGCCTATCCCTTGCTCCTTGCACCCTCGCCACAAGCTGCAACACACTCCAGTGACTGAAGTATCTTCCACTCCCACTTTTCATAAACCAAAACCAATCAAACCCATTGCCACCGAGTCGATTTCGACTCACAGCGCCCCTATAGGACTCAGTAGAACTACCCTATCCTGTTTCCAAGGACTAGCTGGTGAATTCCAACTCCCGACATTTTGGTTAACGGCTTTAGCTGTTCTGCCATGATGGCTCCAGCACTCTCCATAGAGTGGCCACTTGTGCAGACCTGGAAGGCAGGCCCAACATGGACATTTCTGACAGGTAGAAAGAGAAATTATAAAACGTGTCAACCCAAGGACACAGTTTTGCAACTGTTCTTTGTTTAGATTCTCTGACCCAGTGCCTCCAAGAAATTAATGAGCTGGGGAGAAGGAAACACTTTGAGGAAAAGAACACTGGAACATGCTGGCATGAAGCAACAAGAACCGGGACCAGGAAGCAGAACTGCCAGGACTGAGGTGGTCTCTGATTATCTGCTGACTCTAGTTCATTTTGTATCTTCATGGGGTTGGTCAGCAGCTATTATAATTGCTCCACTTTTCCAGTGCTCCACCTTCACCTTTATCCTCTCGAACATCTCAGGGCCTATGGTAGAACCAATTACGACCATGGCCACCTCCACGGGACTAAACTGCACAGCCTCGTAAGTGATTTGTTGTTGTCGTTAGGTGCTGTGGAGTCGATTCCGACTCACAGCAACCCTATGCACAATAGAGCAAAACGTTGCCTGGTCCTGAGCGATCCTTACAATCATTATGCTTGAGCTCATTGTTGCAGCCACTGTGTTAATCCACCTCATTGAAGGTCTTCCTCTTTTTCACTGACCCTGTCCTATGCCAAGCATGATGTCCTTCTCCAGGGACTGATCCCTCCTGACAACCTGCCCAAAGTGTGTAAGACAGTCTCGCCATCCTCGCCTCTAAGAAGCATTCTGGCTGTATTTCTTCTAAGACAGACTTGTTCGTTCTTTTGGCAGTCCATGGTATATTCAATACTCTTCACCAACACCACTATTCGAAGGCGTCAATTCTTCTTTAGTCTTCCTTATTAACTGTCCAGCGTTCATACGCGTAAGATGCAATTGAAAATACCATGGCTTGGGTCAGGCACACCTTAGTCTTCAAGGTGACATCTTTGCTCTTCAACACTTTAAAGAGGTCCTTTGCAGCAGATATACCCAATGCAGTGTGTCTTTTGATGACTGTTGCTTCCATGGCTGTTGATTGTGGATCCAAGTAAAATGAAACCCTTGACAACTTCAATCCTTTCTCTGTTTATCATGATGTTGCTCATTGGCCCAGTTGTGAGGATTTTTGTTTTCTTTATATTGAGGTGCAGTCCATACTGAAGGCTGTGGTCTTTGATCTTCATCAGTAAGGGCTTCAAGTCCTCTTCACTTTCAGCAAGTAAGGTTGTGTCATCTGCATAACGCAGGTTGTTAACGAGTCTTCCTCCAATCCTGATGCCCTGTTCTTCTTCATATAGTCCAGCTTCTCGGCTTAATTGCTCAGCATACAGATTGAATAGGTATGGTGAAAGAATACAACCCTGATGCACACCTTTCCTGAGTTAAAGCAATCAGTATCCCCTTGTTCTGTCCAAATAACTGCCTCTTGATCTATGTAAATGTTCCTCCTGAGCACAATTAAGTGTTCTGGATTTCCCATTCTTCTCAACATTATCCATAATTTGTTATGATCCACACAGTCAAATGGCTTTGCCTAGTCAATAGAACACAGGTAAACATCCTTCTGGTATTCTCTGCTTTCAGCCAGGATCCATCTGACATCAGCAATGATATCCCTCGTTCCATGTCCTCTTCTGAAACCGGCCTGAATTTCTGGCAGTTTACTGTCGATATACTGCTGCCGCTGTTTCTGAATGATATCCAGCAAAATTTTGCTTGCGTGTGATATTAATGATATCGTTCTATAATTTCCACATTTGGCTAGATCACCCTTCTTGGGAATAGGCATAAATATATGGATCTCTTCCAGTGAGTTGGCCAGGAAGCTGTCTTCCATATTTCTTGGCATAGACGAGTGAGCACCTCCGGTGCTGCATCTGTTTGTTGAAACATCTCAACTGATATTCCATCAATTCCTGGAGCCTTGTTTTTTGCCAATGCCTTCAGAGCAGCTTGGACTTCTTCCTTCAATACCATTGGTTCCTGATCATATGCCACCTCTTGAAATGGTTGAACATCGACTAATTCTTTTTGGTATAATGACTCTGTGTATTCATTCCTTCCATCTTCTTTTGATGCTTCCTGCATCGTTTAATATTTTCTCCATGGAATCCTTCACTATTGCAACTCGAGGCTTGAAATTTTTCTTCAGTTCTTTCAGCTTGAGAAACACCGAGCATGTTCTTCCCTTTTGGTTTTCCATCTCCAGCTCTTTGCACATGTCATTATAATGCATTACTTTGTCTTCTCGAGACGCCCTTCGAAATCTTCAGTTCTTTTACTTCAACAATTTTTCCTTTTGCTTGCGCTGCTCGACACTCAAGAGCAAGTTTCAGAGTCTCCTCTGACATCTGTCTTGGTCTTTCCTTTCTTTCTTGTCTTTTCAATGACCTCTTGCTCTCTTCATGTATGATGTCCTTGATGTCATTCCACAACTCGTCTGGTCTTCGGTCACTAGTGTTCAGTGCATCAAATCTGTTCTTCAGATGGTCTCTAAATGCAGGTGGGATATAGTCAAGGTCATATTTTGGCTCTCGTCGACTTGCTCTGATTTTCTTCAGTTTCAGCTTGAACTTGCATATGAACAATTGATGGTCTGTTCCACAGTTGGCCCCTGGCCTTGTTCTGACTGATGATATTGAGTTTTTCCATCGTCTCTTTCCACGGATGTAGCCAATTTGATTTCTGTGTGTTCCATCTGGTGAGGCCCATGTGTACAGTCAGCATTTATGTTGGTGAAAGAAGGTATTTGCAATGAAGAAGTCGTTGGCCATCTGGATCAAAGGAGAATGAAGAACACCAAGTTCACAAGGTAATTATGAGCCCAAGAGACAGAAAGGGCCACGTGGACTAGAGACAACATCATCCTGAGACCAGAAGAACTAGATGGTGCCCTGCCACAACCAATGACTGCCCTGACTGGGTGCACAATAAAGAACCTCTGAGGGAGCAGGAGAACAGTGGGATGCAGACCCCAAATTCTCATAAAAAGACCAGACTTAATGGTCTGACTAAGACTAGAAGAATCCCGGCAGTCATGGTCCCCAAACCTTCTGTTGGCCCAGGACAGGAACCATTCCCGAAGCCAACTCATCAGACATGGATTGGACTGGACAATGGATTGGAGAGGGATGCTGATGAGGAGTGAGCTACTTGCATCTGGTGGACACTTGAGACTATATTGACATCTCTCTGGAGGGGAGATGTGAGGGTAGAGGGGGTTAGAAACTGGCAAAATGGTCACGAAAGGAGAGACTGGAAGGACGGAGTAGGCTGACTCATTAGGGGGAGAGTAAGTGGGAGTATGTAGTAAGGTGTATATAAGTTTATATGTGAGAGACTGACTTGATTTGTAAACTTCCACTTAAAGCACAATAAAAATTATTAAAAAAAAAACCAGAAGTTGTTGTTCTTGCAAAGTTCTATCATTCAATCTCTGGCATTGTTTCTATCACCAAGGCCATATTTTCCAACTACTGATCCTTCCTCTTTCTTTCCAACTTTTGCATTCCAATCGCTACTAATTAGTAGGTGATTTACGCCCATTAAATTTAGCTCACCTATATCATTCCCTTCACCTTATCTTTTTCTTTAATTGCAACATAACCAGTCTACTTAAAATAATCAAACAGTTTTCACAGCTCTTGGAAAGAAACAAAAACTTTACCCGGTGTCAAAAGCCCCCACACTGTCTGATTGCTACCTATTCTGGCTCAGTGTACACTGTCCTCTCCTCTGCTCCTAACTCAGCCTACTGGAACCTCCTACCTCTGGACTTCTGCACAGGGACCTTCATCCCATGACATTTCTCATCCCCCATACGTATTGTTTAATCCCTTATTTATTCCCTATCTTCCTTTAAATCCCAGCCTAATTTCACTTTCTCTGAGGAGCAGTATATATACTAAGAAATTGTTGGAAACATTACAATTCATTTTAAGCAAATTGCTAATTAAGTGAAATCTAATTCTTAATTGATTTTTTAAAATGCACTCATATCATTTTTTAGGCTAGTTTTTTTGTTCTATTTTAGCACCTGTGTTTAAAACACATCCTTATAAAATATAGATTTGTGGAAATTCAGATGGATAAATTACAGAAAGTGACTAAACTAGAACTCCTTGTACTCTGATACATTAAATGACTGTTACGGATTGAATTGGATTCCTCCCAACTATGTGTTGGCGTAACACCTGTACTGTGGATGTAATCTAATCAAATCGAATTACTTTCATAATGTGATGTAATCACCTCCCGTAATTCAATCTGACATAATGTTATCAGTCAATCAGTTAAAATTGTACCAGTGTACGGGGATCCTAAACCTTATTACCACGAGTTACATAAAGAGCAATGTAGACACAGAGGCCTCCATATGGGGCCCTGACACACACACACAAACCCATACAGCACTAATGAACACCTGGGACTACCTGCGAAGGAGTTGATGTAGCTTAGGCCCTCATTTGTGCTTTTAGAGTTCAGAGCTGTGAGAAAATAAATATCTGTTCTTGAAAGCCACCCAGTTGTGTTATTTCTGTTACAGCATCAAGGCACCTATGTGAGAAAGCCAGGCCTGAGAAGGGCCAGTGAGAAAGAGATGGTAGGGGCCTAAGATCCTGGGTATTGGAACATCGTTTCTACATGGCTTGCATAGTTAGCTTTTTCATACCCTGTTGATTTGTGGTTTGTTTCCTCCTTTCCCTCTCCCTTTCTCCGTGATTGGATGATGTTTAAAATTAACCTGTCTTCCTCTTGGAGGAGCAGAGCAGTAATCAAAAAGACCTGGGACCAGACAACTAGTCAATGGGGACCCATCTTGTGACTGAAACCAGAATGACATCAGGGGACCTTTAAGAATACCCACAAAAAGTCAACATGTGCCCCCAAAAAGGGAACTGCCATTCTTCAGATTCTTCAAACCTAAGGTCTAACCGTATAAAACCTTCCTGTCAGTCGGTCTCTGAGAGACAGACAGACATTGGGGGGCCCATTCCACTCTGTCTCTTGTATACATGTATACAAGAAAACCCTCTGGCTGCTTACCTCACCCGTGTCTCAGGATTGGCTTTATGGCAGGTGGCTTGAATCCGTGTTTTGCAGCAACAGGCCCACAGTTTGTTTGTAAATAAGAAGATTGGCAGAGTCAAATGGCAGGTCGTCAGTAAACCAGGTCCTTCCTTTGCCACATGCTGCCACTCTAAGGCCCAGCACCTTTATTCATCACTCCCCACACCTTAGTCAGCCTGTCCATCTTACAGATTCCTCTGGTGTACAAGGTCACAGATCTTTGATGAGTGGTGGGTGAATGGAGCTGCCAGAAATTATGTGGAATCTAAGAAACTCCATGCACGCAGTAATGGTGTGTTCCCGTGGTGGACCTGGAGTGAGATGCAGGGAGTGAAGCTTCACAGGGAATTGAGGGTGCTGGAAAGGGTCATCCTGTGAATATAAAGAGAGAAATGTGTGCCACCTACAAGACTAAAGAAGCTACAGGCTTTATCTCACTCTTACCAGTTCCCACCCTGTATTTGAATGCTTTACACATTACCCATTACTTATATATTCATTTTCAGACATTACTTTTAACAAAATAATAAATTTCTTTTTAAATCCAATAATACTACAAGGCTTGTAAGAAAAAACGTGTCTTAGTCCATGCCCTCCTACCACCAATTCCTGTTCCTCACAGGCATGGTTTATACTTTTAGTCACTTTCCTATTGCTTCACAACTGTGTTATAACAATCAATGTAAGACATTTTGTGTTAAATTCCTATCAATGACCTGAGAATTTTGGAGCTCTTATATCACCCACAAACACCTAAATATGATCATATATAATTGACTAGTTAATCAATTGGGTAGTTAATAAAAAAATCGGTATTTACTTTCATATGACTACATAATTTGTTCATGGCCGAACCATCAGATACCTATTACATTTGCTTATGCAAATTGTTTTACTATAATTAGGAAATGACTTTCCTTGTTTACTGTGTATTCTGTGCATCTTTTTATATTTATCTCTTTTGGGGCTCACATCTGCTGGATTCTAAAATTCTTCAGGAAGAACAACTCAACATGCAATTTGTTCATTTCAATTATTTTTTTATTTTCTTGGTGCAGTATCTCCCTAAGCCCTTGATCCTCTTACCCCAGTGTGGACTGAAGCTTTCTAGTCATTCCAGATTGTGATATATAGCCATCATTTGGGCCTTTGGGCCTTTGGTCCTTCACAATTAGTCTAGGAATTATCTTTATCTTCTATCCTTATGTTTTATTCCTTTCTTGCATGAGTGCTGTGTTTTTCCACTTTCATAGTTTTCTTCACTTGTTTTGGTGGAGCATACTGTCAGATAACTACCCAAAAAAGGGCACATGAAAGATGTGCCATCACTTGCTGTTTGCTGCGAGAATGACTTTCCATCCTTTCCCTGATCTTCAGTGCACTGGCCCGTTGCACATTACATTTCCCTGGCTGTCATTGTAAGTTTTACTTAGGTTCTGCCAATGGGAAACCTTTCTGGGAGATTAGAGAACTGAGAAGAGGATGTTTGGAATGGTGTCTTGGCAGATGACTACATCTTCTTCATGGTTGTAGCTCTTGCTGGGAAGCTCATACCATGATGCCAGGTGCCCATAGGTTCAGGAAACACTAATTTCTTCCTTTGTCATTCAGGCCTATATGTGGTAACAGCTTCCTACAGGTTCTAATTTCATGTTACCTCAGAATCCCATTTGCCCTTCTCGCTCTTCTAACCTTTTGTAATTAATTTTCCAGGTTAAATTCCTTCTATTGAATGGTTTGTATGGGTTCTATTTTCCTAACAACATTCCCCAGTGCCGTCGAGTCGATTCCGACTCATAGCGACCCTACAGGAGAGAGTAGAACTGCCCCATAGAGTTATATTCTGACTAGAGAGGTAAATCTCTACAATATGTATCCCAAATATTTCTAGTCTTACCTCAGCTTATCTTGAATATAATTTTGTATCAGGAATCAGATTGGAATTTGTTCCCTCACAATTTTGAAGACAGTGATAAATTATCTCACAGTTCTCATTACTGCTTTTGAGTTTCTGTTGTATATATTCCCTTTACCCCTGTTGTCTGACAGTTTCTGCTATGTTCCATGGATGAAGTCTTTTTACATTTATGTTCTGCATATGGAATAGACCCCTTCAATCTAGAAACCAAAGCTCTGTATTTCTGGAATATCGTATTTTTCCTTTGGTTATTTCCCACTCTTATTTTTTTCTTTTTCTGTAGCTTATTTTGCTTGAATATTGGACCTCAGAGATTTATCATCTATTAACCTGATCTTTTGTCTCAGCTATTTTAAAAACATTCCTTGTTTTCTAAATATTTCATTTACAGGGTCCATTATGGAGCCCTCATTGCACAGCAGTTAGGCATTTGGTTGCTAACCAAAATGTCAGCAGTTTGAGTTCACCAGCCGCTCCTTGGAAATCCTATGGGGGCAGTTCTACTCTGTTCTATAGGGTCTCTATGAGTTGGAATCCACTTTAAGGCAATGGTTTTTGTTTTTGTTTTTGTCAGCGCGTGGGTCCTGTGGGAGGGCTGTGTACTCAACCCACGCGGTGACTGGCGGATCTTCTTGAGGTGGTTGGGAAAGGGGTCTGCACAAGTGCAAGATTCCTAGACAATGTGAAGAGATCCTAAGAATAACTGGGATACCTCATTCAGTGGTCAAGGTCTTGTGAGCCACATCTGATGATTTGTTCCAACGGCAACCTGGTCAAATTCTTGCTGGCATCATTCCTGTGCCAAACTTGAGGGTCAAATGTCAAGCCCTAATCCTTGCAAGTTGGTTTTAAAAGCTTCACCACATCATCTTTATCCAAGACTATCAAGGAAAGAGCTATACAGTACAGCTGCTTCACTTGGTCTGGGTTCTCTGGGTGCAGTCGGTAAGGTAGGTGTAACTTTCAGATCAAAGAATAACAGTCACCTGTTTGGATGAAATTGCATCTCAGCGGGTGAATCAGTGGGTCTGTCCCATCCTCTAACATTGTGTCCCACCTAGTGAACTCAAGATCATTGATGTCTGTCCTGAGGAAGTGACAGCCAAGGTGAAATTTGAGGGACAAATATGAATTAGTTAGACAAAATAGGCAAGGGCCTTCCCAGCTGAAGGAAGAGTCAACGAGGACCACCTTAACTGAAAGATATTAACATTTGTAAAAGATAAGATAGAATTAGTATACCATAATTCTGCTTAAAAGTTATGGATGGCTTCCCAGAATCATATGCTACTGTGTTGAGGTCTGAGTTTTGATGGACTGTTAGAAGTAAATTAGGTGGGTATGGATATGCATTGGAGTCCCTGGGTTGTGCAGGGAGTTAATGGGCTTGGTTGCTAACCTAAAGGTGAGAGGCCCAAGTCTACCCAGAGGCACCTCAGAAATAAGGACTGGCAATGTAATTTCAAAAAAAAATCAGCCATTGAAAACCTGATAGAGCACAACTCTACTCAGACACTTATGAGGTGACCTTGAGTCAGTCTCGACTAGCCAGCAATCAGTAGTATGAGCATTCGCAGTTCAGGGCAGGGTGTTTTTTTTTAATTTTCTTTACTTCCTTGTTGTTGAGAATATACACAGCAAAACAGACATCAATTCTACAGTTTTGACATGAACAATTCAGTGACATTAATTACATTCTTTGAGTTGGGCAACCATTCTTATCCTCCTTTCTAGGGTGTTCCTCCCCCATTAACATATACACTGCCCCCTAAGGTTCCTGTCTAGTATTTCTACTTCCTTTTGTCAACACGATCACTTATACACAGTTCTTAATAGAGCATAATACTCAAGGAGGACATTTTTACTATTTAAGCTGAACTCTGGTTTTAAGAAGATTTGAGAGATATTTTTGGTTTAAGAATTAAAGATTATTTCAGAGCAATAGGTTTGGGGATTCATCCAGCCTCCATGGCTCCAGAAAGTTTAGAGTTCATGGGAATTGAAAGCCCTGTTCTTCATTTTCCCCATTTTGATGAGCATTCTTTTATAGAATCTTTGATCAATATGTTAGGTAATGGTAGCCAGGCACCATCCAGTTCTTCTGGACTCATGGCAAAGAAGGCAGCTGTTCCTCCTATTCCTGACTCTCATTCTTCCTCTGTTGCTCCAGGAGAGTAGGGACCAACATTGTATCTTCAATGTTTTTTATTTTTTTACAGGCAAAAGAACTGACTGTGCCAGGGCCCTGCTTTCAAGAAGACAAAGAAAATTCAAGAGAAAATTAAAGCAGCCTTATTGTTGAAATGGAGAGAAAGTAAGGGAGGGCTGTGGAGTGGCCTTAGAAGAGACCAGAGGAGGAAGCTGGGCTGTGGGGCAGACCTTGCAAAACATTGTAGGCCATGTTAAGAATCTCAGGGTTTATTGAAGAGAGAGAGCGAGAAAACAATGTTGAAGCATAAAGCTTGCACAATTAGGATTACCCACTAAAAGAAGATGGGCTATGAAGAACCAAAATAGCTGGCCAGAGTGATTGTGAGATTATCACTTAAGAACCTATCGGGAGAACTTGAGTAGAAAGGATGCTAATGTGATCTTGACAGGTACTTGGACATCCAAGTTTGGATTCAGTCAACTACTCTCTCCGGACTTAGTGTAGTGTGGTAGAAGATAAAGTGATTATAATAGTAGTTACTGTTACTGGTTTAATGAGAAGTTTCAACTGGGAATACAGTACAGTAAATAAGTGTAATCATCATACTGCCCTGTATTTCAAGGCCTGTACCTTTTACCATAGCGTTTAACTTTTCCAGAAAGGTTTCATTGGCATCATGTTTGCCTAGACATAGTGTGTCAGAATGGGAATTGTTTCAGGAAGGACTGGGTTTGTATATTTGGTAGGAAAAGTGGAAGAATTAGAGCTATTGAGAGTTTATTGAAAAACTGGTACTAATCCTCATTAAATACACTTAATTTAACCCATTCTATATAATATTTAAAGATGGTCATGTTGAAGTTGAGAGAGCTTAAGGAGTTTATCACTGGAATTATAGATTAAATATCATCTCCCTGGTTTAAATTTTCAGAGAGGATAGCATATATACCTAAAGAAACACAGTCATCATTCCACAGTTGAATTTGTCAGTATCTATTCTGAACTGAAAGTAGTCACTTTCTCATTTTGGAAATAGATTTTTTAAAAGTTCACATGGCTTGTGGAGTCTTTTATCAAACTTATACTTGCCAGGAAACTGGACTGAATAACATTCCTCAGCTCTCAGTTCATATGGATTATAGATATATTTTGTTCTGTAATTGCAAAAGTCACAATGAATAAAATTAGCACCCATAATTAGGTTTTCTTCAAATGTCTTTATCTCTTACTGCTTTTAAAAAGAAGTCTTTCCTTTCTATTTAATTTGTAGAAAACCTAAAAGCACAAAGTTCTAGGAATAGAAAAGTGCCGACTTTGGTAATATGTACTAAACTCCCTTTAAAAATATCCAAAAAATCACAGATCGGTATGAAGTGATAGCTTCACTCCTCAGAGAAAATATATATAATGTGTTTAAATTCTATCTATTTTTTATATTAATATATATGTAACTTTAAACAATCTAATAATTTTATATGCGGTTTACATCCATTTATATACACTGGGTATGAGACTTACTATATATTTGCACATTATTTTTTCTCAGGAGTTGGAAAATATGGCCTAGGTGATAGAAATGATGTCAGAGGTTACATGACAGAATTTTGCAAGACCAACCACTGCTTCATTGCTAATACCTTTTTTCAACAACACAAATGGTGACTCTACAGGTGGAATACACAGGAATCAAATCAAGTACATCTGTGGAAAGACACGATGGAAATGCTCGATATCATCAGTTAGAACAAAGCCAGGGACTGACTGTGAAACAGGCCATCCATTGCTCATATACAAGTTCAAATTGAAGCTGAAGAAAAGTAGAACAAGTCCATGAGAGACAAAGTACAACCTTGAGTATATCCGCCTGAATTGAGAGACCATCTGAAGAATAGATTTGACACATTGAACACTAATTACCAAAGACCAGACAAGTTGTAGAATGACAACATACATGAAGAAAGTGAGAGGTAATTAAAAAGACAGGAAAGAAAAGGCCAAAATGAAAGTCAGAAGAGACACCGAAACTTGCTTTTGAATGTGGAGTAGCTAAAGCGAAAGGAAAAAAATGAAGTAAAAGAGCTGAACAGAAGATTGATTACAAAGGACAGCTCGTTTAATATTTTTCCCTAGAATCCTTCAGTATTGCAACTTGAGACTTGAATTGTTTCTTCAGTTCTTTCACCTTGAGAAATGCTGAACATGTTCTTCCCTTTTGGTTTTCTATCTCCAGGCCTTTTTCTATGTCATCACAATACTTTAGTTTGTCTTCTCGAGCTGCTCTTTGACCTCTCCTGTTCAGCTCTTTTGTGCCATCATTTTTTTCCTTTTACTTAAGCTACTTGATGTTCAAGAGCAAGTTTCAGAGTCTCTTCTGACATCCATTTAGGCCTTTTCTTTCTCTCCTGTCTTTTTAATTTTTTTCTGCCTCATGTGGGTTGCAGATTCAGGTGAGAGTATAAGAAATAGTCCTTACACTTTCCAGAAAATATAATTCTGACTTGTGTTCTGCCACACAATAACACAGCACACCTGAGCGATAGTGATGAGGGAAAATTCTGTGAATCTTTACAAGTTGTCAGAGCCTGAAGACAGGGGTAGGACTGCCTGTAACCTCCAGAAAAAAAAAAAAGAAGAAACAAATCCCCCAGGGAGCCCCACCAGAGCTTTGCATTGTCTCCCTGTGTGGGAGGCAGGATAGGTGGTGGCTGTGATTTGCTTTTCAGTTCTAGAGTGGACTTGCCTGGGCTGTAATCTTACGCTCCCTCTCTTAACCTCTCTCATGCACAGTTTTTTCATTTACGTATTGGGAACCACAATCACTGTGAGGGTTGAGTGAGATGAAGCCTGCAGCATGTTTAGTTTTGTAGGAGGCACACATTCCTCTCATTATATTCACAGGACAACCTTCTCCAGCACCCTCAATTTCTGGTGAAGTTTCACTCCCTGCCTCTTGCTCAAAGTCCACCATAGGGTACACACTATTTCTGTGTGCATGGCGTTCCTAAGATTCTATGTCATTTAGGGTACCTCCATTACCTACCGCTCTCAAAGATCTGTGACCTTGCATACCCCAGGAATCTGTGAAATGGACAGGCTGAGTATGGTGTGGGTTGTGATGAATAAAGGCGCTGGACCTCAGAGTGCAGCATTCGGCAAAGTAAGGACCTGGTTTACTGAGGACCCACTATTTGACTCTGCCAGCCGCCCATTTACAAACAGACTGCGGGCCTTGCTTCTTCGCATAGGTGCCTTGACACTGTAACAGAAATACCACAACTGGGTGGTTTTCAAGGACAGATATTTATTTTCCCACTGTTCTGAAGGCTAAAAGTACAAATGAGGGTCTAAGCTACATTGACTCCTTCTTTGTAGGTAGTCCTGGGTATTCATTGGTACCATATGTGTTTGTGTGTGTGTGTGTCAGGAGTCCAAGTACAGGTTTCTGTGCCTACATTACTCTTCATATAACTAGGGGCAATTAGGTTTAGGATCCCCCTACAATCCTCCTACACTGGTATGACAAAACTGATTGACAGATTACATTATGTCAGATTGAATTATGAGAGGTGATTACGTTACAGTATCAAAGTAATTAGATTAGATTACATCCACAGTATAGGTGTTACCCCAGCACATAATTGGGAGGAACACTATTCAATCCGTAATAGGTATTTAATATGTCAAATTATGAGAAGTTCTACTTTAGTCATTCTGTATAATTTAGCCATCTGAAATTCCACAAATTTATATTTTATAAGGATAAACTCTTTTACAAACAAGTGGTAGAACAAAAGTTTAGTCTAAAAAAGGATATGGGTGCATTTTTCAAAATCAATTATGAATCTGATTGCACTTAATTAGCAATTCTCCTAAAATAAATTGTTGTGTTTCAAAGAATTTCTGAGAATATATACTACTACTCAGAGAAAGTGAAATTAGGTTGGGATTTAAGGAAAGGTGGAGGAATAAATAAGGGACTACACAATGTGTATGGGGGATGAGAAGGGCCATGGGATGAAGGTTACCATGAAAAGGTCCAGAGGCGGGAGGATCAGTATGTGGAGTTCAAAGAAGAGGAGGGGATAGTGGGTGATGAGCTAAGAATAGATGGCAACCAGTGTAGGGGCTTTTGACACCTGGTAAAGTTTTTGTTTCTTTCCAAGAGCAATGAAAACTACTCCATTGTTTTAAGTAGCATGATTAAAGTTCCAATGTTAAAAAAAGATAACATGTATGGAAGAGGTGAGGTAAAGTTAATGGGAGTAAATCACTTAAGAGGCTGTGCAGTGTAGTCTGGTGGAGATGGTCATGATGGTAACTGGTTTTCAGATAGGGACTGAGATGTGCAAGAGGATAAAGATGAGGGTGGAGCACTGGAAAAGAGGGGGCAATTATAGTAGCTGCTGACCAACCCCCTGAAGATGCAAGGTGAAGTAGAGTCAGCAGATAATCAGAGGCGTCCTCAGTCCTGGTAGTTCTGCTTCCTGGCCCTGCTGCTTGTTGCTTCATGCTGGCATATCCCGGTGTTCTTTTCCTCATAAGATTTCCTTCTCCCCAGTTCCTTCATAACTTGGAGGCATGGGGTCAGAGAACGTAAACAACCAACAGCTGGTTGTCCTTGGCTTGACACATTTTACAAGTTCTCTTTCTATGTCAGGCATGTGCATGATTGGCTTGCCTTCTAGGTCTGTTCAAGCGGCCACTCTATGGAGAGTGGTGGAGCCATGATGATGAAGTAGTTCAGAGCTAAAGCTGCTAGCCTAAATGCCCGCAGTTTGAATTCACCAGCCACTCCTTGAAAACACTATGGGGCAGTTCTACTCAGTCTTATAGAGTCACCATGAGTCGGAATCTTCTGGACCACAACTGATTTGGTTTGGTTTTGGTTTGTGAAAAGTGTGAGTGGAAGATACTTCAGTCACTGGAATGTGTTGCAGATTATGGTGAGGATGCAAGGAGGAAGGGATAGGCTCAACCCAGATCTCTGCAACTGAAATGTGAAATTCTGCCATTCCTTGTACTGCATGGTGCTGAAAATTGCATATTGAAATTTAAAGGTTAAACTGGTGGGTTCCAGAGGTAAACAAACCAGGGTGAAAATATGAATAGGTCTCCCTCAGACTTAAAGATTTTCAGCAAAGATGGGATTAAAGGACGCTGACAGGCTAAAAGGGTTAAAAAGGTTTAGGAAGGTGTAAATGATATCATGCCTATTAACAGCGAGCCTGGCCCACCTGACTTGATTGACTTACAGGAGATCCCTTTCTCCACCAACTAACCATTCTCTCCCACACTGCCCAGCCCTGCCCTCCTTCCTCAAGGGAGGAACCACCAATTGATTGGGGAGGGAGTCCTAGGAAGAGCTCCACCCTCCAGCTGTGTATATATGCTGTGGTCCAACCACTGACCAGCCTTCAGGTACAAGGCTGACTGTGGAGACCAGCCTGGGAGACAAGCCACAGCGATCCTCCAGAGCAACGACCTTTTGCAGGAGTGACCCTCGGCTGCGGAGACCGTCTAGAGTGGCAACCTTCAGCAGCGGCGACCCTCCTCAATCGCTACTCTCGCAGAGGGGAACCTCCGCGGCAGCAAACCTCCTCAGAGACGACCCCCAGGGAGCGGCGACCCTCCACAGTGCTGGTTGCTCCAGGTAAGCCAAAAGCGAGCCATGTGGGTGCAGGAGGCTGGAACATAGGAGAAATACAGGGCTGAGATAGACCCTTAAAGTGAATCCAAACTCGGGTTTGCAGTTTTTTCTTAACGTCCTTTAAGTGGAAGTTTACAAATCAAGTCAGCCTCTCACACAAAAAACTTACATACACCTGGCTACATACTCCCAGTTGCTCGCAAACCGCTCCCTCCCTCCACTCTCTTTTCCTGTCAATTCTGCCAGCTTCTAACGCCCTCTACCCTCTCATCTCCCCTCCAGACAGGAGATGTAATCATAGTCTCAAGTATCCACCCGACCCAAGAAGCTCACTCCTCACCAGCATCCCTCTCCATCCCATTGTCCAGTCCAATCCCTGTCTGAAGAGTTGGCTTTGGGAATGGTTCCTGTCTTGGGCAAACAGAAGGTCTGGGGGCCACGGCCAGCGGGGTCCTTCTAGTCTCAGTCAGACCATCAAGTCTGGTATTTTTATGAGAATTTGGGGTCTGCATTCCCTGCTCTCCTGCTGCCTCAGGAGTTCTCTGTTGCGTTCCCTGTCAGGGCAGTCATCAGTTGTAGCCGGGCACCATCTAGTTCTTCTGCTCTCAGGTTGATGTAGTCTCTGGCTTATGTGGCCCTTTCTGTCTCCTGGGCTCATAATTACCTTGTGTCCTTGGTGTTCTTCATTCTCCTTTGATCCAGGTGGGTTGAGACCAATTGATGCATCTTAGATGGCGGCTTGCTAGCGTTTAAGACCCCAGACACCACTCTCCAAAGTGGGCTGCAGAATGCTTTCTCAATAGGTTTTATTATGCCAATTGACTTAGATGCCCCCTGAAACCATTGCCTCCAAACCCCCACCCCTGCTATGCTGGCCTTTGAAGCATTCAGTTTATTCAGGAAGCTTCTTTGTTTTTGGTTTAGTCCAGTTGTGCTGACCTCGCCTGTAGTGTGTGTGGTCTTTCTCTTCACCTAAAGTAGTTCTTACCTACTATCTAATTAGTGAATACCCCTGTCCCACCCTCCCTTCCGCCTTTCATAGCCATCAAAGAATATTTTCTTCTCTGTTTAAACTATTTCTCGAGTCCTTATAATAGTGGTCTTATACAATATTTGTCCTTTTGCAACTGACTGATTTCACTCAGAATAATGCCTTCCAGATTCCTCCACGTTATGAAATGTTTCACACATCCATCACTGTTCTTTATCGATGCATAGTGTTCCATTGTGTGAATATACCAAAATTTATTTATCCATTCATTCGTTGATGAGCAGCTTGTTGGCTTCCAACTTTTTGCTATTGTAAATAGTGCTGCAGTGAACATGGGTGTGCATATATCTGTTCCTGTAAAGGCTCTTATTTCTGTAGGATATATTCCAAGGAGTGGGATTGCTGGATCGTATGGTAGTTCTATTTCTAGCTTTTTTTAAAGAAGCGCCAAATCGATTTCCAAAGTGGTTGTACCATTTTACATTCCCACCAGCAGTGTAGAAGTGTTCCAATCTCTCCACAACCTCTCCAACATATAACATTTTGTGTTTTTTGGATTAATACCAGCCTCATTGTAGTGAGATGGAATCTCATTGTAGTTTTGATTTGCATTTCTCTAATGGCTAATGACTGTGAGCATTTCCTCATGTATCTGTTAGCTACCTGAATGTCTTCTTTAGTGAAGTGTCTGTTCATACCTTCTGCCCATTTTTTAATTGGGTTATTTGTCTTTTTGCAGTTGAGTTTTTGCGATAACGTAGATTTTAGAGATCAGGCGCTGATTGGAAATGTCATAGCTAAAAACTATTTCCCATTCTGTAGGTAATCTTACTTTTTTTTTTTTGCAAAGTCTTTGGATGAACACAGGTGTTGATTTTTAGGAGCTCCCAGTTATCTACTTTTTCTTCTGCATTGTTAGTAAGGTTTTGTATACTGTTTACGCCATGTATTAGGGCTCCTAATATTGTCCCTAATTTTCCTTCCATGATCCTTATTGTTTTAGATTTTATATTTAGGTCTTTGATCCATTTGGAGTTCGTTTTTGTGCATGGTGGGTTTGCAGTGTTTTTAAAGAGATCATATATTATGGTTCTAACTGCTTGTTAAAAATACAGATACCCAGATCCTACCGTAATCCTATAGAATCAGAGAAAACAAACAAAAGAAACCCAAACCCGTTGCGGTCGGGTGGATTCCGACTCATAGTGACTCTATAGAACACAGTAGGACTGCCCCCATAGGGTTTCCAAGGAGTGCCTGGTGGATTCCATTGGCTGACCTTTTGGTTAGCAGCTGTAGCTCTTAACCACTATGCCAACAGGGTTTCCAGAATCAGAGAAGGGGTGACAATTATCTATGTCTGACAAACGCCTGGAGGTGGCTGACCTGAAGCCAAGTGTGGAATCACCTTCCAGGGTGTCTCAGTGACAAACGGTTTTTTGTATAGTTGGGATGAGTGGAGGGATAAGAACCCTGAGGCCTGATATCCCAATGCCCTGAACAGCCTTTATCTTACTTAACCCTCACAAGAAACAAAAAACCCTAAGTCATCATTTTCTCACTTTCCTTAGCTCCCAGAAAACTAGGCTGTGTTGAAGAGTGCTCCCTTACATTGAAGCCCTCACTGCACAATGGCCTTTGCAGTCTCACTGGGCAACCTCCTCACAGAGGCTAGCTGCCCCATTTGCCTGGATTATCTGAAAGACCCTGTGACCATTGACTGCGGCCACAACTTCTGTTGCTCCTGCATCCACCAGTACTGGATTGATCTACAGGACTACTTCCCCTGTCCAGTCTGCCTCCAACAGTGTCCCCATGGAAGCCTCAGAAGGAACACTCAATTATGTAACATGATTGATATTGTTAAGCAACTTCCCACCAGGAGGAGCAAGAGGAAACGCCAGGAAGAGAAACCCCTGTGTGAGAAGCACAACCAGGAGCTTTCCCTATTCTGTGAGAAGGACCTGGAGCTACTATGTCCCCAGTGCAGGATCTCCTCCAACCACCAGGATCACCTCCTGATGCCCATTGAGCAAGCTGCATCAAGTCACAGGAGAAAGCTCAAAAGCTACATTGAGTCCCTGAGGAAGCATGTTGGGGATGCCGAAAATGGGTTAGGTACGGCAGTCTCAAAAGTAGTGAAATTGAAGTGCAAAGTAGAAAATCAGAAGGGTGACTTACACTCAGAATTTCAACAATTAATACATTTCTTGGAAAAGGAGCAGGCAGAAATTCATGTTAGGCTCCTAAAAGAAGAGGAGGATATTAACAAAAAACTAGTTGTAAACAGAATCCAAATTTCAGACCATACTTCCATACTAAAAAATCTGTTAAGTGAAATAACAGAGAAGTGTGTGCAGGCAGACCTGGATTTACTGACAGGTATTGGAAGCATCCACAACAGGTATGATCTCCTAAAACCCCCAGCAGTGTTTTCATATGAGCTGAAGAGGGAGCATTGCAGTCTCCCTCCACAATATTTTGGTCTGCAAAATATGATCAGCATATTTCAGGTAAATTTGGTACTAGATCCTGAAACTGCCCACTCCAATCTTATTGTCTCAGAAGATAGAAAAACTGTGATGTATAGAATGCTGAATCCAAACTGTCCTCAGAGTCCCTGGGAATTTAATGTTTACCTTTCTATCTTGAGTTCTGAGGGATTTGATAGTGGCAGACATTTTTGGCAGGTAGAAGTAAGAGGGACAGGTGATTGGTCCTTAGGTGTGTGTAAAGAATCATTCCCTAGAAATGCAGTTACATCACCTTCTCCAAATAATGGATGCTGGCAAATTGAGCTGTGGAATAGTAAACTTGCTGCATGGGAGTCAGTAGACCTCACATGGATTGGTGTTTTTCTGGACTATGAATTGGGAGAGATTTCATTCTACAATTTGAATAATAGATCACATTTTTGTACTTCCACTGTAATGACTACAGAAAAACTTATACCCTATTTCTCTATTGGACCGTCTTCAAATTCTCTTGCAATACATATTGTCAGAAATGAATGATGAACCTCCTGAGATATCATTTTGTATGTTGCTATATTTTTTCCTATGATCATGGAGAGCATTTATAATAAAGAGTTTGACTCCGTTTTTGTTGTTTTACAGCTGATGTGTTTTTTTAATAGACTATTTCTTTAGAGCACTATTAAGTTTACAGGAAAATTGTGCAGGCATTAGAGAGAAATCCCACATGCCCCCCCTTCCATCCACATACTGTCTCTATTATTATTAGCATGTTGCATTCATGTGACACATTGGTTACAGTTCATAAACGTACTTGTTCATCATTATTAACTAAAGTCTATAGTTTACATTAGTGGTGACCATTAGATTGTACAGTCTTACGGGTTTTGACAAATGCGTAATGTCATTTGTCCAGCATTACAGCAAAATACAGAATAGTTTCACTACCTTAAAAATGGTTTGTGCTCCACGTGTTCTTCCCTCTCCCTCTCTCTCTCTGAATTCCTGGCTATCACTGATCTTTTAACTGTCTATTCCAGAATGTCATATATTTCAAATGATGCAGTAAGTAGCTTTTTCAGATTGTCTTCTTTAACTCCTGATCTTTCAAGTAGCTTGATCGTTCATTCCTTTTATTGCTGATCAGTACTCCATTGTATGCAAATTTGAAATAAAAAACACAACACCATTTACATTAGCACTAAAATTTTAAATGCTTAAGTAGAAATCTCCCAAAATATGTATAAGATTTATGAGGAAAAGGACAAAACTCTAACGTGTGAAAACAAAGGAGGTCCCAATAAATGGAGAGTGATGGGAAAATGGTCTGTGCCTCCTAATATGGGCTGCCTACTCAGAGCCCTTGTGTCCAGAACATTTGTTGATAGCGGATGTTGAGAAGTGAATGTATCTCCCTTTGCCATTTCTTAGGATAGAAACCTGCCTCCCAGTTCTCAACAGAGAGTAGCTTTCTGTGTTCTGCTCATGTGTGGAAAGCATATGGCACCAGGTCTACCCCAATTCTGTATCTGTCCCCAGCAGGGAGGGAATGGAGTTTACCTGTATGACAAGAGGGTTGTGGACATCAGACCTGCTGTCTTAGTTATCTAATGTTGCAATAACAGAAATACCACAAGGTTTTAAAAAGAGAAATTAATTTTCTCGGTGTTTAAGAGCCTAGAAGTCTGAATTCAGAATGTCGGCTCTAGGGGAAGGCTTTCTCTCTCTGTAGCCTATGGGGGAAGGTCTTTGTCTCTTCAGCTTCTATTGGCTTGTTCCTTGGCGGTTTCTATGTGACTTGGCATCTATCTTCCCCCATTTCTGTCTGCTCAATTTGCTCCTTTTATATTGTGTTAGAGATTGACTCGAGCCATATATCGTGTTAGAGATTGATTCGAGACACATGCTACACCAATCCTATCTCAGTAACAATAAAGAAAACCCATTCCCAATTTGGTTTATAACCACAGGCATAGAGGCTAGAATTTACAATTCATATTTTCATGGGATACCGTTCAGTCCATAACACCTGTCCTGCATCAACCATGGGAAGTGACTAACTGACCATGGGAACCAGTGTCTGTTAGTGAAGCTTACCTTGTTCTATTATCTCTTCTATTCTGCCTTCTATTCTGTGTTTTGTTGATGACCTCAAACCCTGGCCTGACATAAAAATATTCCATGTTCATGGACAGGGAGACAATATGACAATGTCAATTCTTCCCCATTTCCTCTATAAATTCAAAGCAAACCTGATCAAAGTCCCAGAGAGTTGTTTCGTGGATATTGACAAACTGATACTACAGTTTACATGTAAAGGCAAAAGTAGAATAGCCAACACAATCCTGAAGAACAAAATTGGAGAACGGACACAATGTGACTTCAAGACTTATTATAAAGCTGTAGTGATCAAGACAGTGTGGTATTGCCGAAGGCATAGATCAGTGGACAGAATAGACATCACAGATACAGACTCACAGAAAAGTAGTCAATCGTCTTTGACAAAGGAACAAAAACAATTCAATGAAGAAAGGACAGTCTTTTAAACACATAGTGCAAGAACAACGAGACATGCACGTACAAAAAAATGAGTCTAGAAAAGAGCTTACCTTTTTCACATAAATTAACTCAAAGTGGATCATAGACCTAAATTTAAAACACAAAATTTGAAAATTTCAATAGATTATGTAGTAGCAAATCAAGGTGACCTGGGATTTCGTGAGAACTTTTTATGTACAAAACCGAAAGCATGATTCAAAGACAGTTTTGTCCCTCTTTTTATAATTATCCACACTATTGAAATTGTCATTCCCCATCTCTTATAAGAAAGATTTGGGAACCTGCTGCAAATTATTTGCAGTTCTAAAATTAAAATAATTAAATAAATTAACAAATTGCACTACTGATTCTTCAAAAACATATACCACAAATATTCCTCATTTACCTTTATATTGAAGGGGCAAAGAATGCTTAAAATAGATAAAATAGACTTATAAAGAGGATTTTAAAAAGTCTCTACATATACCGAACTGAAAGGAAGTGCAAAACACTACATCTTGAAAATGAACACAGAAACAAAAATGAGTTTCTATATTTGTATGTACATAGGTTGTTTCTGGAAGAAAACAAAAGAAAGTTAAGAATGATTATGCTGGAGAGGAATGAGAGCTGATGGTCTGGGAAAAGAACATCACTGCACTCTACTATAAACAGTGAGTTTTTGACAACTTCATCTATGTCACTTCAATTTCTTAAAATGTCATGGTGAATGAGACTATGTAATGATTACTGGAAAATTACAAGAATCTAGGTTTTATTTCTGCCCATTGAAGGAAGGCTGCATCCTATCTCCTGAATGGACAGCCATCCACTTGGAGGAAATCCACATATCACGTAGTTTACTGCTCTATTTTCTGGATTGTCAGTTCTCTGATGGTGGGGACTTAAGATGGCATCTTTGCATTCCAGATTCTAATTTGGTGTCTCACATCTACAAAGACGTCATACTATGTCAGACTAAGGAATAATTGAATAGATTTGTCACTCAAATTTATGTGATTAGGGAGGAAACCTGAGTTGGAGCTGCAGATATAACAGTTTTCAGCATCTGTAGCAATGGGTATAACACCTATCCTCACCCCTAGATTTTTCTATCAAGTCTAATTCCGCTGACACTGTGGCTGTTTCCTTTGTTATCAATGGAGTTTAATGGAAAGTATAATTGTGTGGTAGAGCCTGTTCTACCTGGAAGCCTTAGGGTGAAGAACCACTGGTGTCAATTGAGTGGGCAGCTCAGTGTTTTCAACTAGCCACAGAAAGAGACCAGAAAGTTGCCCACATGTGATGAGGTGGCAGGAAAGTAATCTGTTAAGATGACTGAGATGGTACAGTGGAAACCTGTCAAGAAGATTAATTTCCTGACATATCAAGAGAACTAAATGTTTGGACAGAAACCATTTCAATGAACTTGGACCCCAGATCACTGACATAATGTTGAAAACGGTTTCAGTAACATGGTTCCGTTTTAGAGGTTCGAGAAATGACATTGGTTTTCTAAATCTCTCAGTCCAAAAAATATATTTAATGTGGAACTAATTGTTTAAAAGAGAGTGTGATGGGTGATGTAATCAGGTTTCTGTATTTCAGGATAGAGATATTGCATCTAGTTTCTGCAGCACATTATAGACTAAGGAAATGACAGCCCCGAGAACAATAATACCTGACATGTACTTTGTTTTTATTAACAGGCACTGTTACACCAAATCAGTCTTCAGAGCATTAATATCTTAACAATGTATTTTAGTCCCCTAGAGGGTCATAACAAAAATACCACAACATAGGTACCTTTAAAGGACAGAAGTTTATTTTCTCACAGATATGGAAGTTTGAAGTCCAAATTCAGGGCGTCAGTAGGCCTATGTGCTCTCTCTGCCGGCGCTAAGGGAGCATCCTTCCATATCTCTTTCAGCTTCATCGACTACAATGGCATTGCTTTACTATGTTTTGACAAACTCCACTCTATACCTCTAGCTGAGACCTCTCTGTAAACTGTCATGAAAGACCGTATTTACGAATAAGGTCACATTCACAGGCTCAGGTGTGAGGACTTCATTTAACTCATCTTTTCAGGATACACAATTCAAGTCATCTCCATTTGTATGAATTCACCAGTTTATTAAGCAAATTACACATCCCATGGTTTCCAATATAAATAAAAGAGTTATTTATTTCTTTTAATTTTGGAGAAATAGAGATCTATTTAATACCATGAAACTTTTACATTATTATTTAAGAAACCACCATTTAAAGAGGATGGCTATGCAAAGGTGGGAAGGATACAATGAATGGAATGTGACTAGAATATGGTGATAACCATGAACCTACGGCAAGGGCTGATAAACTTTTGTCCAAAAAGTAACCAGGAAAGAAGTGGTCAACTGACCTGAAACTGTAAGACACTTGAAATGTTGGTGGAAGCTAACACTGCCAAAATACAGATCATATCCTATGAAGTAGTGGCCAGGAGTACAACCTAAGCAAGTAACAAAAGTCTACTGTACAAAAACTATTATATTCTGCTTTTCATTTTATCTCTATTTATACACATTTTTTTCTAAATCTGTATGTATTCTTTTTATCTCATCATATTATATAAAACCATGTCCACACGCTACCACAAAATACTGCTTATCTGTGTGTCTTAGTTTCCCAGTGCTGCCGTAACAGAAATACCACAAGTGTGTGACTTTCAAGAACAGGAATTAATTTTCTCATAGTTCCAGAAACAAAAAGACCAAATGCAGGGCACCAGATTTAGGGGAATACTCTATCTGTGGGCACTGGGGAAAGATACTCGCATCTTTCAGCCTATGCAACCCCGGTGTTCCTTGAAGATCTTGATGTGGCATCTACCTTCAACCCATTTGTGGATTTGTGGTTGCTTCTGTGTTTAATCTGCTCATTTTTATAACTCAGTGGTGATTACAGAGAATTTTATTCTGCAACACATGAGGTGGTCATGAAATGGAATTGACTCAAAGACAACCGGTTTGGTTTGATTTTTGTTTTATTGATTAGTTTTAGGAGATACCCCCCACACACACACACACACTGATATGGCTTCATTAAAATAACAAAGCCCTATTCCAAAACCAGATTATATCCACAGGTATGGGGGTTAGCATTACACTGCATATTTTAGAGGGAAACGATTCAATCCATAATATTGTGTTCCATTACATTGTGTTAAACTGCCTTTGCTTTAACAAATGCCTGTGCATGGCAGCCTATATGTGTGTTGTTTACAATTCCTGCTAATGGAGAGTTTTACTTTTCACACCTCTGTATTTTTTGCATATTGCTATAATTTGAGGAAAGTTACCAGGAATTTCTGAGAATCCATTTCATTAAGATAAGGGTAACTTCTTCATTATCGGGATGGCTGTGTTGTGGTAATCTCAGCTGTTCAAAAAAAATTAAAAATTACCTATTTCTTATGCATATATAGCACAGCCTGGATCAGCAGGGCTGTCTTAGGTATCCAGTGCTGCTATATCAGAAATATCAGAAATAGTGCTACACAATACAGGGAATCATGGCCCAACCAAATTGACACACATTTTTGGGATACGTATTTCCATCCATAACATTCCATCCTCTCATCCCAAAATACATCCCCTTGCCCCAGTAAAATACATTCCTCCCATCATATCATACCATCCCAAAAGTTTTAAAACAGTTCTAAGGCCAAATTCCATCCTGGGGCAAAATTCCTCTTCCTGTGTGAAACCTAGTATACAAGATATCTGCTTCCAAAGTACAATGGTGTATCAGGCACAAGGTAGACATTTCCATTACAAATGGGAAAACTTCAAGGGAAGGAAGGGATAACAGGCACCAAGCAAGTCAGCAGAACACATTACATTAGATCTCAAGGATGGAATATAATCCTCTGTTCTCTGAGACCATTTAGACAATGGCCCTGCCCTCCAGACTCTGGATGTTGTTCACACTCCTGGGATTCTGGATGAAGGTTGCTAGGCACTAGGCTTCAGCTCAGCCTTCCAGGCCCACTGGGAGAGCAACTCTACACCCTCAGATTTAAGCAGCCCCATTCTCCTACCCTATCTCAGGTGCAACTCCATGCCAGGTCCTTCATCCTAGTCTGTTTTAGTCTGGAAGCTCTCTTGAAACCTGTCCACGATGGGTGACACTGCTGGTATTTGGAGTCAGAATTATATCCACAGCAACGTATCATAAATAACATGTGTGTGTGTATGTGTGTATGTGTGTGTGTATACACAAAATGTATTTACGAAAGTTACACGGTTACATTTTCATACACTCCAATCTTAGAATTTCAGAAACAGTTTACAGTTAATTCCCACAAAATATTAGTCCCCACAACATCCCTGTCACCAAAGAAACTAAATGAGATAAAACAACCTTCTTCATGTGTTAAAGTTTAGGAGTATTTAAAAAAAGAAAAAATCATCAGTGCTATATTAAGTGATAGTTGTATGATATACAACCATGATATACCATGAATTGCAGGAATAAAATCAAGCAATGTGACAGCCTCCCAGATAGTTTATCATTCATAATCTCTGACAGCACAGATTGTGAGAGGTTGAGAATCACGTCCAATACAGAAATAAGGCTTCAGGATTTCAGAAAATCTATCAGTGAAAGAAAAGATATGAGATCTGTCATTCAAACTGTAAAACGAAATCTCACCCAGTTCATAGTCCAGATAAATGCCAATCCCTCTGGGTTTTTCTGTCATCACCAGAGTGACTGGAAAAGTGCCTTGTGCAACATAGTTACCATTGCACAGGTGAATTGCCCAGCATCTCTCCTGCCCTGCCGGGGGCCTCTTTGCCTTCCTGGAAAGGGAGTCTTTACAAAGCCCCACAGACCATTCAGGCTTCTCACCCACTTCCACCTCCCAGTAATGTCTACCAGAACTGAACTCTTCACAACCCAGGACAACTGGGTCAAACTTGAATCTCTTTGGATTAGGAGGAAGTCTTTGTGTTTTCTTCACAAATGTGACAGATTTTTTATCTGCAGAGACAAACAGATTTCAATGTGGTGTTTCGGGGTCCAGTGCCACATCTTTAAATTTCTGTATAATTTTCTGCAGAGCCGAATACTGTGGAGGAAGGCTGCATCCTTCCTTCGTTAGCTGGAAGGAATAGAGCACTGGGGGGTTGAGGCTTTCACATCGATCCTGGACGCTCTTAATATCTGTTAGCAGTTTCCCTTCTGACATCACACCCTTCTCTGCAACCTCCTTTAGTAGATTGTTGAGTGTGGAAATGGACTCTGAAAATGCTGTTATATTCGCATTTAGTTTCTGTTGAATGTGCTTCTCTTCATAAGCTAACCTGGAGAGAGCTGCCTCATGCTCACGGTCTAAAAACTTGTTCAGGTGCTCAAATTCAGAGAATAATTCTTTCCTCTGCTTTTCCACCTTTTTTCTCAGTTCAAATGGTTCTCTGTCTTGGGTAGTTACTAGTTTTTGAAAATGTGCCATTTGTTTCTTCAGGGGCTCCATGTAACTCATGAGCCTTTTCCTGTGATGAGAGGCAGCCTCCTCTATGGACCTCACGTAGTGATCCTGGTGGTCTGGGAGCTGCGTGCACAGGGGACACAACACCTCCAGGTCTTCCTCACAGAAGTGGGTCAGTACCTGATTGTGCTTCTCACACAAGCGTGTCTCTTCCTCCCTCTTCCTCTTGCTCCTGGTGATGTGGAGTAGCTTGGCAATTTCAGCTATATGTCCCAGCTGGGTGTTGCTCCCAAGATGCCAGTGCAGGCATGGGTGGCGGCACTCAGGGCAAGGAAACCTGTCCTGTCGACCCTCCCAGGACTGCTGGATGCAGGAGCAACAGAAGTTGTGCCCACATTTGATGGTAACAGGGTCTCTAAAGTAATCCAGACAGATGGGGCAGTTGGCTTCTGCCTGAATTCCTGCCAGGGCTGCTGTGACCTCCATTAGGCTGTGAATGAAGGTTAGGACTGAGAGCGCTTTTCTTCACAAGGTATCCAAGCTATGAAATCCTATGAGGTTGCTGGGCCTCTGATGTAGACATTTGTGTCAGTAGGAGTACTCTTCACAATCAGCTGCTGATCACAGATTAGTTGGGCAACTAGTCATCCAGCCCTTTGGCAGCCCAGAGAATACGAAGCCATGCTAATCACTTCTCTCGGTCAGAATCCAGTCACAACATGAAGGTGCCTATTTGTTCCTGAGGATGAGAAAATATTTCTTCACTTAAAATTAAAAAAAAGTCTTTGTGGCCCTGCTGAATGCCACCAATTCTTTTCTCTACCCTTTCAATCCACTTATTCCCAAATCAGGTACACTGAAACTGGCTGCTGGGTCTAGTCCTTGGGACTAGATCCCCTATCCTGGGTTAGATACCACTCTTTGTGTACCTATTATCTGGGGAATCTAGGTAAAGTTATTTAAGACCCTTGACTCTAACAGAATCATGTAAACAAGGATGAAAATCCCAAGATCAATCATTTTAATCTTGTGAAATCTATAAGAAAGGCATTAGGTAGTTTTTGGTTTAAACAACAGCTATTTCTGATACCATCAAATTCATAATAGACCAAAGTTTACTTCTCTTTTATCTAAGCATCTTAATTGCTTGATATATTAAGCTTTAAGTACCAAACCCTGGATTAAATTAGATTTACTCAAAGAATGATGCCAACCAGGAAAACTCACATGGCGCTCAAAAAGATATGTGAGATCTGGGTTTCAAAATAAAATAAAGCTGAGAAACACAAATACATACATACACACTCACAACTGCTCATTGAATTATTGGTAACCTGCTAACTAGTGAGGATTTGCAGGCACAAGGTGCAGGGAAGTGATGGGAAGCCCAGGCGGTTTAGCTCTCCCCAAGAGGCAATTACTGATTCTGAATTGAGGCTACAAGACTTTGTAGAGCTTCAGCCAACTATCAGGACTCAAGGAATAAAGCTTGGAGCTCAGCACATCCAACATAAGATGAACCCAGACAAATAAACTAGGAGGAAAAAATTGGCTACATTTAAAAGGCCTGGTTCATTAAATCATTTCAAACATAGACTGGATTAAGGCAATCTGGGTTTCACTGTATGAGGACTATAAGTGAAAGCGAAAGTGTTAAATTTTAAAGTGTTGGCTGTTGTTGTTAGATGCCGTTGAATCTGTTGTGACTCATGGCGACCCTATGCACAACTAGATGGTGGATATCACATTACACACTTGTGCTTTTTTTTTGTTTACTTGTCAGTTAATAGCATAAATAAATAAATAATCCATAGAGTATGAGAATAAATTACAGAAGAATATTTTTAATCTCACTGGGGAAGGCTTTTCTATGCTTGATTGAAATCTAGAAACTTTTATTTTGTCAAACATATAAATAAATGGTATGCCTTAAAGAATTCATGTAAAACAAGCAAAGAAAAAAAATACAATGAACAGTGGTATCTATATTTTAAAAACGGTGAAGGAGGCAACTCATAGAAACAAATGGCCAGTTATGAAAATAATGTGCTTCTTTTTAATAATCCATAAACTCAGTGTGAAGAGAGTGTGTGTGTTCTTTGTGCCTTATCTGAATGCCAAATACTGAAAAGATTCCTACCACACAGGCAGAGGACACAAGTGTCTTTTTTCCCTAGAGAAAGGAAGCTTGGTGGATGGTGAGAAGAGACAACTAACCAGGCTGTCTGAGCTGAAATCCTCCTCTTGTGTGGATGTGATCTTAGACAAGTCAGAAAGGACTGACTGAGGAAGGAGAGATGTTCCTAGCATCAGTCCTGGTACATTGAAGGCCCTCACTCAATAGTAACAAATAATACCCTAAACATTCCACACTTATGATCCTGTATTCAAAGAACACACATTGTGTAGTCACCACTACACCCTCAAAGCTACCAACTCTTTCCTCTGGACACCTGCGCTCACCTCCAACAGCACCCACCCTCGCCTCTATCTGCCCTTCAACAACAGGGATGTAATCACAACACTCTCCTATTTAAAAGTGTTCCAGGATTGCTGTCCTCATGAGGACCAAGGTATTTTCCCTACAGCTACACCTCTTTTATAGGAAAGCCTGACAGTGAATAAGGAAGATTAAAGAAGAATTGATGCCTTTGAATTGTGGCATTGGCCCAGAATATTGAATATACCATGGACTGTCAAAAGAACAAAGAAATCTGTCTTGGAAGAGGTACAACCAGAATGCTCCTTAGAAGCAAGGATGACGAGAGTTCATCTCACATACTTTTGACATAGTATCAAGAAGGATCAATCAGTAGAGAAGGACATCATGCTTGGTAAAGTATAGGTTGCCGCCACATGTCTATCAGTTTGTTGTACTCTGAGGGCTTTCATGTTGCTGTGATGCTGGAAGCTCTGCCACCAGTATTCAAATACCAGCAGGGTCGCCCATGTTGGACAGGTTTCAGCTGAGCTTCTAGCCTAAGACAGACTAAGAAGAACGTGCTAGCACTCTACTTCTAAAAGGAATTAGCCACTGAAAACCTTATGAATAGCAGTGGAACACTGTCTGATATTGTGCTGGAAGATGAGCCCTTCGAGTTGGAAGGCACGCAAAAGATAACTGATGAAGAGCTGCCTCCTCAAACTAGAGTCCACCTTAATGATGTGGATGGAGTCAAGCCTTTGAGACCTTCATTTGCTGATGTGGGACGACCAAACATCCATTAATAATCAGAACCTGGAATGTATGAAGTATGAATCTAGGAAAATTGGAAACTGTTAAAAATGAAATTGAACATATAAACATCGATATCCTAGGCATTAGTGAGCTGAAATGGAGTAGTATTGGCCATTTGGAATGACAATCATACAGTTGCTATGCTGGGAATGACAATTTAAGAGGAATGGCATCACATTCATCATCAAAAAGAACATTTCAAGATCTATCCTGGAGTACAATGCTGTCACTGATACAATAATATTCATACACCTACAAGGCAGACCAGTTAATATGACTATTATTCAAAAATCCACACCAACTACTAAGGCTAAAGATGAAGAAATTGAAGATTTTTACCAACCTCTGAAGTCTGAAATTGATGGAGCATGCAATCAGGATGCATTCATAATTACTGGTGACTGGAATGGGAAAGTTGGAGACCAAAAGGATTGGTAGTTGGAAAATTTGATGTTTGTGATAGAAATGATGCCAGAGATCGCATGATACAATTTTGAAAGACCCATGACATCTTCATTGCAAATACGGTTTCACCAGCATAAACTATGGACCTCACCAGATGGAATACACAGATCAAATCAACTATATCTGTGGAAAGAGACAACAGAATAGCTCAATATCATCAGTCAGAACAAGGCCACAGGCTGACTGCAGAACAGACCATCAATTGCTCCTATGTAAGTTCAAGTTGAAACTGAAGAAAATTAGAACAAGCTCACTAGAGTCAAATTATGGCCTTGAATATATCATACCTCAATTTAGAGACCATCTCAAGAGTAGATTTGATGGGTCCAACAATAATGACCAAAGACCAGACGAGTTGTGGAATGATACCAAGGACATTATATATGAAGAAAACAAAAGGTCCTTAAAAAGACAGGAAAGAAAGAAAAGACCAGAATGAATGTCAGAGGAGACTCTGAAACTTGCTCTTGAACATTGAGTAGCTAAAGCTAAAGGAAGAAAAGATGAAGTAAAACAACTGAACAGAGGATTTCAAAGGGCAGCTCGAGAAGACAAAGAATTACAATGACATGTGCGAAGACCTGGTGATAGAAAACCAAAAGGTAAGCACACTCTGCATTTCTCAAGCTGAAAGAGCTGAAGAAAAAATTCATGCCTCAAAATGCAATATTGAAAAATTCTACAGGAAAGATATTCAACAATGCAGGAAGCATCAAAAGAAGGTGGAAGGAATACAGAGTTACTACACCAAACAGAATTGGTGGATGCTCAACCATTTCAGAAAGTAACATATGATCAAGAACCCACGGTACTGAAGGAAGAAGTCCAAGCTGTAATGAAGGCATTGATGAAAATCAAGGCTTCAGGAATGCATGAAATATCATTTGAGACATTTCAACAAATAGATGCAGCGATGGAAGTGCTCTCTCATCTATCCCAAGAAATCTGCAAGACAGCTACCTGGCCAAGTGACTGGTAGAGATCCATATTTATGCCAATCCCAAAGAAAGGTGATCCCACTGAACACAGAAAATATCAAACAATATCATTAATATCACACACAAGTAAAATTTTTTGAAGATCATTCAAAAGAAGTTGCAGCAGTGTATCGGCAGGACATGGTCAGAAATTCAAGTCAGATTTAAAAGAGGACATGTAAGCAGGGATATCATTGCTGATGTCAGATAGATCTTGACTGCAAACAGAGAACACCAGAAAGATCTTTACCTGTGTTTTATTGACTATGCAACGGCACTGAATTGTGAGGATCATAACAAATTATGGATAACTTTTCGAAGGTTGGGAATCCCAGAACACTTAATTGTGCTCATGAGGAACCTGTACATAAATAAAGAGGCAGTAGTTCAAACAGAAGGAGGGGACAGTGAGTGGTTTAAAGTCAGGAAAGATGTGCGTCAGCGTTGTATCCTGTCACCATACTTATTCAATTTATATGCTGAACAAATAATCTGAAAAACTGGACTATATCAAGAAGGCAGCATCAGGATTGGAGGAAAGCTCATTAACAACCTGAGATATACAGACGACACAATCTTGCTTGCCAAAAGTAAAGAGGAGTTGAAGTACTAACTGATAAAGATCCAAGACCACAGCCTTCAGTATGGGTTACACTTCAACATAAAGAAAACAAAAATCCTCACAGCTGGACCAATAAACAACATTATGATAAATGGAGAAAAAAACTGAAGTTGTTAAGGGTTTCCTTTTACTTGGATCCATTATTAATACCCATGGAAGTGGCAGTCAAGAAATCAAAAGACACATTGCACTGGGCAAATCTGCTGCAAAAGAGCTCTTTAAAGTATTAAAAATCAAAGAGGTCACCTTGAAGACTAAGCTGTGCCTGACCTCAGCCGTGGTGTTGTCAATCACCTCATATGCATGGGAAACCTGGAGGATGAATAAGGAAGACCAAAGAAGAATTGAGGCCTTTGAATTACGGTGTTGGCAAAGAATATTGAATATATCATGGGCTGCAGAAAGAACGAACAAATCTGTCTTGGAAGAAGTACAACTGGAATGCTCGTTAAACACAAGGACTTTGTCTCACATACTTAAGACATGTTATCAGGAGGGATGAGTACTGGAGAAGGATTTTAAGCTTGGTAAGGTAAAGGGTCACTAAAAAAGAGGAAGCCCCTCAATGAGATGGATTGACACAGTGGCTGCAACAACAGGCTCAAGTAGAACAATGACTCTGAGGATGATGTAGGACAGGGCAGTGTTTCCTTCTGTTGTACACAGGGCCACTAGGAGTCAGAACTGACTGGGTGGCACCTAACAACAACATCACCTCCCCTCGCACCATGTTCTCTGCCCTCCCTCCTTCACTGTCTCTAGTAGGTTGAGCTCCCCAGGCCCCAGACCCTTTGTACAAGATGATGCCTTAGTTATCTCCTGTGCTGCCTCAAAATTTTTGTCACTTCCTCCACAGTCTAAGTGTGCCCATACCTCCGTGAATGTTGATCTCCCCTACTACCATATCCAGGTATAGTAAGTACAACAACATGTACTTCTGCTTTGAACCCTTGTGACTCATGATTTTATCCACATTCTGGACGTCTCAGGTCCCCACTAAAATGGCAAACTCCATAAAGATAGGATTTGTCCCTTCCCTGACCCTTTTTTTCTGACCCTACCAAGATTGCATCTCCCAATATTTGCTCAGTCCCAGCCTTTTTTTTAAGCCTAAACAGCTGTTGAATGAAGAAAAACTGGACCAGATTCCTGGTTCTCCCTTAGGAACTGAGTGATTCTGGGCAAACTACTTAACCCCTCTGAGCCTCTTCTCTGTGTAAGCAGAACAGCTTGTGAGGGTTAAGTAAGATCAAGGCTGTACAGGGCGTCAGGGATATCAGGCCTCATGGTTCTTATCCCTCCACTCACCCCAACTATCCACAAAACTGTCTCTCACTAAGACACCCTGAAAAATGATTCCATACTCGGCTTCAGGCCAGCTACCTCTGGGCGTTTGTTAGACATAGATATTAGTCACACCTTTTCTGACACCACAGGATTAGGGTGGGATCTGGGTATCTGTATTTTCAGCAAGCGGTTAAAAAAAATGTGGTTAGAACCATAATATAGGTGATTTGTTTTAAAATAACTGCAAATCTGAGTTTGGATTCACTTTCGAGGGTCGACTTCAGCCCTGCACTGAGTAGGTGCTCAGAAGCGAGGGCTTGTCCTGTATTCCAGCCTCCAGCAACCACATTGCTTATCACCGACTTACCTGGAGCAACAGGCACTGCAAAGTGTCGCCGCTGAGGAGGGTTGCTGCTAAGGAGGGTCGCAGCTGAGGAGAGTCGCTGTAGTGGATCTTCCAGACTGATCTCCACAGTCAGCCTTGTACCTGAAGGCTGGTCAGTGGTTGGACCAAGGCTTGTATCCACCACCTGGAGGGTGGAGCTCTTAGCACTCCACCGCCCATGGATTGGTCGCTCCTTCCCTGAGAAGAGAGGGCTGGGCTGGGCAGTGTGGGAGAGAATGTTTGCTTGGTGGAAAGGGATCTCCCCTGAGTCAATCAAGTCAGGTGGACCCTCACAGTGTTAATAAGCATGATCTCATTTACAGCATTGTAATTCTATTTTATCCCATCAACCTCCTTTAGTCCCATCTTTGCTGACGAGGTAACTGAAGATCTGAAAGGCTGAGTGAGTCCTCTTCCTATTCTCACCCTGGTTTGTTTACCTCCGAAACCCAACAGTTTAACTGTCATATGACAATAGGTAATTTTCAGCACCATTCAGTACTCAGAATGGCAGAATTTTACATTTCAGTTGCAGAGATCTGGGTCGAGTTTATCCCTGACTCCTTTCACCCTGGCCAAAAGCTGCAACACACTCCAGTGATTGAAATATCTTCCACTCCTAGTTTTCATAAACGCAAACCAAACCCATTGCGGTCGACTCGATTCCGACTCATAGCAACCCTATAAGACAGAGTAGAACTGCCCCATCGTGTTTCTGAGGAGTGGCTGGTGAATTCAAACTGCCGACATTTTGGTTAGCAGTATTAGCTCTGAATCACTGTGCCACCATGGCTTCACCACTTCCCATGGAGTGGCCACTTGTACAGACCTAGAAGGCAGGTCAACCGTGGACACACCTGACCTGTGGAAAGAGAAATTTTAAAGCTTGTCAGGCCAAGGACACAGTTCTACAATTGTTAGTTGTTTTTGTTCTCTGACCCAATGCCTCTAAGAAATGAAGGAGTTGGGGAGAAGGAACCCTTATAAGTAAGAGAACACCCAGGCATCCCTGCTAGATGCAACAAGCACCAGGGCCAGGAAGCAGAACTGCCAGGACTGAGGTGGCCACTGATTGCCTACTGACTCTACTTCACGTTGTATCTTCCTGGTTTGGTCAGCAGCCATTATAATTGCCCTCACTTTTCCAATACTCCTCCCTTACCTTTATCCTCTTGCATATCTCAGGCCCTATCTGAGAACTGGTTACCACCATGACCACCTCCACGGGACTATACTGCTACAGCCTCTTAAGTGATTTACTCCCATGAACTTTTTTTTAACTTTACCTTACCTTTCATCATTTCCTACACCTTATCTTTGTTTTTTGTTTCTTTTCTTAATCGCAACTGTAATCATGCTTTTTAAAACAACGGAAGCCGTTTTCATAGCTCTTGGAAAGACACAAAAACTTCACGAAGTGTCAAAAGCCCCTACACAGTCTGGTTGCCACCTATTCTTGGCTCATTGTACACTGTCCTCTCCTCTGCCTCTAACTCACCACACTGGATCCTCCTGCCTCTGGACCTTTGCATAGGTATCTTCATTCAATGACAGTTTGCATTCCCCATACACAGTGTTTAGGCCCTTATTTATTCCCTTTCTTTAAATCCCAGCCTAATTTCACTTCCTCTGAGTAGCAGTATATATACTCAGAAATCCTTTGAGACATTACAATTTATTTTAGGCAAATTGCTAATTAAGTGAAATCAAATTTATAATTGATTTTTAAAAATGCATCCCTATCCTTTTTTAGACTAAGTTTTTTGTTGTATTCTACCACCTGTTTGTAAAACAGATTATCCTTATAAAATATAAATTTGTGGAAATTCACATGGATAAATTACAAGGACTGGCTAAAGTAGCACTGCTTATATTTTGACACGTCAAATGACTGTTACGGATTGAATTGTGTTCCTCCCAAACATGAGCTGGGCTAACACCTATACTGTGATGATAATCTAATCTAATTACTTTTATAATGAAAATCAATCACCTCCCCTAATTCAATCTGACATAATGTAATCCGTCAGTCAGTTATGCTCATACCAGTGTAGAGGGAATCCTAAACCTAATTACCTTGAGTTATATGAAGAGCAATGTAGACACAGAGGCCTGCACATAGACTTCTGACACACACACACAAACACACACAGGACAAATGAATACCCAGGACTACCTACAAAGAAGGTGGGAATGTAGCTTAGACCCTCATTTGTACTTTAAGTTTTCAGAACTGTGAGAAAATAAATATGTGTTCTTGAAAGCCACCCACTTGTAGTAACCTTGTTACAGCATCAGGGCACCTATGTGAGGAAGCCAGGCCCACATTCTGTCTATAATAGGACAGTTGGCAGAGTCAAATTGTGGGCCCTCAGTAAACAAGGTCCATACTTTGCCACATGCTCCCACTCTGAAGTCCAACACCTTTATTCATCAAACTGACAATCGAAAGACTGGCCTTAGGTGAAAAAATAATGAAAATACACAATGAACTGCCAAGGTCCCCAAAACAACCAAGTAAATTTTAAATCCATCAAGACAAATTCCGTTAGATTTCAAGACCTGGAAGTAATCTTCTGTGGCTGGAGACAACATATGAGGGCCTGTGAAGTGTGTACTTTATGCAATTACCTACCATTAATATGCCATGGTAACAAAATTTGAACCATGTTGATGGAGGACTTTTGTCATTTAACTAACTGTTATGCATTGAGTTGTGTCTCTCCAAAAATGTGTGTCAACTTGGCCAGACCAGGATTCCCAGTAATGTGTAATTATCCAACATTTTTCATCTGATGTGATTTTCCTATGTTTTGTACATCCTACTTCTATGATATTAATGAGGCAAGATTATAGGCAAAAGCGTTAATGAGGCAGGACTCCATCTACAAGATTAGACTGTATCTTGAATCAATCACCTCTAAGATATAAATGAGAGAAACCAGCAGAGAGACAGGGGGACCTCCTACAACCAAGAATGAAGAACTAGGAGGGGAGTGCATCCTTTGGACCCAGGATCCCTGCACTGAGAAGCTCCTAGACCAGGGGAAGATTGATGACAAGGACCATCTCCCAGAGTCAACAGAAAAAGCATTCCCCTGGAGCCGGAACCCTGCAATTGGACTTTTACCTCTTAGACAGGGAGAGAATAAATTTCTCTTTATTAAAGCTATCCACTTGTGGTATTTCTGTTATAGCAGCACTAGATAACTAAGACACTCACCACGGTAAATGAAATTTGTGCATATGGAAACCATGCAAAGTGAGAATTTAGTGTGTGTATCTGTGTGGTGTATCTGGGTCTCCCCATGCCTCAACTCCACCACTGATCTTCACCATATTACTCTACTCTTAAAGTAGCTTCTAGGCTCCTTTTCCACAGAATCCTCTCCCAATTAATAAGGGATTGTTTTTACTCCATTCCATAGGGTTTAGACTTGCCACATTCAGTGATTCTTTTCCTAATGAATCTCCAAACATTCCCTTAGAATAACATCTAGTATTTCTCTCAAATGAAGACTGTTTTACAGTATATAGAAGTATCTGCTATGTTAGTGAAGTTATTGAACAACTGCTATCAGAATTGAGTTAAAATTATTACCAATTTTCATGATAATTTATTTACAAGGTTTAATTTGAGAGTTGTCATTCTAGCACTCACTATAATATAAATTTCACTAATGCCTGATTGTATTGAAGAGTTGGGGTAAACAGTAGTTTATAACCTAGTCTTACTGCTACTCTTTGTAGTCCACTTTTAGGTAAGTGAGGCCTTACAATGAGCTTTAGATAATGGAATATGAGAGCCAACGTGTGTCCCATCCTGTGTTGGCCTTTCAGCACCAGTGCGCTATCTCCATGCTCTCCTTTTGCTACTTGTAGCAACCCTGTGATGAGCGAGGGCTTTAGATTCCTCTGTCACTTAATGGAGGAAGGCCTGAATGATTCACATTGTACTAATATATGAATAAGAAATAGGTTATTTTCTTGCTAAACAACGGAGATTACCACAGCTCAGCACAGCTATCCCGATCAATGGAGGAGTTAATCTTACCTCAATGAAATGGGTTCTCAAAACCACTCCTGGTCACTTTCCTCAAATTACAGCAATATGTGAATCACTAAAGAGATATGAAAAGTAAAACACTATATTGCAAGAAATTGTAAACAATACACGTATACGCTGTCACATATGTTGTTGTTATCGTTAGGTGCTTTCCAGTCAGTTCCAAAACATAGTGACCCTATGTAAAACAAAACGAAACATTGCCCTGTCTTGTGACCATCCTCAAAATTGTTGTTATGCTTGAACCCATTGTTGTAGCCACTGTGTCATCCCGTCTTGTTGAGGGGCTTCCTCTTTTTCACTGACCCTCTACTTTACTGAGAATGATGTCCTTCTCCAGGTACTGGTACGTCCTGATAACATGTCCAAAGTATGTGGGATGAAGTCTAGCCATCCTAGCTTCTAAGGGGCATTCTGGCTGCACTCCTTAGGAGACATATTTGTTCATTCTTCTGGCAGTCCATGTTCTATTCAATATTCTTTGCCAACACCATATTTCAAAGGCATCAATTCTTCTTTGGTCTTCCTTATCCATTACCCAGCTTTCATGTGCATATGAGGCAACCGAAAACACCATGGCTTGGGTCAGGCGCAATTTAGTCCTTAAAGTGATATCTTTGCTTTTTAACACTTTAAAGAGGCCTTTTGTAGCAGATTTGACCAGTGGACTGCACACGTTGATTTCTTCACTGCTGCTTCCGTGGGTGTTAATTATGGAGCGGGTAAAATGATTGCTTGACAAATTATTTATCTGTTTATCATGATGTTTCTCACCAGTCCAGTTGTGATGATTTTCGTTTTCTTTAGGTTGAGGTGTAATCCATACTGAAGGCTGTAGTCTTTGATCTTCATCATTAAGCGCTTCAAGTCTACTCCAGTTTCAGCAAGCAAAGTTGTATCATCTGCATATCACAGGTTGTAAATGAGTCTTCCTCCAATCCTACTGCTGTGTTCTTCTTTATATGGTCGGGCTTCTTGGGTTATTTGCCCAGCATACAACCTGAATAACCCTGGAGACAGTAAAACAATTCTTAAGCACACCTTTCCTAACTTTAAACCACTCAGTGTCCCATTGTTTTGTTTGAGTGACTGCCTCTTCGTCTGTTTACAGATTCTGCATGAGCATAATTAAGAGTTCCGGAATTCCCATTCTTCACAATGTTATCCATAATTTGTTATGATCCACACACTCAAATGCCTTTGCATAGTCAATAAAAACAAGTAAACATCTCTCTGGTATTCTCTGCTTTCACCCAAGATCCATCTGACATCAGCAATAATATTCCTCATTCAATGTCCTCTTCTGAATCCAGCTTGAACTTCTGGCAGTTCTTTGTTGATGTACTGCTGCAACCAGTTTTTGAATTATCACAGCAAATTTTAGTTGGGTTTGATCTTAATCTTATTGTTTGATAATATCTGCTTTCTGTTGGATCACCTTTCTTTGGAATGGGTACAAATATGGATCTCTTCCAATCGGTTGGCCAGATAACTGTCTTCCAAATTTCTTGGTATACAAGAGTGAGAGATCTCCAGCTCTGCATCTGTTTGTTGAAACATTCTCAGTAGGTATTCTGTCAAATCCTGAAGCCTTGTTTTTTGCCAGTTCCTTCAGTGCTGCTTGAACTTCTTCCTCCAGTATCGTCAGGTCTTGATCATATGCTACCTCCTGAAATGGCTGAATGTCCACCAATTCTTTTTGGCACAATGACTCTGTGTATTCCTTCCATCTTCTTTTGATGCTTCCTGGGTGGTTTAATATTTTCCCCATTCAATTCTGCTGATTGGGTGAGACACTTTTAATACCCATTAAGGGTGATACTCGGGGGTAGATCAGAGTGGAAGGCATCTGCGTCTTGGTTGATTAAATGACAGGCATCACCCTGATCTGATAAAGGAGTGCCTTGATTTATCAGAGCAAAGATTTCTCCAGCTTTGATAGCGTTTGTAGTCCCTTTCGCCAAGATTTTACAAAACAAGGAACACAATTGCATATTAAAATAATTACTATCTCTATAGTGGCTAAAGGACCAACCAAAACCCCAGGGAGGGAAACAGGCTAGAAAACCAGCTTCATACGTCTTCTGGCCTTGATGTAGGGTCCGTCTATTTGGTAGCTTTATGAATCGCTTCTAAATCTATCCAAACCTCCTCTGAAGTATTTATCCATGCACAGCAGGTTTTGTTTATGACAGCAGAGACCCCTCCTGATTTTGCTAACAAAAGCTCTAAAGAAATTCTATCATCTAAGCCACCTCCTCCAGTGAGTTTAAGGAGGTCTGCTGGGCCTTCCGTGCCTGTTCAGTGCCCAAAGCCAATAAATGAATAATGTCAGATAAATTTGTAATAGCCATTTCCATATGGTACATCTCCAGGCCTGGTAGAAAACACTACACAAGCCCATTTTCTTCCAGAACAGGGTTATACCCTTCACCCCTCATTTCTAGAGTCATGGTGTCAACTGTGAATATTTCTCTCTTATTTCAGGTATGTTTGGAAACTAATGGAGTGGTGGTTGGATGAAGTTCTGTTGGGAAAACCAAAAACCCTAAGGTACATTGTCCCACAAAATGGATTCCAGTGAGACATTGAATGGCCCAGGTCCAAGGTGAGTTCTCAGGGGCAGGGATTTCACTGGTGGAGTATGGCTTTCCACCACATCGAAAAGTATACCCTGATGGATAGATCTTCATTAAGGGTATCAAGGATACTAGCATTAAGATAGATCAAGTGCAGTGTAGTTCAAGATCCATTACAAGAAGAGAGGAGCTGGAAATCTCCAAAAACCTGTGGGTCTATTTCTACTTTAGGGCGATATAATATAATCTCCCATTTAGTCCCTGAAGTTTGATTATAAAGTCCTGATAGTAGAAAGCAGGTACAGTAAAAGGGTATCGTACGAGGCGAGTTCTAATCAGGGCCTTTGGGGCATGATGTGTTTAAGTACAGTCAGGGATATCTCTACTTTAATGAAAAGTGAGGGCCACCACAGGGCTTAAAGGGGCCCCCTGATTGGGGTACGTGGTGACATACCCAACAGTTACTAAGAATTCTTCCCGTGGCTACAGCTTGAGATATGGTAACCAAGCCATTGGACTACCAATCCCACCCATCTAGAAGATGGGCTGGCTTCTTGCACCCTGTGACAACTACTTGAATATCTCTTCCCCTGCTAACTTCAACATCTTTTGGAAATCTCTGTTTAAACTTAACACAATAATAAGTACCTTTATCAGACAGAGTCACATTTAAGACAATTATAGACAAACCTCAGTTTCTTTGTGTCAGCCATTGGGAGAATTTTGGGAGACTTATTTTTGGCCTCCCAAACCACTGACTGCCCTCTTTCTGGAAATTCTTGGATCCATTTAATGGGGACTACCAGGGTCAGAGAGGAGATTACACATGGTAGGGTCAGGGTATTTCCTACTTGTAAAGTTAAGTTTCTTCTGGATTGGAGAACCGGAGGAGCTTGATCCAGTTTCTTGGAAGCAGCATGATACCTCGCCTGAAATAAAAGAAGAATGAAAGATAAAATCATCTTTTTGGAGTTTTTGTGAACTTATATTTTAAGCCTTGAATAGGAGTGCAAGTATATGATAACTCTTCAGCTTCTTCACTTCTTTCTTCTTTTTCCAGAGGGCTGCCTTCATTCTCGTGTGATGTACCCAAGCCACCACTCCCACTAACTTTAAGGACTAGTGGTCAGAAGAACTTCGAATGGTCCTTCCCACTTGGGGGCCAGCTGGTCTTTGGATGTTGGTTTTTCCAATTCTTCAACACAACTTGATCTCCTGGCTAAACCTGTGGAAGGTCACATCAGAGGGGAAGGATAGATGAGAAGAAGCATATTGATTAACAGTATTTATGACAACTCCCAGAGAGCAGAAACAGTCTCTCTTCCCTACCTCAGACATCACAGAAGTGGGGACATCGAAGTTTTAGGAATGGTCCCTCATATATTAATTCATAAGAGCTTAACTTAAGCCGGCTTCGAGGGGCCACCCGGATTCTAAGCAGGGCAATGGGTAAAACTTGTATCCCAATGGAGCTTGTTTCCTGGCAAAGCTTTGCCAAGGTCTTCTTCAGGGTGTGGTTCATCTTCTAAGTCTTTTCTGTTGACTGTGGCCTCCAGGCAGAATATAACTTCCAACTTATATCTAGGGCTTTACTGATCTCTTAAGTTGTGTCACAAAGTCTTCCCCACTGTCGCTTTGAATTGAAAGTGGCAAGTTGAACTGAGGGCTGATTTCTTTAAGCAATGTCTTGGTCACCTATGGAGTTTGCTCAGTCTGACTAAGGGAAAACCTCTACCATCCTGAGTAAGTATCTACAAAAACTAATAAGTACCTGAAGTTTCTAGGTGGCCGGAGCATCACTGTAAAATCCATTTGCCAATATTCTGCCATGTTTGTTCCCCGGTGTCGGACTCCTGGTTCTGTCAGGTGTGGAGTCTTCGCATTATTCTTTGCCCATAAGTGAATTCTTCTGGTGACTTCTCATACAGCCTTGAGGAGATTTGGCCTCACCACCACCTGTTGAATCCATTCGAGACGAGCATCTCTCCCATAATGGGCGCCATCATGTAAGGCTGATACCACACCATGTACGTGGACTTCTGGCAACAGCACCTGCCCTTCAGGGCTTATTAACCAGTTGGAATGGGAAGCTGGGTGAAAACCTCACTCTCTAGCCCTCTCCAAGTCTTGGGTGGTGTAGGAGGGTCAGCAGGATCTAGATGAGGTATTAGGGTCAATTCTTTTCCTACCTCACCTCCTTGCATTGCAGCCCTTTTTGCCTCTGTGTCCACTTTCTCATTTCCTACCGCTTCAGGTGATTGCCCCTTCTGCTCTCTGGGACAGTACACCACTGCCACCTGGAGGGGATTACTGACTGTTTCCAGGAGTTTCAGGATCTCCAGCATGTGTTTTATCTTTTTGTCGGCAGCAGTCAGAAGCCCCCTTTCATTTCTCAAGGCCCCATGTGAGTGGAGAACGAGATGAGCATATTTACTGTCAGCATACACAGTTATTCGCCTCCCTGCTTCCAGCTGCAGAGCTAGCCCAAGAGCTATAAGCTCAGCCTTCTGAGCAGAAGACCCAGCAGGAAGTGGAGCTGCCTCTAAAACCTCAGTTTGGGTCACCACTGCATATCCTGTCCTGTGTCACCCCTAGTGTAGAAAGCTACTGCCATCTGTATATATTTCAATCTCCAAGTCCCTCAGGGGGACATCTTAGAGCTGTCGTCTTCTAGAAGAAACTTTAATTATTTCTAGGCAGTCATGTATGGGCGCATCTTTGGAAATGGGCAAAAAAGTGTCAGGGTTCAAGGAGGAAACAGCCTTGAGAACCATATTGGGGTTGTCCAACAAGATTGTCTGATATCAGCCCATTCAGCCTGCTGTGAGCCAGAAACCCCCCTTTTGTTCTAACAGGGGCAAAACCATGTGTGATGTCCTCACTATTACCTTTTGTCCAAGAGTCAACTTCTTGGCTTCTTGTAGCAGGCCACAGGTCACGGCCACAGCTTGAAGGCAAGGGGCCACCCTCAGGCCACACTGTCCAGCTATTTGGGAAAATAAGCTACTAGGCGCTTGGTCGGTCCCAGAGTTTGAGTTAATACTCCCATAGCAATTCCCTGCCTTTCATGTACGAATAGGTCAAAAGGCTTTTGGAGGACAGGCAACTCCAGGGCTGGAGCTGTCATCAGTTTGTACTTAATATTTTCAAAGTTCTGTTGACACTCTTTTGTCCATAATGAGGGCCTTTTTTCTTCTCCTTTAAAAGCGTCATATAGGGGTTTTGCCATAAGTCCACATCCTGGTATCCAGATTCAGCAAAACCCAGCCATGCCAAGAAACCTCTCCACTGTCTCTTAGAGGTTGGAGATGTCACTTGCAGGATGGCCTCTGTCTGATCTTGAATAAGGTCTCCCTGTCCCTGGGAGATTTGAAATCCCAGATATTTTACCTGTTGTGAAACCTGAGCCTTTTTCTTGGACACCCGGTAACCACGGTTAGCCAAGTGATTTAGGACCGGAATAATATTTTGGTCAGAGTCCTCCTCAGTCTCACTTGCCACTATGATATCATCCACATATTGCAAGAAAAGAACCCTTTTTAGTTTCAATGTTCTTAGTTCCTTGGCAAGTACTTCTCCAAAAATGGTGGGGGAATTTTTAAATCCCTGAACCAAAACCTGCCATGGAAGGTGTCTCTTACTCCTCATTTTAATGTCAGTCCATTGAAAAGCAAACAGAGGTGGAGACTCAGGGTGCAGAGCAATGCAAAAGAAAGCATCCTTTAAATCCAGTACTGAAAACCAGGCACATTGACCAGGTATGGTAACCGGGAGGGTATACAGGTTTGGTACTAATGGGTGAATGTCTTCTACTATTTGGTTGATTTTTTGCAAGTCCTGAACAAACCGGTATTCTTTTATCCCTGGTTATGATACCAGCAGGATAGGGGTGTTACATGGGGATACTTTAAAGTCCAATTTCTTTATACCGGTGCACCAAGGGTGCAATTCCCTCTAAGGCTTCCTTATGGAGGGGATATTCTCTCTGTTTTATGATGGGTGCCCCAGGCTTCAGGGCAATTTTAACTGGAGCAGCTGATGCAGCTTGCCCGGGTCTTTCTGATGCCCAGACCTCTGGATATACTTTCTGTTGAATGTGGGGAGGGATGCCACTAGGTGTCACTGTTTCCTCAGGAAGTAGTGCCCCTTGTAGTGCACATGAGGTCTCTGGCGGAATCTCGACCCCTATTGGAGAGGGTCCAAAGGTGACCTAGGCCCCGAGCTTTGAGAGGAGGTCCCTTCCTAAGAGGGAAACCGGGCATTCTGGCTTATAGATAAATTCATGATATAATAATTCTTTTCTAATTTCACAATTTACTGGTTGGAGGTAGGATGGGTGACAGCTTCCCAAAGACTCCTACCACCGGTGCAGTGCATGGACTGAGGGGAAATTCAGCCTTGTTCAGAATAGGGAATGTTCCTCCTGAGTCTAAAATGAAGTCCATAGGACACCCTCCCACCTTTATGGTTACCCGAGGCTAATGGTGGGAGATGATAGTAACGGCTTTAGCCCCAGGCCCCATCACTCCAAATCGTCCCTGAGTGAGCGTCCCTCCTGGTATGCTTGTAGAGTGGCAGACTACACCCAATCCTTTCCAGCCTAGGGGCATTCTCATTTCCAGTGTCCACGCTTTTTGCAGTAAGCACACTGATTTGATCCCAGGGGTGGCCTTGCCCTGGGTCCTGGGCCTGTTTCCCGTTTTGCCCCTCGCCTCTTTTCCGGGTCTGAAGGGGATAAGGCAGTTGTCGGCAGGGCTGCCTTTTGCTTCATTTTTTGTTTCTCTTTTTGTTCTGCTGCTTGGTCTCTTTTATTGTAGACCTCAAAGTGAATTTCAAGCAGCTGTCCTATAGGCATCCCCAACCCTCTCTCCAGCTTTTGCAGCTTTTTCCCAATGTCAGGGGCACTCTGGGAGAGGGAGGTCATATTCAAAAGCCTGGAGTTATTGAGGTCCTCAGGGTCCATGTCAGTGTACTGAGGAAAAGCATCTGTCACGCTCTCAAGGGAAGTGGGGGGATCTTTCTTCTCTCCCTGAATGACTTCTTTGACTTTTTGTAAGATTTTAGGCTGAGGGGCCCCATTCCTCAAGCCAACAATCAGGCAATCTCAAAACAGCTGAAGCCTGTTTTTCTCTACCTCATTGTTATGGTCCCAGCCTGGGTCCCCAGCAGGACTCGCTTCTATTTCTGGGGCCAGGTCTCATTGGTAGGATCTAGGTCATGTAACCTATCAACTTCTTTCCCAGCTTGTTCTAACACCATACACTGTTTTTCTGAGGTTAACAAGGTGGGAAGGAGTGTTTGTATGTCTGCCCAGGTAGGGTGATGAGTAAAGAAAATAGAAAGGAACAGTTCAGCCATTCGGTTTGGATCACTCCGGTAAGGAGGAGCATAACTCTTCAGTTACATAAATCAGAAGTTGAGAACAGGGTATATGCTAACATTGGTCTCTGTGGCTGCCCTGCCGCGTCTATTCCAGCTAGAACTTCTCTTAGGGGGTATTTCCCTGCCTGGATTTCTGGGGTACCCTCACTGAAAACAGTACCCTGACAGGTACAAGAAGGGTAGACTATACCTGAAGCCGAACCTACACCATCCACTCCTGCTTCTTTCTCCTTTTCAACTCCCAGGGGGCTGGCCACACTAGAATCAGGCTCGGCCACTTTACGGAGGCGGGTACCTTGCCATTCTCCTTCAGCCTGATCCTCCAGCTCAAGTGGTGTCTGCTCTGTATGGAGGAGGGGGAGCCGAAGCAGTGACCAGTACCCATCTTTTGAAAAGGGGGTCCTCGCTGAGGAATCCAGAAACACCTTGGGTTTTTGCTTCCCCTGGAAAAGAACTTGGTTAGACAGGTTTAGAGTTTGGTAAAGATACGTGAAAGCTTGGATATAGGGGACGTCGTACCACTTTTGTCTATTACAAAACAGATCAAGTTGCAGAATCGTGTTAAAAACCAGAGACTCAAATTGTGGTCACGATTCCTGATCTCCTAATTGATATTGAGGCCAAACATTATTACATAAAAATGCCATCTTCTTTTTAGTCATAGGTTCATAGCTATACCTCTTCTAATTTGCTAGAATGCACCCTCAGGGGGACTGAGCAGGGATGGATGAGCCTCCCACTATGTCAGGGGTTCTTTGTAAATGCTTAGTGCTTATTGACAGCTGAATTCTTTTCCTCTTAGTCTGTTGGTGGTTAGTTACATGGTCAACCTGGAAATCTACCTCTTGTCTAATTAGGCTTAATTCAGCCAGCACCCCCCTAATCCCTATCCTGGGTCCCCAGCCTCCCATGAGATGTTCTTCTAAGACACCTTGGGCGTGGTAGACTTCCTATGGCCTGTGGGGTCAATTGTCACAATTAAAGAACTGAAACCAAAAATATTCACGACTCTGACGACTTTTTTTTTTTTCTGACGACAGGTTTTGTACAAATAGGGGTTAGCATGATGACGAAGACAATGAGAGATCTCCTCAGCTTCACATGGAAAATCCCACTGGCGTGCACACAGATCACACATATACACACTAAGTTACTTGGGTGGCCATACTCTCACTCTTGGCAATCTCAACCTCCCAGACAATCTCGAGAATGACAGAGGTGATCTTGACAGCCCTAATCTCATTCACACATCCGAAAACCAACACTCTAGAGTCACCACAAGCCCCTTTCTTTGATCCTACTCATGGGGTCAGTAATCTGAAGGGCCACTCGCTCCAGAAACCAAGGGTTCAGGCTTCCCCTAAGCCTGCCCTGTCTACCCTGGGCCTGAGCGCAACAGGGCGAGAAACCACAGACTCACCCCTTGGGGATTTTACCTGAGCCAATCTTGCTTTTAGTTCCCTTTTTCAGGGCGGTCAGGAACCGGTGGTGCTTTATTGTATACTGGTATACAAGAGACAGAGGGGAGCAGGCTCCTCCAAAGTCTCTCTGCCTGCTGGAGCCCAACTGGAGGGTTTTATAGGGTTAGGGCTTAGGCTTGGAGAACCTGGAGACTGTCAGTTCTCCTTTGAGATGGCCATGTTGACCACATTCCATCAACCTGCTTTGGGTCACAAGGTGGGCCCCCATTGTCAGGTTGTCTCATCCCAGATTGTTGTTTTGCTTCTCCGAGAGGAACATAGATTAATTTTAAACTTTATAGAATCGTGGATAATGGGAGACAGAAGAGAGGAAACAAACCAAAAATCACAAAATCACCTGGGTATGCAAAAGCCAACTATACAAGTCATGCAGAAACAACGCTACAATACCCAGGATGTTAGGCCCCAACAATCTCTCTCACACTGCCCCTTTCACAGCTTCCAACATCACAGCAACATGCAAGCCACAGCAGGATGACAAACTGACAGACGAGTGGTGGGAATCTTTTTGTAGTGTGTTTGAATAGTGTTTCAGACATTTACTGGACAATTCTTCACTTCTTGCTTTTTTGTCCTTTATTTCTCTTGGGTCATAGAGTATTGTTTGCCTTGTCTCTCATTTTATAGAAACTCTATATATGTTGAATCCTAACCTGTGATGGAAATATTTGCATTATAATGTTGCAAATATTTTTGGTGCTTTCATTTGTATTCACATTCTTATTGTCAATACATGACTTTGGAGTTCAAGGAACTAAATAGAAATGAACTTCCCCACTCAAAAATTATATATATATATATATATATATATATATATATTTGAAATCTTCCCTAAGAATTTTCCTGCTTTTTTTATGCTTAAAATTTTAATCTTGAATATTAAGATTTCGAAGTAGCCCCATAGTGATCTTGTACACAGACTAATAACATGATGTGCTCGACACTGTCAATGATTGAAAACAAAAGAAAATGCAAAAATGAAACTTCCTTGAGAATTTTGAAATCACTTACCCCTATTGGCTAAATACGATAGTTGTTCAAGGATATAACATATCGAACAGCATAATCCGGTTTTTGTTAAATGTTCACGAAGTAGAAGAATGCTACAGACTAGATTATCACTCCTATTTCCTGGCATCCTTGACAGTCTGGGAATTTCCATTCCCTTATCTGCATAGTCAGGTTTTACAGGATGGTGCCTGCCGAGAATCTCAAGTGTGTAGTGGCATTTTGTAAATCATCAGTGCTTTCTTCAGCCTAGTACTCCTTCGGTTTCGGAGAATTGTGAGGCACGAAAAGAGACTGAAGGGAACCACTGGGCAGGGTCAGGAGGGGTGGGAACTCACTGTGGTGGCCAGATGAGGTTTAAGGGTGGTGGTGGGAATGTGTGGTAGGTTGGAAGGTGGCAAAGAGCGCCTAGGTCCTACAGGATGGGAGGCGGTGGAGGACGCAAAACAAAACACTTGAGTTCTTCAGGAGGAAAAAAATTCTTGACCACAGAACGAGATCGCTGTCTTAGACGTGACTGGCTCTCCGCCGCAAGCTTCTGCGCTCAGCAGACTCCCCCAAGATTCGGACGTTGGAGCCTGGCGGGCTGTGGTTGACATCACCCGGAAGCGAACGCTGGGCGTCTGAAATCTGATTGTACAATCTGAACAGCATATCCTAACGTCATTAACAACGAGCAGAGCAAAGACATAAGATTGGGAAAGACACACGAAAATCTCTTCCTAAGAATCCAAAAAGGATTCTGTCAGGCTATCATTACTGGAAGGTAGAGTTAGGGGACAAAATATGTGGGATTCGAGAGTTGTAAAAATTCTCTTCCTATGAAATGGAGGAAGACACCATCACAATAGGATTTATGCTGCAGAATTAACTGGGCAATTGTGATAGCTTTGCTGTGGTAATTACTTTATTCTTTAAATAAAGAAACCCCACCAGGATTGAGGTGTTTCTGAACTATAAAATGGGTGAGGATTGATATATAATTTGAACGATGGGTAACATATCTATTCTTCAACTGGTATTTTTACTAAAATACTCAGGCTTCATTAGCATACAGGATGTGATTTATAATCTCTTAAAATCTATATGGTAATGGATTATGAATGATGAACTATGTGAAAAGCTATTGTGTGTTTTACTCTTACTTAGAAGAAAAGCTAAATAATACATATATCAAGCTATACAATACATAAATCAACCAGTTTATATAGTCTATAGTCAGAATGTTGTTAGGAAAATAAAACCCGTACAAATCATTCAATAGAAGGAATTTAACCTGGAAACAATTACAAAAGTGTGGAAGAGCGAGAAGGACATATGGGATTGTGAGGCAACATGAAATTAGAACCTGCAGGAAGCTGTTACCACTTATAGGCCTAATGACGAAGAACTTACTGTTTCCAGAGCCTAGAGGCATCTGGCATTATGGTATGAGCTTCCCAGCAAGAGCTACAACCATGAAGAAGATGTAGTCACCTGCCAAGACACCATTCCAAACATTCTCTTCTCAGTTCTCCAGTCTCCCAGAAGGGTTTCCCATTGGCAGAACCTAAGTAAAACTTACAATGGGAGCCAGGGAAATGTAATGTGCAAGGGGCCAGTGCACTGAAGATCGGGGAAAGGATGGAAAGTCATTCTCCCAGCAAACAGCAAGTGAATGGCACATCTTTCATGTGCCCTTTTTTGGGTAGTTATCTGACAGGATGCTCCACCAAAACAAGTGAAGAAAACTATGAAAGTGGAAAAACACAGCACTCATGCAAGAAAGGAATAAAACATAAGGATAGAAGATAAAGACAATTCCTAGCCTAATTGTGAAGGCCCAAAGGCCCAAATGATGGCTATGTCTCACAATCTGGAATGACCAGAAAACTTCAGTCCACACTGGGGTAAGAGGATCAAGGGCTTAGGGAGAGACTGCACCAAGAAAATAAAAAATAATTCAAATTAACAAATTACATTTTGAGTTGTTCTTCCTGAAGAATTTTAGAATCCAGCAGATGTGAGCCCAAAAAGAGATAAATATAAAAAGATGCACAGAATACACAGTAAACAAGGAAAGTAATTTCCTAATTATAGTAAAACAATTTGCATAAGCAAATGTAATAGGTATCTGATGGTTCGGCCATGAACAAATTATGTAGTCATATGAAAGTAAATACTGATTTTTTATTAACTATCCAGTTGATTATAAGAGCTCCAAAATTCTCAGGTCGCTGATAGGAATTTAACACAAAATGTCTTACATTGATTGTTATAACACAGTTGTGAAGCAATAGGAAAGTGACTAAAAGTATAAACCATGCCTGTGAGGAACAGGAATTGGTGGTAGGAGGGCATGGACTAAGACACGTTTTTTGTTACAAGCCTTGTAGTATTATTGGATTTAAAAAGAAATTTCTATGTATTATTTTGATTAAAAGTAATCTCTGAAAATGAATATATAAGTAATGGGTAATGTGTAAAGCATTCAAATACAGGGTGGGAACTGGTAAAAAATGAGATAAAGCCTGTAGCTTCTTTAGTCTTGTAGGTGGCACACATTTCTCTCTTTATATTCACAGGATGACCCTTTCCAGCACCCTCAATTTCCTGTGAAGCTTCGCTCCCTGCATCACTCCAGGTCCACCACGGGAACACACCATTACTGTGCCCACGGAGTTTCTTAGATTTCACATAATTTCTGGCAGCTCCATTCACCCACCACTCATCAAAGATCTGTGACCTTGTACACCACGGGAATCTGTAAGATGGACAGGCTGACTAAGGTGTGGAGAGTGATGAATAAAGGTGCTGGGCCTTAGAGTGGCAGCATGTGGCAAAGGAAGGACATGGTTTACTGACAACCTGCCATTTGACTCTGCCAGCCTTCTTATTTACAGACAAACTGTGGGCCTGTTCCGCAAAACACGGATTCAAGCCACCTGCCATAAAGCCAATACTGAGACGCGGGTGAGGTAAGCAGCCAGAGGGCTTTATTTTATACATGTATACAAGAGACAAGGTGGAATGGGCTCCTCCAGTCTGTCTGTCAGAGACCGACTGACTGGAAGATTTTATAGGGTTAGACCTTAGGTTTGAAGAGTCTGAAGAATGGCAGTTCCCTTTTTGGGGGCACATGTTGACTTTTTGTGGGTATTCTTACAGGTCCCCTGATGTCATTCTGGTTTCAGTCACAAGATGGGCCCCCATTGACTACTTGTCTCGTCCCAGGTCTTGTTGATTGCTGCTCTTCTCCTCCAAGAGGAAGACAGGTTAATTTGAAACATCATCCAATCATGGAGAAAGGGAGAGGGAAGGGAGGAAACAAACCACAAATCACCAGGGTATGCAAAAGCTAACTATGCAAGCCATGTAGAAACAATGTTCCAATACCCAGGACCTTAGGCCCCTATCATCTCTTTCTCACTGGCCCCTGTCAGTCCTGGCTTTCTCACATAGGTGCCCTGATGTTGTAACAGAAATACCACAACTGGGTGACTTTCAAGAACAGATATTTATTTTCTCACAGCTCTGAACACTAAAAGCACAAATGAGGGCTTAAGCTACATCAAGTCCTTCGTAAGTAGTCCCAGGTGTTCATTAGTGCTGTATGGGTTTGTTTGTGTGTGTGTCAGGGCCCCATATGGAGGCCTCTGTGTCTACATTGCTCTTTATGTAACTCGTGGTAATAAGGTTTAGAATCCCCGTACACTGGTACAATTGTAACTGATTGACTGATACCATTATGTCAGATTGAATTACGGGAGGTGATTACATCACATTATCACAGTAATTCGATTTGATTAGATTACATCCACAGTACAGGTGTTATGCCAACACATAGTTGGGAGGAATCCAATTCAATCCATAACAGTCATTTAATGTGTCAGACTACAAGGAGTTCTAGTTTAGTCACTTTCTGTAATTTATCCATCTGAATTTTCACAAATTTATATTTTATAAGGATGTGTTTTAAAAACAGGTGGTAGAATAGAACAAAAAAAAATTAGCCTAAAACATGATATGAGTGCATTTTAAAAAATCAATTAAGAATTTGATTTCACTTAATTAGCAAATTGCTTAAAATAAATTGTAATGTGTCCAGGAATTTCTTAGTATATATACTGCTACTCATAGAAAGTGAAATTAGGCTGGGATTTAAAGAAAGATAGAGAATAAGTAAGGAATTAAACAATGTGTATGGGGAATGAGAACTGTCATGGGATGAAGGTGCCTGTGCAGAAGTCCAGAGGTAGGAGGTTCCAGTAGGCTGAGTTGGGGCAGAGGAGAGAACGGTGTACATTGAGCCAGAATAGGTAGAAATCAGACAGTGTGGGGGCTTTTGACACCTGGTAAAGTTTTTGTTTCTTTCCAAGAGCTGTGAAAACTGTTCGATTATTTTAAGTAGCCTGGCTATGTTGCAATTAAAGGAAAAGATAAGGTGAAGGGAATGATATAGGTGAGCTCAATTTAATGGGCGTAAATCACCTACTAATTACTGGCGATTGGAATGCAAAAGTTGGAAAGAAAGAAGAAGGATCAGTAGTTGGAAAATATGGCCTTGGTGATAGAAACAATGCCGGAGATCGAATGATAGAACTTCTCAAGAACAACGACTTTTTTTTTTTTTAAATAATTTTTCTTGTGCTTTAAGTGGAAGTTTACAAATCAAGTCAGCCTCTCACATATAAACTTATATACACCTTACTACATTCTCCCACTTGCTCTTCCCCTAATGAGTCAGCCTGCTCCCTCCTTCCAGTCTCTCCTTTCGTGACCATTTTGCCAGTTTCTAACCCCCTCTACCCTCCCATCTCCCCTCCAGAGAGATGCCAATGTAGTCTCAAGTGTCCACCTGATGCAAGTAGCTCACTCATCAGCATCACTCTCCAACCCATTGTCCAGTCCAATCCATGTCTGATGAGTTGGCTTTGGGAATGGTTCCTGTCCTGGGCCAACAGAAGGTTTGGGGACCATGACCGCTGGGATTCTTCTAGTCTTAGTCAGACCATTAAGTCTGGTCTTTTTATGAGAATTTGGTGTCTGCATCCCAGTGTTCTCCTGCTCCCTCAGGGTTCTCTGTTGTGCTCCAAGTCAGGGCAGTCATTGGTTGTGGTGGGGCACCATCTAGTTCTTCTGGTCTCAGGATGATGTTGTCTCTAGTCCACGTAGCCCCTTCTGTCTCTTGGGCTCATAATTACCTTGTGAACTTAGTGTTCTTCATTCTCCTTTGATCCAGATGGCCAACGACTTCATTGCAAATACCTTCTTTCACCAACATAAATGGTGACTATACACATGTGCCTCGCCAGATGGAACACACAGAAATCCAATTGGCTACATCTGTGGAAAGAGACAATGGAAAAACTCAATATCATCAGTCAGAACAAGGCCAGGGGCCAACTGTGGAACAGACCATCAATTGCTCATATGCAAGTTCAAGCTGAAACTGAAGAAAATCAGAGCAAGTCCACAAGAGCCAAAATATGACCTTGACTATATCCCACCTGCATTTAGAGACCATCTGAAGAACAGATTTGATGCATTGAACACTAGTGACTGAAGACCAGACGAGTTGTGGAATGACATCAAGGACATCATACATGAAGAGAGAAGAGGTCATTGAAAAGACAGGAAAGAAAGAAAAGACCAAGATGGATGTCATAGGAGACTCTGAAACTTGCTCTTGAGGGTTGAGCAGCGCAAGCAAAAGGAAGAATTGTTGAAGTAAAAGGACTGAACAGAAGATTTCGAAGGGCGTCTCGAGAACACAATGTAATGCATTATAATGACATGTGCAAGGAGCTGGAGATGGAAAACCAAAAGGGAAGAACATGCTCGGTGTTTCTCAAGCTGAAAGAACTGAAGAAAAAACTCAAGCCTCGAGTTGCAATAGTGAAGGATTTCCATGGGGAAAATATTAAACGACGTAGGAAGCATCAAAAGAAGATGGAAGGAATGAATACACAGAGTTATTATACCAAAAAGAATTAGTCGATGTTCAACCATTTCAAGAGATGGCATATGACCAGGAACCAATGGTACTGAAGGAAGAAGTCCAAGCTGCTCTGAAGGCACTGGCGAAAAACAAGGCTTCAAGAATTGATGGAATATCAATTGAGATGTTTCAACAAACAGATGAGCGCTGGAGGTGCTCCCTCGTCTATGCCAAGAGATATGGAAGACAGCTTCCTGGCCAACTCACTGGAAGAGATCCATATTTATGCCTATTCCCAAGAAGGGTGATCCGGCCGAATGTGGAAATTGTAGAACGATATCATTAATATCACATGCAAGCAAAATTTTGCTGAAGATCATTCAGAAACGGCTGCAGCAGTGTATGGACAGTAAACCGCCAGAAATTCAGGCTGGTTTCAGAAGAGGACGTGGAACCAGGGATATCATTGCTGATGTCAGATGGATCCTGGATGAAAGCAGAGAATACCAGGAGGATGTTTACCTGTGTTCTATTGACTAGACAAAGCCATTTGACTGTGTGGATCATAACAAATTATGGTTAATGTTGAGAAGAATGGGAAATCCAGAACACTTAATTGTGCTCATGAGGAACTTTTACATAGATCAAGAGGCAGTTGTTTGGACAGAACAAGGGGATACTGATTGGTTTAAAGTCAGGAAAGTTGTGCATCAGGGTTGTATTCTTTCACCATACCTATTCAATCTGTATGCTGAGCAATTAAGCCGAGAAGCTGGACTATATGAAGAAGAACAGGGCATCAGGATTGGAGGAAGACTCGTTAACAACCTGCATTATGCAGATGACACAACCTTGCTGGCTGAAAGTGAAGAGGACTTGAAGCCCTTACTGATGAAGATCAAAGACCACAGCCTTCAGTATGGACTGCACCTCAACATAAAGAAAACAAAAATCCTCACAACTGGGCCAATGAGCAACATCATGATAAACAGAGAAAGGATTGAAGTTGTCAAGGGTTTCATTTTACTTGGATCCACAATCAACAGCCATGGAAGCATCAGTCATCAAAAGACACATTGCATTGGGTAAATCTGCTGCAAAGGACCTCTTTAAAGTGTTGAAGAGCAAAGATGTCACCTCAAAGACTAAGGTGCACCTGACCCAAGCTATGGTATTTTCAATTGCATCTTATGCGTATGAACACTGGACAGTTAATAAGGAAGACTAAAGAAGAATTGTTGCCTTCGAAAAGTGATGTTGGTTAAGAATATTGAATATACCATGGACTGCCAAAAGAACGAACAAGTCTGTCTTAGAAGAAGTACAGCCAGAATGCTCCTTAGAGGCAAGGATGGCGAGACTGTGTCTTACATACTTTGGACGTGTTGTCAGGAGGGATCAGTCCCTGGAGAAGGACATCATGCTTGGCATAGTACAGGGTCAGTGAAAAAGAGGAAGACCTTCAACGAGGTGGATTAACACAGTGGCTGCAACAATGAGCGCAAGCATAACAAGGATTGTTTAAGGATCGCTCAGGACCAGGCAATGTTTCGTTCTGTTGTGCATAGGGTTGCTATGAGTCGGAATCGAATCGACAGCACCTAAGAACAACAACAAATCACCTACGAGGCTGTGCAGTTTAGTCCCGTGGAGGTGGCCATGGTCGTAATTGGTTCTACCATAGGGCGTGAGATGTGCAAGAGGATAAAGGTGAGGGTGGAGCACTGGAAAAGTGGGGCAATTATAATAGCTGCTGACCAACCCCATGAAGATACAAAATGAACTAGAGTCAGCAGATAATCAGAGGCCACCTCAGTCCTGGCAGTTCTGCTTCCTGGTCCTGGTGCTTGTTGCTTCATGCTGGCATGTTCCAGTGTTCTTTTCCTCAAAGTGTTTCCTTCTCCCCAGCTCATTAATTTCTTGGAGGCACTGGGTCAGAGAATCTAAACAAAGAACAGTTGCAAAACTGTGTCCTTGGGTTGACACGTTTTATAATTTCTCTTTCTACCTGTCAGAAATGTCCATGTTGGGCCTGCCTTCCAGGTCTGTACAAGTGGCAACTCTACGGAAAGTGCTGGAGCCATCATGGCGGAACAGCTAAAGCCATTAACCAAAATGTCGGGAGTTGGAATTCACCAGCCAGCCCTTGGAAACAGGATAGGGTAGTTCCACTCAGTCCAATAGGGGCGCTGTGAGTCGGAACCGACTCGGTGGCAATGGGTTTGATTGGTTTTGGTTTATGAAAAGTGGGAGTGGAAGATACTTCAATCATTGGAGTGTGTTGCAGCTTGTGGCGAGGGTGCAAGGAGCAAGGGATAGGCTCAACCCAGATGTGTGCAGCTGAAATGTAAACTTCTGCCTTTCCTTGTACTGCAAAGTGCTGCAAAGTGCACATTGTAACATGCCAGTTAAACTGGTGAGCTCCAGAGGTAAAGAAACCAGGGTGAGAATAGGAATAGGAGTCACTCGGCCTTTCGGATATTCAGTTACCTCGTCAGCAAAGATGGGATTAAAGGAGGTTGATGGCATAAAATAGAATTACAATGGTGTAAATGAGATCATGCTTATTAACACTGCGAAGGCCCACCTGACTTGGCTGACTCACAGGAGATCCCTTTCCACCAAGCAAAGGTTGTCTCCCACACTGCCCAACCCACCCTTCTCTACTCAGGGGAGGAGTCCTAAGAGCTCCACCCTCCAGATGCTGTACATATGCCTTGGTCCAACCGCTGACCAGCCTTCAGGTACAAGGCTGACTGTGGAAGTCTGTCTGGGAGACCCAGTATAGGGACCCTCCTCAGCGGCGACCCTCCGCGGCGGCGACCCTTAGCAGTGCCTCCTGCTCCAGGTAAGCCAGTGATGAGCCTTGTGGGTGCTGGCGGCTGAAACATAGTACTAGCCCTCGCTTCTGAGCACCTACTTGGTGCAGGGCTGAGATTGCCGCTCCAAAGTGAATCCAAACTCAGATTTGCAGTATTTTAAAACAAATCGCATATATGCGGGTTCTCACCGCTTGCTGAAAATACAGGTACCCACATCCCAGCCTAATCCTGTGGAGTTAGAAAAGGGGTGAGTAGTATCAGCGTCTGACAAGTGCCCAAAGGTGGCTGGCCTGAAGCTGAGTGTAGAATCACCTTCCAGAATGTCTCAGTGAGAGACAGTTTTGTGTAGAGTTGGGGTGAGTGGAGGGATAAGACCCATGAGGCCTGATGCCCTGAACAGCCTTGATCTTACTTAGCCCTCACACCAGGTCTTTCTGCTTACATAGGGAAGAGGCTCAAAGAGGTTAAGTAGCTTGCCCAGAGTCACTGAGTTCCAGTTTTTATTCATTCAACAAATGCTTAGGTGGGAACTGCAGAGAAACTGGGAGATGCAATCGTGGTGGTGTCAGGGAAGCCACAAGTCCTAACTTCACGGAGTTTACCACTTTAGTGGGGACCTCAGACATCCAAAATGTGGATAAAATCACAAGAGTTATAAGAATTCAAAGAAGAAGTACATGATGCTGTACCTACTATACCTGGCCATGGTATTAGGGGAGACCAACATTCAAGGAGGTCAGGGGAAGCTCAGATGTGGAGGAAGAGACAAAGCTTTTGAGAGTTTAAGGCAGGACAAGAGATAACTAAGGTATCTTGTACAAAGTTGCTGGGCCTGGGGGAGCTCGACCTACTGGAGACAGTGAAGGAAGGAGAGAGCTACAGAGAGTTAGCCATCGAGTAGGTTCTGGCACATAGTGGCCATATGTACAACAGAAGGAAACACTGCCCTGTCCGTGCCATGCTCACAATCATTGTTATACTTGAGTCCATTGTTGCAGCCACTGTGTCAATCTATCTCTTTGAGGGTCTTCCTCTTTTTTTTTTTTTTTGCTGACTCTCTGCTTTACCAAGCTTGATGTCCTTATCCAGGTGCTGATCCCTCCTGATAATATGTCCAAAGTATGTGACACGTAATCCTCCTTCTAAGGAGCATTCTGGTTGTATTTCCAAGACAGATTTGTTTGGTCTTTTGGGAGTCGATGACATATTCTTCTCCAACACCATAATCCAAAGCTACCAATTATTCTTCAGTGTTCTGTATTCATCGTCCAGCTTTCACATGAGTATCATGTGAATAAAAACATCATGGCTTGGATAAGGTGCACCTTATACCTCAAGGTGACATCTTTGCTTTTTAACACCTTAAAGAGTTCTTTTGCAGCAGATTTTCCCAAAGCAGCATGCCTTTTAATTTCTTCACTGCTGTTTCCATGGGTATTATGGATCCAGGTAAAATGAAATCCTTAACAACTTCAACCTTTTTGCTGTTTATCATAATGTTGTTTAGGTCCATTTGTGAGGATTTTTATTTCCTTTCTGTTGAGGTGAAATCCATACTGAAGGCCATGGTCTTGGATATCCATCAATAAATATTGCACGTCCTCTTGACTTTCGCCAAGCAAGGTTGTGTCATCTGCACATGGCAGGTTGTTAATGAGTCTTCCTCCAATCCCGATGCTGCGCTCCTCTTCATATATAGTCCAGCTTCTTGGATTATTTGCTCCGCATATAGATTGAAAAAGTATGGTAACCAGATGCACACCTTTCCTGACTTTAAACTACACAGCATCCCCTTGTTCTATTCCAAGGATTGCCTCTTGATCTATGTACAGGTTCCTCGTGAGCACAATTAAGTGTTATGGAATTCCCATTCTTTACAGTGTTATCATAATTTGTTATGCTCCACATAGTCAAATGCCTTTGCATAGTCGATAAAACACAGGGAAACATCTTTCTGGTATTCTCTGCTTCCAGTCAAGATAAATCTGACATCAGTAATGATATTCCTGGTTTCAGGTCCTCTTTTGAATACAGTGTGAATTTATGGCAGTTTCTTGTTGATATACTGCTACAACCTCTTTTGGGTGATCTTCAACAAAATATTACTTGCTCGTGATATTAATGATATTGTTCAATAATGTCCGCATTTCATGGGGTCGATTTTCTCGGGAATAGGCATAAATATGGATCTCTTCCATTGGGTTGGCCAGGTAGCTGTCTTCCAGATTTCTTGGCATAGACCGGTGAGCACTTCCAGCACTGCACTCATTTGTTGAAACATCTCAACTGGTATTCTGTCCATTCCTGCAGCCTTGTTTTTAACCCATGCCTTTATTGCAGCTTGGACTTCTTCCTTCAGTACCATGGGTTCCTGATCACATGCTACTTCCTGAAATGGTTGAACATACACCAGTTCTTTATGGTATAATGACTGTATATTCCTTCCATCTTCTTTTGATGCTTCCTGTGTCGTTTAATATTTTCCCCATAGAATCTTTCAATACTGCACCTCGAGGCTTGAATTTTTTCTTCAGTTCTTTCAACATGTCGAATGCTCAGTGTGATCTTCCCTTTTAGTTTTCTACCTCCAGGTCTGTATGTATGTCATTATAGTGCTTTGCTTTGTCTTCTCCAGCTGCCCTTTGGAATCTCTGTTCAGTTCTTTTACTTCATCATTTCTTCCTTTTGCTTTAGCTACTCAACGTTCAAGAGCAAGTTTCAGAGTCTCTCCTGACATCCATTTTGGTCTTTTCTTTCTTTCCTGTCTTTTTAATGACCTGGGTTTCTTCATTTGTGATGTCTTTGATGTCATTCCACAACTTGTCTGGACTTCCATTGTTAGTGTTCAATGTGTCAAATCTATCCTTCATATGGTCTCCAAAGTCAGGTGGGATATACTCAGAGCTGTACTTTGGCTCTCATGTACTTGTTCTAATTTTCTTCACTTTCGACTTCAACTTGCATTTGAGCAATTGATGGTCTGTTCTGCAGTCAGCCCCTGACTTTGTTCCGACTGGTGATATTGAACTTTTCCATCACCTCATTCCACAGATACAGTTGATATAAAAAAAATATGCTTTCTGTGTATTCCATCTGGTGAGCTCCACATGTATAGTCACCATTTATATTGGTGAAGAAAGGTATTTACCATGAAAAATCATTGGTTTCGGAAAATTCTATCATGTGATCTCCTGTATCATTTTTATCACGGAGGCTATATTTTTCAGCTAGCAATTCTTTTTTTTCCAAGTTTCGCATTCCAATCACCAGTAATTATCAGTGCATCTTATTTGCATGTTGGATCAATTACAGACTGCAGAAGTTGGTAAAGATCTTCAATTTCTGCATCTTTGACCTTAGTGGTTGGTGTGCGAATTTGAATAATTGACATATTAACTGGTCTTTCTTGTAGGACTATGGATATTATCCTATCACTGACAACATTGTACTTCAGGATAGATCTTGAAATGTTCTTTTGGATGATAAACGAGATGCCATTCCTTTCAAGTTGTCATCCCCAGCTTAGCAGCCATATGATTGTCCAATTCCAAATGGCCAATACCAGTCCATTTCCCACTGCCTAGGACATTGACGTTTATACATTCCATTCATTTTTTATGATTTCCAGGTTTCGTAGATTCATACTTCGTACATACCACATTCTGATTATTGATGGATGTTTGCAGCTGTTTCTTCACATTTTGAGTCTTGCCACATCAGCAAATGAAGTTTTTGAAAGCTCGTCTCCATCCGTATATTAAGATTGACTCAGGTTTGAGGAGGCAGCTCTTCCCCAGTCGTCTTTTGAGTGCCTTCCAACCTGAGGGGCTTATCTTCCAGCACTATATCAGACAATGTTCCGCTGCTATTCATAAAGTTGTCACTGGCTAATTCTTTTCAGAAGTAAACCTCCAGGTCCTTCTTCCTAGTCTGTCTTAGTCTGGAAGCTCAGCTGTATTCTGACCCTGTTGGTATTTGAATACCAGTTGCATAGCTTTCAGTATCACAGCAACGTGAAAGCTCCCACAGCACGACAAACTAACAGACATGAGAGGGAACTCTACCAAAAATGATGTCCTTCTGCAGTGACTGATAACATGTCCAAAGTATGTGAGACAAAGTCTCAGCATCCTTGTTCCTAAGAAGTATTCTGGTTGTAAGTCTTCTAAGACACATTTGTTAGGTTTTTTTTTTTTTATTTTATTTCAGTCCATGGTATATTCCGTATTCTTCACCAACACTACAACTACAATTCAAAAGCGTCAGTTCTTCTTTGGTCGTCCATACTCATCGTCCAGCTTTCTCATGAACGGAGAGGTGCAGGTATAGGGAAAATACTGTGATCTTCATGAGGACAGCAACCCTGGAACCCTTTTAAATAGGACAGTATTGTGATTACATCCCTGTGAGTAGAGGGGAGGTAGAGTTGAGGGACGGTGCTATTGGAGGCGAGTGCAGGTGTCCGGAGGAAAGAGTTGGTGGCTCTGAGGGTGTAGTGGTGACTACACAATGTGCGTTCTTTGATAGTCTCTTGTCACCATCCACCAAGCTTCCTTTCTCTAGGGTAACAGGAGGCATGTATCCTCTGCCTGTGTATTAGGAGTCTTCTAAGTCTTTGCCATTCAGATGAGGCACAAAGAGCACGCACACACTTTCTCTTTTCAAGTTTACTGAATATGAAAAAGTAGCACACTGTTTTCATAATTGGCCATTTGTTTCTATGACTTGCTTCCTTCACCTCTTTCTAAATATAGATAACTTTGTTCATTTTTTTTTCTTTCCTTGTTTAACTTGAATTCTTCAAGGTATATGATCTGTTTGTGCAATTTAGAAAATATCAGTTTGCTAGATTTCCATCAAGCATAGAAAACGCTTCCTCAGTGAGATTAAAAATATTCTTCCATAATTTATTCTCATAGTCTATGGTTTTATTATTTTTGTTTATTTGTGCTTTTAATAGACATGCAAACAAACAAACAAACAAAAAGCAAGTGTATAATGTGACAACCACCACCCAAATTAAGAAATGTAGTGTTTTGAGGAACCCGCAGAAGGCCTCATGCACGTCCCAGTCACTAATTCCTTTCTTTTCTCCAAATGGAAGCACTATTCTAATACAACATGAGGTAGTTTTGTTTGCTGTCAACTACATAATTGGCATCATGCAGTCTGTATTATTGCCTGTGTCTTTATTTCACACAACATTGTATTTGTGAGATTTATCCACTTTTTTTTGAGTACAGTAGTTAGTGTCTTTTCTTTGCTGATATAGTCCATTTTATAAATAGGCCGTAACTTAACCATTCTACTAAATAGTATTGTAAAGTCGTTTAAGCAACATACATTCTCACCAGTTCTGCATGGCTATTTTGATAACAACACATAGTTACCAACACTTTAAATTTTAACACTTGTACTTTCACATGAAGTCCTTACACAATTAAACCCATATTGCCTTAATCCAATCTCTGCCTAAAATGACCTTTTAAAGGCTGGCCAATTTTGTCCTCTAGTGATCTCAAATAAGATTTTGGTGTGTTTACCTGGGATCGTCTTATATTCGACACCCTGAACAAAAAGCTTTATTCCCTCAGTCCTAATAGTTGGCTGAAGCTCTCCAAAGCCACATAGCCTCCATTTCAGAATCATTTTATTGCCTCTTAGTGAGAGCCACACTGTCTGAGCTTCCCATCACCTGCATGGTTCTTTTGCCTACAAATCCTCAGAAGATAGTAGCTTACCGATAACTTCAATGGGCAGTTGTATCCCTGTGCGTGTGTACGTGTATGTATTTGTGTTTCCCATCTTTATTTTATTTTGAAATTCAGATCTCACACATCTGTCTGTGTACCATGTGAGTTTTCAAAGTTGGCAGTGTTCTTCAAGTATATCTAGTTTAATCCAGGATTTGATATTTACAGTTTAATATATCCAGTGATTGAGATGCTTAGATGAAAGAGAAGTAAACTTTGGTCTATTATGAATTCATTGCTGTCATAAATATCTGCTGTGTAAGCCAAAAGCTGTCTGATGCCTTTCTTATGTCTTCCGCAAGATTGCAATGATTGATGTTGGCATTTTTATCCTCATTTACATGATTCTTTTAGAGTCAAGGATGTTAAATAAATTTCCCTAGGTTCCTCAGATGGTAGGTACACAAAGGCTTGTATCTAACCCAGACAGGAGATCTAGTACCAACGGTTAGACCCGTCAGCAAGCCTCAGTGTACCTGATTTGGGGATAAGTGCATTGGAAGGGTGGAGACAAGAATCAGTGGCATTGGGCAGAGCCACGAAGACATTTTTTTTTAATAAAGAAATATTTTCTCATCCCCAGGAACAAATAGGCACCTTGAGGTCATGGCTGGATTCTGATCAAGAGAAGTGATTACCTCGGCTTCATTTTCTCTGAGGTGCCAAAGGCTGGAAGCCTAGTTGCCCAAGTAACCTGTGATCCACAGCCAGTTCTGAAGAGAACCCCTACTGACACCACTTCTGCAACAGAGGACCAGCAACTTCCCAGGATTTCATAGCTTTCACACATCCTGAGGAAAAGCTCTCTCAGTCCAAACCTTCATTCATAGCCTAATGCAGGTCATGGAAGCCCTGGCAGGAATTCGGGCAGAAGCTAACTGCCTGATCTGTCTGGATTACTTTAGAGACCCCGTTACCATCAAATGTGGGCACAACTTCTGTCGCTCCTGCATCCAGCAATCCTGGCAGGATCAACAGGACTGGTTCCGATGCCCTGTGTGCCACCACCCATGCCTACAGTTGCACCTCAGGAGCAACACCCAGCTGGGAAATATAGCTGAAATTGCCAAGCTACTCCACATCACCAGGAGCAAGAGGAAGAGGGAGGAAGAGACACGCTTGTGCAAGAAGCACAATCAGGAACTGACCCACTTCTGTGAAGAAGAGCTGGAAGTCCTGTGTTCCCTGTGCACTCAGCCCCCAAACCACCAGGATCACCTCGTGAGGTCCATAGAGGAGGCTGCCTCTCATCACAGGAAAAGGCTCATGAGTTACATGGAGCCCCTGAAGAAACAAGTGGCAGACATTCAAAAACTAATAACTACCCAAGACAGAGAACCATCAGAGCTGAGAAAGAAGGTGGAAAAGCAAAGGAAAGAATTATTCTCTGAATTTGAGCACCTGAACAAGTTTTTAGACCGTGAGCATGAGGCAGCTCTCTCCAGGTTAGCTTATGAAGAGAAGCACGTTCAACAGAAACTAAATGCGAATATAACAGCATTTTCAGAGTCCATTTCCACACTCAACAGTCTACTAAAGGAGGTGGCAGAGAAGAGTGTGATGTCAGAAGTGAAACTGCTGACAGATATTCAGAGCCTCCAGGATCGATGTGAAGGCCTCAACCCCCCAGTGCTCTATTCCTTCCAGCTAACGAAGGAAGAATGCAGCCTTCCTCCACAGTATTCGGCTCTGCAGAAAATCATACAGAAATTTAAGGAAGATGTAACCTTGGATCCTGAAACAGCACATTCAAATCTGATTGTCTCTGAAGATAAAAAGCCTGTGACATTTGTGAAGAAAACACAAAGACTTCCTCCTAATCCAAAGAGATTCAAGTTTGACCCAGTTGTCCTGGGTTGTGAAGAGTTCAGTTCTGGTAGACATTACTGGGAGGTGGAAGTGGGTGAGAAGCCTGAATGGTCTGTGGGGCTTTGTAAAGACTCCCTTTCCAGGAAGGCAAAGAGGCCCCCGGCAGGGCAGGAGAGATGCTGGGCAATTCAGCTGTGCAATGGTAACTATGTTGCACAAGGCACTTTTCCAGTCACTCTGGTGATAACAGAAAAACCCAGAGGGATTGGCATTTATCTGGACTATGAACTGGGTGAGATTTCGTTTTACAGTTTGAATGACAGATCTCATATCTATTCTTTCACTGATAGATTTTCTGAAATCCTGAAGCCTTATTTCTGTATTGGACGTGATTCTCAACCTCTCACAATCTGTGCTGTCAGAGATTATGAATGATAAACTCTCTGGGAGGCTGTCACATTGCTTGATTTTCTTCCTGCAATTTATGGTAGCATGTCATACAACTATCAGTGAATATGGTACTGAAAATTTTTTCTTTTTTATATGCTCCTATGACTTTAAACACATGAAGAAAGTTGTTTTATCTCCTGTAACGACCAGTAACCAGAGTGTGATTATTACAATATTAATTGATTTTCCTGTAATTGCCCTCCCTATGGTTTGGTTCCTCTTCTTACCCTATAAGAATACTTGTAGGATGAAACTGCCCGGGACTACCTCGTTCCATTTTCTGTGTGCTATGTGGTTCCTCAATTGCAATTGTTTAAAATTCTTAATAAACCTCTCTGTTTGAAATTGAAACAGCATTCCAGTTTTTCTCTACAACACCATTTTATGCTGATCAACAACAACATAAAGTTCTTGAAAGTACATCCCAAGGCAAGGCAACACACACACAAACTAGTAGCTAAATGATTCCAAGATGTTTCAGTCAGGTCGACCCATTTAAGATATCCAGAGTTCTTCTTCAGATCCATTCCAGGAACCCTTGTTCAAAACCTGGACAAGTAACCCATGCCCCCAAAACCTGGGACAAGTAAACCCTTGCCCTCAAACCAGGGAAAAATAAACCCTTCCGTCCAAACTTCAGCAAGTATTTTCTGAGCCCTCTCCCAAGATCAAACCTAACATCTTTTATTGAACTCACTTTGATATCCCTTGAAACCAGTCCAAGTATTCAGATAATGCAAACGGTAAAACTCCCTACAAACGCTGAGCACCACACAGAAATTCCCAAAAGTGGAAAGAAAAGGACAGGGCGGATGGAAATCCAGTTTCCCAAACAGACAACGTGAAAGGGTAACTTCCCAAGGAAAAGATATTCCTAACTGTTCAGTTATAAATTTAGAGAGTTCAACACAAAAGGGGTAGAACTTGAACCCAGGAGATTTATACCAAGTTCCCAAGCCATGATGAGGAAACAGTTGGATGCATATGTGGCCCATGTTTGGAATCAATTATTATGCCTCATCACAAGGTGGAGCACTTGGTGACTTTTTTCTGGGTCCAACTTCTGACATTACCCTGTAAAAAAATAATCAAAACTCACCAAAATTTGAACATAAGGTTTATTCTGAGAAAGTACTTTATATGCATATAAGCAGGACATTTTGATTCTAGGAAAAGAAAATGACTCAAATAAACTAGGCACAATGGGGCTTATAATAAGAAGAGGAGGGAGAAACATAGATCAGCCACTGGTTAATCTTAACATGGTTGATTGAACACTGCCTTCTGCATTCACTGAGGATGAGAAGGTATCAATTTATTTCTGGCCTGGCTGCTAATAATCTGGCCCTCCACACATCTGCAGCCATGAGGCCCTTTGAGATTTAATTTAGGAGGTAATAATTGTGTCGACTATTTTTTTCTAACAGGATAAAACAGATTTACATTGCTGCAGAAGATTTTCTGGCAGGATTTTATGGTTAATATTTGATTTCACAGATAAGAAAAACTTTGAAATCAAAGTTAGATGTCTCTTATTACGTTTCCCATTCAACGCTGGTAAAGACTCCAGATTCCACCCTTAAATGCCATTTGGCGACCACGCTGAACCCCGGTACCTCCTGCTCCAGGCTTTGCAGCCTCCTTCAGTCTTTTTCTCTCACCTCCCACTCACCCAAACTGAGGGAGCAATAGATTGAGGAAAGTGCACAGGTTTTAGAATGAGGCACTGCAGAGTCAAGATTGAAGACTCCATCGTGTAGAATCCTAGGAGCCCACGGAAGGTTACTACAGCTCCCAGATTGGCAGGGAAACCGGAAACAATGGAAATAATCCAATCAGCTGCAGTCATATAACTGTGAAGATTTATCAAAAACCTAATTACACTGTCTGGCACATTTTGTTCCTGAACAACTAGCATATCCTAGGCCAATAAATGAGACATTTCAAAATGGATTTGTGATTTTTACCCTGGCTTTTTCATTGTTTTTAATCTGCCAAGTATTGTCGCTTCAAGTATTTAGTCAGTGTTGGAGCTCAGTATGAATCTACTTCTGATTCTTAATATTCCATTATTCTCATACACAAGGTTTAATTCCAGGTTGAAAGTTGGAGCATTAAAACACACACACACACACATACACACACAAACAGTGAAAGTATTTGGGCAGAGTTCAAATATATATTTCATTCTTGAATGAGGAAGACCATTTGCATACATTGCCTTACTCTTCAAAGTCACATACTGACAATGAAAATATGAATAGAAATGGAAGTGCCAAAATATTTCAAACATTATACTGCAAAGGATTCTGGAACAGATTGTGGTTTATCACCTGTAGTGTTTCTATAGAGATTAGCCATCAGAGATAAGGGAACCAATAATGAGTGACTCAAAAGCATTAATGGACGCAAAGACAGAAAGTACTGCCCAATAAATATTTGAAACACTATTGAAAAACACCACAAATATGGAGGTTGGAAGTGTGAGGTTGTCATGAACAGATTTTTAAAAATTGAGCATATCCCTTGCTGGGGGATTAGAGATGTGGTGGCCCATCTGCACTCTTCTTGGTTTGAAGGTGACCTGGGATAACATTTTGGAAGCAATCAAGTGATAATTTTCCATACTTAAATTGGATTTTGTCATTATAGCAGTACTTCCACTCAGAATAAATTCTGTGTCTTATGAATACTACTAGAAATCATCCAAATTCTCATTTTGATTTCCAAAATTTGAAACAAAGTGAAAGCCTACATTCAGGTGTACGGTTGGATAAAATATAATATATGCAGCTGTTTAAGAGGTAACGTAGCAATCAATGTACTGGTTGATTGATAAATATATTTATTCCAAAATAAATTCTATGGGAAAACATAATATAATGGCTCAAACATCATTAGAGAGAACTTCCATGAACAGTTTGTAGAAAACTCAGCACTTTCTGTCACTCTCTATGCCCTAGTACAACTTTAGTCTTTTTTGTTTGTTTACATCATTCATTACCTTTTAACAAATACTTAGTGCCTTGCACTAAGTACTCGAGAAATATTTGTTTTTAACATAAATATGTTAATAGTGTGAGTGAACAATATAAAAGTAGAAAAGTTTAAAAATAAAATACCGTGTATTAGAGGTGACACACGGTGCATTTCTTCCTTTGTTTAATTTATATTGTTTTTAGTTCAGCCTTATGCGTTATTATTTTTATTAAAAGGTAGGTATTGCCACTTTTGGAAAATATTTTCTATGATGAAAAAATGACACATCATATGTTACTAATTGCGGGCAATAGCAGTTTAAAGGAAAGAAAGGAGACAATTTGTGTGAAATAATTTCTCAAAACCTCAAACAAGAATGCCTGTTGTTGCTATTGTTAGGTGCTGTTTTGTTGGTTATGACTCTATGTACCACAGAACGAAACTCTGCCCCATCCAGCGCCATCCTTACAATCGGTGTTATGCTCGAGCCCATTGTTGCAGCCACTGTGTCAATTCATCTCATTGCGGGTCTTCCTCTTTTCTGCTGATGCTGCACTTTACCAAGCATGATGTCCTTCTCCAGGGGCTGATTCCTCCTGACGACATGTCCAAATTATGTAAGACACATTCTCCCCATCCTTGCTTCTAAGGAGCATTCTGGTTGTACATCGTCCAAGACAGATTTGTTCATTCTTTTGGCAGTCCAGGGTATATTCAATATTTTTCACCAGCACCGCAATTCAAAGACATCAATTCTTCGGTCTTCCCTTCATTGTCCAGCTTCCACATGCATATGATGTGATTGAAAATACCATGGCTTGGATCAGTCACACCTTAGTGTTCAAGGAGATTGAACGATAGAATTTTGCAAGACCAATGACTTCTTCATTGCAAATACCTTCTTTCACCAACATAAACGGTGACTACACACATTTTTTTTTTTTTATACACATGGACCTGGGCAGACGGAATACACAGGAATGAAATCGACTACATCTGTGGAAAGAGACAATGGAAAAGCTCAATATCATCAGTCAGTACAAGGCCTGGGGCTGGCTGTGGAACAGACCATCAATTGCTCATATGCAAGTTCAAGTCGAAACTGAAGAAAATCAGAGCAAGTCCACAAGAGCCAAAATACGACATTGAGTATATCCCACCCGAATTTAGAGACCATCTCAAAAATAGATTTGGCACATTGAACGCTAGTGACCGAAAACCAGACAAGTTGTGGAATGACATCAAGGACATCATACATGAAGAAAGCAAGAGGTCATTGAAAAGACAGAAAAGAAAAGAATGCCTAGAGATACCCAAATGCCTGAAAGTATAATATTGGCAATGTAAATCATGTTTACATCTAGGTGATGGGATTAAGTGTGATATGCCCCCTATTTGGTATTTTTCTGTTTTCCAGTATTTCTCCCTGACTAAGTAACAATAAATTCGGGGAGAATGCTTGGTGGCTTCAACAAGGCATTGGTGCCTGTTGTAGGCTCTCCAGTAAGTTTCTCCTTAGTACAAAACCCAGTGCTGTCGATTCGATTCTGACTCAGAGTTCTTGAAATAGCAAACACTGGAGTAAAACAAGCAAAACCAGTAAAGCCTATGTTATGAATTGAATTGCATCCCCCCAAAAATGTGTGTATCAACTTGGTTAGTATTCTGTGGTGGTCCTCCATTTTGTGATTGTAATTTTATGTGAAAAGGATTAGGGTGGGATTGTAACACCTTTACCAGGTGGCATCCCTGATCCAATGTAAAGGGAGTTTCCCTGGGGTGTGGCCTGTACCACCTTTTATCGCTCAAGATATAAAAGGAAAGGGAAGCAAGCAGAGAGTTGGGGGCCTGATACAACCAAGGAAGAAGCATCAGGAAGCAGAGCGTGTCCTTTGGACTTGAGGTTCCTGAGCTGAAATAATCCCAGGCCAAGAGAAGACACTTGACGATGACCTTCCCCCAGAGCCAACAGGGAGAGAAAGCCTTCCCCTGGAGCTGGAGTCCTGAATTCAGACATTTAGCCTACTGGACTGTAAAAGAACAAACTTCTCTTTGTTAAAAGGAAAAGGCTCACACAGTTTTAGAGGCTGAACATTCTAAGTCCACAGTTCAGGCTGGAGGCTTTTCCTGATTCACATAGCCAGGGGCTGACTGTGGAAAAGACCATCGGTTGCTCCAAGACAAGTTCATGTGGAAGAAGAAAATTAGAGCAAGTCCACAAGAAGCAAAATATGACTTTCAGTGTATCTCACCTGAATTTTGGGACTATCTCAAGAACACATTTGACACAGAAGACCAGATGAGTGGAGAGTCACATCAAGGACATCATACATGAAGAAAGCAAAAGGTCATTTAAAAACAATAAAAGAAAGAAAAGACAAAAACGAATGTTAAAAGAGAGTCTGAAACTTGCTCTGGAACTTAGAGTGACTAAATTGAATATAAAAATGATGAAGTAAAAGAGTTGAACACAAAATTTCAAAGGGGAGCTTGAGAAGCAAAGTAAAATATTATCGTGAAATGTAAGACCTGGAGGTATAAAACAAAAAGAGAAGAACACACTGGATGTTAATCAAGCTGAAATAACTTTAAAAAAAAATTCAAGCCCTGAGTTGCAATATTTAAGAATTCTATGGGAAAAATATTAAACCACCCTGGAAGCCTCAAAAAAAGATGGAAGGAATACACAGAGTCACCATACCAAAAAGAATTGGTGGATGTGCAATCACTTCAGGAGATAGCGTAAGATCAACACCTCATGGTCCTGAAGAAAGAATTCCAAGCAACACTGAAGGAACTGCCAAGAAACAGGGCTCCAAGATTTGACAGAATACCAACTGAGATATTTCAGCAAACAGTGCTGGAAGTGCTCACTCGTGTATACCAAGAAATTAGGAAGACTGTAATCTGGTCAACCGGCTGAAAGACATCCATATTTGTGCCCATTTCAAAGAAAGGTGATCCAACAGAACACAAAAATTATTGAACAATATGATTAATATCACACATACTTTGGACATGTTTCCAGAACCTGGAGAAGGACCTCCTTCTCCGTAAAGTAGAGGGTCAAGACCCTCAACGAAATGGACTGACAAAGTGGCTGCAACAATGTGCTCAAGCATAACAATGATTGTGAGGATGGCATAGGACTGGGCAGTGTTTCATTTTGCTGTGCATCGGGTCGCTATGTTTTAGAACTGACTCTACAGCACCTAACAACTACAAGAACATACCCATGACAGCCTATATGTGCATTATTTACACTTTTATGTAGTAAAGTGTTTTACTTCTCATATCTTTTTAGTATTTTGCACATTGCTATAATTTGAGGAAAGTGACCAGGAGAGTTTTGGAGAACCCATTTCATTGAGGTAAGAGTAACTCCTCTATTGATCAGGATAGCTGTGATTAGCCGTGGTAATCTCCATCGTTTAGCAAGAAAATACCTATTTTTTATTCATATATAGTATAATGTGAAGCATCAGGGCTTTCCTCCATTTAGTGGCCCAGGAATCTAAAGCCTTCACTCATCACAGGGTCGCAACAAGTAGCAAAGGAGAGCACAGAGCTAGCACACTGTGCTGAAGGATGGGACACACATTAGTTCTCATATTCCATTATCTAAACCTAATTGGAAGGCCCTACTTATGTACAAGCGGGCTGGAAAAAGTAGAAGTAACACTAGGTGAAAAACTACTGTTTGCTCCAATTCTTGAATACAATCAGAAATTAGTATAGGGAGTGCTAGAATGATGACTCTCAAATTAGAATGTATAAATAAATTAACATCGAAATTGGTAATAATCTTAACTGAATCCTGATAGCACTTGTCTTAGTCATCTAGTGCTGCCATAACAGAAATACCCCAAGTGGATGGCTTTAACAAAGAGAAATTATTTTTTTCGTGGTCTAGTAGGTTACAAGTCCAAATTCGGCTCGTCAGCTCCAGGGTAAGGCTTTCTTTTTCTGTAGGCTCTGGAGGAAGGCTTCCTCTGGTCGAGGAGCTTCTCAGGTGCAGGGACCCCGTGTCCAAAGGACACACTCTGCTCCTGGTGCTGCTTTCTTGGTGGTATGAGGTCCTCCTGTCTCTCTGCTTGCTTCTATCTTTTATATCTCAAGAGGCTGCTTCAAGACACAATTCATTCCTGTAGGTTGAGTCCTGCCTCACTAACACAACTGCCACCCATCCTCCCTCATTAACATCAGAGAGGCAGGATTTACAACATACTGGAAAATCACACAATACCGGGAATCATGGCCCAATTGATACACATATTTGGGGGGGGCATAATTCAACCCATGACAGCGGTTGTGCAATAACTTCACTAACATAGCAGATACTTCTATAGGTCTTAAAACATCCTTTATTTGAGAGAAATATTAAATGTTATTATAATGAAATATTTGATGATTCATCAGGAAAAGAATTACTGAATGTGGCAAGTTTAAATCCTATGGAATGGCTCAAAAAGAATCCCTTATTAATTGAGAAAGGCTTCTGTGGAAAAGGAGCCTAGAAACTAACAAGTGGAGTAACATGGTGAAGGCCAGTGGTGGGGTTAAGGCATGGTTAGACCCATATACAACACACAGGCACCCACAGTAATTTCTTACTTTGCATGGTTCCCATATACACAAAGTTCAGCTACCATGGTTAGTGTCTTAGTTATCTTGTGCTCCTATAACCAAAATACCGCAGTGGATATCATTAACAAAGAAAAATTTATTCTGTCTGTCTAAGAGGCTAAAAGTCCAACTTCCAGGTGTTAGCTCCAGGGGAAGGCTTTCTCTGTCGACTCTGAGGGAGGTCCTTGTCATCAATCTTCCCCTGGTCTAGGAGCTTCTCAGCGCAGCCCTCCTGGGTCCAAAGCATGCACTCCCCTCTTGGTTCCTCATTCTTGGTTGTAGGAGGTCCCCCTGTCTCTCTGCTGGTTTCTCTTGTTTATTTCTCAAAAGAGATTGACTCAAGATACAAACTAATCTTATAAGTGGAGTCCTGCCTCATTAACATAATTGCCTGTAATCCTGCCTCATTAACATCGTAGAGGTAGGATTTACAACACATAGGAAAATCACATCAGACGACAAAACGGTGGACAGCCACACAATATGGGAGATACTGGCCTGGCAAATTTGACACACATTTTGTGGGGGACACAATTCAATGTTTAACAGTCAGTTAAATGACAAAAGTCCACCATCAACACGGTTCAAATTTTGTGATCATGGTATATTAATGGTAGGTAATTGCATAAAGGGTATATTTTACGGGCCCACATGAGATGTCTCTAGCCACAGAAGATTACTCCCAGGTCTTGAAATCTAGTGGAATTTGTCTTGCTGAATTTAAAATTTACTTGGTTTTGGGGGGACCTTGGGAGTTCATTGTGTATTTTCATTATTAGCTCACCCAAGGCCAATCTTTTGATTGTTAGTTTATTCCTTCTTCCTTAGTCTTTCCTCTCATTCTGTCCCCAAAGATGCCCACACTAATGTACTTCATAAAGTAAGATACATGGACCCTTCCAGATGCTAGGGCCTTTGACTTGAGATACACAGTCCCTTTCTTCATGAACTCAGAGTCTCCTATAAGATACAGACTAGTAAAACCAAATATGGTTTGTTTCTGCCTCACATGGGTGGCAGATTCAGGTGAGAGTATAAGAAATAGCCCTTACATTTTCCAGAAAATATAACTCTGACTTGAGTTCTGTTACACCTTTTGAAGTTTATAATGTAGTATACCTGAGGGATAGTGATGAGGGAAATTTCTGTGAATCTTCACAGGTTCCCACAGCCTGAAATCAGGGGTAGGACTGCCTCTAACCTTCAGAAAAAAAAGAAAAAGAAAAAAGAAATCCCCCTAGGGAGCCCCACTGCAGAGCTCTGCATTGCCTCCCTGTGTGGGAGACAGAATATCTGGTGGCTGTGATTTGCTTTTGAGTTCTAGAGTGGGACTTACCAGGGTTGTAACTCACACTCCCTCTCTTAACTTCTCTAGTCCACAATTTTCTCATTTATAAATTGGGAACCATAATCACTGACGGAGTTCAGTGAGATGAAGCCTGTAGCTTCTTTAGTCTTGTGGGAGGCATACATTCATCTCATTATATTCACAGGACAACCCTCTCCAGCACCCTCCATTCCCAGTGAAGCTTTACTCCCTGCCTCTCGTTGGGGGTCCACCATGGGAACACACTATTACTGTATGCATGGAGTTCCTTAGATTCCCCATAATTTAGGGTAGCTCCATTTACCCACCACTCCTCAAAGATCTGTGACCTTGCATACCACAGGAATCTGTGAGATGGACAGGCTGAGTATGGTGTGGGTCGTGATGAATAAAGGTGCTGGACCTTAGAGTGGCAGCAAGTGGCAAAGTAAGGACCTGGTTAACTGAGGACCTACCATTTGACTCTGCTAAGCTTCCTATCTGCAGATAGACTATGGGCCTGACTTCCTCATATGGGCCCCTTGATGCTGTAACAGCAATACCACAACTGGATGGCTTTCAAGAACAAATGTTTATTTATTTTCTCACGGTTCTGAAGACTAAAGTAAAAATGAGGGTCTAAGCTACATGAACTCCTTCTTTGTAGGTAGGCCCAGTTGCTGTATGTTTCTGTGTATACATTAGCAGTCCATGTGGAGGCCTCTGTGTATACATTAGGAGTCCATGTGGAGGCCTCTGTGTCTACATTGCTCTTCATGTAACTCATGCTAATTAGGTTTAGGATCCCCCTACACTGGTATGACTGTAACTGATTGACTGATAACATTATGTTAGATTGAATTATGAGAGGTGATTACACTACATTATCAAAGTAATTAGATTAGACTAGATTACATCCACAGTATAGGTGTTACTCCAACACATAATTGGGAGGAACATAATTGAACCCATAAAAGCCATTTAATGTGTCAAACTACCAGGGCTTTAATCAGTCCTTGAAATTTATCCATCTGAATTTCCACAAATTAATATTTAAAAGGATAATCTGTTCTACAAACAGCTGGTAGACTAGAACAAAAAATTTAGTCTAAAAAAGATATAAGTGCATTTTAAAAAATGAATTATGAATTTGATTTCACATAATTAGCAATTTGTTTAAAATAAATTATAATGTTTCAAAGACTTTCTGAGTATATATACCGCTACTCACAGAAAGTGAAATTCAGCTGGGATTTAAAGAAAGATAGGGAATAAGTAAGGAATTAAACAATGTGTATGGGGAATGAAAACTGTCATGGGATGAAGGTGCCTGTGCAAAGGTCCAGAGGCTGGAGGATCCAGGGTGCTCAGTTAGAGGCAGAGGACAGGACAGTGTACACGGAGCCAGAATAGGTGGCAACCAGACAGTGTAGGGGCTTTTGACACATGGTAGTTTTTGTTTCTTTCAAAGAGCTAAGGAAACTGCTCAATTCTTTTAAGTAGCCTGGTTATGTTGCAATAAAAAAAAATGTGTAGGGAATGATAAGGCACCGGTGAGGTAAAATTAATGGGAATAAGTCACCTAAGAAGCTGTGCAGTTTAGTCCTGTGGAGGTGGCCATGGTCGTAACTGGTTCTAAGATAGGGCCTGAAATGTGCAAGAGGATAAAGGTGAGGGTGGAGCATTGGAAAAGTGGGGGCAATTATAATGGCTGCTGACCAACCCACGAAGACACAACGTGAACTAGAGTCAGCAGATAATCAGAGGCGTCCTCAGTCCTGGCAGTTCTGTTTCCTGGCCCTGGTGCTTGTTGCTTCATGCTGGCATATCCCGGTGTTCTTTTCCTCCTAAGGGTTCCTTCTCCAGCAGTTCCTTCATTTTTAGGAGGCTTTGGGTCAGAGAACCTAAACATCCAACAGTTGCAAAACTGTGTCCTTGGCTTGACATGTTTTGTAATTTCTCATTCTACATGTCAGGCATGTCCATGGTTGGCTTGCCTTCTAGGTCTGTCTAAGTGGCCATTCTATGGAAAGTGGTGGAGCCATGGTGGCGAAGTGGTTCAGAGCTAAGGCTGCTAAACAAAATGTCAGCAGCTGGAATTCACCAGCCACTCCTTGGAAACACGATGGGGCAGATCTACTCAGTCCTGTAGGGTCGCTATGAGTCCAATTCAACTCCACGGCAATGGGTTTGGCTTGATTTTGGTTTATGAAAAGTAGGAGTGGAAGACTCTTCGATCACTGGAATGTGTTGCAGCTTGTGATGAGGGTGCAAGTAGTAAGGGATAGACTCAACCCAGATGTGTGCAACTGAAATGTAAAATTCTGCCTTTCCTTGTACTGCATGGTGCTGAAAATTGCATACTGTAACATGAGGGTTAAACTGGTGGGTTCCAGAGGTGAACAAATCAGGGTCAGAATAGGAATAGGACTCAGTCAGCCTTTCAGATCTTCAGTTACCTCATCAGCAAAGATGGGATTTAAGGAGGTTGATGGGATAAAATAGAATTACAATGCTGTAAATGAGATCATGCTTATTAACACTGCGAGGGCCCACCTCACTTGATTGACTCAGGGGAGATCCCTTTCCACCAAGCAAACATTCTCTGCCACACTGCCCAACCCAGCCCTCTCTTCTCATGGGAAAAGGGACCCATCCATGGAGGGCGGAGTGCTAAGAGCCCCACCCTCCAGGTTGTGTATATATTGCCTTGGTCCAACCACTGACCAGCCTTTAGTTAGAAGCCTGACTGTGGAGATCAGTCTGGGAGATGCACCACAGCGACCCTCCTCAGCGGCGACCCTCCTCAGTGGCGACCTGCCTCAGCGGCGACCCGCCTCAGCCGCGACCATCCTCAGCCAGGACCCTCCGCAGTGCCGACCCTCCGCAGTGCCGACCCTCCGCAGTACCTCCTGCTCCAGGTAAGCCGGCGATGAGCCTTGTGGTTGCTGGAGGTTGAGACATAGGACAAGCCCTGGGTTCTGAGCACCTACTTGGTGCAGAGCTTAGATGGACCCTCGAAAGTGAATCCAAACTCGTGTTTGCAATATTTCAAAACAAATCACATATATGAAGGTTCTTTTTAACCGCTTGCTGAAAATACAGATACCCAGATCCCACCCTAATCCTATGGAGTCAGAAAAGCGGTGACTAATAGATATTATAGTCAATTGACAAATATTAGTCGAATGACAAATGTCCAGATATGGCTGGCCTGAAGTCGAGTATGGAATCACCTCCAGAATGTCTCAGTGAGAGAGGGTTTGGTGTATAGTTGGAGTGAGTGGAGGCATAAGAACCAAGAGGCCTGATATCCCTGATGCCCTGTACAGCCTTGATCTTACTTACCCCTCAAAGAGGTCTTTCTGCTTACATAGGGAAGATGCTCAGAGAGGTTAAGTAGTTTGCCCAGAGTCACTCAGCTCCTAAGGGAGAACCAGGAACCTGGCCAGGTTTTTATTCATTCAACAGCTGTTTAGGCTGGAACTGAGGAGATGCTGGGAGATGCAATCCTGGTGGTGTCAGGGAAGGGACAAGTCCTAAATTCATGGGGTTTACCATTTTAGCGGGGACCTCAGACCTCCAAAATGTGGATGAAATCACAAGAGTCCAAAGCAAAAGTACATGATGCTGTACTTGCTGTACCCAGACCAGGTATTAGGGGGAAGACCAACATTCAAGGAGCTCAGGGGAAGCTTAGATCTGGAGGAAGTGACTAAGCTTTTGAGAGTTAAAGGCAGGACAGGAGATAACTAAGACATCATCTTGTACAAAGTTGCTGGGGCCTGGGGGAGCTCAGCCTCCTGGAGACAGTGAAGGAAGGAGAGAGCTGCAGAGAGTACGGTGCTAGGAGAGGTGCTGTTGTGGTTTTAGGTGCTGTAGAGTAGGTTCTGGCTCATAGTGGCCATACGTACAACTGAACGAACTGCTGCCCTGTCTGCACCATTCTCACAATCATTGTTATACTGGAGCCCGTTGTTGCAGCTACTGTGTCAGTCCATCTTGTTGAGGGCCTTCAACTTTTTTCGTTGACCCTCTACCAAACTTGATGTCCTTATCCAGGGACTGATCCCTCCCGATAATATGTCCAAAGTATGTGAGATGGAATCCTTGCTTCTAAGGGGCATTCTGGTTGTACTTCCAAGACAGATTTGTTTGCTCTTTTGGCAGTCCGGGGTATATTCGGTATCTTCTCTACCATAATTCAAGGTATCTATTCTTCAGTCTTCCTTATTTATCATCCAGCTTTCCCATGGATATGACGTGATTGAAAACATCATGGCTTGGGTCAGGTGCACCCTAGTCTCCAAGGTGGCATCTTTGTTTTTTAGCACCTTAAAGGGTTCTTTTGCAGCAGATTTTCCCAAAACAATGGGCCTTTTAATTTCTTGACTGCAGCTTCCATGGGTATTGATTATGGATCCAAGTAAAATGAAATCCTTAACAACTTCAATCTTTTTGCTCTTTATCATAATATTGTTTACTGATCCAGTTGTGAGGATTTTTATTTTCTCTATGTTGAAGCGTGATCCATGCTGAAGGCTGTGGTCTTTGATCTCTGTCAGTATTTCAAGCCCTCTTCACTTTCAGCAAGCAAGGTTGTGTCACCTGCATATTGCAGGTGGTTAATGAGTCTTCCTCCAATCCTGTTGCCCCATTATTCATATAATCCACCTTCTCAGATTATTTGCTCAGCATATAGATTGAATAAGTATGGTAAGAATATACAACCCAGAGGCACAACTTTCCTGATTTTAAACCAAGCAGTATCCCCTTATTCTGTTCCAATGACTGCCACTTGATCTTTGTACAGTTTCCTCATGAGCACAATTAAGTGTTCTGCAATTCCCATTCTTCACAATGTTATCCATAATTTGTTATGCTCCACACAGTCGAACTCCTTTGCATAGTCAATAAAACACAGGTAAGCATCTTTCTGGTATTCTCTGCTTTCAGTCAAGATCCATCTGACATCAGCAACGATGCTCCTGGTTTCAGGTCCTCTTTTGAATACAGCTTGAATTTCTGGCAGTTTCCTGTTGATATACTGCTACAACCTCTTTTGAATGATCTTCAACAAAATATTACTTGCCTGTGGTATTAACGATATTGTTCAATAATTTCTGCATTTGGTGGATCACCTTTCTTGGGACTAGGCATAAATATGTATCTCTTCCATTCAGCTGGCCAGGTAGCTGTCTTCCAGTTTTCTTGGCATAGACCAGTGAGCATTTCCAGTGCTGCATTCATTTGTTGAAACATCTCAACTGGTATTCTGTCCATTCCTGGAGCCTTGTTTTTTGCCAATGCCTTCAGTGCAGCTTGGACTTCTTCCTTCAGCACCATAGGTTCCTGATCATATGCTACTTCCTGAAATGGTTGGACATTGACCAATTCTTTTCAGTACAGTGACTCTGTGTATTCCTTCCATCTTCTTTTGATGCTTCCTGTGTTGATTAATATTTTCCCCATAGAATCTTTCAGTATTGCATCTCAAGGCTTGGAATTTTTCTTCAGTGCTTTCAGCATGAGAAGTGCTGAGCGTGTTCTTCTCTTTTGGTTTTCTATCTCCAGTTCTGTACAGATGTCATTATAATACTTTACTCTGTCTTCTCCAGCTGCCCTTTGAAATCTTCCATTCAGTTCTTTTACTTCATCATTTCTTCTTTTCGCTTTAGCTACTCAAAGTTCAAGAGCAAGTTTCAGAGTCTCACCTGACATCCATTTTGGTCTTTTCTTTCTTTCTTCTCCTTTTAATGACCTTGCTTTCTTTGTGTATGATACCTTTGATGTCATTCCACAGATTGTCTGGTCTTCAGTTACTAGTGTTCAATGTGTCAAATGTGTTCTTGAGATGGTCTCCAAAATCAAGTGGGGTATACTCAGGGCTGTGCTTTCGCTGTCGTGGAATTTTTCTAATTTTCTTCAGTTTCAAGTTGGACTTAACAAAGGAGCAATTGAGGGTCTGCTCTGCAGTCAGCCCCTGACCTTGTTCTGACTGATGATATTGAACTTGTCTATTATCTCTTTTCACAGTTATGGCCAATGTGATTCCTGTGTATTCCATCTGGTGAGGTTCACGTGTAGAGTCACCATTTAAGTTGGTGAAGAAAGGTATTTGCAATGAGGAAATCATTGGTCTTGCAAAATTCTGTCATGCAATCTCCAGCATCATTTCTATCACCAGCGCCACATTTTCCAACTACAATCCTTCTTTGTTTCCAAGCATCACATTCCAAACACCAGTAATTACCAGTGCATCCTGATTGCATGTCTGAACAATTTCAGACTGCACAAGTTGGTAAAAATCTTCAATTTCTTCATCTTAGACCTTAGTGGTTGGTGTGTAAATTTGAATAATAGTCATCTGAACTGGTCTTCCTTGTAGGCTTATGGATATTATCCTATCACTGACAACGTTGTACTTCAGGACAGATCTTGAAATGTTCTTTTCAGTGATGAATGAGACACCATTCCTTTCAAGTTGTCATTCCCAACCTAACAGCCATATGATTCTCTGATTCCAAATGGCCAATACCAGTCCATTTCCTACTGCCTAGAATATTGATGTTTATGCATTCCATTTCATTTTTGTTGGTTTCTAGGTTTCCTAGATTTGTACTTTGTACATTCCGCGTTCTGATTATTAATAGATGTTTGCAGCTATTCTCCTTTTCAGTCTTGCCACATCACCAAATGAAGTTCCTGAAGGCTTGTCTCCATCCATGTATTAAGGTTGACTGTAGTTTGAGGAGGCAGCTCTTTCCAGTCATATTTTGAGTGCAGTCCAACCCGAGGGGCTCATCTTCCAGCACTGTATCAGACAGTGTTCCACTGCTATTCATGAGGTTTTCAATGGCTAATTCTTTTCGGAACTAGGCTGCCAGGTCTTTCTTCCTTGTCTGTCTTAGCCTGGAAGCTCAGCTGTATCCTGACACTGTTGGTGTTTGAATACCAGTTGCATAGCTTTCAGTATAAAAGCAACAGCATGACAAACTAACAGACATGAGGGGAGGCTCTCTACCAGGCATGATGTCCTTCTCCAGTGACTTGTCCCTCCTGATAACAAGTCCAAAGTATGTGAGACAAACTTTCGGCATCCTTGCTCCTAAGGAGCATTCTGGTTGTACCTCTTCCAAGACAGATTTCTTTTTTTCTTTCTCAGTCCAAGGTATATTCAATATTCTTCACCAACACTACAATGCAAAGGCATCAATTCTTCTTTGGTCTGCCTTATTCATTATCCAGGTTTCTCATGAATGGAGAAGTGGAGCTGTAGAAAAAATGTTGTGGTCCTCATGAGGACAGGAATCCTGGAACCCTTTTAAATAGGAGAGTGTTGTGATTACATCCCTGTGAGTGGAGGGCAGGTAGAGGCAAGGGTGGGTGCTGTTGGAGGTGTCTGGATTTGTGTTTCCCAGCTTTATTTCATTTTGAAATCCAGATCTCACATATCTTTCTGTATACCATGTGAGTTTTCCAAGTTGGCTGGGTTCTTTAAGTGAATGTAATTTAACCCAGGATTTGATATTTACAGTTTAATATATCCAGCAACTGAGGTGCTTAGATGAAAGGGAAGTAAACTTTGGTCTATTATGAATTCATTGCTGTCTGAAATATCTGTCGTTTAAGCCAAAAGCAGTCCCATGCCTTTCTTATGTCTTTCACAACATTGAAATGATTGAAGTTGGGATTTTTATCCTCATTTACATGATTTCCTTGGACTCAGGGATGTTAAATAAATTTCCCTAGGTTCACCAGGTAGTAGATACACAAAGGCTGATATCTAAGCCAGACTGGAGATCAAGCCCCAAGGGGTAGACCCCTCAGAAAGCCTCTGTACCTGATTTGGGAATAAGTGGATTGTAAGGGTAGAGACAAGAATCAGTGGCATTGAGCACAGCCACAAAGGCAATTTTTTTTTTTAAATAAAGGAATATTTTCTTATCCTTAGGAACAAATAGGCACGATGAGGTCATGACTGGACTCTGCTCAAGAGAAGTGATTAGCTTGGCTTCATATTCTCTGAGCTGCCAAAGGCTGGAAGCCAACTTGCCCAACTAATCGGTGATCCGCAGCTGGTTGTGAAGAGAACCCCTACTGACACCAACTTCTGCAGCAGAGGACCAGCAACCTCATAGAATTTCATAGCTTTGACACAACCTGAGGAAAAACCATCTCAGTCCAAACCTTCATTCAGAGCCTAATGGAGGTCACAGCAGCCCTAGCAGGAATTCAGGCAGAAGCTAACTGCCCCATCTGTCTGGAGAACTTTAGAGACCCCGTTACCATCAAATGTGGGCACAATGTCTGTCGCTCCTGCATCGAGCAGTCCTGGGAGGGTCAACAGGACAGGTTCCCTTGCCCTGTGTGCCGCCACCCATGCCTACAGTGGCACTTCAGGAGCAACACCCAGCTGGGAAATATAGTTGAAATTGCCAAGCTACTCCACATTACCAGGAGCAAGAGGAAGGAAGAGACACGCTTGTGTGAGAAGCACAATCAGGTACTGACCCATTTCTGTGAGGAAGATCTGGAGGTGTTGTGTCCCCTGTGCACTCAGCTCCCAGACCACCAGGATCACCTCGTGAGGTCCATAGAGGAGGCTGCCTCTCATCATAGGAAAAGGCTCACGAGTTACATGGAGCTCCTGAAGAAGCAAGTGGCCGACTTTCAAAAACTAGTAACTTCCCAAGAGAGAGAACCATCAGAGCTGAGAAAGAAGGTGGAAAAGCAGAGGAAAAAATTATTCTCTGAATTTGAGCACCTGAACAAGTTTTTAGACCGTGAGCATGAGGCAGCTCTCTCCAGGTTAGCTTATGAAGAGAAGCACGTTCAACAGAAACTAAATGCGAATATAACAGCATTTTCAGAGTCCATTTCCACACTCAACAGTCTACTAAAGGAGGTGGCAGAGAAGAGTGTGATGTCAGAAGTGAAACTGCTGACAGATATTCAGAGCGTCCAGGATCGATGTGAAGGCCTCAACCCCCCAGTGCTCTATTCCTTCCAGCTAACGAAGGAAGAATGCAGCCTTCCTCCACAGTATTCGGCTCTGCAGAAAATCATACAGAAATTTAAGGAAGATGTAACCTTGGATCCTGAAACAGCACATTCAAATCTGATTGTCTCTGAAGATAAAAAGTCTGGGCGGGGGCCAAGATGGCGGACTAGGTGGACGCTACCGCGGATCCCTCTTGCAACAAAGACTCGGAAAAACAAGGGAATCGATCACATACATAACAATCTACGAACTCTGAACAACAAGCACAGACTTAGAGACGGAAAACGAACAAATACGGGCAGACAGCGACTGTTTTCAGAACTAGGAGCCAGCGCACCAGGCAGGTGACCTTCGGAGCTCGATCAGGGGCAGAGCCCAGGGGGGCAGACGGCACAGAAAGGGGGCCCACCCCTTCCCCCCCGAACCCATCCCGGGAGGAAGCCTAGCAGGTTGGCGCGGGCGGCATAGGGGCGCAGCCGGAGGGAGAAGCACCCGGGAGGCAGTGACTGATCTGGGAGGGGGGAGAACAGCGTCCCAGCTGGGGTGCCGTCCCGCAGGGAGTTAGGCGAGAAGCCGACGGGGTGCGAGCGGGTGGGGGGTCAACTATATTTCCCTAAAGTGACCCCAGGGCGGGGCCCACACGTACGTGCGGGAGGACGCACACCCAGTCCGCGCGTGTGGCACGGCACACCAGAGGGAGAAATCCCCGGAAGTGTCTGGTCTCAAAACAGGGAAAGCAGCATCCCAGACGGGCAGCCATTCCGCTGGGATCTGGGCGCGCGCGGGCGGGGCATGAGCGCGGGGTCCATTTTTATTACCCTGAATTGACCCAGGGGGCGGGACCACCTGGTCGTGCGAGTGACGCCCTCCCAGTTTGCGCGAGAGGTGTGGCACACCAGAAGGAGAAGTCCCCGGGAGGAACTGATTGGTCCCGAAGCGCAGAAAGTAGCTTCCCAGACAGGGCGTCGTCTTGCCGGGGCTTGGGCGCGCACAAGTGGGGCGTGAGCGCGGAGTCCATTTTTATTGCCCTGAATTGACCCAGGGGGCGGGCCCACCTGGCCGTGCGGAGGAACTGATTGGTCCCGAAGCGCAGAAAGTAGCGTCCCAGACGCGGTGCCGTCCTGCCGGGGCTTGGGCGCGCGCACGAACCGGGCGTGAGCATGGAGTCCATTTTTATTGCCCTGAATTGACCCAGGGGGCGGGCCCACCTGGCCGTGCAGGTGACCCCAAACCAGTTCGCGCGAGAGGTGTGGCGCTCTGGAAGGAGAAGTCCCGGGGAGGAAGTGACTGGTTCCCGAACAGGGAAAGCAGCGTCTTAACCCGGAAGTCATCCCGCTGGGATTTGGGCGCGCGCACAGGCGGGGCGTGACCGCGGGACCTAATTATAATCGCCTGAATAGACCCTGGGGGCGGGCCCACCCGTTCGTGCGGGAAACGCCCACCCAGTGCCCACGAGCGGTGCCGCGCACCGGAGGAAGTCCCCAGGAGGAATTGACTGGTTTCCGAACAAGGAAAGCAGTGTCCTAGCCAGGGACCCGTCCAGCCCGGATTTTGGCGAACGGGGGCGGGGCGTGAACGTGTTGTTCAGCTCTATATTCTGTGGTGCTACACTCCTAGCTCTCAGATCCCTCCCCCACCCTCCCCAGGCGACCCCATTAACATCCGAATACCCGGAGCCAGAGAGAGAATTCAGATAGGGATCTGACTGCATTTTTTTTTAGCTGACTACTTGGAAAATCTAGTTTCCCAGTGATGGCTCGGAGACAGCAGTCCATATCAAACCACATAAAGAAACAGACCATGACAGCTTCTCCAACCCCCCAAACAAAAGAATCAAAATCTTTCCCAAATGAAGATACAATCCTGGAATTATCAGATACAGAATATAAAAAACTAATTTACAGAATGCTTAAAGATATCACAAATGAAATTAGGATAAATGCAGAAAAAGCCAAGGAACACACTGATAAAACTGTTGAAGAAATCAAAAAGATTATTCAAGAACATAGTGGAAAAATTAACAAGTTGCAAGAATCCATAGAGAGACAGCATGTAGAAATCCAAAAGATTAACAATAAAATTACAGAATTTGACAACGCAATAGAAAGTCAGAGGAGCAGACTCGAGCAATTAGAATGTAGACTGGGACTTCTGGAGGACCAGGGAAACAACACCAACATAGCTGAAAAAAAATCAGATAAAAGAATTAAAAAAAAATGAAGAAACCCTAAGAATCATGTGGGACTCTATCAAGAAGGATAACTTGCGAGTAATTGGAGTCCCAGAACAGGGAGGGGGGACAGAAAACACAGAGAAAATAGTTGAAGAACTCCTGACACAAAACTTCCCTGACATGAAAGAAGAAAGGATATCTATCCAAGATGCTCATCGAACCCCATTTAAGATTGATCCAAAAAGAAAAACACCAAGACATATCATCATCAAACTTGCCAAAACCAAAGACAAACAGAAAATTTTAAAAGCAGCCAGGGAGAAAAGAAAGGTTTCCTTCAAGGGAGAATCAATAAGAATAAGTTCAGACTACTCAGCAGAAACCATGCAGGCAAGAAGGGAATGGGACGACATATACAGAGCACTAAACGAGAAAAACTGCCAACCAAGGATCATATATCCAGCAAAACTCTCTCTGAAATATGAAGGAGAAATTAAGATATTTACAGATAAACACAAGTTTAGAGAATTTGCAAAAACTAAACCAAGACTGCAAGAAATGCTAAAGGAGATTGTTTGGCCGGATGACCAATAATATCAGGTACCAGCACAATACAAGGTCACAAAACAGAACGTCCTGATATCAACGCAACTCAAACAGGGAAAGCACAAAAACAAACAAATTAAGACTAATTCTAAAAAATAAATAAATAAACAAAATAATACACACAACAGGAAATCATGGAAATCAATAGATAAACGATCAAAATAATCAAAAAAGAGGGACTAAATATAGGAGGCATTGAACTGCCAGATGGAGAGTGATACAAGGCGAAATAGAAGGATACAAGTTAGGTTTTTACTTAGAAAAATAGGGGTAAATAAAAAGGTAACCACAAAAAGGAATATCAATCCCATAACTCAAGAAAAAAGCCAAGAAAAACGTAACGACTCAATAAACACAAAGTTAAACATTATGAAAATGAGGATCTCACAAGCTACTAAGAAAAACGTCTCAGCACAAAAAAGCATGTGGAAAAATGAAATGGCCAACAACACACATGAAAAGGCATCAAAATGACAGCACTAAAAACTTACTTATCTATAACTACGCTGAATGTAAATGGACTAAATGCACCAATAAAGAGACAGAGAGTCACGGACTGGATAAAAAAACACGATCCATCTATATGCTGCCTACAAGAGAGACACCTTAGACTTAGAGACACAAACAAACTAAAACTCAAAGGATGGAAAAAAATATATCAAGCAAACAATAAGCAAAAAAGAAGAGGAGTAGCAACATTAATTTCTGACAAAATAGACTTTAGACTTAAATCCGCCACAAAGGATAAAGAAGGTCACTATATAATGATAAAAGGGACAATTGATCAGGAAGACATAACCATATTAAATATTTACGCACCTAATGACAGGGCTGCAAGGTACATAAATCAAATTTTAACAGAATTGAAAAGTGAGATAGACACCTCCACATATATAGTAGGAGACTTCAACACACCACTTTCGGAGAAGGACAGGACATCCAGTAAGAAGCTCAATAGAGACACGGAAGACCTACTTACAACAATCAACCAACTTGACCTCATTGACTTATACAGAACTCTCCACCCAACTGCTGCAAAATATACTTTTTTTCTAGCGCACATGGAACATTCTCTAGAATAGACCACATATTAGGGCATAAAACAAATCTTTCCAGAATCCAAAACATTGAAATATTACAAAGCATCTTCTCAGACCACAAGGCAATGAAGCTAGAAATCAATAACAGAAAAACTAGGGAAAAGAAATCAAATACTTGGAAAATGAACAATACCCTCCTGAAAAAAGACTGGGTTATAGAAGACATCAAGGAGGGAATAAGGAAATTCTTAGAAAGCAACGAGAATGAAAATACTTCCTATCAAAACCTCTGGGACACAGCAAAAGCAGTGCTCAGAGGCCAATTTATATCGATAAATGCACACATACAAAAAGAAGAAAGAGCCAAAATCAGAGAACTGTCCCGACAACTTGAGCAAATAGAAAGTGAGCAACAAAAGAATCCATCAGGCACCCGAAGAAAACAAATAATAAAAATTAGAGCTGAACTAAATGAATTAGAGAACAGAAAAACAATTGAAAGAATTAACAAAGCCAAAAGCTGGTTCTTTGAAAAAATTAACAAAATTGATAAACCATTGGCTAGACTGACTAAAGAAAAACAGGAAAGGAAACAAATAACCCGAATAAGAAACGAGAAGGACCACATCACAACAGAACCAAATGAAATCAAAAGAATCATATCAGATTACTACATAAAATTGTACTCTAACAAATTTGAAAACCTAGAAGAAATGGATAAATTCTTGGAACAATACTACTTACCTAAACTAACACATTCAGAAGTAGAACAACTAAATAGACCCATAACAAAAAAAGAGATTGAAACGGTAATCAAAAAACTCCCAACAAAAAAAAGTCCTGGCCCAGATGGCTTCACTGCAGAGTTCTACCAAACCTTCAGGGAAGACTTAACACCATTACTATTGAAGGTATTTCAAAGTATAGAAAAAGACAGAATACTCCCCAACTCATTCTATGAAGCTACCATCTCCCTGATACCAAAACCAGATAAAGACATTACAAAAAAAGAAAATTTTAGACCTATATCCCTCATGAACATAGATGCAAAAATCCTTAATAAAATTCTAGCCAATAGAATCCAACAACACATCAAAAAAATAATTCACCCTGATCAAGTGGGATTTATACCAGGTATGCAAGGCTGGTTTAATATCAGAAAAACCATTAATGTAATCCATCACATAAATAAAACAAAAGACAAAAACCACATGATCTTATCAATTGATGCAGAAAAGGCATTTGACAAAGTCCAACACCCATTTATGATAAAAACTCTCACCAAAATAGGAATTGAAGGAAAATTCCTCAACATAATAAAGGGCATATATGCAAAGCCGACGGCCAATATCACTCTAAATGGAGAGAACCTGAAAGCATTTCCCTTGAGAACGGGAACCAGACAAGGATGCCCTTTATCACCACTCTTATTCAACATCGTACTTGAAGTCCTAGCCAGAGCAATTAGGCTAGACAAAGAAATAAAGGGTATCCAGATTGGTAAGGAGGAAGTAAAGCTATCACTATTTGCAGATGACATGATCGTATACATGGAAAACCCTAAGAAATCCTCCAGAAAACTACTGAAACTAATAGAAGAGTTTGGAAGAGTCTCAGGATATAAAATAAACATACAAAAATCACTTGGATTCCTCTACATCAACAAAAAGAACACCGAAGAGGAAATAACCAAATCAATACCATTCACAGTAGCCCCCAAGAAGATAAAATACTTAGGAATAAATCTTACCAAGGATGTAAAAGACCTATACAAAGAAAACTATAAAACTCTGCTACAAGAAATTCAAAAGGACACCCTTAAATGGAAAAACATACCCTGCTCATGGATAGGAAGACTTAACATAGTAAAAATGTCTATTCTACCAAAAGCCATTTATACATACAACGCACTTCCAATCCAAATACCAATGTCATACTTTAAGGGAATAGAGAAACAAATCACTAATTTCATATGGAAAGGAAAGAACCCCCGGATAAGCAAAACATTACTGAAAAAGAAGAAGAAAGTGGGAGGCCTCACCCTACCTGATTTCAGAACCTATTATATAGCTACAGTAGTCAAAACAGCCTGGTACTGGTACAACAACAGGCACATAGACCAATGGAACAGAATTGAGAATCCAGATATAAATCCATCCATTTATGAGCAGCTGATATTTGACAAAGGACCAGTGTCAGTCAATTGGGGAAATAATAGTCTTTTTAACAAATGGTGCTGGCATACCTGGATATCCATTTGCAAAAGAATGAAACAGGACCCATACCTCACACCATGCACAAAAACTAACTCCAAGTGGATCAAAGACCTAAACATAAAGACTAAAACGATAAAAATCATGGAAGAAAAAATAGGATCTACCCTAGGAGCCCTAATACAGGGCATAAACAGAATACAAAACATTGCCAAAAATGATGAAGAGAAACCCGATAACTGGGAGCTCCTAAAAATCAAACACCTATGCTCATCTAAAGACTTCACCAAAAGAGTAAAAAGACCACCTACAGACTGGGAAAGAATATTCAGCTATGACATCTCAGACCAGCGCCTGATCTCTAAAATCTACATGATTCTGTCAAAACTCAACCACAAAAAGACAAACAACCCAATCAAGAAGTGGGCAAAGGATATGAACACACATTTCACTAAGGAAGATATTCAGGCAGCCAACAGATACATGAGAAAATGCTCTCGATCATTAGTCATTAGAGAAATGCAAATTAAAACTACGATGAGATTCCATCTGACACCAACTAGACTGGCATTAATTCAAAAAACACAAAATAATAAATGTTGGAGAGGCTGCGGAGAGACTGGAACTCTCATACACTGCTGGTGGGGTTGTAAAATGGTACAACCACTTTGGAAATCCATCTGGCGTTATCTTAAACAGTTAGAAATAGAACTACCATACAACCCAGAAATCCCACTCCTCGGAATATACCCTAAAAATACAAGACCCTTCACACAAACAGATATATGCACACCCATGTTTATTGCAGCTCTGTTTACAATAGCAAAAAGCTGGAAGCAAACAAGATGTCCATCAACGGACGAATGGGTAAATAAATTGTGGTATATTCACACAATGGAATACTACGCATCGATAAAGAACAGTGACGAATCTCTGAAACACTTCATAACATGGAGGAATCTGGAAGGCATTATGCTGAGCGAAATGAGTCAGTTGCAAAAGGACAAATATTGTATAAGACCACTATTATAAGATCTTGAGAAATAGAAAAAACGGAAAAGAACACATACTTTTGTGGTTACAAAGGGGGGAGGGAGGGAGGGAGGGAGGGAGAGGGCTTTTTATTGATCAATCTGTAGATGGGAACTGCTTTGGGTGAAGGGAAAGACAACACTCAAAACATGGAAGGTCAGCCTAATTGGACAGGATTAAAAGTAAAGAGGTTTCCGAGATAAAATGAAAGCTTCAAAGGATAGCGAAGCAGGGGCTGGAGTCTGGGGAACTTGGTTTGAGAGGACTTCTAAATCAATGGGCAAAACAATTCTATTATGAAAACACTCTGCATCCCACTTTGAATTGTGGCACCTGGGGTCCTAAATGCCAACAAGCAGCCATCTAAAATACATTAATTGGTCTCAACCCACCGGGAGCAAAGGCAAAGGAAGAACACCAAGGTCACACGACAACTAAGAACCCAAGAGACAGAAAGGGCCACATGAACCAGAGACCTACATTATCCTGAGACCAGAAGAACTAGTTGGTGCCCGGCCACAATCAATGTCTGCCCTGTCAGGGAACACAACAGACAACTCCTGAGGGAGCAGGAGACCAATGGGATGCAGACCCCAAATTCTCATTAAAAGACCACACCTAATGGTATGATTGCGACTAGAGGAATCCCAGAGACAATGCTCCCCAGAACTTCTGATGGCACAGGACAGGAACCATCCCCGAAGACAAATCATCAGGCATGAAAAGGACTGGTCAGTGGGGGGGAGAGAGATACTGATGAAGAGTGAGCTAATTAAATCAGGTGGACACAGGAGAGTGTGTTGGCAACTCTTGACTGGAGGGGGGATGGGAAGATAGAGAGAGAGGGAAGATGGCAAAATTGGCACGAAACGAGAGACTGTAAGGGCTGACTCAATAGGGGGAGAGCAAGTGGGAGAAGGGAGTAAGATGTATGTAAACCTACATGTGACAGACTGATTGGAATGGTAAATGTTCACTTGAAGCTTAATACAAATTAAAAAAAAAAAAAAGTGTGCCTCAACTTGGTTAGGCCATGATTCCCAGTATTGTATGGTTATCCTCCATTTTGTGATCGTAATTTTATGTTGAGAGGATTAGGGTGGGATTGTAACACCAGGCTCACTCAGTTCACCTCCCTTATCCAAGGTAAAGGGAATTTCCCTGGGGTGTAGCCTACACCACTTTTTATCTCTCGAGAAAAAAAGGAAAGGGAAGCAAGCAGAGAATTGGGGACCTCATACCACCAAGAAAGCAGGACTGGGAGCAGAGCCCTTCCTTTGGACACCGGGTTCCTTGCGCCTGAGAAGCTCCTTGACCAGGGAAAGCCTTCCTCCAGGGCCAACAGAGAGAGAAAGCCTTTGCCTGGAGCTGACTCCCTAAATTTGGACTTGTAACCTACGAGACTATGAGAAAATATATTTCTCTTTGTTAAAGCCATCCACTTGTGCTATTTCTGCTATGGCAGCGCTAGATGACTAAGACACCAGTGACTCTACGTCCAGGTATCTACCCAAGGGAATTGACAATGTATGTCCACATAAAAACTTGTTCGTGAGTGTTCATAGCAGCATTATTTATAATAGCCAAAAAGCAGAATCAGCCCAAATGTCCTTCAACTGCTGAATGGGTAGAGAAATTGTGATATATCCATACAGTGGAATATTATTCAGAATTGAAAAGGAACGAAGTACTGATTGACTGATTGATACACGCTATAAAATGGATGAATCTTGACAACATTAAGTGACAGAATCCAAAAGGCAATAAGTCATATGATTACATTTATATGAAATATCTAGAATTGTCAAATCTTTAGTGACAGTAAGTAGATTAGTGGTTGCCAGGAACTGGGGGATAGCGGGAGTAATAAAGGCTGACTATTAATGGGTGTGGGGTTTCTTTCTGGGGGATGAAAATGTACTAAAATATAACAGAGTGATGGTTGCACAACTCTGTGAATATATCAGAAAGCACTGAATTGTATACTTTAAAAGTATGAATTTCATGGCATGTGAGTTATATGTCAATAAAGCTGTCATACAGAGAAAGAGAAAAAAAAAAAAGTCTGTCACATTTGTGAAGAAAACACAAAGACTTCCTCCTAATCCAAAGAGATTCAAGTTTGACCCAGTTGTCCTGGGTTCTGAAGAGTTCAGTTCTGGTAGACATTACTGGGAGGTGGAAGTGGGTGAGAAGCCTGAATGGTCTGTGGGGCTTTGTAAAGACTCCCTTTCCAGGAAGGCAAAGAGGCCCCCGGGAGGGCAGGAGAGATGCTGGGCAATTCAGCTGTGCAATGGTAACTGTGTTGCACAAGGCACTTTTCCGGTCACTCTGGTGGTAACAGAAAAACCCAGAGGGATTGGCATTTATCTGGACTATGAACTGGGTGAGATTTCATTTTACAGTTTGAATGACAGATCTCATATCCATTCTTTCACTGATAGATTTTCTGAAATCCTCAAGCCTTATTTCTGTATTGGGTGTGATTCTCAACCTCTCACAATCTGTGCTGTCAGAGATTATGAATGATAAACTATCTGGGAGGCTGTCACATTGCTTAATTTTATTCCTGCAATTTATGGTAGAATATCCTAACTATCAGTGAATATAGTACTGAGGATTTTTTCCTTTTTAAATACTCCTATGGTGACATAGTGGTTAAGAGCTACAGCTGCTTACCGAAAGGTCGGCAGTTCGAATCCACCCGGCACTCCTTGGCAAATCTAGGGGGCAGTTAACTCTGTCCTATAGGGTAGCTATGAGTCGGAATTAACTTGATGGTAGTAGTTTGATTTGGTTGGTTTAATGACTTTAACACATGAAGAAAGTTATTTTTTCTCATGTGGTTTCAATAGCAACAGGGATGTTGTGGGGGCTAATAGAGATTTTGTGGGAATTAACTGTAAAGTATTTCTGAAATTCTAAGATTGGAGTATATGGAAATGTAACTTTATAATTCCTGTAAATATATTTTGTTTACATATATATATGGATGTGTGTGTGTATTTATTTATACTTATAACATGTCGCTGTGGATCCAATTCTGACTTCAAATACCAGCAGTGTCACCCATGGTGGACAGATTTCAGTGGAGCTTCTAGACCAAAACAGACTAGGACAAAGGACCTGGCATGGGGTTGCCCCTCATGTGAACTAGCAGAATGGGGGCGCCCAAATTCGAGGGTGTAGACTTGCTCTCCCAGTAAGCCTAGAAGGCTGAGCAGAAGCCTAGGGCTGAGGAACCTTCATTCAGAAACCCAAGAGTGTGGCTAAGAACAGCTCAGAGTCTGGAGGGCAGGGCTATTGTCTAAATGCTCTCAGAGAACAGGACTAGTTTCATGCTTTGAGATCTAATGTAATGTGTTCTGTTAACTTGCTTGGTGCCTGTTATTCCTACTTTCCCTCCAGTTTCTCCCATTTTTAATGGAAATGTCTAGCTTGTGTCTGTTCTGCCATTCTACGTTTGGCAGTAGATAACTTGTATTCTAGATTTCACAGATGAAGATGAAATTTTGGATTTTGGACTTTGAGTTAAGACTTTTGCTATGATATGATGAGATGGACATGCTTTGCATGTTGCAAGAATGTGATTTTTGGGGGCCAAAGGGCAAAATGTCATGGAATGAATTATGTTCCCCCCAAAATTTGTGTATCAACTTGGTTAGGCCATGATGCCCAGTATTCTGTGATGGTCCTCCATTTTGTGATTGTAATTTTATGTTTAAAAGATAGGGCTGGGATTGTAACACCGTTACCAGGTCACTTCCCTGTTCCAATCTAAAAGGAGTTTCCCTGGGGTGTGGCCTGCACCACCTTTTATCTTTGAAGAGATAAAAGGAAAGTAAAGCAAGTAGAGAGTTGGGGACTTGATACCACCAAGAAAGCAGCGCCAGGAGTAGAGCGTGTCCTTTGGACCTGAGGTTCCTGTGCTGAGATACTTCCAAACCAAGGGAATACTGATGACAAGGACCTTCCCCCAGAGCTGACAGAGAGAGAAAGTCTTCCCCTGGAGCAGGCACCCTTAATTTGGACTTTTAGCCTACTGGGCTGTGAGAAAATTAACTTCTCTTTGTTAAAGCCATCAACCTGTATTTCTGTTACACCAGTAGTAGATGACTAAGACAGGGTATAAATATATATAGAGAGAGAGATTTATATTAAGGAAATGCCTCACAGTTTTTTTTTTTTCCCTCACAGTTTAGAGGCTGGAACTTTCCAAGTCCATAGGTCAGGCTGGATGCTTTTTATGATTCACATAGCCATAGGGGCTGGCCAACCCAATATCAGCAAGTCAGACTGCTAACTCAAGTCCCACTCACGGGAGGATACAACAAGAGGAGCACGCTGCAGTATCCATTGCAAGCTAAAGCCCACCAGCTTTGCCAGGAAGTCCAACTATATTGGGTGCAGGCCACACCCCCCAAGGAAACTCTCAGCAGATCCCATCATGGAGATGATCACATTTTATCAAATCTCATCATGGAGGTGATCACAACATTATTCTGCTTCCAAACTACATCATATCTGTCAAACCCCTGAGGATCGTGGCCCAGCCAAGTTGACACACAACCTTATTCATCACAAATGCAAAAAAATATTTTATTTTTTAAATATACGTAAAACGTATTTTTAATTAAGCCATTTCTTTGTACTTATATAAGCTGAAGTTTACAAATGTTCTACTTTTCGTCTTTGTTGAATTTTTCTATTTGCCCTCATATTTCTCAATATTAAGCTTTTCTTTATTTTCTGTGTGTGTGTGTTTATCAGCTGGCAACATCAACATATTTCTATGAATAATAAGGATTTTGCTTCCTTAAAACCCCTCATATTTACACACAGAAGCGTGCACTATCCACAGATATTCACTCACTGTTCCCCACCCCCCCCCCTTTGAAACACCTTTTTGGATTTTGTGTTCCAATCTGGACAACTTTCCCACTTCCACCTCCTAGTAATAATTCTAGAATCCTACTCTAGATCTGTACTGCTGTCACCCTTACACTCACCTCTATTTTGAAGAATTACTTTCCTTTGAATTCCTTGTTGCTTTAAACTCAAATCTTCCTGTTTTTCTTCTCATTTAGGGACTGTCTTAATTATATGGTGCTGCTATAACAAAAATAGTACAAGTGGATGGCTTTAACAAATAGAAAATAATCTCTCACAATTTAGGAGGCTAAAAGTCTAAATTCAGTGTGCCATCTGCAGTAGAAGGCTATCTCTTTGTTGGCTCTGGGGGAAGGTCCTTGTCATCAATCTTTCCCTGGTCTAGGAGCTTCTCAGTGCAGGATCCAGAGTCCAAAGGACGAGCTCTTCCAATCTCACTTTTCACAAACCAAAACCAAACCAAACCCATTGACGTAGAATGGATTCCAACTCATAGCCACCCTATAGGACTGAGTAGAACTGCCCTGTAGTGTTTTCAGTGAGTGACTGGTGAATTTGAACTGCCTACATTTTGGCTAGCAGCTTTAGCTCTGAACGACTTCAATTTCCATAGAGTGGCCACTTGTATGTAGAAGGCAAGCCAACCATGGACATGCCTGACATAGAAAGAGAACTTGTAAAATGTGTCAAGCCAAGGATACAACTTTGCAACTGCTGGTTGTTTAGGTTTTCTGACCCAATGCCTCCAAGAAATGAAGGAACTGAGGAGAAAGAACCCTTATGAGGAAACGAACACTCAGACATCCCAGCTAGAAGCAACAAGCACCAGGGCCAGGAAGCAGAACTGCCAGGACTGAGGTGGCCTCTAATTATCTGCTGACTCTAGTTCACATTCTATCTTCATGGGGTTCGTCAGCAGCCAGTATCATTGCCCCCACTTTTCCAGTGCTCCACCTTCACCTTTATCCTCCTGCACATCTCAGTCCCTATCTGAAACCAGTTAGCATCATGACCATCTCCACCGGACCACATTGCACAGCCTCTTAGGTAATTTACTCCCATTAATTTTACCTCACCTCTTATCATTCCATACATGCTATCTCTTTTAAAAATTGAAACTTTAATCGTGCTACTTAAGACGCATTGCATGGGGCAAATCTGCTGGAAAGGACCTCTTCAAAGTGTTGAAGAGCAGAGATGTCACCCTGAAGACTAAGGTGAGCCTGACCCAAGCCATGGTATTTTCAATCACATCATATGCATGTGAAAGCTGGACAATGAATAAGGAAGACTGAAGAAGAATTGACGCCTTTGAATTGTGGTGTTGGCGAAGAATATTGAATATACCATGGATTGCCAGAAGAACAAACAAATCTATCTTGGAAGAAGTGCGGCCAGAACGCTCCTTAGAGGCAAGGATGGCGAGACTGTGTCTTACATACTTCGGACGTGTCAGGAGGAATCAGTTCCTGGAGAAGGACATCATGCTTGGCAGAGTACAGGGTCAGCGGAAAAGTGGAAGACCCTCAACGAGGTGGATTTACACAGTGGCTGCAACAATGAGCTCAAGCATAACAACGACTGTAAGGATGGCGCAAGACCGGGCAGTGTTTCGTTCTGTTCTGCATAGGGTTCCTATGAGTCGGAACCAACTCGATGGCACCTAGCAACGACAACAACAGCTTACAACGATGCAGCAGCTTTCGTAGCCCTTGGAAAGAAACAAAAAATTTACCGGGTGTCAAAAGCCCCTACACTGGTTGCCACCTATTCTTGGCTGATGGTCCACTATCCCCTCCTCTTCTTTGAATTCCGCACACTGGATCCTCCTGCCTCTGGACCTTTTCACAATCACTTTCATCCCATGACCCTTCTCATCCCCCATACAGATTCTTTAGACCCTTATTTATTCCTCCATCTTTCCTTAAATCCCAGCCTACTTTCACTTTCTCTGAGTAGTAGTATATATTCTTAGAAATTCTTTGAAACATAACATTTTAGGAAAATTGCTAATTAAGTGCAATCAAATTCATAATTGATTTTGAAAAATGTACCCATATCCTTTTTTAGACTAAATTTTTTGTTTTGTTCTACCACTTGTTTGTAAAAGAGCTTATCCTTATAAAATACAAATTTGTGGAATTTCAGAAGGCTGAATTATACAGAATGACTACAGTAGAACTTCTCATAATTTGACACACTAAATGCCTGTTATGGATTGAATTGTATTCCTCCCAATTATGTGCTGGGGTAACACCTATACTAATCTAATCTAATTACTTTGATATTCTAATGTAATCACCTCTCATAATTCAATCTGACATAATGTAATCCATCAATCAGTTTCGTCATACCAGTGTAGCAGGATTGTAGGGGGATCCTAAACCTAATTTCCCTGAGTTATATGAGAGCAATGTAGGCACAGAAACCTGCACTTGTACTCCTGACACACACACACAAACACACACGGCACTGGAGAATACCTGGGACAACCTACGAACAAGGAGTCAACATAGCTTAGACCCTCATTTCTGCTTTTAGCCTTCAGAACTGTGAGAAAATAAATATCTGTTCTTGAAACTCACCCAGTTGTGGTATTTCTGTTATAGCATCAAGGCGCCTATGTGAGGAAGCGAGGCCCACAGTCTGTCTGTAAATGGGAGGCTTGGCAGAGTCAAATGGCGGGTCCTCAGTCAACCAGGTCCTTACTTTGCTGAATGCTGCCTCTCTGAGGTCCAGCACCTTTACTCATCATTCGCCACACCATACTGAGATTCTGCAGTATGCAAGGTCCCAGATCCTTGAGGAGTGATGGATGAACGAAGGTAACCTAAATTATGTGGAAATCTTAGGAACTCCATGCACACGGAAATAGTGTGTTCCCTATAGTGGACTTTGAGGGAGAGGCAGGGAGTGAAACTTCACTGGAAATTGAGAATGATGGGGAGGGTTGCCCTGTGAATGTAACCAGATAAATGTACACCTCCTACGAAACTAAACATGCTGCAGGCTTCATCTCACTCAATCCTCACAGTGATTATGGTTCCCAATTTATAAATGAGAAAATTGTGCACCAGAGAAGTTGAGAGGGAGCATGAGATTACAACCCAGGTAAGTCCCACTCTAGAACTCAAAAGCAAATTACAGCCACCACCTATCCTGCCTCCCACACAAGGAGGCAATGCAGAGTTCTACAGTGGGGCTACCTGGGGCATTTCTTTCTTTGTTTCCTTTTTTCTCCGGAGGTTACAGGTAGTCCGAAGCCTGCCCTCAGGCAAACTGTGAAGACTCACAGAATTTTCCTTCATCAGTATCCCACAGGTGTGCTACGTTATTGTGTGACAGAACCCAAGGCAGAATTATATTTTCTGGAAAACCTAAGAGCTATTTCTTATACTCTCACCCAAATCAGCCACCCACATGAGGCAGAAACAAATTAAAAAGACAGGAGAGAAAGAAAATACCTAAATAGATGTCAGAAGAGACTGAAACTTGCTCTTGAATGTCGAGTAGCTAAAGTAAAAGGAAAACATGATGGCGTAAAAGAGCTGAACAGGAGGCGTTAAAGGGCAGCTTGAGAAGACAAAGTAAAGTATTATGATGCCATGTAAAAAGACCTGGAGATAACCAAAAGGGAAGAACACGTTCAGCATTTCTCAAGCTGAAAGAACTGAAGAAAAATTCAAGTCTCAAGTTGCAATACTGAATCTGCTACCCACATGAGGCAGAAACAAATGCTATTTGATTTTACTATGCTGTGTATCATAGGAGACTCTGAGTCTATGAGGAAAGGGACTGTGTACCTCATGTCAACAGCCCTAGCATCTGGAAGAGGCCATGTATCTTAAATTGCTTTATCAAGTACCATTAGTGTGGGCATCTATGAGGGGAGAATGAGAAGAGAAAACAAGGATAAACGGGGTAAACTAACAATACAAAGATTGGCCTTGGGTGAAGTCATAATTAAAATACACAATGAACTGTTAAGGTCCCCAAAACAGCTAAGTAAATTTTAAATCCAGCAAGACAAATTTCATTAGATTTCGTGACCTGGTTGTAATTCTCTGTTTTTTTTTTAGAGACACTACATGTGGGCTCATAAAGCATGTACTTTATGCAATTACCTACCATTAATATACCATGATGACAAAATTTGAACCATGTCAATGGGGGAATTTTGTCATTTAACTGTTATACATCGAATTGTGCCCCCCCCCAAATGTGTGTCAACTTGGCCAGGTGAGGATTCCCAGTATTGTGTGACTGTCCAACATTTTGTCAACTGATGTGATTTTCTTATGTGTTGTAAATCCTACCACTATGATGTTAATGAGGCAGGATTACAGGCAATTATGTTAATGAGGCAGGACTCCGCCTACAAGATTAGGTTGTATCTTGAGTCAATCTCTTTTGAGATATACTTGAGAGAAACCAGCAGAGAGACAGGGGCATCTCCTACAACCAAGAATAAAGAACCAAGAGGGGAGTGCATCCTTTGGACTCAGGAACCCTGCATTGAGAAGCTCTTAGACCAGGGGAAGATCGATAACAAGGACCTTCCCCCAGACTGGACAGAGAAATCCTTCCCCTGGAGCAAGCACCCTGAAATTGGACTTTTAGCCTCTTAGACAGGGAGAGAATGAATTTCTCTTTCTTAAAGCCATCTACTGTGGTATTTCTGTTATAGCATCACTAGATAACTAAGACACTAACCGTGGTAACTGAACTTTGTGTACATGAAAACCACGCAAAGTGAGAATTTACTGTATCCTTCTCCATGTTGTACTTGGGTCTAGCCATGCCTCAACCCCACCACTGGCCTTCACCATGTCACTCATTAAAGTAGCTTCTAGGCTCCTTTTCCATAGAAGCCTTTCCCAATTAACAAGAGATTCTTTTCACTCCATTCCATAGGGTTTAGACTTGCTACACTCAGTGATTCTTTTTCTGATGAATCATTGAATATTTCATTATAATAACATTTTGTAATTCTCTCAAATGAAGACTGTTTTAAGGCATATAGAAGTATGTGTTACATTAGTGAAGTTACTGAACAACTGCTATCAGAATTGGGTTAAAATTATTACCAATTTCCATGTTAATGTATTCTAAGGTCTAATTCGAGAGTTGTCACTCTAGCACTCACTATAATATCAATTTCACTAATTCCTGGTTGCATTTAAGAATTGAGGTGAACAGTAGTTTTTCACCTAGTGTTACGTCTACTCTTTCCAGCCCATTTGTAGATAAGTGGTGCCTTACAATGAGCTTTAGATAATGGAATATGAGAACTAATGTTTGTCCCATCCTGTGTTGGCCTTTCAGCGCCAGTGTTCTACCTCCATGCTCTCCTTTGGCTTCTTACAGTGACCCTGTGATAAGTGAAAGTTTTAGATTCCTGGGTCAGTTAATGGAGGAAAGCCCTGATGATTCACGTTATACTACATATGAATAAGAACTAGGTATTGTCTTGCTGAACAATGGAGATTACCACAGCTCAGCACAGCTATCCAGATCAATGGAGAAGTTACTCTTACTTCAGTGAAGTGTGTTCTCAAAAACTCTCCTGGTCAGTTTCCTCCAATTATAGCAATGTGCAAAATACTAAAGAGATGAGAGTAAAACACCGTATTACAAAAAATTGTAAGTAATACACATGTACGCTGTCACATATGTTGTTGTTGTTGTTGTTGTTGGGTGCTGTCGAGCCAGTTCCAAAACATAGCGACTCTATGTAAAACAAAATGAAACACTGCCTGGTCCTGCACCATCCTCACAATCATTATTATGCTTGAGCGCATTGTTGTAGCCACTGTGTCAGTCCATCTCATTAAGGGTCTTCCTCTTCTTCACTGACCCTCTACTTTACTGAGAAGGGTGTCCTTCTCCAGATTCTGGTACCTCCTGATAACATGTCCAAACTACGTGAGACGGAGTCTAGCCATCCTTGCTTCTAAGGAGCATTCTGGCTGTACTTCTTCCAAGACAGGTTTGTTCGTTCTTCCGGCAGTCCACGGTATATTCCGTATTCTTTACCAACAGTATAGTTCAAAGGTGTCAATTCTTCTTTGGTCTTCCTTATTCATTGTCTAGCTTTCACATGCATATGATGCGATTGAAAATGCCATGGCTTCGGTATGGCGCACCTTAGTCCTTAAAGTCACATCTTTGCTTTAACAATTTTAAGAAGTCTGTTGCAGCAGATTTTTCCAATGCAAAACCGCCTTTAATTTCTTCACTGCTGTTTCCATGGGTGTTGACTGTGGATTCAAGTAAAACAAAATCTTCGACAGCTTTAATATTTTTTTCTGTTTAACACGAAGTTGCTTATTGGACCAGTTGTGAGGACTTTTGTTTTATGTTGAGGTGTAGCCCATACTGCAGGCTGTAGTCTTTGATCTTCATTAGTAAGTGCTTCAAGTCTTCTTCGCTTTCAGCAAGTAAGGTTGTGTCATTAGCATATCACAGGTTGTTAATGAGTCTTCCTCCAATCCTGATGCTGATGTTCTTCTTCATATAATCCGGCTTCCATGGATTATTGCTCAGCATGCAGACTAAATAAGTATGGTGAAGGTAAAACAGCCCTTAAGCACAACTTTCCTGGCTTTAAACTACGCAGTATCCCCCTGCTCTGTTCGAAAGACTGCCTCTTCATCTATGTACAGATTCTGCATGAGCACAATTAAGTGTCCTGCAATTCCCATTCTTCACAATGTTAACCATAATTTGTTATGATCCACACAGTCAGATGCCTTTGCGTAGTCAATGAAAACAAGTAAACATCTTTTTGGTATTCTCTGCTTTCAGCCAAGATCCATCTGACATCAGCAATGATATTCTTCATTCAATGTCCTCTTCTGAATCCTGCTTGAACTTCTGGCAGTTCCTTGTTGATGTACTGCTGCAACCATTTGTGAATTATCTTCACCAAATTTTACTTGTGTGTGCTATTAATCATATTGTTCGATAGCTTCTTGATTCTGTTGCATCACCTTTCTTTGGAATCGGCACAAATATGGATCTCTTCCAGTTGGTTGGCCATATAACTGTCTTCCAAATTTCTTGGTATACATGAGTGAGCAACTCCAGCATCCATTTAATGGATGTTTGCAGCTGTCGCTTCTCATTTTGAGTCGTGTCACATCAGCAAACAAATGTTCCAAAAGCTTGACTCCATCCAAGTCGTCATTGTGTACTCTACTTTGAAGAAGCAGCTCTTCTCCATTTATATTTTGAGTGCCTTCTAAACTGAGAGGCTAACTTTCTGGCACTATATCAGACAGTGTTTGGCTGCTATTTACAAGGCTTTCACTGGCCTTTTTTTTTTTTTCTCAGAAGTACACTGGCAAGTCCTTCTTCCATGTCTTTCTGAATTGGATGCTTCACTGAAACCTGTCTACTATGGATTACGTTGCTGGTATTTGAAATGTTGATGGCATAGCTTCCAGCATCACAGCAACATGCAAGCCACCACGGTACAAGAAACTGACTGATGAGTGGCAGGAATGTTTCTGTAGTGTGTTTGAATAGCGTTTCAAATATTTACTGGACAGCTCTACTCTTCTTGGTTTTATGCCATCTATTTCTCTTGGGTCATTCAGTATTGTTTGCCTTGTCTCTCATTTTGTAGAAACTCTATACATGGTGACTCACAGCCTGTAACGGAAACATTTAAATTATAATGTTGCAAATATTTTTGGCACTTTCATTTGTATTCACATTCTTATTGTCAATATGTGACTTTGGAGTTTAAGGGAATAAATGCAAATAATCTTCCCGACTCAAAAACTGTGTTATGTATGTGTGTGTGTGTATGTGTTCATATATACACACATATATAGGAAATCTTCCCTGGATACATTTACTGTTTTTTGCTTAATCATGAATATTGAAACTTTGAAGTAGCCCCATATAAATCTTGTACACAGACTAATAACTTGATGTGCTCGACACAGTCAATGACTGAAAACAGAAGAAAATGCAACCACGAAACTCACACAATTTTGAAATAATAATTAAAAAAAAAACGTTGCGGTCGAGTTGATTCTGACTCATAGCATACATTTATTGGCTTATATATGATAGTTGTTCAAGGATAGAACGTGTCAGACGTCATAATTAGGTTTTTGTTAAATGTTCACAAAGCAGAAGAATGCAACAGATCAGATTATCATTCCTAATTCCTGGCATCCCTGACACTCAGCTCCTTTATCCCCGCAGTCAGGTTTTACACAATGGTGCCAAGAATCTCAAGCCTGAAGTGTCACATTCTAAATCATCAACTCTTTCTTCAATTAGTGCTCCCTCAGTTTGTGAGAATTGTGAGGCGCGAAAAGAAACTGAAGGGAACCAGTGGGCGGGGTCAGGAGGGGTGGTAACTCAGTGTGGCGGCCAGATGCGAGATTTAAGGGTGGGGGCGGGAACCTGCGGTAGGCTGGAAGGTGGCAAAGGGCGCCTAGGCGCTGCGGGATGGGAGGCTGTGGCAGAAAACAGACAAACCACCTTGAGTTCTTAAGGATGAAAAGAATTCTTGATTACAGTAGGAAATCGCCACCTTAAACGTGACCCCTGCTCAGACCCAAGCTTCTGTGCTCAGCCTACTCCCATTGGATCCGGAAGTTGGCGCCTGGCGCGCTGTGATTGGCGTCAGCAGGAAGGAAACTCTGAGCGTCTGCTTCCGGTTGCGACGGGTCGGGGCGGAGTACCATCTGGGAGCGCCCGAGAGGTGCAGGGCGCCCGGGGCAATAGAGGGGTGTTCGGTGCTGGCGGAGAACCGTCCTCTTCCTCCTCGGCCCAGCGCCTAGAAAGCCAGGGTTAGCGGGGCTGGCACCCGCTTCCCTGCGAACGTTGTTAAGAAACCAAACCCGTTGCCGTGGAGTGGATTCCGACTCAGTGACCCTATGAAAATATAAGACAGAGTAAAACCACTCTACAGGGTTTCCAAGGAGTGGCTGATGGATTCAAACTGCCAGCTTTCACTTAGAAGCCAAAGGCTTAACCACTGGGCCACCAAGGCCTGGACAGGATTTTGGACTGCTGTGAAACCTACCCTCCTTCTCTGACGCCGCAGCCGCCCAGGCTGTACGTGTTGCCCAAGAAACCCAGTAACCTTTCACTGGGGACACAACTGCTGTCGCTCTTGCATTCGCCGGTCCTGAATAAACTAAATACCTTCCTCTGGTCTTCGTGCTGCTCACCGCACGTATAGAGGAACTTTAGGAACATTACCTAGAGGGGTCACTTCGCTGAATTGGCCAAGCAATTCCAGACCAGAATAGCAAGAGAAGTCGGGAAGAGAAACTGGTGTGTGAGAGATACAGTCAGGTTCTGATCCTTTTCTGTCACAAAGACCTAGGGGTTTTGTGTCTACAGTGCACGCTCTCCCACTTGCACATCTGTATAATATAGTTCAGGCTGCCCCAGGGCACAGGGAGCAAGGAGAAAAAAAAAATTAGAGAAATAGTCGTGCAAAGTAAAAATGCATGAATTAAATCCAAAGAAGATAGTAGAATACTAGCGGGAGAAAGCAAACTCTGGATTTAATTAATTATACTTTGATTCAGTGAGAATCTAGATCTAATTCTAAAGGCCTCAAAGGATAAATAATTGCATATTATACACAAATTAAATGAATTCCAAACAAAATTTCCATGCCATGTTTACACACTCAAAGTCTCAGTAAGATAACAGAGATGAATCTTGAGTCACATAAAAAACCAGTTCCCGCCCAGTAGATTCCAACACATAGCGACCCTAGAGTCACACAGACATTACTAAATGGTATTAAATGCGTTCACAACAGGCATAACAACATGAAAACATCAGGAGCGTTAACCTTTTAAGTAAATAATAATTTTTGCAAACTTTGTCCACAATATTATAAACTGCAAATATTATCAATTCATTTAAGATAAATCTGATTGTAGAACCTGAACAGCATATCCTAATGTTATTAACAAAGAGTAGAGAAAAGACATGAGATTTGGAAAGACACACAAAACATCTCTTCCCAACAACCCAAAAAGGATTCTGTCAGGCTGTCATTACTGGGAGGTAGAGTTAGGAGACAAAATATGTGGGATTCAAGACTTTGTAAAAATTCTCTTCCTATGAAATGGAGGAAGACACCATCACAATAGGATTTATGCTGCAGAATTAACTGGCCAATTGTGATAGCTTTGCTGTGGAAATTTATTCTTTGAATAAAGATACCACAGTAGGGTGAGGATTGATACATAATTTGAATGATGGGTCTCGGACCTATTCTTCAACTGGTATTTTGACCAAAATATTTAGGCCTTATTATCATACAGGATGTGATTTTTAATCCCTTGAAATCTATACAGTAATGGATTATGAATGATGAACTATTTGAAAAACTAGTGTGTATTTTATTTTCTTACTCTTAGTTAGGAAAGAAGCTATACAATACATAAATCAGCCAGGTTATATAGTCTATAGTTCTGAATTATGTCTTTACTACTTATAAGCAGAAAAGGGTGTCTTTTGTTTTTCTTCTTTCCTGGAAACTATCAGTAAAATATCATTGGAAGTAACTACTCTTCAGGGACATAGTGAGAAATAATGATAACGTGTTTTTGACATCCTAAGATGAAGTAATGATATTCTTACCAGCTCCCATCCTGTCTTTGAATGCTTTACACATTACCCATCACTTACATATTCATTTTCAGAAATTACTTTTTATCAAAATAATACATGTAAATTTCTTTTAAAACCCAATAATACTACAAGGCTTGTAACAAAAAATGTGTCTTAGTCCATACCCTCCTACCACGAATTCCTGTTCCTCACAGGCATGGTTTATACTTTTAGTTCCTTTGTTATTGCTTCACAACTCTATTATAACAATCAATGTAAGACATTGTGTGTTAAAATTCCTATCAGTGATCTGAGAATTTTAGATGTCTTCTATCACCCACAAACACCTAAATATGATCATAGAATGATAATTGACTAGTTAATCAATTAGGTAGTTGATGAAAATTCAGTATTTACTTTCAAATGGCTATATAATTTCTTCATAGCTGAGCCATCAGATACCTATTATACTTATTCACATTGATTTACTCTAATTAGGAAATTGCTTTCCTTCTTTATATTCTATGAATTTTTAAATACTTATCTCTTTTTGGACACACATCTGATGGATTCTAAAATTCTTCAGGAAGAACAAAGTCAACATGCAATTTGTTAATTCGATTTATTTTTTATTTTCCTTGTTGCAGTCTCTCCCTAAGCCCTTGATCCTCTTACCCCAGTGTGGACTGAAGTTTTCTGGTCATTCCCGATTGTGATACATAGCCATCATTTGGGGCTTTGGGCCTTCACAGTTACTCTAAGAATTCTCTTTTATCTTCTATCCTTATGTTTTATTCCTTTCTTGCATGAGTCTGGTGTTTTTCCACTTTCGTAGTTTTCTTCCCTTGTTTTGGTGGAGCGTACTGTCAGATAACTACCCAAAAAGGGTGAAATCAAATATTAAGCATAAAAATCCTGCCAGAAAATCTTCTGCAGCAATGTAAATCTGCTTTATCCTGTTAGAAAAAAATAGTCCATACAATTATTACCTCCTAATTTAAATCTCAAAGGGCCTCATGGCTGCAGATGTGTGGAGGGCCAGATTATTAGCAGCCAGGCCAGAAATAAATTGATACCTTCTTATCCTCAGTGAATGCAGAAGGCAGTGTTCAATCAACCATGTTAAGATTAACCAGTGGCTGATCTCTGTTTCTCCCTCCTCTTCTTATTATAAGCCCCATTGTGCCTAGTTTATTTGAGTCATTTTCTTTTTCCTAGAATCAAAGTGTCCTGCTTATATGCATATAAAGTACTTTCTCAGAATAAACACTATGCTCAAATTTTGGTGAGTTTTGATTATTTTTTTACAGGGTAACGTCAGAAGTTGGACCGAGAAAAAAGTCACAAAGTGCTCCACCTTGTGATGACGCATAATAGATTCCAAACATGGGCCACATATGCATCCAACTGTTTCCTCATCATGGCTTGGGAACTTGGTGTAAATTTCCTGGGTTCAAGTTCTACCCCTTTTGTGTTGAACTCTCTGAGTTTATATCTGAACAGTTAGGAATATCTTTTCCTGGGTAAGTTACCCTTTCACGTTGTCTGTTTGGGAAACTGGATTTCCATCTGCCCTGTCCTTTTCTTTCCACTTTTGGGAATTTTTGTGTGGTGCTCAGAGTTTGTAGGGAGTTTTATTGTTTGCGTTATCTGAATACTTTACTTGGACTGGTTTCAAGGGATATCAAAGTGAGTTCAATAAAAGATGTTAGGTTTGATCTTGGGAGAGGGCTCAGAAAATACTTGCTGAAGTTTGGACGGAAGGGTTTATTTTTCCCTGCTTTGAAGGCAAGAGTTTACTTGTCCCAGGTTTTGGGGGCATGGGTTACTTGTGCAGGTTTTGAACAAGGGTTCTTGGACTGGATCTCAAGGAGAACTCTGGATATCTTAAATGGGTCGACCTGACTGAAACATCTTGGAATCATTTAGCTACTAGTTTGTGTGTTTTGCCTTGCCTTGGGATGTACTCTTTCAAGAACTTTATGTTGTTGTCGATCAGCATGAAACAGTGTAGAGAAAAACTGGAATGCTGTTTCAATTTAAAACAGAGAGGTTTATTAAGAATTTTAAACAATTGCAATTGAGGAACCACATAGCACACAGAAAATGGAACGAGGTAGTCCCGGGGCAGTTTCATCGTACAAGTATTCTTATAGGGTAAAAAGAGGAACCAAACCATAGGAAGGGCAATTACAGGAAAATCAATTAATATTGTAATAATCACACTCTGGTTACTGGTCATTATAGGAGATAAAACAACTTTCTTCATGTGTTAAAGTCATAAGAACACTTAAAAAAGAAAAAATTTTCAGTACCATGTTCACTGATAGTTGTATGACACGCTACCTTAAATTGCAGGAATAAAATCAAGCAATGTGACAGTTTCCCAAATAGTTTATCATTCATAATCTCTGACAGCACAGATTGTGAGAGGTTGAGAATCACGCCCAATACAGAAATAAGGCTTCAGGATTTCAGAAAATCTATCAGTGAAAGAAAAGATATGAGATCTGTCATTCAAACTGTAAAACGAAATCTCACCCAGTTCATAGTCCAGATAAATGCCAATCCCTCTGGGTTTTTCTGTTATCACCAGAGTGACTGGAAAAGTGCCTTGTGCAACATAGTTACCATTGCACAGCTGAATTGCCCAGCATCTCTCCTGCCCTGCCGGGGGCCTCTTTGCCTTCCTGGAAAGGGAGTCTTTACAAAGCCCCACAGACCATTCAGGCTTCTCACCCACTTCCACCTCCCAGTAATGTCTACCAGAACTGAACTCTTCACAACCCAGGACAACTGGGTCAAACTTGAATCTCTTTGGATTAGGAGGAAGTCTTTGTGTTTTCTTCACAAATGTGACAGACTTTTTATCTTCAGAGACAATCAGATTTGAATGTGCTGTTTCAGGATCCAAGGTTACATCTTCCTTAAATTTCTGTATAATTTTCTGCAGAGCCGAATACTGTGGAGGAAGGCTGCATCCTTCCTTCGTTAGCTGGAAGGAATAGAGCACTGGGGGGTTGAGGCCTTCACATCGATTCTGGACGCTCTTAATATCTGTCAGCAGTTTCACTTCTGACATCACACTCTTCTCTGCCACCTCCTTTAGTAGATTGTTGAGTGTGGAAATGAACTCTGAAAATGCTGTTATCTTCGCATTTAGTTTCTGTTGAATGTGCTTCTCTTCACGAGCTAACCTGGAGAGAGCTGCCTCATGCTCACGGTCTAAAAACTTGTTCAGGTGCTCAAATTCAGAGAATAATTCTTTCCTTTGCTTTTCCACCTTCTTTCTCAGTTCTGATGGTTCTCTGTCTTGGGTAGTTATTAGTTTTTGAATGTCTGCCACTTGTTTCTTCAGGGGCTCCATGTAACTCATGAGCCTTTTCCTGTGATGAGAGGCAGCCTCCTCTATGGACCTCACGAGGTGATCCTGGTGGTTTGGGGGCTGAGTGCACAGGGAACACAGGACTTCCAGGTCTTCCTCACAGAAGTGGGTCAGTACCTGATTGTGCTTCTTGCACAAGCGTGTCTCTTCCTCCCTCTTCCTCTTGCTCCTGGTGATGTGGAGTAGCTTGGCAATTTCAGCTATATTTCCCAGCTGGGTGTTGCTCCTGAGGTGCAACTGTAGCCATGGGTGGCGGCACACAGGGCATCGGAACCAGTCCTGTTGATCCTGCCAGGATTGCTGGATGCAGGAGCGACAGAAGTTGTGCCCACATTTGATGGTAACAGGGTCTCTAAAGTAATCCAGACAGATGGGGCAGTTAGCTTCTGCCTGAATTCCTGCCAGGGCTTCCATGACCTCCATTAGGCTATGAATGAAGGTTCGGACTGAGAGGGCTTTTCCTCAGGATGTGTGAAAGGTATGAAATACTATGAGGTTGCTAGTCCTCTGTTGCAGAAGTTGGTGTCAGTAGGGGTTCTCTTCACAACCAGCTGTGGATCACAGATTAGTTGGGCAACTAGGTTTCCAGCCTTTGGCAGCTCAGAGAATATGAAGCCGAGCTAATCACTTCTCTTGATCAGAATCCAGCCATGACCTCAAGGTGCCTATATGTTCCTGGGGATGAGAAAATATTTCTTTATTAAAAAAAAAGTCTTTGTGGCTCTGTTCAATGCCACTGATTCTTGTCTCCACCCTTCCAATGCACTTATTCCCAAATCAGGTACACTGAGGCTAGCTGACGGGTCTAACCCTTGGTTCTAGATCTCCTGTCTCGGTTAGATACAAGCCTTTGTGTACCTACCATCTGAGGAACCTACGGAAATTTATTTAACATCCTTGACTTGAAAAGAATCACGTAAACGAGGATAAAAATGCCAATATCAATCATTTCAATCTTGCAGAAGACATAAGAAAGGCATCAGACAGCTTTTGGCTTACACAGCAGATATTTCTGACAGTAATGAATTCATAATAGAACAAAGTTTACTTCTCTTTCATCTAAGCATCTCAATCGCTGGATATATTGAACTGTAAATATCAAATCCTGGATTAAACTAGATGTACTTGAAGAACACTGCTAACTTTGAAAACTCACACAGTACACAGACAGATGTGTGAGATCTGAATTTCAAAATAAAATGAAGATAGGAAACACAAATACAGACACATATACACACACAGAGACACAACTGCCCATTGAAGTTATCCGTAAGCTACCATCTTCTGAGGATTTGTAGGGAAAAGATCCACGGAAGTGATGGGAAGCTCAGACAGTGTAGCTCTCACTGAGAGGCAATAAAATGATTCTGAAATGGAGGCTATGTGGCTTTGGAGAGCTTCAGCCAACTATTAGGACTGAGGGAATAAAGCTTTTTGTTCAGGGTGTCCAATATAAGATGAACCCAGGTAAACATACCAAAAACTTATTTGAGATCACTAGAGGACAAAATTGGCCAGCCTTTAAAAGGTCTGATTGGTTCAATCATTTTAGGCGGAGATTGGGTTAAGGCAATATGGGTTTGATTGTATAAGGACTTCACATGAAAGTACAAGTGTTAAAATTTAAATTGTTGGTAACTATGTGTTATTATCAAAATAGCCATGCACAACTGGTGAGAATGTGTGTTGCTTAAACGACTTTAGAATACTATTTAGTACAATCGTTAAGTTATGGCCTACTCATAAAATGGACTATATCAGCAAAGAAAAGACCTAACTACTCTACTCAAAAAAAAGTGGATAAATCTCACAAATACAATGTTGTGTGAAATAAAGACACAGGCAATAATACAGACTGCATGATGCCAATTATGTAGTTGACAGCAAGCAAAACTACCTCATGTTGTATTAGAACAGTGCTTCCATTTCGAGACGAGAAAGGAATTAGTGACTGGGAGGTGCATAAGGGCTTCTGGGGGGGTCCTGAAAACACTACATTTCTTAATTTGGGTGCTGGTTGTCACATTATACACTTGCTTTTTTGTTTGTTTGCATGTCTATTAAAAGTAGAAATAAACAGAAATAATAAAACCATAGACCATGAGAATAAATTATGGAAGAATATTTTTAATCTGACTGAGGAAGCATTTTCTATGCTTGATGGAAATCTAGCAAATTAGTATTTTCTAAATCGTATAAACAGATGGTATACCATGAAGAATTCAAGTAAAAGAAGCAAAGAAAAAAAAATGAACAAAGCTATCTATATTTAAAAAGAGGTGAAGGAAGCAAGTCATAGAAACAAATGGCCAATTATGAAAACAGTGTGCTACTTTTTCATATTCAGTAAACTTGAAAAGAGAAAGAGTGTGTGCATGCTCTTTGTGCCTCATCTGAATGGCAAAGACTTAGAAGACTCCTAATACACAGGCAGAGGATACATGCATCCTGTTACCCTAGAGAAAGGAAGCTTGGTGGATGGTGAGAAGAGACTATTAACCAGGCTGTCTGAGCTGAAATCCTCCTTTTGTGTGGATGTGATCTTAGACAAGTCAGAAAGGACTGACTGAGGGAGGAGAAATGTACCTAGCACAGTCCTGGTACATTGAAGGTACCCACTCAATAGTAACTAACAGTACCCCAGACTTTCCACACTCAGGATCCTGTATTCAAAGGACACACATTGTGTAGTCACCACTACACCCTTAGAGCCACCAACTCTTTCCTCCGGACACCTGCACTTGCCTCCAACAGGACCCTCCCTCAACTCTACCTACCCTCTACTCACAGGGATGTAATCACAATACTATCCTATTTAAAAGGGTTTCAGGATTGCTGTCCTCATGAGGACCACAGTATTTTCCCTATACTTCCACCTCTCCATTCATGAGAAAGCTGGACAATGAATAAGGAAGACCAAAGAAGAACTGACACTTTTGAATTGTAGTGTTGGTGAAGAATACTGAAAACACCATGGACTGAGAAAAAAAAAAAAAAAACCTAACAAATGTGTCTTAGAAGAGTTACAACCAGAATACTCCTTAGGAACAAGGATGCTGAGACTTTGTGTCACATACTTTGGACATGTTATCAGTCACTAGAGAACAACATCATTTTTGGTAGAGAGTTCCCTCTCAGGTCTGTTAGTTTGTTGTGATGTGGGAGCTTTCACGTTGCTGTGGTACTGAAAGCTATGCAACTGGTATTCAAATACCAACAGGGCCAGAATACAGCTGAGCTTCCAGACTAAGACAGACTAGGAAGAAGGACCTGGAGGTCTACTTCTGAAAAGAATTAGCCAGTGACAACTTTACGAATAGCAGCGGAACATTGTCTGATATAGTGCTGGAAGATAAGCCCCTCAGGTTGGAAGGCACTCAAAAGACAACTGGGGAAGAGCTGCCTCCTCAAACCTGAGTCAATCTTAATATGTGCATGGAGTCGAGCTTTCAGGACTTCATTTGCTGATGTGGAAAGGCTCAAAACGTGAAGAAACAGCTGCAAACATCCATCAATAATCAGAATGTAGAATGTACAAAGTATGAATCTAGGAAACCTGGAAATTATGAAAAATGAATGGAATGTATAAACGTCAATGTCCTAGGCAGTAGGAAATGGACTGGTATTGGCCATTTGGAATTAGACAATCATATGGCTGCTAAGCTGGGGATGACAACTTGAAAGGAATGGCATCTCGTTTATCATCCAAAAGAACATTTCAAGATCTATCCTGAAGTACAATGTTGTCAGTGATAGGATAATATCCATAGTCCTACAAGAAAGACCAGTTAATATGTCAATTATTCAAATTTGCACACCAACCCCTAAGGTCAAAGATGCAGAAATTGAAGATCTTTAGCAACTTCTGCAGTCTGTAATTGATCCAACATGCGATTAAGATGCTTTGATAATTACTGGTGATTGGAATGTGAAACTTGGAAAAAAAAGGATTGCTAGCTGAAAAATATAGCCTTGGTGATAAAAATGATACGGGAGATCACATGATAGAATTTTCCAAGACCAGTGATTTTTTCATGGTAAATACCTTTCTTCACCAATATAAATGGTGACTATACATGTAGAGCTCACCAGATGGAATACACAGGAATCATATCAACTGTATCTGTGGAATGAGGTGATGGAAAAGCTCAATATCACCAGTCAGAACAAGGTCAGGGGCTGACTGCAGAACAGACCATCAATTGCTCAAATGCAAGTTGAAGTCGAAAGTGAAGAAAATTAGAACATGAGAGCCAAAGTACAGCTCTGAGTATATCCCACCTGACTTTGGAGACCCTATGAAGGATAGACTTGACATATTGAACCCTAATAATGAAAGTCCGGAGAAGTTGTGGAATGACATCAAAGACATCACAAATGAAGAAACCCAGGTCATTAAAAAGAGAGGAAAGAAAGAAAAGACCAAAATGGATGTCAGGAAAGACTCTGAAACTTGCTCTTGAACGTTGAGTAGCTAAAGCAAAAGGAAAAAATGATGAAGTAAAAGAACTGAACAGAGATTTCAAAGGGCAGCTGGAGAAGACAAAGAAAAGCATTATAATGACATATGTAGAGACCTGGAGGTAGAAAACCAAAAGAGAAGATCACACTCTGCATTTCTCATGCTGAAAGAACTGAAGAAAAAATTCAAGCCTCGAGGTGCAGTACTGAAAGATTTTTACAGGGAAAACATTAAACGACACAGGAAGCATCAAAAGAAGATGGAAGGAATATACAGTCACTATACAACTGCTGTATGTTCAACCAATTCAAGAAGTAGCATATGATCAGGAACCCATGGTACTGAAGGAAGAAGTGCAAGCTGCAAGAAAGGCATGGGTGAAAAAACAAGGCTCCAGGAATGGTCAGAATATCAGTTCAGATGTTTCAACAAACGAATGCAGTGCTGGAAGTGCTCACTGGTCTGTGCCAAGAAATCTGGAAGACAGCTACCTGGCCAACCCAATGGAAGAGATCCATATTTATGCCTATTCCCAAGAAAATTGATCCCACAAAATGCGGACATTATTGAACAATATCATTAATACCACGAGCAAGTAATATTTTGTTGAAGATCATTCAAAAGAGGTTGTAGCAGTATATCAACAAGAAACTGCCATAAATTCACACTGTATTCAAAAGAGGACCTGAAACCAGGAATATCATTACTGATGTCAGATTTATCTTGACTGGAAGCAGAGAATACCAGAAAGATGTTTCCCTGTGTTTTATCGACTATGCAAAGGCATTTGACTGTATGGAGCGTCACAAATTATGATAACAGTGTAAAGAATGGGAATTCCATAACACTTAATTGTGCTCACGAGGAACCTGTACATAGATCAAGAGGCAATCCTTGGAATAGAACAAGGGGATGCTGTGTAGTTTAAAGTCAGGAAAGTTATGCCTCTGGTTACCATACTTTTTCAATCTATATGCTGAGCAAATAATCCAAGAAGCTGGACTATATATGAAGAAGAGTGCAGCATCGGGATTGGAGGAAGACTCATTAACAACCTGCAATGTGCAGATGACACAACCTTGCTTGGGGAAGGTCAAGAGGACTTGCAATATTTATTGATGGATATCCAAAACCATGGCCTTCAGTATGGATTTCACCTCAACATAAAGGAAATAAAAATCCTCACAAATGGACCTAAAAAACATTATGATGAACAGCAGAAAGGTTGAAGTTAAGGATTTCATTTTACTTGGATCCGTAATACCCATAGAAACAGCAGTGAAGAAATTAAAAGGTGCACTGCTTTGGGAAAATCTGCTGCAAAAGAACTCTTTAAGGTGTTCAAAAGTGAAGACGTCACCTTGAGGTATAAATAAGGTGCACCTTATCCAAGCCATGATGTTTTTATTGACATGATACCCATGTGAAAGCTGGACGGTGAATACAGAACACTGAAGAATAATTGATAGCTTTGGATTATGGTGTTGGAGAAGAATATGCCATGGACTCCCAAAAGACCAAACAAATCTGTCTTGGAAATACAACCAGAATGCTCCTTAGAAGGAGGATTACGTGTCACATACTTTGGACATATTATCAGGAGGGATCAGCACCTGGATAAGGACATCAAGCTTGGTAAAGCAGAGAGTCAGGAAAAAAAAAAAAAAAAGAGGAAGACCCTCAAAGAGATAGATTGACACAGTGGCTGCAACAATGGACTCAAGTATAACAATGATTGTGAGCATGGCACGGACAGGGCAGTGTTTCCTTCTGTTGTACATGTGGCCACTATGTGCCAGAACCTACTCAATGGCTGACTCTCTGCAGCTCTCTCCTTCCTTCACTGTCTCCAGCAGGTCGAGCTCCCCCAGGCCCCAGCAACTTTGTACAAGATACCTTAGTTATCCCTTGTCCTGCCTTAAACTCTCAACAGCTTTGTCTCTTCCTCCAGATCTAAGCTTCCCCTGACCTCCTTGAATGTTGGTCTCCCCTAATACCATGTCCAGGTATAGTAAGTACAGCATCATGTACTCCTTTTTTGAATTCTTATGACTCTTGTGATTTTATCCACATTTTGGACGTCTGAGGTCCCCACTAAAGTGGTAAACTCCGTGAAGTTAGGACTTGTGGCTTCCCTGACACCACCAGGATTGCATCTCCCAGCTTCTCCTCAGTTCCCGCCTAAACATCTGTTGAATGAATAAAAACTGGAACTCAGTGACTCTGGGCAAGCTACTTAACCTCTCCGGGCCTCTTCCCTATGTAAGCAGAAAGACCTGGTGTGGGGACTAAGCAAGATCAAGGCTGTTCAGGGCATCAGGCCTCATGGGTCTTATCCCTCCACTCACCCCAACTCTACACAAAACTGTCTCTCACTGAGACATTCTGGAAGGTGATTCTACACTTGGCTTCAGGCCAGCCACCTTTGGGCACTTGTCAGACGCTGATACTACTCACCCCTTTTCTAACTCCACAGGATTAGGGTGGAATGTGGGTACCTGTATTTTCAGCAAGGGGTTAAAACCCTAATACATGCGATTTGTTTTAAAATACTGCAAATCTGAGTTTGGATTCACTTTGGAGCGGCAATCTCAGCCCTGCACCAAGTAGGTGCTCAGAAGCGAGGGCTTGTCCTATGTCTCAGCCTCCAGCACCCACAAGACTCATCGCCAGCTTACCTGGAGCAGGAGGCACTGCCGAGGGTCGCCGCCGAGGAGGGTCGCCGCTGCAGAGCGTCGACGCTGAGGAGGGTCGCCACCGAGCAGGGTCGCCGCTGAGGAGGGTACCGCCGAGGAGGGTCGCCGCCGCGGAGCGTCGCCGCCTAGGAGGGTCGCCGCTGAGGAGGGTCGCCGCCGAGGAGTGTCGCCGCTGAGGAGGGTCCGTGTAGTGGGTCTCCCAGACTGACTTCCACAGTCAGCCTTGTATCTGAAGGCTGGTCAGCGGTTGGTCCAAGGCATATATACAGCACCTGAAGGGTGGAGCTCTTAGGACTCCTCCCCTGAGAAGAGAAGACTGGGGTGGGCAGTGTGGGAGACAACGTTTGCTTGGTGGTAAGGGATCTCCCCTGAGTCAATCAAGTCCGGTGGGCATGATGTCATTTACGCCATTGTAATTCTATTTTATCCCATCAACCTCCTTTAATCCCATCCTTGCTGACGAGGTAACTGAATATCCGAAAGGCTGAGTGAGTCCTATTCCTATTCTCACCCTGGTGTGTTTACCTCTGGAGCTCACCAGTTTAACTGGCATGTTACAATGTGCACTTTTCAGCAACCTGCAGTACAAGGAAAGGCAGAATTTTACATTTCAGCTGCACACATCTGGGTTGAGCCTATCCCTTGCTCCTTGCACCCTCGCCACAAGCTGCAACACACTCCAGTGACTGAAGTATCTTCCACTCCCACTTTTCATAAACCAAAACCAATCAAACCCATTGCCACCGAGTCGATTTCGACTCACAGCGCCCCTATAGGACTCAGTAGAACTACCCTATCCTGTTTCCAAGGACTAGCTGGTGAATTCCAACTCCCGACATTTTGGTTAACGGCTTTAGCTGTTCTGCCATGATGGCTCCAGCACTCTCCATAGAGTGGCCACTTGTGCAGACCTGGAAGGCAGGCCCAACATGGACATTTCTGACAGGTAGAAAGAGAAATTATAAAACGTGTCAACCCAAGGACACAGTTTTGCAACTGTTCTTTGTTTAGGTTCTCTGACCCAGTGCCTCCAAGAAATTAATGAGCTGGGGAGAAGGAAACACTTTGAGGAAAAGAACACTGGAACATGCTGGCATGAAGCAACAAGAACCGGGACCAGGAAGCAGAACTGCCAGGACTGAGGTGGTCTCTGATTATCTGCTGACTCTAGTTCATTTTGTATCTTCATGGGGTTGGTCAGCAGCTATTATAATTGCTCCACTTTTCCAGTGCTCCACCTTCACCTTTATCCTCTCGAACATCTCAGGGCCTATGGTAGAACCAATTACGACCATGGCCACCTCCACGGGACTAAACTGCACAGCCTCGTAAGTGATTTGTTGTTGTCGTTAGGTGCTGTGGAGTCGATTCCGACTCACAGCAACCCTATGCACAATAGAGCAAAACGTTGCCTGGTCCTGAGCGATCCTTACAATCATTATGCTTGAGCTCATTGTTGTAGCCACTGTGTTAATCCACCTCATTGAAGGTCTTCCTCTTTTTCACTGACCCTGTCCTATGCCAAGCATGATGTCCTTCTCCAGGGACTGATCCCTCCTGACAACCTGCCCAAAGTGTGTAAGACAGTCTCGCCATCCTCGCCTCTAAGAAGCATTCTGGCTGTATTTCTTCTAAGACAGACTTGTTCGTTCTTTTGGCAGTCCATGGTATATTCAATACTCTTCACCAACACCACTATTCGAAGGCGTCAATTCTTCTTTAGTCTTCCTTATTAACTGTCCAGCGTTCATACGCGTAAGATGCAATTGAAAATACCATGGCTTGGGTCAGGCACACCTTAGTCTTCAAGGTGACATCTTTGCTCTTCAACACTTTAAAGAGGTCCTTTGCAGCAGATATACCCAATGCAGTGTGTCTTTTGATGACTGTTGCTTCCATGGCTGTTGATTGTGGATCCAAGTAAAATGAAACCCTTGACAACTTCAATCCTTTCTCTGTTTATCATGATGTTGCTCATTGGCCCAGTTGTGAGGATTTTTGTTTTCTTTATATTGAGGTGCAGTCCATACTGAAGGCTGTGGTCTTTGATCTTCATCAGTAAGGGCTTCAAGTCCTCTTCACTTTCAGCAAGTAAGGTTGTGTCATCTGCATAACGCAGGTTGTTAACGAGTCTTCCTCCAATCCTGATGCCCTGTTCTTCTTCATATAGTCCAGCTTCTCGGATTAATTGCTCAGCATAGAGATTGAATAGGTATGGTGAAAGAATACAACCCTGATGCACACCTTTCCTGAGTTAAAGCAATCAGTATCCCCTTGTTCTGTCCAAATAACTGCCTCTTGATCTATGTAAATGTTCCTCCTGAGCACAATTAAGTGTTCTGGATTTCCCATTCTTCTCAACATTATCCATAATTTGTTATGATCCACACAGTCAAATGGCTTTGCCTAGTCAATAGAACACAGGTAAACATCCTTCTGGTATTCTCTGCTTTCAGCCAGGATCCATCTGACATCAGCAATGATATCCCTCGTTCCATGTCCTCTTCTGAAACCGGCCTGAATTTCTGGCAGTTTACTGTCAATATACTGCTGCCGCTGTTTCTGAATGATATCCAGCAAAATTTTGCTTGCGTGTGATATTAATGATATCGTTCTATAATTTCCACATTTGGCTAGATCACCCTTCTTGGGAATAGGCATAAATATATGGATCTCTTCCAGTGAGTTGGCCAGGAAGCTGTCTTCCATATTTCTTGGCATAGACGAGTGAGCACCTCTGGTGCTGCATCTGTTTGTTGAAACATCTCAACTGATATTCCATCAATTCCTGGAGCCTTGTTTTTTGCCAATGCCTTCAGAGCAGCTTGGACTTCTTCCTTCAATACCATTGGTTCCTGATCATATGCCACCTCTTGAAATGGTTGAACATCGACTAATTCTTTTTGATATAATGACTCTGTGTATTCATTCCTTCCATCTTCTTTTGATGCTTCCTGCATCGTTTAATATTTTCTCCATGGAATCCTTCACTATTGCAACTCGAGGCTTGAAATTTTTCTTCAGTTCTTTCAGCTTGAGAAACACCGAGCATGTTCTTCCCTTTTGGTTTTCCATCTCCAGCTCTTTGCACATGTCATTATAATGCATTACTTTGTCTTCTCGAGACGCCCTTCGAAATCTTCAGTTCTTTTACTTCAACAATTTTTCCTTTTGCTTGCGCTGCTCGACACTCAAGAGCAAGTTTCAGAGTCTCCTCTGACATCTGTCTTGGTCTTTTCTTTCTTTCTTGTCTTTTCAATGACCTCTTGCTCTCTTCATGTATGATGTCCTTGATGTCATTCCACAACTCGTCTGGTCTTCGGTCACTAGTGTTCAGTGCATCAAATCTGTTCTTCAGATGGTCTCTAAATGCAGGTGGGATATAGTCAAGGTCATATTTTGGCTCTCGTCGACTTGCTCTGATTTTCTTCAGTTTCAGCTTGAACTTGCATATGAACAATTGATGGTCTGTTCCACAGTTGGCCCCTGGCCTTGTTCTGACTGATGATATTGAGTTTTTCCATCGTCTCTTTCCACAGATGTAGCCAATTTGATTTCTGTGTGTTCCATCTGGTGAGGCCCATGTGTACAGTCAGCATTTATGTTGGTGAAAGAAGGTATTTGCAATGAAGAAGTCGTTGGCCATCTGGATCAAAGGAGAATGAAGAACACCAAGTTCACAAGGTAATTATGAGCCCAAGAGACAGAAAGGGCCACGTGGACTAGAGACAACATCATCCTGAGACCAGAAGAACTAGATGGTGCCCTGCCACAACCAATGACTGCCCTGACTGGGTGCACAACAAAGAACCTCTGAGGGAGCAGGAGAACAGTGGGATGCAGACCCCAAATTCTCATAAAAAGACCAGACTTAATGGTCTGACTAAGACTAGAAGAATCCCGGCAGTCATGGTCCCCAAACCTTCTGTTGGCCCAGGACAGGAACCATTCCCGAAGCCAACTCATCAGACATGGATTGGACTGGACAATGGATTGGAGAGGGATGCTGATGAGGAGTGAGCTACTTGCATCTGGTGGACACTTGAGACTATATTGACATCTCTCTGGAGGGGAGATGTGAGGGTAGAGGGGGTTAGAAACTGGCAAAATGGTCACGAAAGGAGAGACTGGAAGGACGGAGTAGGCTGACTCATTAGGGGGAGAGTAAGTGGGAGTATGTAGTAAGGTGTATATAAGTTTATATGTGAGAGACTGACTTGATTTGTAAACTTCCACTTAAAGCACAATAAAAATTATTAAAAAAAAAACCAGAAGTTGTTGTTCTTGCAAAGTTCTATCATTCAATCTCTGGCATTGTTTCTATCACCAAGGCCATATTTTCCAACTACTGATCCTTCCTCTTTCTTTCCAACTTTTGCATTCCAATCGCTACTAATTAGTAGGTGATTTACGCCCATTAAATTTAGCTCACCTATATCATTCCCTTCACCTTATCTTTTTCTTTAATTGCAACATAACCAGTCTACTTAAAATAATCAAACAGTTTTCACAGCTCTTGGAAAGAAACAAAAACTTTACCCGGTGTCAAAAGCCCCCACACTGTCTGATTGCTACCTATTCTGGCTCAGTGTACACTGTCCTCTCCTCTGCTCCTAACTCAGCCTACTGGAACCTCCTACCTCTGGACTTCTGCACAGGGACCTTCATCCCATGACATTTCTCATCCCCCATACGTATTGTTTAATCCCTTATTTATTCCCTATCTTCCTTTAAATCCCAGCCTAATTTCACTTTCTCTGAGGAGCAGTATATATACTAAGAAATTGTTGGAAACATTACAATTCATTTTAAGCAAATTGCTAATTAAGTGAAATCTAATTCTTAATTGATTTTTTAAAATGCACTCATATCATTTTTTAGGCTAGTTTTTTTGTTCTATTTTACCACCTGTGTTTAAAACACATCCTTATAAAATATAGATTTGTGGAAATTCAGATGGATAAATTACAGAAAGTGACTAAACTAGAACTCCTTGTACTCTGATACATTAAATGACTGTTACGGATTGAATTGGATTCCTCCCAACTATGTGTTGGCGTAACACCTGTACTGTGGATGTAATCTAATCAAATCGAATTACTTTCATAATGTGATGTAATCACCTCCCGTAATTCAATCTGACATAATGTTATCAGTCCATCAGTTACAATTGTACCAGTGTACGGGGATCCTAAACCTTATTACCACGAGTTACATAAAGAGCAATGTAGACACAGAGGCCTCCATATGGGGCCCTGACACACACACACAAACCCATACAGCACTAATGAACACCTGGGACTACCTGCGAAGGAGTTGATGTAGCTTAGGCCCTCATTTGTGCTTTTAGAGTTCAGAGCTGTGAGAAAATAAATATCTGTTCTTGAAAGCCACCCAGTTGTGTTATTTCTGTTACAGCATCAAGGCACCTATGTGAGAAAGCCAGGCCTGAGAAGGGCCAGTGAGAAAGAGATGGTAGGGGCCTAAGATCCTGGGTATTGGAACATCGTTTCTACATGGCTTGCATAGTTAGCTTTTTCATACCCTGTTGATTTGTGGTTTGTTTCCTCCTTTCCCTCTCCCTTTCTCCGTGATTGGATGATGTTTAAAATTAACCTGTCTTCCTCTTGGAGGAGCAGAGCAGTAATCAAAAAGACCTGGGACCAGACAACTAGTCAATGGGGGCCCATCTTGTGACTGAAACCAGAATGACATCAGGGGACCTTTAAGAATACCCACAATAAGTCAACATGTGCCCCCAAAAAGGGAACTGCCATTCTTCAGATTCTTCAAACCTAAGGTCTAACCGTATAAAACCTTCCAGTCAGTCGGTCTCTGAGAGACAGACAGACATTGGGGGGCCCATTCCACTCTGTCTCTTGTATACATGTATACAAGAAAACCCTCTGGCTGCTTACCTCACCCGTGTCTCAGGATTGGCTTTATGGCAGGTGGCTTCAATCCATGTTTTGCAGCAACAGGCCCACAGTTTGTTTGTAAATAAGAAGATTGGCAGAGTCAAATGGCAGGTCGTCAGTAAACCAGGTCCTTCCTTTGCCACATGCTGCCACTCTAAGGCCCAGCACCTTTATTCATCACTCCCCACACCTTAGTCAGCCTGTCCATCTTACAGATTCCTCTGGTGTACAAGGTCACAGATCTTTGATGAGTGGTGGGTGAATGGAGCTGCCAGAAATTATGTGGAATCTAAGAAACTCCATGCACGCAGTAATGGTGTGTTCCCGTGGTGGACCTGGAGTGAGATGCAGGGAGTGAAGCTTCACAGGGAATTGAGGGTGCTGGAAAGGGTCATCCTGTGAATATAAAGAGAGAAATGTGTGCCACCTACAAGACTAAAGAAGCTACAGGCTTTATCTCACTCTTACCAGTTCCCACCCTGTATTTGAATGCTTTACACATTACCCATGACTTATATATTCATTTTCAGACATTACTTTTAATCAAAATAATAAATTTCTTTTTAAATCCAATAATACTACAAGGCTTGTAAGAAAAAACGTGTCTTAGTCCATGCCCTCCTACCACCAATTCCTGTTCCTCACAGGCATGGTTTATACTTTTAGTCACTTTCCTATTGCTTCACAACTGTGTTATAACAATCAATGTAAGACATTTTGTGTTAAATTCCTATCAATGACCTGAGAATTTTGGAGCTCTTATATCACCCACAAACACCTAAATATGATCATATATAATTGACTAGTTAATCAATTGGGTAGTTAATAAAAAAATCGGTATTTACTTTCATATGACTACATAATTTGTTCATGGCCGAACCATCAGATACCTATTACATTTGCTTATGCAAATTGTTTTACTATAATTAGGAAATGACTTTCCTTGTTTACTGTGTATTCTGTGCATCTTTTTATATTTATCTCTTTTGGGGCTCACATCTGCTGGATTCTAAAATTCTTCAGGAAGAACAACTCAACATGCAATTTGTTCATTTCAATTATTTTTTTATTTTCTTGGTGCAGTCTCTCCCTAAGCCCTTGATCCTCTTACCCCAGTGTGGACTGAAGTTTTCTAGTCATTCCAGATTGTGATATATAGCCATCATTTGGGCCTTTGGGCCTTTGGTCCTTCACAATTAGTCTAGGAATTATCTTTATCTTCTATCCTTATGTTTTATTCCTTTCTTGCATGAGTGCTGTGTTTTTCCACTTTCATAGTTTTCTTCACTTGTTTTGGTGGAGCATACTGTCAGATAACTACCCAAAAAAGGGCACATGAAAGATGTGCCATCACTTGCTGTTTGCTGCGAGAATGACTTTCCATCCTTTCCCTGATCTTCAGTGCACTGGCCCGTTGCACATTACATTTCCCTGGCTGTCATTGTAAGTTTTACTTAGGTTCTGCCAATGGGAAACCTTTCTGGGAGATTAGAGAACTGAGAAGAGAATGTTTGGAATGGTGTCTTGGCAGATGACTACATCTTCTTCATGGTTGTAGCTCTTGCTGGGAAGCTCATTCCATGATGCCAGGTGCCCATAGGTTCAGGAAACACTAATTTCTTCCTTTGTCATTCAGGCCTATATGTGGTAACAGCTTCCTACAGGTTCTAATTTCATGTTACCTCAGAATCCCATTTGCCCTTCTCGCTCTTCTAACCTTTTGTAATTAATTTTCCAGGTTAAATTCCTTCTATTGAATGGTTTCTATGGGTTCTATTTTCCTAACAACATTCCCCAGTGCCGTCGAGTCGATTCCGACTCATAGCGACCCTACAGGAGAGAGTAGGACTGCCCCATAGAGTTATATTCTGACTAGAGAGGTAAATCTCTACAATATGTATCCCAAATATTTCTAGTCTTACCTCAGCTTATCTTGAATATAATTTTGTATCAGGAATCAGATTGGAATTTGTTCCCTCACAATTTTGAAGACAGTGATTAATTATCTCACAGTTCTCATTACTGCTTTTGAGTTTCTGTTGTATATATTCCCTTTACCCCTGTTGTCTGACAGTTTCTGCTATGTTCCATGGATGAAGTCTTTTTACATTTATGTTCTGCATATGGAATAGACCCCTTCAATCTAGAAACCAAAGCTCTGTATTTCTGGAATATCGTATTTTTCCTTTGGTTATTTCCCACTCTTATTTTTTTCTTTTTCTGTAGCTTATTTTGCTTGAATATTGGACCTCAGAGATTTATCATCTATTAACCTGATCTTTTGTCTCAGCTATTTTAAAAACATTCCTTGTTTTCTAAATATTTCATTTACAGGGTCCATTATGGAGCCCTCATTGCACAGCAATTAGGCATTTGGTTGCTAACCAAAATGTCAGCAGTTTGAGTTCACCAGCCGCTCCTTGGAAATCCTATGGGGGCAGTTCTACTCTGTTCTATAGGGTCTCTATGAGTTGGAATCCACTTTAAGGCAATGGTTTTTGTTTTTGTTTTTGTCAGCGCGTGGGTCCTGTGGGAGGGCTGTGTACTCAACCCACGCGGTGACTGGCGGATCTTCTTGAGGTGGTTGGGAAAGGGGTCTGCACAAGTGCAAGATTCCTAGACAATGTGAAGAGATCCTAAGAATAACTGGGATACCTCATTCAGTGGTCAAGGTCTTGTGAGCCACATCTGATGATTTGTTCCAACGGCAACCTGGTCAAATTCTTGCTGGCATCATTCCTGTGCCAAACTTGAGGGTCAAATGTCAAGCCCTAATCCTTGCAAGTTGGTTTTAAAAACTTCACCACATCATCTTTATCCAAGACTATCAAGGAAAGAGCTATACAGTACAGCTGCTTCACTTGGTCTGGGTTCTCTGGGTGCAGTCAGTAAGGTAGGTGTAACTTTCAGATCAAAGAATAACAGTCACCTGTTTGGATGAAATTGCATCTCAGTGGGTGAATCAGTGGGTCTGTCCCATCCTCTAACATTGTGTCCCACCTAGTGAACTCAAGATCATTGATGTCTGTCCTGAGGAAGTGACAGCCAAGGTGAAATTTGAGGGACAAATATGAATTAGTTAGACAAAATAGGCAAGGGCCTTCCCAGCTGAAGGAAGAGTCAACGAGGACCATCTTAACTGAAAATATTAACATTTGTAAAAGATAAGATAGAATTAGTATACCATAATTCTACTTAAAAGTTATGGATGGCTTCCCAGAATCATATGCTACTGTGTTGAAGTCTGAGTTTTGATGGACTGTTAGAAGTAAATTAGGTGGGTATGGATATGCATTGGAGTCCCTGGGTTGTGCAGGGAGTTAATGGGCTTGGTTGCTAACCTAAAGGTGAGAGGCCCAAGTCTACCCAGAGGCACCTCAGAAATAAGGACTGGCAATGTAATTTCAAAAAAAAATCAGCCATTGAAAACCTGATAGAGCACAACTCTACTCAGACACTTATGAGGTGACCTTGAGTCAGTCTCGACTAGCCAGCAATCAGTAGTATGAGCATTCGCAGTTCAGGGCAGGGTGTTTTTTTTTTAATTTTCTTTACTTTGTTGTTGTTGAGAATATACACAGCAAAACAGACATCAATTCTACAGTTTTGACGTGAACAATTCAGTGACATTAATTACATTCTTTGAGTTGGGCAACCATTCTTATCCTCCTTTCTAGGGTGTTCCTCCCCCATTAACATACACACTGCCCCCTAAGGTTCCTGTCTAGTATTTCTACTTCCTTTTGTCAACACGATCACTTATACACAGTTCTTAATAGAGCATAATACTCAAGGAGGACATTTTTACTATTTAAGCTGAACTCTGGTTTTAAGAAGATTTGAGAGATATTTTTGGTTTAAGAATTAAAGATTATTTCAGAGCAATAGGTTTGGGGATTCATCCAGCCTCCATGGCTCCAGAAAGTTTGGAGTTCATGGGAATTGAAAGCCCTGTTCTTCATTTTCCCCATTTTGATGAGCATTCTTTTATAGAATCTTTGATCAATATGTTAGGTAATGGTAGCCAGGCACCATCCAGTTCTTCTGCACTCATGGCAAAGAAGGCAGCTGTTCCTCCTATTCCTGACTCTCATTCTTCCTCTGTTGCTCCAGGAGAGTAGGGACCAACATTGTATCTTCAATGTTTTTTATTTTTTTACAGGCAAAAGAACTGACTGTGCCAGGGCCCTGCTTTCAAGAAGACAAAGAAAATTCAAGAGAAAATTAAAGCAGCCTTATTGTTGAAATGGAGAGAAAGTAAGGGAGGGCTGTGGAGTGGCCTTAGAAGAGACCAGAGGAGGAAGCTGGGCTGTGGGGCAGACCTTGCAAAACATCGTAGGCCATGTTAAGAATCTCAGGGTTTATTGAAGAGAGAGAGCGAGAAAACAATGTTGAAGCATAAAGCTTGCACAATTAGGATTACCCACTAAAAGAAGATGGGCTATGAAGAACCAAAATAGCTGGCCAGAGTGATTGTGAGATTATCACTTAAGAACCTATCGGGAGAACTTGAGTAGAAAGGATGCTAATGTGATCTTGACAGGTACTTGGACATCCAAGTTTGGATTCAGTCAACTACTCTCTCCGGACTTAGTGTAGTGTGGTAGAAGATAAAGTGATTATAATAGTAGTTACTGTTACTGGTTTAATGAGAAGTTTCAACTGGGAATACAGTACAGTAAATAAGTGTAATCATCATACTGCCCTGTATTTCAAGGCCTATACCTTTTACCATAGCGTTTAACTTTCCCAGAAAGGTTTCATTGGCATCATGTTTGCCTAGATATAGTGTGTCAGAATGGGAATTGTTTCAGGAAGGACTGGGTTTGTATATTTGGTAGGAAAAGTGGAAGAATTAGAGCTATTGAGAGTTTATTGAAAAACTGGTACTAATCCTCATTAAATACACTTAATTTAACCCATTCTATAAGGATAATATTTAAAGATGGTCATGTTGAAGTTGAGAGAGCTTAAGGAGTTTATCACTGGAATTATCACTGGTTTAAATTTTCAGAGAGGATAGCACATATACCTAAAGAAACACAGTCATCATTCCACAGTTGAATTTGTCAGTATCTACTCTCAACTCAAAGTAGTCACTTTCTCATTTTGGAAATAGATTTTTTAAAAAATTCACATGGCTTGTGGAGTCTTTTATCAAACTTATACTTGCCAGGAAACTGGACTGAATAACATTCCTCAGCTCTCAGTTCATATGGATTATAGATATATTTTGTTCTGTAATTGCAAAAGTCACAATGAATAAAATTAGCACCCATAATTAGGTTTTCTTCAAATGTCTTTATCTCTTACTGCTTTTAAAAAGAAGTCTTTGCTTTCTATTTAATTTGTAGAAAACCTAAAAGCACAAAGTTCTAGGAATAGAAAAGTGCCGACTTTGGTAATATGTACTAAACTCCCTTTAAAAATATCCAAAAAATCACAGATCGGTATGAAGTGATAGCTTCACTCCTCGGAGAAAATATATATAATGTGTTTAAATTCAGTCTATTTTTTATATTAGTATATATGTAACTTTAAACAATCTAATAATTTTATATGTGGTTTACATCCATTTATATACACTGGGTATGAGACTTACTATATATTTGCACATTATTTTTTCTCAGGAGTTGGAAAATATGGCCTAGGTGATAGAAATGATGTCAGAGGTTACATGACAGAATTTTGCAAGACCAACCACTGCTTCATTGCTAATACCTTTTTTCAACAACACAAATGGTGACTCTACAGGTGGAATACACAGGAATCAAATCAAGTACATCTGTGGAAAGACACGATGGAAATGCTCGATATCATCAGTTAGAACAAAGCCAGGGACTGACTGTGAAACAGGCCATCCATTGCTCATATACAAGTTCAAATTGAAGCTGAAGAAAAGTAGAACAAGTCCATGAGAGACAAAGTACAACCTTGAGTATATCCGCCTGAATTGAGAGACCATCTGAAGAATAGATTTGACACATTGAACACTAATTACCAAAGACCAGACAAGTTGTAGAATGACAACATACATGAAGAAAGTAAGAGGTAATTAAAAAGACAGGAAAGAAAAGGCCAAAATGAAAGTCAGAAGAGACACTGAAACTTGCTTCTGAATGTGGAGTAGCTAAAGTGAAAGGAAAAAAATGATGAAGTAAAAGAGCTGAACAGAAGATTGATTACAAAGGACAGCTCGTTTAATATTTTTCCCTAGAATCCTTCAGTATTGCAACTTGAGACTTGAATTGTTTCTTCAGTTCTTTCACCTTGAGAAATGCTGAACATGTTCTTCCCTTTTGGTTTTCTATGTCCAGGGGTTTTTACATGTCATCACAATAGTTTGTCTTCTCGAGCTGCTCTTTGACCTCTCCTGTTCAGCTCTTTTGTGCCATCATTTTTTTCCTTTTACTTAAGCTACTTGATGTTCAAGAGCAAGTTTCAGAGTCTCTTCTGACATCCATTTAGGCCTTTTCTTTCTCTCCTGTCTTTTTAATTTTTTTCTGCCTCATGTGGGTTGCAGATTCAGGTGAGAGTATAAGAAATAGTCCTTACACTTTCCAGAAAATATAATTCTGACTTGTGTTCTGCCACACAATAACACAGCACACCTGAGCGATAGTGATGAGGGAAAATTCTGTGAATCTTTACAAGTTGTCAGAGCCTGAAGACAGGGGTAGGACTGCCTGTAACCTCCAGAAAAAAAAAAAAGAAGAAACAAATCCCCCAGGGAGCCCCACCAGAGCTTTGCATTGTCTCCCTGTGTGGGAGGCAGGATAGGTGGTGGCTGTGATTTGCTTTTCAGTTCTAGAGTGGACTTGCCTGGGCTGTAATCTTACGCTCCCTCTCTTAACCTCTCTCATGCACAGTTTTTTCATTTACATATTGGGAACCACAATCACTGTGAGGGTTGAGTGAGATGAAGCCTGCAGCATGTTTAGTTTTGTAGGAGGCACACATTCCTCTCATTATATTCACAGGACAACCTTCTCCAGCACCCTCAATTTCTGGTGAAGTTTCACTCCCTGCCTCTTGCTCAAAGTCCACCATAGGGTACACACTATTTCTGTGTGCATGGCGTTCCTAAGATTCTATGTCATTTAGGGTACCTCCATTACCTACCGCTCTCAAAGATCTGTGACCTTGCATACCCCAGGAATCTGTGAAATGGACAGGCTGAGTATGGTGTGGGTTGTGATGAATAAAGGCGCTGGACCTCAGAGTGCAGCATTCGGCAAAGTAAGGACCTGGTTTACTGAGGACCCACTATTTGACTCTGCCAGCCACCCATTTACAAACAGACTGCGGGCCTTGCTTCTTCGCATAGGTGCCTTGACACTGTAACAGAAATACCACAACTGGGTGGTTTTCAAGGACAGATATTTATTTTCCCACTGTTCTGAAGGCTAAAAGTACAAATGAGGGTCTAAGCTACGTTGACTCCTTCTTTGTAGGTAGTCCTGGGTATTCATTGGTACCATATGTGTTTGTGTGTGTGTGTCAGGAGTCCAAGTACAGGTTTCTGTGCCTACATTACTCTTCATATAACTAGGGGCAATTAGGTTTAGGATCCCCCTACAATCCTCCTACACTGGTATGATGAAACTGATTGACAGATTACATTATGTCAGATTGAATTATGAGAGGTGATTACGTTACAGTATCAAAGTAATTAGATTAGATTACATCCACAGTATAGGTGTTACCCCAGCACATAATTGGGAGGAACACTATTCAGTCCGTAATAGGTATTTAATATGTCAAATTATGAGAAGTTCTACTTTAGTCATTCTGTATAATTTAGCCATCTGAAATTCCACAAATTTATATTTTATAAGGATAAACTCTTTTACAAACAAGTGGTAGAACAAAAGTTTAGTCTAAAAAAGGATATGGGTGCATTTTTCAAAATCAATTATGAATCTGATTGCACTTAATTAGCAATTCTCCTAAAATAAATTGTTGTGTTTCAAAGAATTTCTGAGAATATATACTACTACTCAGAGAAAGTGAAATTAGGTTGGGATTTAAGGAAAGGTGGAGGAATAAATAAGGGACTACACAATGTGTATGGGGGATGAGAAGGGCCATGGGATGAAGGTTACCATGAAAAGGTCCAGAGGCGGGAGGATCAGTATGTGGAGTTCAAAGAAGAGGAGGGGATAGTGGGTGATGAGCTAAGAATAGATGGCAACCAGTGTAGGGGCTTTTGACACCTGGTAAAGTTTTTGTTTCTTTCCAAGAGCAATGAAAACTACTCCATTGTTTTAAGTAGCATGATTAAAGTTCCAATGTTAAAAAAAGATAACATGTATGGAAGAGGTGAGGTAAAGTTAATGGGAGTAAATCACCTAAGAGGCTGTACAGTGTAGTCTGGTGGAGATGGTCATGATGGTAACTGGTTTTCAGATAGGGACTGAGATGTGCAAGAGGATAAAGATGAGGGTGGAGCACTGGAAAAGAGGGGGCAATTATAGTAGCTGCTGACCAACCCCCTGAAGATGCAAGGTGAAGTAGAGTCAGCAAATAATCAGAGGCGTCCTCAGTCCTGGTAGTTCTGCTTCCTGGCCCTGCTGCTTGTTGCTTCATCTTGGCATATCCCGGTGTTCTTTTCCTCATAAGATTTCCTTCTCCCCAGTTCCTTCATAACTTGGAGGCATGGGGTCAGAGAACGTAAACAACCAACAGCTGGTTGTCCTTGGCTTGACACATTTTACAAGTTCTCTTTCTATGTCAGGCATGTGCATGATTGGCTTGCCTTCTAGGTCTGTTCAAGCGGCCACTCTATGGAGAGTGGTGGAGCCATGATGATGAAGTAGTTCAGAGCTAAAGCTGCTAGCCTAAATGCCCGCAGTTTGAATTCACCAGCCACTCCTTGAAAACACTATGGGGCAGTTCTACTCAGTCTTATAGGGTCACCATGAGTCGGAATCTTCTGGACCACAACTGATTTGGAAGATACTTCAGTCACTGGAATGTGTTGCAGATTATGGTGAGGATGCAAGGAGGAAGGGATAGACTCAACCCAGATCTCTGCAACTGAAATGTGAACTTCTGCCATTCCTTGTACTGCATGGTGCTGAAAATTGCATATTGAAATTTAAAGGTTAAACTGGTGGGTTCCAGAGGTAAACAAACCAGGGTGAAAATATGAATAGGTCTCCCTCAGACTTAAAGATTTTCAGCAAAGGTGGGATTAAAGGACGCTGACAGGCTAAAAGGGTTAAAAAGGTTTAGGAAGGTGTAAATGATATCATGCCTATTAACAGCGAGCCTGGCCCACCTGACTTGATTGACTCACAGGAGATCCCTTTCTCCACCAACCAACCATTCTCTCCCACACTGCCCAGCCCTGCCCTCCTTCCTCAAGGGAGGAACCACCAATTGATTGGGGAGGGAGTCCTAGGAAGAGCTCCACCCTCCAGCTGTGTATATATGCTGTGGTCCAACCACTGACCAGCCTTCAGGTACAAGGCTGACTGTGGAGACCAGCCTGGGAGACAAGCCACAGCGATCCTCCACAGCAACGACCTTTTGCAGGAGTGACCCTCCGCTGCGGAGACCGTCTAGAGTGGCAACCTTCAGCAGCGGCGACCCTCCTCAATCGCTACTCTCGCAGAGGGGAACCTCCGCGGCAGCAAACCTCCTCAGAGACGACCCCCAGGGAGCGGCGACCCTCCACAGTGCTGGTTGCTCCAGGTAAGCCAAAAGCGAGCCATGTGGGTGCAGGAGGCTGGAACATAGGAGAAATACAGGGCTGAGATAGACCCTTAAAGTGAATCCAAACTCGGGTTTGCAGTTTTTTCTTAACGTCCTTTAAGTGAAAGTTTACAAATCAAGTCAGCCTCTCACACAAAAAACTTACATACACCTGGCTACATACTCCCAGTTGCTCGCAGACCGCTCCCTCCCTCCACTCTCTCTTTTCCTGTCAATTCTGCCAGCTTCTAACGCCCTCTACCCTCTCATCTCCCCTCCAGACAGGAGATGTAACCATAGTCTCAAGTGTCCACCCGACCCAAGAAGCTCACTCCTCACCAGCATCCCTCTCCATCCCATTGTCCAGTCCAATCCCTGTCTGAAGAGTTGGCTTTGGGAATGGTTCCTGTCTTGGGCAAACAGAAGGTCTGGGGGCCACGGCCAGCGGGGTCCTTCTAGTCTCAGTCAGACCATCAAGTCTGGTATTTTTATGAGAATTTGGGGTCTGCATTCCCTGCTCTCCTGCTGCCTCAGGAGTTCTCTGTTGCGTTCCCTGTCAGGGCAGTCATCAGTTGTAGCCGGGCACCATCTAGTTCTTCTGCTCTCAGGTTGATGTAGTCTCTGGCTTATGTGGCCCTTTCTGTCTCCTGGGCTCATAATTACCTTGTGTCCTTTGTGTTCTTCATTCTCCTTTGATCCAGGTGGGTTGAGACCAATTGATGCATCTTAGATGGCGGCTTGCTAGCATTTAAGACCCCAGACACCACTCTCCAAAGTGGGCTGCAGAATGTTTTCTCAATAGGTTTTATTATGCCAATTGACTTAGATGCCCCCTGAAACCATTGCCTCCAAACCCCCACCCCTGCTATGCTGGCCTTTGAAGCATTCAGTTTATTCAGGAAGCTTCTTTGTTTTTGGTTTAGTCCAGTTGTGCTGACCTCGCCTGTATTGTGTGTGGTCTTTCCCTTCACCTAAAGTAGTTCTTACCTACTATCTAATTAGTGAATACCCCTCTCCCACCCTCCCTCCCTCCCTCCCTCCTGACTTTCATAGCCATCAAAGAATATTTTCTTCTCTGTTTAAACTATTTCTCGAGTCCTTATAATAGTGGTCTTATACAATATTTGTCCTTTTGCAACTGACTGATTTCACTCAGAATAATGCCTTCCAGATTCCTCCACGTTATGAAATGTTTCACAGATCCATCACTGTTCTTTATCGATGCATAGTGTTCCATTGTGTGAATATACCAAAATTTATTTATCCATTCATTCGTTGATGAGCAGCTTGTTGGCTTCCAACTTTTTGCTATTGTAAATAGTGCTGCAGTGAACATGGGTGTGCATATATCTGTTCGTGTAAAGGCTCTTATTTCTCTAGGATATATTCCAAGGAGTGGGATTGCTGGATCGTATGGTAGTTCTATTTCTAGCTTTTTTTAAGGAAGCGCCAAATCGATTTCCAAAGTGGTTGTACCATTTTACATTCCCACCAGCAGTGTAGAAGTGTTCCAATCTCTCCACAACCTCTCCAACATATAACATTTTGTGTTTTTTGGATTAATGCCAGCCTTGTTGTAGTGAGATGGAATCTCATTGTAGCTTTGATTTGCATTTCTCTAATGGCTAATGACTGTGAGCATTTCCTCATGTATCTGTTAGCTACCTGAATGTCTTCTTTAGTGAAGTGTCTGTTCATATCTTCTGCCCATTTTTTAATTGGGTTATTTGTCTTTTTGTAGTTGAGTTTTTGCAATAACGTAGATTTTAGAGATCAGGCACTGATTGGAAATGTCATAGCTAAAAACTATTTCCCATTCTGTAGGTAATCTTACTTTTTTTTGCAAAGTCTTTCGATGAGCACAGGTGTTGATTTTTAGGAGCTCCCAGTTATCTACTTTTTCTTCTGCATTGTTAGTAATGTTTTGTATACTGTTTACGCCATGTATTAAGGCTCCTAATATTGTCCCTATTTTTCCTTCCATGATCTTTATTGTTTTAGATTTTGTGTTTAGGTCTTTGATCCATTTTCAGTTCGTTTTTGTGCATGGTGCGTTTGCAGTATTTTTAAAGAGATCATATATTACGGTTCTAACTCCTTGGTACAAGTACAGATACCCAGATCCCACCCTAATCCTATGGAATCAGAGAAAACAAACAAAAAAACCCCAAACCCGTTGCGGTCGAGTGGATTCCGACTCTTAGTGACACTATAGAACACAGTAGGACTGCCTCCATAGGGTTTCCAAGGAATGCCTGGTGGATTCCATTGGCCGACCTTTTGGTTAACAGCTGTAGCTCTTAACTACTATGCCACCAGGGTTTCCAGAATCAGAGAAGGGGTGACAAATATCTATGCTTGACAAATGCCTGGAGGTGGCTGACCTGACGCCAAGCGTGGAATCACCTTCCAGGGTGTCTCAGTGACAAACATTTTTTTGTATAGTTGGGATGAGTGGAGGGATAAGAACCCTGAGGCCTGATATCCCAATGCCCTGAACAGCCTTTATCTTACTTAACCCTCACAAGAAACAAAAAACCCTAAGTCATCATTTTCTCACTTTCCTTAGCTCCCAGAAAACTAGGCTGTGTTGAAGAGTGCTCCCTTACATTGAAGCCCTCACTGCACAATGGCCTTTGCCGTCTCACTGGACAACCTCCTCACAGAGGCTAGCTGCCCCATTTGCCTGGATTATCTGAAAGACCCTGTGACCATTGACTGCGGCCACAACTTCTGTTGCTCCTGCGTCCAACAGTACTGGATTGATCTACAGGACTACTTCCCTTGTCCAGTCTGCCTCCAACAGTGTCCCGATGGAAGCCTCAGAAGGAACACTCAATTATGTAACATGATTGATATTGTTAAGCAACTTCCCACCAGGAGGAGCAAGAGGAAACGCCAGGAAGAGAAACCCCTGTGTGAGAAGCACAACCAGGAGCTTTCCCTATTCTGTGAGAAGGACCTGGAGCTACTATGTCCCCAGTGCAGGATCTCCTCCAACCACCAGGATCACCTCCTGATGCCCATTGACCAAGCTGCATCAAGTCACAGGAGAAAGCTCAAAAGCTACACTGAGTCCCTGAGGAAGCATGTTGGGGATGCCGAAAATGGGTTAAGTATGGCAGTCTCAAAAGTAGTGAAATTGAAGTGCAAAGTAGAAAATCAGAAGAGTGACTTACACTCAGAATTTCAACAATTAATACATTTCTTGGAAAAGGAGCAGGCAGAAATTCATGTTAGGCTCCTAAAAGAAGAGGAGGATGTTAACAAAAAACTAATTGCAAACAGAATCCAAATTTCAGACCATACTTCCATACTAAAAAATCTGTTAAGTGAAATAACAGAGAAGTGTGTGCAGGCAGACCCGGACTTACTGACAGGTATTGGAAGCATCCACAACAGGTATGAACTCCTAAAACCCCCAGCAGTGTTTTCGTATGAGCTGAAGAGGGAGCATTGCAGTCTCCCTCCACAATATTTTGGTCTGCAAAATATGATCAGCATATTTCAGGTAAATTTGATACTAGATCCTGAAACTGCCCACTCCAATCTTATTGTCTCAGAAGATAGAAAAACTGTGATGTATAGAATGATGAACCCAAACTGTCCTCAGAGTCCCTGGGAATTTAATGTTTACCGTTCTATCTTGAGTTCTGAGGGATTTGATAGTGGCAGACATTTTTGGCAGGTAGAAGTAAGAGGGACAGGTGATTGGTCCTTAGGTGTGTGTAAAGAATCATTCCCTAGAAATGCGATTACATCACCTTCCCCAAATAATGGATGCTGGCAAATTGAGCTCTGGAATAGTAAACTTGCTGCATGGGAGTCAGTAGACCTCACAAGGATTGGTGTTTTTCTGGACTGTGAGTTGGGAGAGATTTCATTCTACAATTTGAATAATAAATCACATTTTTGTACTTCCACTGTAATGACTACAGAAAAACTTATACCCTATTTCTCTATTGGACCATCTTCAAATTCTCTTGCAATATGTATTGTCAGAAATGAATGATGAACCTCCTGAGGTATCATTTTGTATGTTGCTATATTTTTTCCTATGATCATGGAGAGCATTTATAATAAAGAGTTTGACTCCGTTTTTGTTGTTTTACAGCTGATGTGTTTTTTTTAATAGACTATTTCTTTAGAGCACTATTAAGTTTACAGAAAAATTGTGCAGGCATTAGAGAGAAATCCCACATGCCCCCCTTCCATCCGCATACTGTCTCTATTATTATTAGCATGTTGCATTCATGTGACACATTGGTTACAGTTCATAAACATACTTGTTCATCATTATTAACTAAAGTCTATAGTTTACATTAGTGGTGACCTTTAGATTGTACAGTCTTACGGGTTTTGACAAATGCATAATGTCATGTGTCCAGCATTACAGCAAAATACAGAACAGTTTCACTACCTTGAAAATGCTTTGTGCTCCACCTGTTCTTCCCTCTCCCTCTCTCTCTCTGAACTCCTGGCTATCACTGATCTTTTAACTGTCTATTCCAGAATGTCATATATTTCGAATGATGCAGTAAGTAGCTTTTTCAGATTGTCTTCTTTAACTCCTGATCTTTCAAGTAGCTTGATCGTTCATTCCTTTTATTGCTGATCAGTACTCCACTGTATGCAAATTTGAAATACAAAACACAACACCATTTACATTAGCACTAAAATTTTAAATGCTTAAGTATAATGTCCCAAAATATGTATAAGATTTATGAGGAAAAGGACAAAACTCTAACGTGTGAAAACAAAGGAGATCCCAATAAATGGAGAGTGATGGGAAAATGGTCTGTGCCTCCTAATGTGGGCTGCCTACTCAGAGCCCTTGTGTCCAAAACATTTGTTGATAGCGGATGTTGAGAAGTGAATGTGTCTCCCTTTGCCATTTCTTAGGGTAGAAACCTGCCTCCCCGTTCTCAACAGAGAGTAGCTTTCTGTGTTCTGCTCATGTGTGGGCAGCATATGGCACCAGGTCTACCCCAATTCTGTATCTGTCCCCAGCAGGGAGGGAATGGAGTTTACCTGTATGACAAGAGGGTTGTGGACATCAGACCTGCTGTCTTAGTTATCTAATGTTGCAATAACAGAAATACCACAAGGTTTTAAAAAGAGAAATTTATTTTCTCGGTGTTTAAGAGGCTAGAAGCCTGAATTCAGAATGTCGGCTCTAGGGGAAGGCTTTCTCTCTGTGTAGCCTACGGGGGAAGGTCCTTGTCTCTTCTGCTTCTATTGGCTTGTTCCTTGGAGGTCTCTATGTGGCTTGGCATCTATCTTCCCCCATTTCTGTCTGCTCAATTTGCTCCTTTTATATCGTGTTAGAGATTGACTTGAGCCATATATCGTGTTAGAGATTGATTCGAGACACATGCTACACCAATCCTATCTCAGTAACAATAAAGAAAACCCATTCCCAATTTGGTTTATAACCACAGGCATAGAGGCTAGAATTTACAATTCATATTTTCATGGGACACCGTTCAGTCCATAACACCTGTCCTGCATCAACCATGGGAAGTGACTAACTGACCATGGGAACCAGTGCCTGTTAGTGAAGCTCACCTTGTTCTATTATCTCTTCTATTCTGCCTTCTATTCTGTGTTTTATTGATGACCTCAAACCCTGGCCTGACATGGAAGTGTTCCATGTTCATGGACAGGGAGACAATATGATAATGTCAATTCTTCCCCATTTCCTCTATAAATTCAAAGCAAACCTGATCAAAGTCCCAGAGAGTTATTTCATGGATATTGACAAACTGATACTACAGTTTACATGTAAAGGCAAAAGTAGAATAGCCAACACAATTCTGAAGAAGAACAAAATTGGAGAACTGACACAATGTGCCTTCAAGACTTATTATAAAGCTGTAGTGATCAAGACAGTGTGGTATTGCTGAAGGCATAGATCAGTGGACAGAATAGACATCACAAATACAGACTCACAGAAAAGTAGTCAATCGTCTTTGACAAAGGAACAAAAACAATTCAATGAAGAAAGGACAGTCTTTTAAACACATAGTGCAAGAACAACGAGACGTGCACGTACAAAAAATTAGTCTAGAAAAGAGCTTACCTTTTTCACATAAATTAACTCAAAGTGGATCATAGACCTAAATTTAAAACACAAATTTAGAAAATTTCAATAGATTATGTAGTAACAAATCAAGGTGACCTGGGATTTGGTGAGAACTTTTTATATGCAAAACCGAAAGCATGATTCAAAGACAGTTTTGTCCCTCTTTTTATAATTATCCACACTATTGAAATTGTCATTCCCCATCTCTTATAAGGAAGATTTGGGAACCTGCTGCAAATTATTTGCAGTTCTAAAATTAAAATAATTAAATAAATTAAAAAATTGCACTACTGATTCTTCAAAAACATATACCACAAATATTCCTCATTTACCTTTATATTGAAGGGGCAAAGAATGCTTAAAATAGATAAAGTAGACTTATAAAGAGGATTTTAAAAAGTCTCTACATATACTGAACTGAAATGAAGTGCAAAACACTACATCTTGAAAATGAACACAGAAACAAAAATGAGTTTCTATATTTGTATATACATAGGTTGTTTCTGGAAGAAAACATAAGAAAGTTAAGAATGGTTATGCTGGAGAGGAATGAGAGCTGATGGTCTGGGAAAAGAACATCACTGCACTCTACTATAAACAGTGAGTTTTGACAACTTCATCTATGTCACTTCAATTTCTTAAAATATCATGGTGAATGAGACTATGTAATGATTACTGGGAAATTACAAGAATCTAGGTTTTATTTCTGCCCATTGAAGGAAGGCTGCTTCCTATCTCCTGAATGGACAGCCATCCACTTGGAGGAAATCCGCATATCGCGTAGTTTACTTCTCTATTTTCTGGATTGTCAGTTCTCTGACGGTGGGGACTTAAGATGGCATCTTTGCATTCCAGATTCTAATTTGGTGTCTCACATCTACTGAGACATCATACAATGTCAGCCTAAGGAATAACTGAATAGATTTGTGACTCAAATTTATGTGATTAGGGAGGAAACTTGAGTTAGAGCTGCAGATATAACAGTTTTCAGCATCTGTAGCAATGGGTATAACACCTATCCTCACCCCTACATTTTTCTATCAAGTCTAATTCCGCTGCCACCGTGGCTGTTTCCTTTGTTATCAATGGAGTTTAATGGAAAGTATAATTGTGTGGTAGAGCCTGTTCTACCTGGAAGCCTTAGGATGAAGAACCACTGGTGTCAACAGAGTGGACAGCTCAGTGTTTTCAACTAGCCACAGAAAGAGACCAGAAAATTGCCCACATGTGATGAGGTGGCAGGAAAGTAATCTGTTAAGATGACTGAGATGGTACAGTGGAAACCTGTCAAGAAGATTAATTTCCTGACATATCAAGAGAACTAAATGTTTGGACAGAAACCATTTCAATGAACTTGGACCCCAGATCACTGACATAATGTTGAAAACAGTTTCAGTAACGTGGTTCCATTTTAGAGGTTGGAGAAACGACACTGGTTTTCTAAATCTCTCGGTCCAAAAACTATATTTAATGTGGAACCAATTGTTTAAGAGAGAGTGTGATGGGTGATATAATCAGGTTTCTGTATTTCAGGATAGAGATATTGCATCTAGTTTCTGCAGCACATTATAGACTAAGGAAATGACAGCCCCCAGAACAGTAATACCTGACATGTACTTTGTTTTTATTAACAGGCACTGTTACATCAAATCAGTCTTCAGAGCATTAATATCGTAACAATGTGTTTTAGTCCCCTAGAGGGTCATAACAAAAATACCACAACATAGGTACCTTTAAAGGACAGAAATTTATTTTCTCACAGATATGGAAGTTTGAAGTCCAAATTCAGGGCGTCAGTAGGCCTATGTGCTCTCTCTGCTGGCGCTAAGGGAGCATCCTTCCATATCTCTTTCAGCTTCATAGACTACAATGGCAGTGCTTTACTATGTTTTGACAAACTCCACTCTATACCTCTAGCTGAGACCTCTCTGTAAACTGTCATGAAAGACCGTATTTACAAATAAGGTCACATTCACAGGCTCAGGTGTGAGGGCTTCATTCAACTCATCTTTTCAGGATACACAATTCAAGTCATCTCCATTTGTATGAATTCACCACTTTATTAAGCAAATCACACATCCCATAGTTTCCAATATAAATAAAAGAGTTATTTATTTCTTTTGATTTTGGAGAAATAGAGATCTATTTAATGCCATGAAACGTTTACATTATTATTTAAGAAATCAACATTTAAAGAGGATGGCTATGCAAAGGTGGGAAGGATACAATGAATGGAATGTGACTAGAATATGGTGATAACCATGAACCTATGACAAGGGCTGATAAACTTTTGTCCAAAAAGTAACCAGGAAAGAAGTGGTCAACTGAGCTGAAACTGTAAGACACTTGAAATGTTGGTGGAAGCTAACACTGCCAAAATACAGATCATATCCTATGAAGTAGTGGCCAGGAGTACAACCTAAGCAAGTAACAAAAGTCTACTGTACAAAAACTATTATATTCTGCTTTTCATTTTATCTCTATTTATATACATTTTTTTCTAAATCTATATGTATTCTTTTTATCTCATCATATTATATAAAACCATGTCCACACGCTACCACAAAATACTGCTTATCTGTGTGTCTTAGTTTCCCAGTGCTGCCGTAACAGAAATACCACAAGTGTGTGACTTTCAAGAACAGGAATTAATTTTCTCATAGTTCCAGAAACAAAAAGACCAAATGCAGGGCACCAGATTTAGGGGAACACTCTATCTGTGGGCACTGGGGAAAGATACTCGCATCTTTCAGCCTATGCAACCCCGGTGTTCCTTGAGGATCTTGATGTGGCATCTACCTTCAACCCATCTGTGGATTTGTGGTTGATTCTGTGTTTAATCTGCTCATTTTTATAGCTCAGTGGTGATTACGGAGAATTCTATTCTGCAACACATGGGGTGGTCGTGAAATGGAATTGACTCAAAGACAACTGGTTTGGTTTGATTTTTGTTTTATTGATTAGTTTTAGGAGATACCCCCCCCCCACACACACACACACTGATATGGCTTCATTAAAATAACAAGCCCTATTCCAAAACTAGATTATATCCACAGGTATGGGGGTTAGCATTACAGTGCATATTTTAGAGGGAAATGATTCAATCCATAATATTGTGTTGCGTTACATTGTGTTAAACTGCCACTGCTTTAACAAATGCCTGTGCATGGCAGCCTATATGTGTGTTGTTTACAATTTCTGCTAATGGAGAGTTTTACTTTTCACACCTCTGTATTTTTTGCATATTACTATAATTTGAGGAAGGTTACCAGGAATTTCTGAGAATCCATTTCATTAAGATAAGGGTAACTTCTTCATTATCACGATGGCTGTGCTGTGGTAATCTCAGCTGTTAATCAAAAAGAAAAAATGAAAAATTACCTATTTCTTATTCATATATAGCACAGCCTGGATCACCAGGGCTGTCTTAGGTATCCAGTGCTGCTATAACAGAAATACCACAAATAGTACTACACAATACAGGGAATCATGGCCCAACCAAATTGACACACATTTTTGGGATACATATTTCCATCCATAACATTCCATCCTCTCATCCCAAAATACATTCCCTTGCCCCAGTAAAATACATTCCTCCCATCATATCATCTCATCCCAAAAGTTTTAAATCAGTTCCAAGGCCAAATTCCATCCTGGGGCAAAATTCCTCTTCCTGTGTGAAACCTAGTATACAAGATATCTGCTTCCAAAGTACAATGGTGTATCAGGCACAAGGTAGACATTTCCATTACAAATGGGAAAACTTCAAGGGAAGGAAGGGATAACAGGCACCAAGCAAGTCAGCAGAACACATTACATTAGATCTCAAGGACGGAATATAATCCTCTGTTCTCTGACACCATTTAGACAATGGCCCTGCCCTCCAGACTCTGGATCTTGTCCACACTCTTGGGATTCTGGATGAAGGTTGTTAGGCACTAGGCTTCAGCTCAGCCTTCCAGGCCCCCTGGGAGAGCAACTCTACACCCTCAGATTTAAGCAGCCCCATTTTCCTACCCTATCTCAGGTGCAACTCCATGCCAGGTCCTTCATCCTAGTCTGTTTCAGTCTGGAAGCTCTCCTGGAACCTGTCCACCATGGGTGACACTGCTGGTATTTGGAGTCACAATTATATCCACAGCAACGTATCATAAATAACGTATGTGTGTGTGTATGTGTGTGCGTATACACAAAAGGTATTTACGGGAGTTATACGGTTACATTTTCATACACTCCAATCTTAGAATTTCAGAAATACTTTACAGTTAATTCCCACAAAATCTCTATTAGTCCCCACAACATCCCTGTCACCATAGAAACCAAATGAGATAAAACAACCTTCTTCATGTGTTAAAGTTTTAAAAAAAGAAAAAATCATCAGTGCTATATTAAGTGATAGTTGTATGATATACATTCATGATATACCATGAATTGCAGGAATAAAATCACGCAATGCGACAGCCTCCCAGAGAGTTTATCATTCATAATCTCTGACAGCACAGATTGTGAGAGGTTGAGAATCACGTCCAATACAGAAATAAGGCTTCAGGATTTCAGAAAATCTATCAGTGAAACAATAGATATGAGATCTGTCATTCAAACTGTAAAACGAAATCTCACCCAGTTCATAGTCCTGATAAATGCCAATCCCTCTGGGTTTTTCTGTTATCACCAGAGTGACTGGAAAAGTGCCTTGTGCAACATAGTTACCATTGCACAGCTGAATTGCCCAGCATCTCTCCTGCCCTGCCGGGGGCCTCTTTGCCTTCCTGGAAAGGGAGTCTTTACAAACCCCTACAGACCATTCAGCCTTCTCACCCACTTCCACCTCCCAGTAATGTCTACTAGAACTGAACTCTTCACGACCCAGGACAACTGGGTCAAACTTGAATCTCTTTGGATTAGGAGGAAGTCTTTGTGTTTTCTTCACAAATGTGACAGATTTTTTATCTGCAGAGACAAACAGATTTCGATGTGCTCTTTCAGGGTCCAGTGTCACATCTTCTTTCAATTTCTGTATAATTTTCTGCAGAGCCGAATACTGTGGAGAAAGGCTGCATCCTTCCTTCCTTAACTGGAAGGAATAGAGGACTGGGGGGTTGAGGCTTTCACAATGATCCTGGACGCTCTTAATATCTGTCAGTAGTTTCACTTCTGACATCACACTCTTCTCTGCCACCTCCTTTAGTAGATTGTTGAGTGTGGGAATGTACTCTGAAAATGCTGTTATGTTTGCATTTAGTTTCTGTTGAATCTGCTTCTCTTCACGAGCTAACCTGGAGAGAGCTTCTTCATGCTCACGGTCTAAAAACTTGTTCAGGTGCTCAAATTCAGAGAATAATTTTTTCCTTTGCTTTTCCACCTTTTTTCTCAGTGCGAATGGTTCTCTGTCTTGGGTAGTTACTAGTTTTTGAAAATGTGCCATTTGTTTCTTCAGGGGCTCCATGTAACTCATGAGCCTTTTCCTGTGATGAGAGGCAGCCTCCTCTATGGACCTCACGTAGTGATCCTGGTGGTCTGGGAGCTGAGTGCACAGGGGACACAACACCTCCAGGTCTTCCTCACAGAAGTGGGTCAGTACCTGATTGTGCTTCTTGCACAAGCATGTCTCTTCCTCCCTCTTCCTCTTGCTCCTGGTGATGTGGAGTAGCTTGGCAATTTCAGCTATATGTCCCAGCTGGGTGTTGCTTCCGAGGTGCCACTGTAGGCATGGGTGGCGGCACACAGGGCAAGGGAACCTGTTCTGTTGACCCTCCCAGGACTGCTGGATGCAGGAGCGACAGAAGTTGTGCCCACATTTGATGGTAACAGGGTCTCTAAAGTAATCCAGACAGATGGGGCAGTTGGCTTCTGCCTGAATTCTTGCCAGGGCTGCTGTGACCTCCATTAGGCTGTGAATGAAGGTTAGGACTGAGAGTGCTTTTCTTCAGAAGGCATCGAAGCTATGAAATCCTATGAGGTTGCTGGTCCTCCGTTGTAGACATTTGTGTCAGTAGGAGTACTCTTCACAATCAGCTGCTGATCACAGATTAGTTGGGCAACTAGTCATCCAGCCCTTTGGCAGCCCAGAGAATACGAAGCCACGCTAAGCACTTCTCTTGGTCAGGATCCAGTCACAACCTGAAGGTGCCTATTTGTTCCTGAGGATGAGAAAATATTTCTTCACTTAAAATTTAAAAAAAAAAAGAGGCAGGACCAAGATGGCGGACTAGGTGGATGCTACCGTGGATCCCTCTTGCAACAAAGACTCGGAAAAACAAGTGAATCGATCACATATATAACAATCTACGAACTCTGAACAACAAACACAGACTTAGAGACAGAGAACGAACAAATACGGGCAGACAGCGATCGTTTTCAGAACTAAGAGCCAGCATACCAGGCAGGTGACCTTCGGAACCTGGGCTGGGGCAGAGCCCAGGGGGGCAGATGGCACAGACAAGGGGCCCAGCCCTACCCCCCCCAGAACCCATCCCGGGAGGGAGTCTAGCTGGTTGGCGCGGGCGGCGTAGCAGCGCAGCCGGTGGGAGAAACACCCGGGAGGCAGGGACTGATCTTGGAGCGGGGAGAGCAGCGTCCCAGCCGGGGAGCAGTCCTGCCGGGAGTTTGGCAGGAGGCGGGTGAGGCTCGAGCGTGGGGATCACCTATATTTCCCTAAAGCGACCCCGGGGGGGCGCCCAGACGTTCGTGAGGGCCACGCCCACCCAGTTCGCGCGAGTGGTGCGGCGCACCGGAGGGAGAAATCCCCAGGAGGAAGTGACTGATCTTGGAGCGGGGAGAGTAGCATCCCAGCCGGAGAGCCATCCTGCTGGGATTCTGGCGGACGGGGGCGGAGCATGAACACGGGGATCAGCTCTATATTCTGTGGTGCTACACGCCTAGCTCTCTGATCCCTTCCCCACCCTCCCCAGGCGGCTCCTTTAACATCTGAATACCCTGAGCCAGAAGGAGAATTCAGATAGGGATCTGACTGCATTTTTTTTTAGCTGATTACCTGGAAAATCTAGTTTCCCAGTGATGGCTCGGAGACAGCAGTCCATATCAAATCACATAAAGAAACAGACCGTGACAGCTTCTCCAACCCCCCAAACAAAAGAATCAAAATCTTTCCCAAATGAGGATACAATCCTGGAATTATCAGATACAGAATATAAAAAACTAATTTACAGAATGCTTAAAGATATCACAAATGAAATTAGGATAACTGCAGAAAAAGCCAGGGAACACACTGATAAAACTGTTGAAGAACTCAAAAAGATTATTCAAGAACATAGTGGAAAAATTAATAAGTTGCAAGAATCCATAGAGAGACAGCATGTAGAAATCCAAAGGTTAACAATAAAATTACAGAATTAGATAATGCAATAGAAAGTCAGAGGAGCAGACTCAAGCAATTAGAATGTAGACTGGGACTTCTGGAGGACCAGGGAATCAACTCCAACATAGCTGAAAAAAAATCAGATAAAAGAATTTAAAAAAATGAAGAAACCCTAAGAATCATGTGGGACTCTATCAGGAAGGATAACTTGTGAGTGATTGGAGTCCCAGAACAGGCAGGGGGGACAGAAAACACAGAGAAAATAGTTGAAGAACTCCTGACACAAAACTTCCCTGACATCATGAAAGACGAAAGGATATCTATCCAAGATGCTCATCGAACCCCATTTAAGATTGATCCAAAAAGAAAAACACCAAGACATATTATCATCAAACTTGCCAAAACCAAAGACAAATAGAAAATTTTAAAAGCAGCCAGGGAGAAAAGAAAGGTTTCCTTCAAGGGAGAATCAATAAGAATAAGTTCAGACTACTCAGCAGAAACCATGCAAGCAAGAAGGGAATGGGACGACGTATACAGAGCACTGAAGGAGAAAAACTGCCAAACAAGGATCATATATCCAGCAAAACTCTCTCTGAAATATGAAGGCAAAATTAAGATATTTACAGATAAACACAAGTTTACAGAATTTGCAAAAACTAAACCAAGACTGCAAGAAATGCTTAAGGAGATTCTTTGGCCTGATGACCAATAATATCAGGTACCAGCACAATACAGGGTCACAAAACAGAACGTCCTGATATCAACGCAACTCAAATAGGGAAAGCACAAAAACAAAGTAAGATTAATTCAAATAAATAAATAAATAAACAAAATACACATAACAGGAAATCATGGAAATCAATAGATAAACGATCACAATAATCAAAAAGAGGGACTAAATATAGGAGGCATTGAACTGCCAGATGGAGAGTGATGCAAGGCGATATAGAATGATACAAGATAGGTTTTTACTTAGAAAAATAGGGGTAAATAATAAGGTAACCACAAAAAGGAATATCAATTCCATAACTCAAGAAAAACATAACGACTCAACAAACATAAAGTTAAACATTATGAAAATGAGGATCTCACAATCTACTAAGAAAAACGTCTGAGCACAAAAAAGTATGTGGAAAAATGAAAAGGCCAACAACACACATGAAAAGGCATCAAAATGACAGCACTAAAAACTTATTTATCTATAATTACGCTGAATGTAAATGGACTAAATGCACCAATAAAGAGACAGAGAGTCTCGGACTGGATAAAGAAACACGATCCGTCTACATGCTGCCTACAAGAGACACACCTTAGACTTACAGACACAAACAAACTAAAACTCAAAGGATGGAAAAAAATATATCAAGCAAATAATAAGCAAAAAAGAAGAGGAGTAGCAATATTAATTTCTGACAAAATAGACTTTAGACTTAAAGCCGCCACAAAGGATAAAGAAGGACACTATATATTGATAAAAGGGACAATTGATCAGGAAGATATAACCATATTAAATATTTACGCACCCAATGACAGGGCTGCAAGATACATAAATCAAATTTTAACAGAATTGAAAAGCGAGATAGACACCTCCACATTTATAGTAGGGGACGTCAACACACCACTTTCGGAGAAGGACAGGACATCCAGTAAGAAGCTCAATAGAGACACGGAAGACCTACTTACAACAATCAACCAACTTGACCTCATTGACTTATACAGAACTCTCCACCCAACTGCTGCAAAATATACTTTTTTTTCTAGTGCACATGGAACATTCTCTAGAATAGACCACATAGTAGGTCATAAAACAAATCTTGGTAGAATCCAAAACATCGAAATATTACAAAGCATCTTCTCAGACCACAAGGCAATGAAGCTAGAAATCAATAACAGAAAAACTAGGGAAAAGAAATCAAATACTTGGAAAATGAACAATACCCTCCTGAAAAAAGACTCGGTTATAGAAGACACCAAGGAGGGAATAAGGAAATTCTTAGAAAGCAACGAGAATGAAAATACTTCCTATCAAAACCTCTGGGACACAGCAAAAGCAGTGCTCAGAGGCCAATTTTTAGCGATAAATGCACACATACAAAAAGAAGAAAGAGACAAAATCAGAGAACTGTCCCGACAACTTGAACAAATAGAAAGTGAGCAACAAAAGAACCCATCAGGCACCAGAAGAAAACAAATAATAAAAATTAGAGCTGAACTAAATGAATTAGAGACAGAAAAACAATTGAAAAAATTAACAAAACCAAAAGCTGGTTTTTTGAAAAAATTAACAAAATTGATAAACCATTGGCCAGACTGAATAAAGAAAAACAGGAAAGGAAACAAATAACCCGAATAAGAAACGAGATGGACCACATCACAACAGAGCCAAATGAAATTAAAAGAATCATTTCAGATTACTACGTAAAATTGTATTCTAACAAATTTGAAAACCTAGAAGAAATGGATAAATTCTTGGAAAAATACTACCTACCTAAACTAACACATTCAGAAGTAGAACAACTAAATAGACCCATAACAAAAAAAGAGATTGAAACGGTAATCAAAAAACTTCCAACAAAAAAAAAGTCCTGGCCCAGACAGCTTCACTGGAGAGTTCTACCAAACCTTCAGAGAAGACTTAACACCACTACTATTGAAGGTATTTCAAAGCATAGAAAAAGACGGAATACTACCCAACTCATTCTATGAAGCCACCATCTCCCTGATACCAAAACCAGATAAAGACATTACAAAAAAAGAAAACTTTAGACCTATATCCCTCATGAACATAGATGCAAAAATCCTCAACAAAATTCTAGCCAATAGAATCCAACAACACATCAAAAAAATAATTCACCCTGATCAAGTGGGATTTATACCAGGTATGCAAGGCTGGTTTAATATCAGAAAAACCATTAATGTAATCCATCACATAAATAAAACAAAAGATAAAAACCACAAGATCTTATCAATAGATGCAGAAAAGGCATTTGACAAAGTTCAACATCCATTTATGATAAAAACTCTCACCAAAATAGGAATTGAAGGAAAATTCCTCAACATAATAAAGGGCATCTATGCAAAGCCAACAGCCAATATCACTCTAAATGGAGAGAACCTGAAAGCATTTCCCCTGAGAACGGGAACCAGACAAGGATGCCCTTTATCACCACTCTTATTCAACATCGTACTTGAAGTCCTAGCCAGGGCAATTAGGCTAGACAAAGAAATAAAGGGTATCCAGATTGGTAAGGAGGAAGTAAAGCTATCACTATTTGCAGATGACATGATCGTATACATGGAAAACCCTAAGGAATCCTCCAGAAAACTACTGAAACTAATAGAAGAGTTTGAAAGAGTCTCAGGTTATAAAATAAACATACAAAAATCACTTGGATTCCTCTACATCAACAAAAAGAACACCGAAGAGGAAATAACCAAATCAATACCATTCTCAGTAGCCCCCAAGAAGATAAAATACTTAGGAATAAATCTTACCAAGGATGTAAAAGACCTATACAAAGAAAACTATAAAACTCTGCTACAAGAAATTCAAAAGGACATATTTAAGTGGAAGAACATACCCTGCTCATGGATAGGAAGACTTAACATAGTAAAAATGTCTATTCTACCAAAAGCCATCTATATATATAACGCACTTCCAATCCAAATACCAATGTCATGTTTTAAGGGGATAGAGAAACAAATCACTAATTTCATATGGAAGAGAAAGAACGCCCAGATAAGCAAAGCATTACTGAAAAAGAAGAAGAAAGTGGGAGGCCTCACTCTACCTGATTTCAGAACCTATTATACAGCTACAGTAGTCAAAACAGCCTGGTACTGGTACAACAACAGGCACATAGACCAATGGAACAGAATTGAGAACCCAGATATAAATCCATCCATGTATGAGCAGCTGATATTTGACAAAGGACCAGTGTCAGTCAATTGGGGAAATGATAGTCTTTTTAACACATGGTGCTGGCATAACTGGATATCCATTTGCAAAAGAATGAAACAGGACCCATACCTCACACCATGCACAAAAACTAACTCCAAGTGGATCAAAGACCTAAACATAAAGACTAAAACGATAAAGATCATGGAAGAAAAAATAGGGACAACCCTAGGAGCCCTAATACAGAGCATAAACAGAATACAAAACATTACCAAAAATGATGAAGAGAAACCAGATAACTGGGAGCTCCTAAAAATCAAACACCTATGCTCATCTAAAGACTTCACCAAAAGAGTAAAAAGACCACCTACAGACTGGGAAAGAATATTCAGCTGTGACATCTGAGACCAGCGCCTGATCTCTAAAATCTACATGATTCTGTCAAAACTCAACCACAAAAAGACAAGCAACCCAATCAAGAAGTGGGCAAAGGATATGAACACACATTTCACTAAAGAAGATATTCAGGCAGCCAACAGATACATGAGAAAATGCTCCCGATCATTAGCCGTTAGAGAAATGCAAATTAAAACTACGATGAGATTCCATCTCACACCAACTAGACTGGCATTAATCCAAAAAACACAAAATAATAAATGTTGGAGAGGCTGCGGAGAGATTGGAACTCTCATACACTGCTGGTGGGATTGTAAAATCGTACAACCACTTTGGAAATCCATCTGGCGTTATCTTAAACAGTTAGAAATAGAACTACCATACAACCCAGAAATCCCACTCCTCGGAATATACCCTAGAGATACAAGAGCCTTCACACAAACAGATATATGCACACCCATATTTATTGCAGCTCTGGTATGACTGCGACTAGAGGAATCCCAGATACAACGCTCCCCAGAACTTCTGATGGCACAGGACAGGAACCATCCCCGAAGACAACTCATCAGGCATGAAAAGGACTGGTCAGCGGGGGGGAGAGAGATGCTGATGAAGAGTGAGCCAATTAAATTAGGTGGACACTGGAGAGTGTGTTGGCAACTCTTGACTGGAGGGGGGATGGGAAGATAGAGAGAGAGGGAAGATGCCAAAATTGGCACGAAACGAGAGACTGAAAGGGCTAACTCAATAGGGGGAGAGCAAGTGGGAGAAGGGAGTAAGATGTATGTAAACCTACATGTGACAGACTGATTGGAATGGTAAATGTTCACTTGAAGCTTAATAAAAATTAATTTAAAAAAATTTTAAAAAAGTCTTCGTGGCCCGGCTGAATGCCACCGATTCTTGCCTCTACCCTTTCAATCCACTTATTCCCAAATCAGGTACACTGAAACTGGCTGCTGGGTCTAGCCCTGGGGACTAGATCCCCTGTCCTGGGTTAGATACCACTCTTTGTGTACCTATTATCTGGGGAATCTAGGTAAAGTTATTTAAGACCCTTGACTCTAACAGAATCATGTAAACAAGGATGAAAATCCCAAGATCAATCATTTTAATCTTGTGAAATCTATAAGAAAGGCATTAGGTAGTTTTTGGTTTAAACAACAGCTATTTCTGATACCATCAAATTCATAATAGACCAAAGTTTGCTTCTCTTTTATGTGAGCATCTCAATTGCTGGATATATTAAGCTGTAAATATCAAACCCTGGATTAAATTAGATTTACTTAAAGAATGATACCAACCAGGAAAACTCACATGGTGCACAAAAAGATATGTGAGATCTGGGTTTCAAAATAAAATAAAGCTGAGAAACACAAATACATACATACACACTCACAACTGCTCATTGAATTATTGGTAACCTGCTAACTAGTGACGATTTGTAGGGACAAGGTGCAGGGAAGTGATGGGAAGCCCAGGCGGTGTAGCTCTCCCCAAGAGGCAATTAATGATTCTGAATTGAGGCTACAAGACTTTGTAGAGCTTCAGCCAACTATCAGGACTCAAAGAATAAAGCTTGGAGTTCAGCACATCCAACATAAGATGAACCCAGACAAATAAACTAGGAGGAAAAAATTGGCCACCTTTAAAAGGCCTGGTTGATTAAATCATTTTAAACATAGACTGGATTAAGGCAATCTGGGTTTCACTGTATGAGGACTTTAAGTGAAAGCGCAAGTGTTAAATTTTAAAGTGTTGGCTGTTGTTGTTAGGTGCCGTTGAATTGGTTCTGACTCATGCCGACCCTATGCACAACTAGATGGTGGATATCACATTACACACTTGTGCTTTTTTGTTTGTTTGTTTGTTTACTTGTCAGTTAATAGCATATATAAATAAATAAATAATCCATAGAGTATGAGAATAAATTACAGAAGAATATTTTTAATCTCATTGGGGAGGGCTTTTCTATGCTTGATTGAAATCTAGAAACTTTTATTTTGTGAAACATATAAATAAATGATATACCTTAAAGAATTCATGTAGAACAAGCAAATAAAAAAATATAATGAACAATGGTATCTATATTTTAAAAAAGGTGAAGGAGGCAAGTCATAGAAACAAATGGCCAGTTATGAAAATAATGTGCTCCTTTTTAATAATCCGTAAAATTCAGTGTGAAGAGAGTGTGTGTGTTCTTTGTGCCTTACCTGAATGACAAATACTGAAAAGATTCCTACCACACAGGCAGAGGACACAAGTGTCTTGTTTCCCTAGAGAAAGGAAGCTTGGTGGATGGTGAGAAGAGACAACTAACCAGGCTGTCTGAGCTGAAATCCTCCTTTTGTGTGGACGTGATCTTAGACAAGTCAGAAAGGACTGATTGCGGAAGGAGAGATGTTCCTAGCATCAGTCCTGGTACATTGAAGGCCCTCACTCAATAGTAACAAATAATACCCTAGATATTCCACACTTATGATCTTGTATTCAAAGAACACACATTGTGTAGTCACCACTACACCCTCAAAGCTACCAACTCTTTCCTCTGGACACCTGCGCTCACCTCCAACAGCACCCACCCTCGCCTCTACCTGCCCTTCAACAACAGGGATGTAATCACAACACTCTCCTATTTAAAAGTGTTCCAGGATTGCTGTCCTCATGAGGACCAAGGTATTTTCCCTACAGCTACACCTCTTTTATAGGAAAGCCTGACAGTGAATAAGGAAGATTAAAGAAGTATTGATGCCTTTGAATTGTGGCATTGGCCCAGAATATTGAATATACCATGGACTCTCAAAAGAACAAAGAAATCTGTCTTGGAAGAGGTACAACCAGAATGTTCCTTAGAAGCAAGGATGGCGAGAGTTCATCTCACATACTTTTGACATATTATCAAGAAGGATCAATCACTAGAGAAGGACATCATGCTTGGGAAAGTATAGGTTGCCGCCACATGTCTGTCAGTTTGTTGTACTCTGAGGGCTTTCATGTTGCTGTGATGCCGGAAGCTCTGCTGCCAGTATTCAAATACCAGCAGGGTCACCCATGTTGGATAGGTTTTAGCTGAGCTTCTAGACTAAGACAGACTAAGAAGAAGGTCCTAGCACTCTACTTCTAAAAAGAATTAGCCACTGAAAACCTTATGAATAGCAGTGGAACACTGTCTGATATTGTGCTGGAAGATAAGCGCTTCGAGTTGGAAGGCACTCAAAAGACGACTGATGAAGAACTGCCTCCTCAAACCAGAGTCCACCTTAATGATGTGGATGGAGTCAAGCCTTTGGGACCTTCATTTGCTGATGTGGGACGACTCAAATTGAGAAGGAATAGGTGCAAACATCCATTAATAATCGGAACATGGAATGTATGAAGTATGAATCTAGGAAAATTGAAAACTGTCAAAAATGAAATTGAACATATAAACATCGATATCCTAGGCATTAGTGAGCTGAAATGGAGTAGTTTTGGCCATTTGGAATGACAATCATACAGCTGCTATGCTGGGAATGACAACTTGAAGAGGAACGGCATCACATTCATCATCAAAAAGAACATTTCATGATCTAACCTGGAGTACAACGCTGTCACTGATACAATAATATTCATACACCTACAAGGAAGACCAGTTAATATGACTATTATTCAAAAATCCACACCAACTACTAAGGCCAAAGATGAAGAAATTGAAGATTTTTACCAACCTCTGAAGTCTGAAATTGATGGAGCATGCAATCAGGATGCATTCATAATTACTGGTGACTGGAACGGGAAAGTTGGAGACCAAAAGGATTCGTAATTGGAAAATATGATGTTTGTGATAGAAATGATGCCAGAGATCACATGATACAATTTTGCAAGACCCATGACGTCTTCATTGCAAATACGTTGTTTCACCAACATAAACCATGGACCTCGCCAGATGGAATACACAGATCAAATCAACTATATCTGTGGAAAGAGACAACAGAATAGCTCAGTATTATCGGTCAGAACAAGGCCACAGGCTGACTGCAGAACAGACCATCAATTGCTCATGTGTAAGTTCAAGTTGAAACTGAAGAAAATTAGAACAAGTTCACTAGAGTCAAATTATGGCCTTGAATATATCATACCTCAATTTAGAGACCATCTCAAGAGTAGATCTGATGCGTCCAACAATAATGACCAAAGACCAGACAAGGTGTGGAACGACATCAAGGACATTACATACGAAGCAAACAAAAGGTCCTTAAAAAGACAGGAAAGTAAGAAAAGACCAAAACGAATGTCAGACTCTGAAACTTGCTCTTGAACATGGAGTAGCTAAAGCTAAAGGAAGAAAGGATGAAGTAAAATAACTGAACAGAGGATTTCAAAGGGCAGCTCAAGAAGACAAAGTATTACAATGACATGTGCAAAGACCTGGTGATAGAAAACCAAAAGATAAGGACACTCTGCATTTCTCAAGCTGAAAGAACTGAAGAAAAAATTCAAGCCTCAAAATGCAATATTGAAAAATTCTACAGGAAAGATATTCAACAATGCAGGAAGCATCAAAAGAAGATGGAAGGAATACAGAGTCACTACACCAAACAGAATTGGTGGATGTTCAACCATTTCTGAAAGTAACGTATGATCAAGAACCCACAGTACTGAAGGAAGAAGTCCAAGCTGTAACGAAGGCATTGATGAAAATCAAGGCTTCAGGAATGGATGGAATATCAATTGAGACATCTCAACAAAGAGATGCAGTGATGGAAGTGCTCTCTCATCTATCCCAAGAAATCTGCAAGACAGCTACCTGGCCAAGTGACTGGTAGAGATCCATATTTATGCCAATCCCAAAGAAAGGTGATCCCACTGAACACAGAAAATATCAAACAATATCATTAATATCACACACAAGTAAAATTTTTTGAAGATCATTCAAAAGAAGTTGCAGCAGTGTATCGGCAGGACATGGTCAGAAATTCAAGTCAGATTTAAAAGAGGACATGTAAGCAGGGATATCATTGCTGATGTCAGATAGATCTTGACTGCAAACAGAGAACACCAGAAAGATCTTTACCTGTGTTTTATTGACTATGCAACGGCACTGAATTGTGAGGATCATAACAAATTATGGATAACTTTTCGAAGGTTGGGAATCCCAGAACACTTAATTGTGCTCATGAGGAACCTGTACATAGATAAAGAGGCAGTAGTTCGAACAGAAGGACGGGACAGTGAGTGGTTTAAAGTCAGGAAAGATGTGCGTCAGCGTTGTATCCTGTCACCATACTTATTCAATCTATATGCTAAACAAATAATCTGAAACACTGGACTATATCAAGAAGGCAGCATCAGGATTGGAGGAAAGCTCATTAACAACCTGAGATATACAGACGACACAATCTTGCTTGCCAAAAGTAAAGAGGAGTTAAAGCACTAACTGATAAAGATCCAAGACCACAGCCTTCAGTATGGGTTACGCTTCAACATAAAGAAAACAAAAATCCTCACAGCTGGACCAATAAACAACATTATGATAAATGGAGAAAAAAACTGAAGTTGTTAAGGGTTTCCTTTTACTTGGATCCATAATTAATACCCATAGAAGTGGCAGTCAAGAAATCAAAAGACACATTGCACTGGGCAAATCTGCTGCAAAAGAGCTCTTTAAAGTATTAAAAATCAAAGAGGTCACCTTGAAGACTAAGCTGTGCCTGACCTCAGCCGTGGTGTTTTCAATCACCTCATATGCATGGGAAACCTGGAGGATGAATAAGGAAGGCCAAAGAAGAATTGATGCCTTTGAATTACGGTGTTGGCAAACAATATTGAACATACAATGGACTGCAGAAAGAACGAACAAATCTGTCTTGGAAGAAGTACAACTGGAATGCTCCTTAAACACAAGGACTTTGTCTCCCATACTTAGGACGTTTTATCAGGAGGGATGAGTCCTGGAGAAGGATGTCAAGCTTGGTAAAGTAGAGGGTCACTAAAAAAGAGGAAGCCCCTCAATGAGATGGATTGACACAGTGGCTGCAACAATAGGCTCAAGTAGAACAATGACTCTGAGGATGATGCAGGACAGGGCAGTGTTTCCTTCTGTTGTACACAGGGCCACTAGGAGTCAGAACCGACTGGCACCTAACAACAACATCACCTCCCCTAGCACCACGTTCTCTGCCCTCCCTCCTTCACTGTCTCCAGTAGGTTGAGCTCCCCCAGGCCCCAGACCCTTTGTACAAGATGATGCCTTAGTTATCTCCTGTGCTGCCTCAAAATTTTTGTCACTTCCTCCAGAATCTAAGTGTGCCCAGACCCCCGTGAATGTTGATCTCCCCTAATACCATATCCAGGTATAGTAAGTACAACAACATGTACTTCTGCTTTGAACCCTTGTGACTCATGATTTTATCCACATTCTGGACGTCTCACGTCCCCACTAAAATGGCAAACTCCATAAAGTCAGGATATGTCCCTTCCTTGACCCTACCAAGATTGCATATCCCAATATTTGCTCAGTCCCAGCCTAAACAGCTGCTGAATGAAGAGAAAAACTGGACCAGATTCCTTGGTCTCCCTTAGGAACTGAGTGATTCTGGGCAAACTACTTAAACTCTCTGAGCCTCTTCTCTGTGTAAGCAGAACAGCTTGTGAGGGTTAAGTAAGATCAAGGCTGTACAGGGCATCAGGGATATCAGGCCTCATGATTCTTATCCCTCCACTCACCCCAACTATCCACAAAACTGTCTCTCACTAAGACACCCTGAAAAATGGTTCCATACTCGGCTTCAGGCCAGCTACCTCTGGGCGTTTGTTAGACATAGATATTAGTCACCCCTTTTCTGACACCACAGGATTAGGGTGGGATCTGGGTATCTGTATTTTCAGCAAGAGTTAGAACGGTAATATAGATGATTTGTTTTAAAATAACTACAAATCTGAGTTTGGATTCACTTTCGAGGGTCGACTTCAGCCCTGCACTGAGTAGGTGCTCAGAAGCGAGGGCTTGTCCTATATTCCAGCCTCAAGCAACCACCTTGCTTATGGCCGACTTACCTGGAGCAACAGGCACTGCAAAGTGTCGCCGCTGAGGAGGGTCACCGCTAAGGAGGATCGCCGCTGAGGAGAGTCGCCGTAGTGGGTCTTCCAGACTGATCTCCACAGTCAGCCTTGTACCTGAAGGCTGGTCAGTGGTTGGACCAAGGCTTGTATCCACCACCTGGAGGGTGGAGCTCTTAGCACTCCACCGCCCATGGATTGGTCGCTCCTTCCCTGAGAAAAGAGGGCTGCGCTGGGCAGTGTGGGAGAGAATGTTTGCTTGGTGGAAAGGGATCTCCTGTGAGTCAATCAAGTCAGGTGGACCCTCACAGTGTTAATAAGCATGATCTCATTTACATCAATGTAATTCTGTCTTATCCCATCAACCTCCTTTAATCCCATCTTTGCTGACGAGGTAACTGAAGATCTGAAAGGCTGAGCGAGTCCTATTCCTATTCTCAACCTGGTTTGTTTACCTCCGAAACCCATCAGTTTAACTGTCATATGAGAAAAAGTAATTTTCAGCACCATGCAGTACTAAGAATGGCAGAATTTTACATTTCAGTTACAGAGATCTGGGTCGAGTTTATCCCTAACTCCTTTCACCCTGGCCAAAAGCTGCAACACACTCCAGTGATTGAAATATCTTCCATTCCTAGTTTTCATAAACCGAAACCAAACCCGTTGCGGTCGACTCTATTCCGACTCATAGCAATCTTATAAGACAGAGTAGAACTGCCCCATCGTGTTTCTGAGGAGTGGCTGGTGAATTCAAACTGCCGACATTTTGGTTAGCAGTATTAGCTCTGAACCACTGTGCCACCATGGCTTCACCACTTCCCATGGAGTGGCCACTTGTGCAGACCTAGAAGGCAGGTCAACCGTGGACACGCCTGACATGTGGAAAGAGAAATTTTAAAGCTTGTCAGGCCAAGGACACAGTTCTACAACTGTTAGTTGTTTTTGTTCTCTGACCCAATGCCTCTAAGAAATGAAGGAGTTGGGGAGAAGGAACCCTTATGAGTAAGAGAACACCCAGGCATCCCTGCTAGATGCAACAAGCACCAGGGCCAGGAAGCAGAACTGCCAGGACTGAGGTGGCTACTGATTACCTGCTGACTCTACTTCAAGTTGTATCTTCCTGGGTTGGTCAGCAGCCATTATAATTGCCCTCACTTTTCCAATACTCCTCCCTTACCTTTATCCTCTTGCATATCTCAGGCCCTATCTGAGAACTGGTTACCACCATGACCACCTCCACGGGACTATACTGCTACAGCCCCTTAAGTGATTTACTCCCATTAACTTTACCTTACCTTTATCATTCCCTACACCTTATCTTTGTTTTTGTTTTTTTTTTCTTTATCGCAACTGTAATCATGCTTTTTAAAACAATGGAAGCCGTTTTCATAGCTCTTGGAAAGACACAAAAAATTCACCAATTGTCAAAAGCCCCTACACTGTCTGGTTGCCACCTATTCTTGGCTCATTGTACACACTCCTCTCCTCTGCCTCTAACTCAGCACACTTGATCCTCCTGCCTCTGCACCTTTGCATAGGTACCTTCAGTCCATGACAGTTTGCATTCCCCATACACATTGTTTAGGCCCTTATTTATTCCCTTTCTTTAAATGCCAGCCTAATTTCACTTCCTCTGAGTAGCAGTATATATACTCAGAAATCCTTTGAGACGTTACAACTTATTTTAGGCAAATTGCTAATTAAGTGAAATCAAATTTATAACTGATTTTTAAAAATGCATCCCTATCCTTTTTTAGACTAAGTGTTTTGTTCTATTCTATCACCTGTTTGTAAAACAGATTATCCTTATAAAATATAAATTTGTGGAAATTCAGATGGATAAATTACAAGGACTGGCTAAAGTAGCACTGCTTTTAGTTTGACATGTTAAATGACTGTTACGGATTGAATTGTGTTCCTCCCAATTATGAGCTGGGCTAACACCTATACTGTGATCATAATATAATCCAATTACTTTTATAATGAAAATCAATCACCTCCCCTAATTCAATCTGACATAACGTAATCCGTCAGTCAGTTATGCTCATACCAGTGTAGAGGGAATCCTAAACCTAATTACCTTGAGTATATGAAGAGCAATGTAGACACAGAGGCCTGTGCATAGACTCCTGACACACACACACAAACACACACAGCACAAATGAATACCCGGGACTTCCTACAAAGAAGGAGGGAATGTAGCTTAGACCCTCATTTGTACTTTTAGTCTTCAGAACTGTGAGAAAATAAATATCTGTTCTTGAAAGCCACCCACTTGTAGTAATCTTGTTACAGCATCAGGGCACCTATGTGAGGAAGGCAGGCCCACATTCTCTCTGTCAAATTGTGGGCCGTCAGTAAACAAGGTCCTTACTTTGACACATGCTCCCACTCTGAAGTCCAACACCTTAATTCATCAAACTGACAATCAAAAGATTGGCCTTAGGTGAAAAAATAATGAAAATACGCAATGAACTGCCAAGGTCCCCAAAACAACCAAGTAAATTTTAAATCCATCAAGACAAATTCCGTTAGATTTCAAGACCTGAAAGTAATCTTCTGTGGATGGAGACACCATATGAGGGCCTGTGAAGTGTGTACTTTCTGCAATTACCTACCATTAATATGCCATGGTAACAAAATTTGAACCATGTTGATGGAGATCTTTTGTCATTTAACTACTGTTATGCATTGAGTTGTGTCCCTCCAAAAATGTGTGTCAACTTGGCCAGACCAGGATTCCCAGTAATGTGTAATTGTCCAACATTTTTCATCTGATGTGATTTTCCTATGTTTTGTAAATCCTACTTCTATGATATTAATGAGGCAAGATTATAGGCAAAAGCGTTAATGAGGCAGGACTCCATCTACAAGATTAGACTGTATCTTGAATCAATCACCTCTAAGATATAAATGAGAGAAACCAGCAGAGAGACAGGGGGACCTCCTACAACCAAGAATGAAGAACTAGGAGGGGAGTGCATCCTTTGGACCCAGGATCCCTGCACTGAGAAGCTCCTAGACCAGGGGAAGATTGATGACAAGGACCATCTCCCAGAGCCGACAGAAAAAACATTCCCCTGGAGCCAGAACCCTGAAATTGGACTTTTACCTCTTAGACAGGGAGAGAATAAATTTCTCTTTATTAAAGCTATCCACTTGTGGTATTTCTGTTATAGCAGCACTAGATAACTAAGACACTCACCACAGTAAAAGAAATTTGTGCATATGGAAACCATGCAAAGTGAGAATTTAGTGTGTGCATCTGTGTGGTGTATCTGGGTCTGCCTATGCCTTAACTGCACCACTGATCTTCACCATATTACTCTACTCTTAAAGTAGCTTCTAGGCTCCTTTTCCACAGAATCCTCTCCCAATTAATAAGGGATTGTTTTTACTCCATTCCATAGGGTTTAGACTTGCCACATTCAGTGATTCTTTTCCTAATGAATCTCCAAACATTCCCTTAAAATAACATCTAGTATTTCTCTCAAATGAAGACTGTTTTACACTATATAGAAGTATCTGCTATGTTAGTGAAGTTATTGAACAACTGCTATTAGAATTGAGTTGAAATTATTACCAATTTTCATGATAATTTATTTACAAGGTTTAATTTGAGAGTTGTCATTCTAGCAGTCACTATAATATAAATTTCACTAATGCCTGATTGTATTCAAGAGTTGGGGTGAACAGTAGTTTATAACCTAGTCTTACTCCTACTCTTTGTAGTCCACTCATAGGTAAGTGAGGCCTTACAATGATCTTTAGATAATGCAATATGGGAGCCAACGTGTGTCCCATCCTGTGTTGACCTTTCAGCACCAGTGCGCTATCTCCATGCTCTCCTTTTGCTACTCATAGCAACTCTGTGATGAGTGAGAGCTTTAGATTCCTCTGTCACTTAACGGAGGAAGGCCTGAATGATTCACATTGTACTATATATGAATAAGAAATAGGTTATTTTCTTGCTAAACAACGGAGATTACCACAGCTCAGCACAGCTATCCCGATCAATGGAGGAGTTAACCTTACCTCAATGAAATGGGTTCTCAAAAATGCTCCAGGTCACTTTCCTCAAATTATAGTAATATGTAAATCACTAAAGAGATATGAAAAGTAAAACACTATATTGCAAGAAATTGTAAACAATACACATATACGCTGTCACATATGTTATTGTTATCGTTAGGTGCTGTCCAGTCAGTTCCAAAACATAGTGACCCTATGTAAAACAAAACGAACCATTGCCCTGTCTTGTGACCATCCTCAAAATCGTTGTTATTCTTGAGCCCATTGTTGTAACCACAGTGTCATCCCATCTCGTTGAGGGGCTTCCTCTTTTTCACTGACCCTCTACTTTACTGAGAATGATGTCCTTCTCCAGGTACTGGTACGTCCTGATAACATGCCCAAAGTATGTGGGATGAAGTCTAGCCATCCTAGCTTCTAAGGGGCATTCTGGCTGCACTCCTTAGGAGACATATTTGTTCATTCTTCTGGCAGGCCATGTTCTATTCAATACTCTTTGCCAACGCCATATTTCAAAGGCATCAATTCTTCTTTGGTCTTCCTTATTCATTGTCCAGCTTTCATGTGCATATGAGGCAACCGAAAACACCATGGCTTGGGTCAGGCGCAATTTAGTCCTTAAAGTGACATCTTTGCTTTTTAACACTTTAAAGAGGCCTTTTGTAGCAGATTTGACCAGTGGACTGCATACTTTGATTTCTTCACTGCTGCTTCCAGGGGCGTTAATTATAGAGCAGGTAAAATGATTGCTTGACAAATTATTTATCTGTTTATCATGATGTTTCTTATCAGTCCAGTTGTGATGATTTTTGTTTTCTTTAGGTTGAGGTGTAATCCACACTGAAGGCTGTAGTCTTTGATCTTCATCATTAAGTGCTTCAAGTCTACTTCAGTTTCAGCAAGCAAAGTTGTGTCATCTGCATATCACAGGTTGTAAATGAGTCTTCCTCCAATCCTGCTGCTGTGTTCTTCTTTATATGGTCCAGCTTCTTGGGTTATTTGCCCAGCATACAAACGGAATAACCCTGGAGACAGTAAAACAACTCTTAAGCACACCTTTCCTAACTTTAAGCCACTCAGTATTCCATTGTTCTGTTTGAATGACTGCCTCTTAGTCTGTTTACAGATTCTGCATGAGCATAATTAAGAGTTCCGGAATTCCCATTCTTCACAATGTTATCCATAATTTGTTACGATCCACACAGTCAAATGCCTTTGCATAGTCAATAAAAACAAGTAAACATCTCTCTGGTATTCTCTGCTTTCACCCAAGATCCATCTGACATCAGCAATAATATTCCTCATTCAATGTCCTCTTCTGAATCCAGCTTGAACTTCTGGCAGTTCTTTGTTGATGTACTGCTGCAACCAGTTTTTTGAATTATCACAGCAAATTTTACTTGTGTTTGATCTTAATCATATTGTTTGATAATTTCTGCATTCTGTTGGATCACCTTTCTTTGGAATGGGCAAAAACATGGATCTCTTCCAGTCAGTTGCGCCAGATAACTGTCTTCCAAATTTCTTGGTATAGAAGAGTGAGAGATCTCCAGCGCTGCATCTGCTTGTTGAAACATTCTCAGTTGGTATTCTGTCAAATCCTGGAGCCTTGTTTTTGGCCAGTTACTTCAGTGCTGCTTGGACTTCTTCCTCCAGTATCCTCAGGTCTTGATCATATGCTACCTCCTGAAATGGCTGAGTGTCCACCAATTCTTTTTGGCACAATGACTCTGTGTATTCCTTCCATCTTCTTTTGATGCTTCCTGGGTGGTTTAATATTTTCCCCATTCAATTCTGCTGATTGGGTGGGACCTTTTAATACCCATTAAGGGTGATACTCAGGGGGTAGATCAGAGTGGAAGGCATCTGCATCTTGGTTGATTAAATGACAGGCATCACCCTGATCTGATAAAGGAGTGCCTTGATTTACCAGAGCAAAGATTTCTCCAGCTTTGAGAACGTTTGTAGTCCCTTTCACCAAGATTTTACAAAACAAGGAACACAAATGCATATTAAAATAATTACTATCTCTATAGTGGCTAAGGGACCAACCAAAACCCCAGGGAGAGAACCAGGCTAGAAAACCAGCTTCACACGTCCTCTGGCCTTGATGTAGGGTCCGTCTATTTGGTAGCTTTATGAATTGCTTCTAAATCTATCCAAACCTCCCCTGAAATATTTATCCATGCACAGCAGGTTTTGTTTATGACAGAACAGACCCCTCCTGATTTTGCTAACAAAATGTCTAGAGCAATTCTATCATCTAAGCCACCTCCTCCAGTGAGTTTAAGGAGGTCTGCTGGGCCTTCCGTGCCTTTTCAGTGCCCAAAGCCAATAAATGAATAATGTCAGATAAATTTGTAATAGCCATTTCCATGTGGTACATCTCCAGACCTGGTAGAAAACACGACACAAGCCCATTTTCTTCCAGAACAAGGTGATACCCTTCAACCCTCATTTCTAGAGTCATGCTGTCTACTGTGAATATTTCTCTCTTATTTCAGGTATGTTTGGAAACTAATGGAGTGGTGGTTGGATGAAGTTCTGTTGGGAAAACCAAAAACCCTAAGGTACATTGTCCCACAAAATGGATTCCAGTGAGACACTGAATGGCCCAGGTCCAAGGTGAGTTCTCAGGGGCAGGGATTTCACTGGTGGAGTATGGCTTTCCACCACATAGAAAAGTATACCCTGATAGATAGATCTTCATTAGGGGTATCAAGGATACTAGCATTAAGATAGATAAAGTGCAGTGTAGTTGAAGATCCATTACAAGAAAAGAGGAGCTGGAAATCTCGAAAAACCTGTTGGTCTATTCCTACTTTAGGGCGATGATATAATCTCCCATTTAGTCCCTGAAGTCTGATTATAAAGTCCTGATAGTAGAAAGCAGGTACAGTAAAAGGGTATTGTATGAGGTGAGTTCTAATCGGGGCATGATGTGTTTAAGTACAGTCCGGGATATCTCTACTTTAATGAAAATTGGGGGCCACCATAGGGCTTAAAGGGGCCCCCTGATTGGGGTACGTGGTGACATACCCAACAGTACTAAGAATTCTTCCCGCGGCTACAGCTTGAGACATGGTAACCAAGCCATTGGTCTACCTATCCCACCCATTTGAAGATGGGCTGGCTTCTTGCATCCTGCGACAACTACTTGAATATCTCTTCCCCTGCTAACTTCAACATCTTTTGGGAATCTCTGTTTAAACTTAACACAATAATAAGTACCTTTATCAGACAGAGTCACATTTAAGACAATTATAGAGAAACCTCAGTTTCTTTGTGTCAGCCATTGGGAGAATTTTGGGAGACTTACTTTTGGCCTCCCAAACCACTGACTGCCCTCTTTCCGGAAATTCTTGGATCCATTTCATGGGGCCTACTAGGGTCAGAGAGGAGATTACACATGGAAGGGTCAGGGTATTTCCTACTTGTAAAGTTAAGGTTCTTCTGGATTGGAGAACCGTAGGAGCTTGATCCAGTTTCTTGGAAGCAGCATGATACCTCGCCTGAAATAAAAGAAGAATGAAAGATAAAATGATCATTTTGGAGTTTTTGTGAACTTATATTTTAAGCCTTGAATAGGAGTGCAAGTATATGATGACTCTTCAGCTTCTTCACTTCTTTCTTCTTTTTCCAGAGGGCTGCCTTCATTCTTGTCTGATATACCCAAGCCACCACTCCCACTAACGTTAAGGACTAGTGGTCAGAAGAACTTCGAATGGTCCTTCCCACTTGGGGGCCAGCTGGTCTTTTGGATGTTGGTTTTTCCAATTCTTCAACATGACTTGATCTCCTGGCTAAGCCTGTGGAGGGTCACATCAGAGGGGAAGGATAGATGAGAAGAAGCATATTGATTAGCGGTATTTATGACAACTCCCAGAGAGCATACCCAGTCTCTCTTCCTTACCTCAGACATCACAGAATTGGGGAAGTTGACCTTTTAGGAATGGTCTCTCATATATTAATTCATAAGAGCTTAACTTAAGCCAGCTTTGAGGGGCCACCCGGGTTCTAAGCAGGGCAATGGGTAAAACTTGTATCCCAATGGAGCTTGTTTCCTGGCAAAGCTTTGCCAAGATCTTCTTCAGGGTGTGGTTCATCTTCTAAGTCTTTTCTGTTGATTGTGGCTTCCAGGCAGAATAAAACTTCCAACTTATATCTAGGGCTTTACTGATCTCCTAAGTTGTGTCACAAAGTCTTCCCCACTGTCGCTTTGAATTGAAAGTGGCAAGTTGAACTGAGGGCTGATTTCTTTAAGCAACGTCTTGGTCACCTCTGGAGTTTGCTCAGTCTGACTAAGGGAAAACCTCTACCATCCTGAGTAAGTATCTACAAAAACTAATAAGTACCTGAAGTTTCTAGGTGGCCAGAGCATCACTGTAAAATCCATTTGCCAATATTCTGCCATGTTTGTTCCCCAGTGTCGGACTCCTGGTTCTGTCAGGTGTGGAGTCTTCGCATTATTCTTTGCACATAAGTGAATTCTTCTGGTGACTTCTCGTACAGCCTTGAGGAGATTTGGCCTCACCACCACCTGTTGAATCCATTTGAGACGAGCATCTCTCCCATAATGGGCGCCATCACGTAAGGCTGATACCACACCATGTACTTGGGCTTCTGGCAACAGCACCTGCCCTTCAGGGCTTATTAACCAGTTGGAATGGGAAGCTGGGTGAAAACCTCACTCTCTAGCCCTCTGCAAGTCTTGGGTGGTGCAGGAGGGTCAGCAGGATCTACATGAGGTATTAGGGTCAATTCTTTTCCTACCTCACCTCCTTGCATTGCAGCCCTTTTTGCCTGTGTCCACTTTCTCATTTCCCACAGCTTCAGGTGTTTGCCCTTTCTGCTGTCCGGGACAGTACACCACTGCCACCTGGAAGGGATCACTGACTGTTTCCAGGAGTTTAAGAATCTCCAGCATGTGTTTTATCTTTTTGTCGGCAGCAGTCAGAAGCCCCCTTTCCTTTCACAAGGCCCCATGTGAATGGAGGACCAGATGAGCATATTTACTGTCAGCATACACAGTTATTCGCCTCCCTGCTTCCAGCTACAGAGCTAGCCCAAGAGCTATAAGCTCAGCCCTCTGAGCAGAAGACCCAGCAGGAAGTGGAGCTGCCTCTAAAACCTCAGTTTGGGTCACCACTGCATATCCTGCCCTGTGATGCCCCTAGTGCAGAAAGCTACTGCCATCTGTATACATTTCAATCTCCAAGTCCCTCAGGGGGATGTCTTAGAGCTGTCGTCTTCTAGAAGAAACTTTAATTATTTCTAGGCAGTCATGTATGGGCGCATCTTTGGAAATGGGCAAAAAAGTGTCAGGGTTCAAGGAGGAAACAGCCTTGAGAACCATATTGGGGTTGTCCAACAAGATTGTCTGATATCAGCCCATTCAGCCTGCTATGAGCCAGAAACCCCCCTTTTGTTCTAAGAGGGGCAAAACCATGTGTGATGTCCTCACTATTACCTTTTGTCCAAGAGTCAACTTCTTGGCTTCTTGTAGCAGGCCACAGGTTGCGGCTACAGCTTGAAGGCAAGGGGCCACCCTCAGGCCACACTGTCCAGCTATTTGGGAATATAAGCTACCAGGCGCTTCGTTGATCCCAGAGTTTGAGTTAATACTCCCATAGCAATTCCCTGCCTTTCATGTACGAATAGGTCAAAAGACTTTTGGAGGACAGGCAACTCTAGGGCTGGAGCTGTCATCAGTTTGTACTTAATATTTTCAAAGTTCTGTTGACACTCTTTTGTCCATAATGGGGGCTTTTTTCCTTCTCCTTTAAAAGCTTCATATAGGGGTTTTGCCATAAGTCCACATCCTGGTATCCAGATTCAGCAAAACCCAGCCATCCCAAGAAACCTCTCAGCTGTCTCTTAGAGGTTGGAGATGTCACTTGCAGGATGGCCTCTGTCTGATCTTGAGTAAGGTCCCCCTGTCCCTGGGAGATTTGAAATCCCAGATATTTTACCTGTTGTGAAACCTGGGCCTTTTTCTTGGACACCCGGTAACCACAGTTAGCCAAGTGATTTAGGACCAGAATAATATTTTGGTCAGAGTCCTCCTCAATCTCACTTGCCACTATGAAATCATCCACATATTGCAAGAAAAGAACTCTTTTTAGTTTCAATGTTCTTAGTTCCTTGGCTAGTACTTCTCCAAATATGATGGGGGTATTTTTCAAATCCTTGAACCAAAACCCGCCATGGAAGGTGTCTCTTAGTTCCCATTTTAATGTCAGTCCATTGAAAAGCAAACAGAGGCTGAGACTCAGGGTGCCGAGCAATGCAAAAGAAAGCATCCTTTAAATCCAGTACTGAAAACCATGCACATTGACCAGACATGGTAACCAGGAGGGCATACAGGTTTGGTACTAACGGGTGAATGTCTTCTACTATTTGGTTGATTTTTCGCAAGCCCTGAACAACCCAGGATTCTTTTATCCCTGGTTATGATACCAGCAGGATAGGGGTGTTACATGGGGATACTTTAAAAGTCCAATTTCTATATACCGGTGCACCAAGGGTACAATTCTCCCTAAGGCTTCCTTATGGAGGGGATATTCTCTCTGTTTTATGATGGGTGCCCCAAGCTTCAGGGCAATTTTAACTGGAGCAGCTGATGCAGCTTGCCCGGGTCTTTCTGATGCCCAGACCTCTGGATATACTTTCTGTTGAATGTGGGGAGGGATGCCACTAGGTGTCACTGTTTCCTCACGAAGTAGTGCCCCTTGTAGTGCACATGAGGTCTCTGGCGGAATCTCGACCCCTGTTGGAGAGGGTCCAAAAGTGACCTAGGCCCCGAACTTTGACAGGAGGTCCCTTCCTAAGAGGGAAACCGGGCATTCTGGCTTATAGATAAATTCATGATATAATAATTCTTTTCTAATTTCACAATTTACTGGTTGGAGGTAGGATGGGTGACAGCTTCCGAGAGACTCCTACCACCGCTGCAGTGCATGGACTGAGGGGAAATTCAGCCTTGTTCAGAATGGGGAATGTTGCTCCTGTGTCTAAAATGAAGTCAATAGGACACCCTCCCACCTTTATGGTTACCCGAGGCTAATGGTGGGAGATGATAGTAAGGGCTTTAGCCCCACGCCCCATCACTCCAAATCGTCCCTGGGTGAGCGTCCCTTCTGGTATGCTTGTAGAGTGGCAGACTACACCCAATCCTTTCCAGCCTAGGGGCATTCTCATTTCCAGTGTCCACGCTTTCTGCAGTAAGCACACTGATTTGATCCCAGGGGTGGCCTTGCCCTGGGTCCTGGGCCTGTCTCCCGTTTTGCCCCTCGCCTCTTTTCCGGGTCTGAAGGGGATAAGGCAGTTGTCAGCAGGGCTGCCTTTTGCTTCATTTTTTGTTTCTCTTTTTGTTCTGCTGCTTGGTCTCTTTTATTGTAGACCTCAAAGGCAATTTCAAGCAGCTGTCCTATAGGCATCCCCAACCCTCTCTCCAGCTTTTGCAGCTTTTTCCCAATGTCAGGGGCACTCTGGGAGAGGGAGGTCATATTCAAAAGCCTGGAGTTATTGGGGTCCTCAGGGTCCATGTCAGTGTACTGAGGAAATGCATCTGTCACCCTCTCAAGGAAAGTGGAGGGATCTTTCTTCTCTCCCTGAATGACTTCTTTGACTTTTTGTAAGATTTTAGGCTGAGGGGCCCCATTCCTCAAGCCAACAATCAGGCAATCTCAAAACAGCTGCAGCCTGTTTTTCCCTACCTCATTGTTATGGTCCCAGCCTGGACTCGCTTCTATTCCTGGGGCCAGGTCTCATTGATAGGATTCAGGTCACGTAAACTATCGACTTGTTTCCGAGCTTGTTATAACACCATGCACTGTTTTTCTGAGGTTAACAAGGTGGGAAGGGGTGTTTGTATGTCTGGCCAGGTACGGTGATGAGTAGAGAAAATAGAAAGGAATAGTTCAGCCATTTGGTTTGGATCACTCCGGTAAGGAGGAGCATAACTCTTCAGTTATATAAATCAGAAGTTGAGAACAGGGTATATGCGAACATTGGTCTCCGTGGCTGTCTGCTGTGTCTATTCCAGCTGGAACTTCTCTTAGGGGATATTTCCCTGCCTGGATTTCTGGGGTACCCTCACTGAAAACAGTACCCTGACAGGTACAAGAAGGGTAGACTCTACCTGAAGCCGAACCTACACCATCCACTCCTGCTTCTTTCCCCTTTTCGACTCCCAGGGAGCTGGCCACACTAGAATCAGGCTCAGCCATTTTACGGAGGGGGGACCCTTGCCACTCTCCTGCAGCCTGATCCTCCAGCTGAAGCGGTGCCTCCTCTGTATGGAGGAGGGGGAGCCAAAGCAGTGACCAGTACCCACCTTTTGAAAAGGGGGTCCTCCCTGAGGAATCCAGAAACACCTTGGGTTTTTGCTTCCCCTGGAAAAGAACCTAGTTAGACAGGTTTAGAGTTTGGTAAAGATACATGAAAGCGTGAATATAGGGGACGTCGTCCCACTTTTCTCTATTACAAAACAGATCAATTTGCAGAATCGTGTTAAAAACCAGAGACCCAAATTGTGGTCACGATTCCTGATCTCCTAATGATATTGAGGCCAAACATTATTACATAAAAGTGCCATCTTCTTAGTCATAGGTTCATAGCTATACCTCTTCTAATTTGCTAGAATGCACCCTAAGGGGGACTGAGCAGGGATGGATGAGCCTCCCACTATGTCAGGGGTTCTTTGTAAATGCTTAGTGCTTATTGACAGCTGAATTCTTTTCCTCTTAGTCCGATGATGGTTAGTTACATGGTCAACCTGGAAATCTACCTCTTTTCCAATTAGGCTTAATTCAGCCAGAACCCACCTAATCCCTATCCTGGGTCCCCAGCCTCCCATGAGATGTTCTTCTAAGACACCTTGGTCATGGTAGACTTCCTATGGCCTGTGGGGTCAATTGTCGCAATTAAAGAACTGAGACCAAAAATATTCACGACTCTGACGACAGGTTTTGTACAAATAGGGGTTAGCCTGATGACGAAGACAATGAGAGATCTCCTCAGCTTCACATGGAAAATCCCACTGGCATGCACACAGATCACACATATATACACTAAGTTACTTGGGTGGCCATACTCTCACTCTTGGCAATCTCAACCTCCCAGACAATCTCGAGAATGACAGAGGTGATCTTGACAGCCCTAATCTCATTCACACACCCGAAAACCAACACTCTAGAGTCACCACAAGCCCCTTTCTAGGATCCTACTCATGGGGTCAGTAATCTGAAGGGCCACTCGCTCCAGAAACCAAGGGTTCAGGCTTCCCCTAAGCCTGCCCTGTCTACCCTGAGCCTGAGTGCAACAGGGAGAGAAACCACAGACTCACCCCTTGGGGATTTTACCTAAGCTAATCTTGCTTTTACTTACCTTTTTCAGGGCGGTCAGGGACCGGTGGTGCTTTATTGTATGCTGGTGTACAAGGGACAGAGGGGAGTGGGCTCCTCCAAAGTCTGTCTGCCTGCTGGAGACCAGCTGTAGGGTATTGTGGGGTTAGGGCTTAGGCTTGGAGAATCTGGAGACTGTCAGTTCTCCTTTGAGATGGCCATGTTGACCACATTCCATCAACCTGGTTTGGGTCACAAGGTGGGCCCCCATTGTCAGGTTGTCTCATCCCAGATTGTTGTTTTGCTTCTCCGAGAGGAACATAGGTTAATTTTAAACTTTATAGAATCGTGGATAATGGGAGACAGAAGAGAGGAAACAAACCAAAAATCACAAAATCACCCGGGTATGCAAAAGCCAACTATACAAGTCATGCAGAAACAACGCTACAATACCCAGGATGTTAGGCCCCAACAATCGCTTTCTCACACTGCCCCTTTCATAGCTTCCAGCATCACAGCAACATGCAAGCCACAGCAGTATGGCAAACTGACAGACGAGTGGTGGGAATCTTTTTGTAGTGTGTTTGAATAGTATTTCAAACATTTACTGGACAATTCTTCACTTCTTGCTTTTTTGTCCTTTATTTCTCTTGGGTCATAGAGTATTGTTTGCCTTGTCTCTCATTTTATAGAAACTCTATACATGGTGAATCCTAACCTGTGATGGAAATATTTGCATTACAATGTTGCAAATATTTTTGGTGCTTTCATTTGTATTCACATTCTTATTGTCAATACATCACTTTGGAGTTCAAGGAACTAAATATAAATGAACTTCCCCACTCAAAAATTATATATATATATTTGAAATCTTCCCTAAGTATTTTCCTGCTTTTTTTATGCTTAAAATTTTAATCTTGAATATTAAGATTTCGAAGTAGCCCCATAGTGATCTTGTACACAGACTAATAACATGATGTGCTCGACACTGTCAATGATTGAAAACAAAAGAAAATGCAAAAATGAAACTTCCATGACAATTTTGAAATCGCTTACATCTATTGGCTTAAATATGATAGTTGTTCGAGGATATAACATGTCAAACAGCATAATCCGGTTTTTGTTAAATGTTCACTGCTGGGAGCCAGGCTTCAAGGGCAGCCCCTCTGCACCCACTGCCCCCAGCATAAACATCAAAGAATCCCTGAAAAGTCAGGAGGAGCCAGGCTGCAAGGGCAGCCTCTCTGCACCCACTGCCCCCAGCAAGAACATTGAAGAATTCCTGAAAAGTCAGGAAGAGCCAGGCTGCAAGGGTGGCCCCTCTGCACCCACTGCCCCTAGCATAGACATTGAAGAATTCCTGAAAAGTCAGGAATATCTCTGTCATCTGTGTTATGTTTCTGTTTCATTTTCAGCCTGTGTATAGCAGAATGTATAAGCATAAAATTCCATTATAGATTTAGGGACCTTTGGACGGGGGGCGTCCTACTCATAATCCCCTAGTGAGATCCCGGGTAGGGACAGCCCGTGTATTACTTGGGGATCAACATGAAGTTGTCTTAGGGGAAAAACAAATAGCTCGACTATGGAAAACAAAAACAGGATGGTGGAATCCTGGTATTTACCGAGGCCCTTTTGTGATTGAACCACCACCCACACATGATCCCATAAAAGTAGAAAAACAAAAGGCAGTGAGTTCTCTCAGCCAATTTCTCAGCCAATTACAGGTCAACCTTCTCGTCTACCCTGCTCACTGCTGCGCTTGACTGGTCTTTGGGTATAGAGATTGGGCTAATTGTCCTTGGCATAATCGTGGACAATATGACGTAACCCAAAGTGGCTGGACTTCAAAAATTTGGCCACCCTGGACAAAATGGACAAAGCCTATGTGGCAACGGTTTTTGCAAAAAGATTAATTATTATAAAAACTGTGGAAGGAATTGCAAGATTAAGCATAAGTGTAAAGCAGTATGAAGTCAATTGTTACTCTAAATCAACTAAACAAAAGCTCATTGTATTTGTGTGTGTATGCGGAACTGTACTATGTGTCACTTGGAAAATTATGTCTCTGGGAAATGATGTTATACTGCCCCTTTGTTGATCATGCGATGTTATGCTTTTGTAAGCTTATGATATAAAAGACCATGTAAAAAATAAAGAGAGGCTTCTTTTTCTGCAAAATGAAAATATAAGACACACTACCTCTCATTCTTTTTCGCCGAACTCTACCCCTCCTCTGGTAACCCTGTTCATTGCTGAGGCTGGCCCCCGGCAGTTCACGAAGTAGAAGAATGCAACAGACTAGATTATCACTCCTATTTCCTGGCATCCTTGACAGTCTGGGAATTTCAGTTCTCTTATCCGCATAGTCAGGTTTTACACGATGGTGCCTGCTGAGAATCTCAAGAGTGTAATGGCATTTTGTAAATCATCAGTGCTTCCTTCAGCCTAGTACTCCTTCACTTTGGGAGAATTGTGAGGCGCGAAAAGAGACTGAAGGGAACCACTGGGCAGGGTCAGGAGGGGTGGGAACTCACTGTGGTGGCCAAATGAGGTTTAAGGGTGGTGGTGGGAATGTGTGGTAGGCTGGAAGGTGGCAAAGAGCGCCTAGGTCCTACAGAATGGGATGCAGCGGAGGAAACAAAACAAAACACTTGGGTTCTTCACGATGAAAAGAATTCTTGACCACAGAACGAAATCGCTGTCTTAGACGTGACTGGCTCTCCGCCCCAAGCTTCTGCGCTCAGCAGACTCCCCCCAGATTCGGCGTTGGAGCCTGGCGGGCTGTGGTTGACATCAGCTGGAAGCGAACGCTGGGCGTCTGCTTCCGGGCGTGATCGGTGGAGGCCGAGGGTCGCCTGGGATCGTCCAAGCTGCGCAGGGCGCCGGAGGCAACAGTTCGGTGCTGGCGAAGGAACCGTCCTCTTCTTCCTGGGCCCAGCGCCTAGAGAGCCTCCGTGGAGAAGGCAGGGTTAGCGGGTCGGCCCTTCATTGCCTGCGATGGTTGTTGAAAAGCAAACTCTTTGCCGCGGAGTGGCCGCCGACTCACAGCGACCGTATAACACAGAGTAAAACTACTCCATAGGGTTTCCAAGAAGTGGTTAGTAGACTCGAACTGGCTCGAACTGGTTGTCTTTCGATTAGTAGCCAAGGCTTAACTACTGGACCACCGGGGCCGAGGGCATGATGTTGAACTGCTCTGAAGCCTCCCCACTGGGACTGCAGCTGCCCGGGCTGTGCCTGCTGTTTCCCAAGAGACCCAAACCAAACCCGCGGCGGTCGAGTCGATTCCGACTCATAGCGACCCTATAGGACAGAGTAGAACTGCCCCATAGAGTTTCCAAAGAGCGCATGGTGGATTCGAACTGCTGACCTTTTGGTCAGCGGCCATAGCACTTAACCACTACGTCACCAGGGTTTCCCCCAAGAGATCCAGTGACCTTTTATTGGGGACACAACTGCTGTGGCTTTTGCATCCGCGGATCCTGAAGACGCTAAATACCTCCTTCTGGTCTTTCTGCTGCTCACCGTGGCTATAGAGGAGTTTTAGGAACATTACCCAGAGGGATCACTTCACTGAATTGGCCAAGCAATTCCAGATCAGAATAGCAAGAGGAAAAGTCAGGAAGAGAAACTTGTGTGGGAGAGAGAAAATCAGGTTCTGACCCTTTTGTGTCACAAAGACCCGGAGGTTTTGTGTCTACACTGCAAATTCTCCCTCTTGCACATCTGTATCATAGAACGCGGCTGCCTCAGGGCACAGGGAGCAAGGAGAAATTTTTTTTTTTTAAGAAATAGTCATGCAAAGTAAAAATGCATGAATTAAAACCATAGAAGATGGCAGAATACTAGCGGGAGAAAGAAAACTCTAGTTTTGATCAATTATACTTTGACTCAGTAAGAAACTAGATCTAATTCCAAAACCTTCAAAGGATGAATAATCTCATATTACACGCAAATTAAACGAATTCCAAACAAAATTTCCACGCCACGTTTACACACTCAAAGCCTCAATAAGATAGCAGAGATGAATCTTGAGTCACAAAAAAACCTGTTGCCACCCAGTAGATTCCGATGCATAGTGACCCTAGAGTCACATAGACATTACTAAATGATATTAAATGCATCCACAACAAGCATTAAAACACAAAAACATCAGGAGATGTAACCTTTTAATTAATGATTTTTACAAGCTTTGTCCACAATATTATAAACTACAAGTATTAGCCATTCATTTAAGATAAATCTGATTGTACAATGTGAACAGCAGAGCCTAACGTCATTAACAATGAGCAGAGCGAAGACATAAGATTTGGAAAGACACACGAAAATCTCTTCCTAAGAATCCAAAAAGGATTCTGTCAGGCTGTCATTACTGGAAGGTAGAGTTAGGGGACAAAATATGTGGGATTTGAGAGTTGTAAAAATTCTCTTCCTATGAAATGGAGGAAGACACCATCACAATAGGATTTATGCTGCAGAATTAACTGGGCAATTGTGATAGCTTTGCTGTGGTAATTACTTTATTCTTTGAATATAGAAACCCCATTAGGATTGAGGTGTTTCTGAACTATAAAATGGGTGAGGATTGATATATAATTTGAACAATGGGTAACATATCTATTCTTCAACTGGTATTTTTACCAAAATACTCAGGCTTCATTATCATACAGGATGTGATTTATAATCTCTTAAAATCTATATGGTAATGGATTATGAATGATGAACTATGTGAAAAGCTATTGTGTGTTTTACTCTCACTTAGGAGAGAAGCTATATAATACATATATCAAGCTATATAATACCTAAATCAACCAGTTTAGATAGTCTATAGTCAGAATGTTGTTAGGAAAATAAAACCCATACAAATCATTCAATAGAAGGAATTTAACCTGGAAACAATTACAAAAGTGTGGAAGAGCGAGAAGGACATATGGGATAGTGAGGCAACATGAAATTAGAACCTGCAGGAAGCCGTTACCACTTATAGGCCTAATGGTGAAGAACTTACTGTTTCCAGAGCCTAGAGGCATCTGGCATTATGGTATGAGCTTCCCAGCAAGAGCTACAACCATGAAGAAGATGTAGTCATCTGCCAAGACACCATTCCAAACATTCTCTTCTCAGTTCTCCAGTCTCCCAGAAAGGTTTCCCATTGGCAGAACCTAAGTAAAACTTACAATGACAGCCAGGGAAATGTAATGTGCAAGGGGCCAGTGCACTGAAGATCGGGGAAAGGATGGAAAGTCATTCTCCCAGCAAACAGCAAGTGAATGGCACATCTTTCATGTGCCCTTTTTTGGGTAGTTATCTGACAGGATGCTCCACCAAAACAAGTGAAGAAAACTATGAAAGTGGAAAAACACAGCACTCATGCAAGAAAGAAATAAAACATAAGGATAGAAGATAAAGATAATTCCTAGACTAACTGTGAAGGCCCAAAGGCCCAAATGATGGCTATGTATCACAATCTGGAATGACCAGAAAACTTCAGTCCACACTGGGGTAAGAGGATCAAGGGCTTAGGCAGAGACTGCACCAAGAAAATAAAAAATAATTTGAATTAACAAATTACATGTTGAGTTTTTCTTCCTGAAGAATTTTAGAATCCAGCAGATGTGAGCCCAAAAAGAGATAAATATAGAAAGATGCATAGAAGACACAGTAAACAAGGAAAGTAATTTCCTAATTATAATAAAACAATTTGCATAAGCAAATGTAATAGGTATCTGATGGTTCGGCCATGAACAAATTATGTAGTCATATGAAAGTAAATACTGATTTTTTATTAACTACGCAATTGATTAACTAGTCAATTATATATGATCATATTTCGGTGTTTGTAGGTGATATAAGAGCTCCAAAATTCTCAGGTCGCTGATAGGAATTTAACACAAAATGCCTTACATTGATTGTTATAACACAGTTGTGAAGCAATAGAAAAGTGACTAAAAGTATAAACCATGCCTGTGAGGAACAGGAATTGGTTGTAGGAGGGCATGGACTAAGACACGTTTTTTGTTACAAGCCTTGTAGTATTATTGGATTAAAAAAGAAATTTATATGTATTATTTTGTTAAAAGTAATGTCTGAAAATGAATATATAAGTCACGGGTAATGTGTAAAGCATTCAAATACAGGGTGGGAACTGGTAAGAATGAGATAAAGCCTGTAGCTTCTTTAGTCTTGTAGGTGGCACACATTTCTCTCTTTATAGTCACAGGATGACCCTTTCCAGCACCCTCAATCCCCTGTGAAGCTTCACTCCCTGCATCTCACTCCAGGTCCACCACGGGAACACACCAGTACTGTGCGCATGGAGTTTCTTAGATTCCACATAATTTATGGCAGCTCCATTGATCCACAACTCATCAAAGATCTGTGACCTTGTACACCACAGGAATCTGTAAGATGGACAGGCTGACTAAGGTGTGGGGAGTGATGAATAAAGGTGCTGGGCCTTAGAGTGGCAGCATGTGGCAAAGGAAGGACCTGGTTTACTGACGACCTGCCATTTGACTCTGCCAGCCTTCTTATTTACAGACAAACTGTGGGCCTGTTGCCACAAAACACGGATTCAAACCACCTGCCATAAAGCCAATACTGAGACACAGGTGAGGTAAGCAACCAGAGGGCTTTATTGTATACATGTTTACAAGAGACTAGGTGGAACGGGCTCCTCCAAAGTCTGTCTGTCTCTCAGAGACCGACTGACTGGAAGATTTTATACGGTTAGACCTTAGGTTTGAAGAATCTGAAGAATGGCAGTTCCCTTTTTGGGGGCACATGTTGACTTTTTGTGGGTATTCTTAGAGGTCCCCTGATATCATTCTGGTTTCAGTCACAAGATGGGCTCCCATTGACTAGTTGTCTCGTCACAGGTCTTGTTGATTGCTGCTCTGCTCCTCCAAGAGGAAGACAGGTTAATTTGAAACATCATCCAATCATGGAGAAAGGGAGAGGGAAGGGAGGAAACAAACCACAAATCACCAGGGTATGCAAAAGCTAACTATGCAAGCCATGTAGAAACAATGTTCCAATACCCAGGACCTTAGGCCCCTACCATCTCTTTCTCATTGGCCCCTCTCAGGCCTGGCTTTCTCACATAGGTGCCCTGGTGCTGTAACAGAAATGCCACAACTGGGTGACTTTCAAGAACAGATATTTATTTTCTCACAGCTCTGAACACTAAAAGCACAAATGAGGGCGTAAGCTACATCAACTCCTTCGTAGGTAGTCCCAGGTGTTCATTAGTGCTGTATGGATTTGTGTGTGTGTGTCAGGGCCCCATACGGAGGCCTCTGTGTCTACATTGCTCTTTATGTAACTCGTGGTAATAAGGTTTAGGATCTCCGTACACTGGTACAATTGTAACTGATGGACTGATAACATTATGTCAGATTGAATTACAGGAGGTGATTACATTACATTATCAAAGTAATTATATTTGATTAGATTACATCCACAGTACAGGTGTTATGCCAGCACATAGTTGGGAGGACTCCAATTCATTCCATAACAGTCATTTAATGTGTCAGACTACAAGGAGTTCTAGCTTAGTCACTTTCTGTAATTTATCCATCTGAATTTCCACAAATTTATATTTTATAAGGATGTGTTTTAAAAACAGGTGGTAGAATAGAAAAAAAATTAGCCTAAAAAATGATATGAGTGCATTTTTAAAAATCAATTAAGAACTTGATTTCACTTAATTAGCAATTTGCTTAAAATAAATTGTAATGTTTCCAGGAATTTCTTAGTATATATACTGCTACTCATAGAAAGTGAAATTAGGCTGGGATTTAAAGGAAGATAGCGAATAAATAAGAGATTAAACAATATGTACGGGGGATAAGAACTGTCATGGGATGAAGGTCCCTGTGCAGAAGTCCAGAGATAGGAGGTTCCAGTAGGCTGAGTTGGGGCAGAGGAGAGGACAGTGTACATTGAGCCAGAATAGGTAGCAATCAGACAGTGTGGGGGTTTTGACACCTGGTAAAGTTTTTGTTTCTTTCCAAGAGCTGTGAAAACTGTTCGATTATTTTAAGTAGCCTGGTTATGTTGCAATTAAAGGAAAAGATAAGGTGAAGGGAATGATAAGGGTGAGCTCAATTTAATGGGCGTAAATCACCTACTAATTACTGGCGATTGGAATGCAAAAGTTGGAAAGAAAGAAGAAGGATCAGTAGTTGGAAAATATGGCCTTGGTGATAGAAACAATGGCGGAGATCGAATGATAGAACTTTGCAAGAACAACAACTTCTGTTTTTTTTTTTAATAATTTTTATTGTGCTTTAAGTGGAAGTTTACAAATCAAGTCAGTCTCTCACATATAAACTTATATACACCTTACTACATACTCCCACTTACTCTCCCCCTAATGAGTCAGCCTGCTCCCTCCTTCCAGTCTCTCCTTTCGTGACCATTTTGCCAGATTCTAACCCCCTCTACCCTCCTATCTCCCCTCCAGAGAGATGCCAATGTAGTCTCAAGTGTCCACCTGATGCAAGTAGCTCACTCCTCATCAGCATCTCTCTCCAACCCATTGTCCAGTCCAATCCATGTCTGATGAGTTGGCTTTGGGAATGGTTCCTGTCCTGGGCCAACAGAAGTTTTGGGGACCATGACCTCCAGGATTCTTCTAGTCTTAGACCATTAAGTCTGGTCTTTTTATGAGAATTTGGGGTCTGCATCCCACTGTTCTCCTGCTCCCTCAGGGTTCTCTGTTGTGCTCCCAGTCAGGGCAGTCATTGGTTGTGGCAGGGCACCATCTAGTTCTTCTGGTCTCAGGATGATGTTGTCTCTAGTCCACGTGGCCCTTTCTGTCTCTTGGGCTCATAATTACCTTGTGAACTTGGTGTTCTTCATTCTCCTTTGATCCAGATGGCCGACTTCTTCATTGCAAATACCTTCTTTCACCAACATTAATGGTGACTATATTTTTTTTATATACACATGTGCCTCACCAGATGGAACACACAGAAATCAAATTGGCTACATCTGTGAAAAGGGACGTTGGAAAAACTCAATATCATCAGTCAGAAGAAGGCCAGGGGCCACCTGTGGAACAGACCATCAATTGCTCATATGCAAGTTCAAGCTGAAACTGAAGAAAATCAGAGCAAGTCCACAAGAGCCAAAATATGACCTTGACTATATCCCACCTGCATTTAGAGACCATCTGAAGAACAGATTTGATGCACTGAACACTAGTGACTGAAGACCAGACGAGTTGTGGAATGACATCAAGGACATCATACATGAAGAGAGCAAGAGGTCATTGAAAAGACAGGAAAGAAAGAAAAGACCAAGATGGATGTCATAGGAGACTCTGAAACTTGCTCTTGAGTGTCGAGCAGCGCAAGCAAAAGGAAAAATTGTTGAAGTAAAAGAACTGAAGATTTCGAAGGGCGTCTCGAGAAGACAAAGTAATGCATTATAATGACATGTGCAAAGAGCTGGAGATGGAAAACCAAAAGGGAAGAACATGCTCGGTGTTTCTCAAGCTGAAAGAACTGAAGAAAAATTTCAAGCCTCGAGTTGCAATAGTGAAGGATTCCATGGAGAAAATATTAAACGATGCAGGAAGCATCAAAAGAAGATGGAAGGAATGAATACACAGAGTCATTATACCAAAAAGAATTAGTCGATGTTCAACCATTTCAAGAGGTGGCATATGATCAGGAACCAATGGTATTGAAGGAAGAAGTCCAAGCTGCTCTGAAGGCACTGGCAAAAAACAAGGCTTCAAGAATTGATGGAATATCAACTGAGATGTTTCAACAAACAGATGAGTGCTGGAGGTGCTCACTCGTCTATGCCAAGAGATATGGAAGACAGCTTCCTGGCCAACTCACTGGAAGAGATCCATATTTATGCCTATTCCCAAGAAGGGTGATCCAGCCAAATGTGGAAATTGTAGAACAATATCATTAATATCACACGCAAGCAAAATTTTGCTGAAGATCATTCAGAAACGGTTGCAGCAGTGTATCGACAGTAAACCGCCAGAAATTCAGGCCAGTTTCAGAAGAGGACGTGGAACCAGGGATATCATTGCTGATGTCAGATGGATCCTGGCTGAAAGCAGAGAATACCAGGAGGATGTTTACCTGTGTTCTATTGACTAGGCAAAGCCATTTGGCTGTGTGGATCATAACAAATTACGGATAATGTTGAGAAGAATGGGAAATGCAGAACACTTAATTGTGCACATGAGGACCTTTTACATAGATCAAGAGGCAGTTGTTTGGACAGAACAAGGGGATACTGATTGGTTTAAAGTCAGGAAAGGTGTGCATCAGGGTTGTATTCTTTCACCATACCTATTCAATCTGTATGCTGAGCAATTAATCTGAGAAGCTGGACTATATGAAGAAGAATAGGGCATAAGGATTGGAGAAAGACTCGTTAACAAACTGCGTTATGCAGATGACACAACCTTGCTTGCTGCAAGTGAAAAGGACTTGAAGCACTTACTGATGAAGATCAAAGACCACAGCCTTCAGTATGGACTGCACCTCAACATAAAGAAAACAAAAATCCTCACAACTGGGCCAATGAGCAACATCATGATAAACAGAGAAAGGATTGAAGTTGTCAAGGGTTTCATTTTACTTGGATCCACAATCAACAGCCATGGAAGCAACAGTCATCAAAAGACACATTGCATTGGGTAAATCTGCTGCAAAGGACCTCTTTAAAGTGTTGAAGAGCAAAGATTTCACCTCGAAGACTAAGGTGCACCTGACCCAAGCCATGGTATTTTCAATTGCATCTTATGCATATAAAAGCTGGACAGTTAATAAGGAAGACTAAAGAAGAATTGACGCCTTCGAAAAGTGCTGTTGGTGAAGAATATTGAATGTGCTATGGACTGCCAAAAGAACAAACAAATCTGTCTTAGAAGAAGTACAGCCAGAATACTCCTTAGAGGCAAGGATGGCAAGACTCTTTCTTACATACTTTGGACGTGCTGTCAGGAGGGATCAGTCCCTGAAGAAGGACATCATGCTTGGCATAGTACAGGGTCAGTGAAAAAGAGGAAGACCTTCAACAAAGTGGATTAACACAGTGGCTGCAACAATGAGCTCAAGCATAACAACGATTGTAAGGATCGCTCAGGACCAGGCAATGTTTCGTTCTGTTGTGCATAGGGTCGCTATGAGTCGGAATCGACTCGACGGCACCTAAGAACAACAACAAATCACCTACGAGGCTGTGCAGTTTAGTCCCTTGGAGGTGGCCATGGTCGTAATTGGTTCTACGATAGGGCCTGAGATGTGCAAGAGGATAAAGGTGAGGGTGGAGCACTGGAAAAGTGGGTCAATTATAATAGCTGCTGACCAACCCCATGAAGATACAAAATGAACTAGAGTCAGCAGATAATCAGAGGCCACCTCAGTCCTGGCAGTTCTGCTTCCTGGTCCCGGTTCTTGTTGCTTCATGCTGGCATGTTCCAGTGTTCCTTTCCTCAAAGTGTTTCCTTCTCCCCAGCTCATTAATTTCTTGGAGGCACTGGGTCAGAGAATCTAAACAACGAACAGTTGCAAAACGGTGTCCTTGGGTTGCCACGTTTTATAATTTCTCTTTCTGCCTGTCAGAAATGTCCATGTTGGGCCTGCCTTCCAGGTCTGCACAAGTGGCCACTCTATGGAAAGTGCTGGAGCCATCATGGCGGAACAGCTAAAGCCGTTAACCAAAATGTCGGCAGTTGGAATTCACCAGCCAGACCTTGGAAACAGGATAGGGTAGTTCTACTCAGTTCTATAGGGGCGCTGTGAGTCGGAATCGACTCGGTGGCAATGGGTTTGATTGCTTTTGGTTTATGAAAAGTGGGAGTGGAAGATACTTCAATCATTGGAGTGTGTTGCAGCTTGTGGCGAGGGTGCAAGGAGCAAGGGATAGGCTCAACCCAGATGTGTGCAGCTGAAATGTAAAATTCTGCCTTGCCTTGTACTGCAAGGTGGTGAAAAGTGTACATTGTAACATGACAGTTAAACTGGTGAGCTCCAGAGGTAAAGAAACCAGGGTGAGAATAGGAATAGGACTCACTCAGCCTTTCGGATATTCAGTTACCTCGTCAGCAAAGATGGGATTAAAGGAGGTTGGTGGGATAAAAGAGAATTACAATGGCGTAAATGAGATCATGCTTATTAACACTGCGAAGGCCCACCGGACTTGACTGACTCACAGGACATCCCTTTCCACCAAGCAAACATTCTCTCCACACTACCCAACCCAGCCTTCTCTTCTCGGGGGAGAAGTCCTAAGAGCTCCACCCTTCAGGTGGTGTATATATGCCTTGGTCCAACCGCTGACCAGCCTTCAGATACAAGGCTGACTGTGGAAGTCAGTCTGGGAGACCCACTACAGGGACCCTCCTCAGCGGCGACCCTCCTCGGCGGCGACCCTCCACGGCGGCGACCCTCGGCAGTGCCTCCTGCTCCAGGTAAACCGGCAATGAGCCTTGTGGGTGCTGGAGGCTGAAACATAGGACAAGCCCTCGCTTACGAGCACCTACTTCGTGCAGGGCTGAGATTGCCGCTCCAAAGTGAATCCAAACTCAGATTTGCAGTATTTTAAAACAAATCGCATATATGCGGGTTCTAACCGCTTGCTGAAAATACAGGTACCCACATCCCAGCCTAATCCTGTGGAGTTAGAAAAGGGGTGAGTAGTATCAGCGTCTGACAAGTGCCCAAAGGTGGCTGGCCTGAAGCTGAGTGTAGAATCACCTTCCAGAATGTCTCAGTGAGAGACAGTTTTGTGTATAGTTGCGGTGAGTGGAGGGATAAGACCCATGAGGCCTGATATCCCTGATGCCCTGAACAGCCTTCATCTTACTTAGCCCTCACACCAGGTCTTTCTGCTTACATAGGGAAGAGGCCCAGAGAGGTTAAGTAGCTTGCCCAGAGTCACTGAGTTCCAGTTTTTATTCATTCAACAGATGTTTAGGTGGGAACTGAGGAGAAACTGGGAGATGCAATCGTGGTGGTGTCAGGGAAGCGACAAGTCCTAACTTCATGGAGATTACCACTTTAGTGGGGACCTCAGACGTCCAAAATGTGGATAAAATCACAAGAGTCATAAGAATTCAAAGAAGTACATGATGCTGTACTTACTATACCAGGACATGGTATTAGGGGAGACCAACATTCAAGGAGGTCAGGGGAAGCTCAGATCTGGAGGAAGAGACAAAGCTTTTGAGAGTTTAAGGCAGGACAAGAGATAACTAAGGTATCTTGTACAAAGTTGCTGGGGTCTGGAGGAGCTCGACCTACTGGAGACAGTGAAGAAGGAGAGAGCTGCAGAGAGTTAGCCATGGAGTAGGTTCTGGCACATAGTGGCCATATGTACAACAGAAGGAAACACTGCCCTGTCCGTGCCATGCTCACAATCATTGTTATACTTGAGTCCATTGTTACAGCCACTGTGTCAATCTATCACTTTGAGGGTCTTCCTCTTTTTTTTTTTTTTGCTGACTCTCTGCTTTACCAAGCTTGATGTCCTTATCCAGGTGCTGATCCCTCCTGATAATATGTCCAAAGTATGTGACACGTAACCCTCCTTCTAAGGAGCATTCTGGTTGTATTTCCAAGATAGATTTGTTTGGTCTTTTGGGAGTCCATGACATATTCTTCTCGAACACCATAATCCAAAGCTATCAATTATTCTTCAGTGTTCTGTATTCATCGTCCAGCTTTCACATGGGTATCCTGTGAATAAAAACATCATGGCTTGGATCAGGTGCACCTTATACTTCAAGGTGACATCTTTGCTTTTGAACACCTTAAAGAGTTCTTCTGAAGCAGATTTTCCCAAAGCAGTGCGCCTTTTAATTTCTTCACTGCTGTTTCCATGGGTATTATGGATCCAAATAAAATGAAATTCTTAACAACTTCAACCTTTTTGCTGTTTATCATAATGTTGTTTAGGTCCATTTGTGAGGATTTTTATTTCCTTTCTGTTGAGGTGAAATCCATACTGAAGGCCATGGTCTTGGATATCCATCAATAAATATTGCAAGTCCTCTTGACTTTCCCCAAGCAAGGTTGTGTCATCTGCATATGGCAGGTTGTTAATGAGTCTTCCTCCAATCCCGATGCTGCGCTGTTCTTCAGATATAGTCCAGCTTCTTGGATTATTTGCTCAGCATATAGATTGAAAAAGTATGGTAATCAGATGCACACCTTTCCTGACTTTAAACTACACAGCATCCCCTTGTTCTGTTCGAAGGATTGCCTCTTGATCTATGTACAGGTTCCTCGTGAGCACAATTAAGTGTTACGGAATTCCCATTCTTTACAGTGTTATGATAATTTGTTATGCTCCACACAGTCAAATGCCTTTGCATAGTCGATAAAACACAGGTAAACATCTTTCTGGTATTCTCTGCTTCCAATCAAGATAAATCTGACATCAGTAATGATATTCCTGGTTTCAGGTCCTCTTTGGAATACAGTGTGAATTTATGGCAGTTTCTTGTTGATATACTGCTACAACCTCTTTTGAATGATCTTCAACAAAATATTACTTGCTCGTGATATTAATGATATTGTTCAATAATGTCCGCATTTCATGGGATCAGTTTTCTTGGGAATAGGCATAAATATGGATCTCTTCCATTGGGTTGGCCAGGTAGCTGTCTTCCAGTTTTCTTGGCATAGACCAGTGAGTACTTCCAGCACTGTATTCGTTTGTTGAAACATCTCAACTGGTATTCTGTCCATTCCTGGAGCCTTGTTTTTCACCCATGCCTTTATTGCAGCTTGGACTTCTTCCTTCAGTACCATGGGTTCCTGATCATATGCTACTTCCTGAACTGGTTGAACATACAGCAGTTCTTTTTGGTATAGTGACTGTATATTCCTTCCATCTTCTTTTGATGCTTCCTGTGTCGTTTAATATTTTCCCTGTAGAAATCTTTCAATACTGCACCTCGAGGCTTGAATTTTTTCTTCCGTTCGTTCACCATATCAAATGCTGAATGTGATCTTCCCTTTTAGTTTTCTACCTCCATGTCTGTATGTATGTCATTATAATGCTTTGCTTTGTCTTCTCCAGCTGCCCTTTGGAATCTCTGTTCAATTCTTTTACTTTATAATTTCTTCCTTTTGATTTAGCTACTCAATGTTCAAGAGCAATTTTCAGAGTCTCTCCTGACATCCATTTTGGTCTTTTCTTTCTTTCCTGTCTTTTTAATGACCTGGGTTTCTTCATTTGTGATGTCTTTGATGTCATTCCACAACTTGTCTGGACTTCCATTATTAGTGTTCAATGTGTCAAGTGTATCCTTCATAGGGTCTCCAAAGTCAGGTGGGATATACTCAGAGCTGTACTTTGGCTCTCATGTACTTGTTCTAATTTTCTTCACTTTCGACTTCAACTTGCATTTGAGCAATTGATGGTCTGTTCTGCAGTCAGCTCCTGACCTTGTTCTGACTGGTGATATTGAACTTTTCCATCACCTCATTCCACAGATACAGTTGATATGATTCCTGTGTATTCCATCTGGTGAGCTCCACATGTATAGTCACCATTTCTATTGGTGAAGAAAGGTATTTACCATGAAAAAATCATTGGTTTTGGAAAATTCTGTCATGTGATCTCCCGTATCATTTTTATCACCGAGGCTATATTTTTCAGCTAGCAATCCTTTTTTTTCCAAGTTTCACATTCCAATCACCAGTAATTATCAAAGCATCTTAATCGCATGTTGGATCAATTACAGATCTTCAATTTCTGCATCTTTGACCTTAGTGGTTGGTGTGCAAATTTGAATAATTGACATATTAACTGGTCTTTCTTGTAGGACTATGGATATTATCCTATCACTGACAACATTGTACTTCAGGATAGATCTTGAAATGTTCTTTTGGATGATAAACGAGATGCCATTCCTTTCAAGTTGTCATCCCCAGCTTAGCAGCCATATGATTGTCCGATTCCAAATGGCCAATACCAGTCCATTTCCTACTGTCTAGGACATTGACGTTTATATATTCCATTCATTTTTTATGATTTCCAGGTTTCCTAGATTCATACTTCGTACATACCACATTCCGATTATTGACAGATGTTTGCAGCTGTTTCTTCACGTTTTGAGTCTTGCCACATCAGCAAATGAAGTTCCTGAAAGCTCGACTCCGTCCACATATTAAGATTGACTCAGGTTTGAGGAGGCAGCTCTTTCCCAGTTGTCTTTTGAGTGCCTTCCAACCTGAGGGGCTTATCTTCCAGCACTATATCAGACAATGTTCCGCTGCTATTCGTAAAGTTGTCGCTGGCTAATTCTTTTCAGAAGTAGACCTCCAGGTCCTTCTTCCTAGTCTGTCTTAGTCTGGAAGCTCAGCTGTATTCTGACCCTGTTGGTATTCGAATACCAGTTGCATAGCTTTCAGTATCACAGCAACGTGAAAGCTCCCACAGCACGACACACTAGCAGACGTGAGAGGGAACTCTCTACCAAAAACGATGTCCTTCTGCAGTGACTGATAACATGTCCAAAGTATGTGACACAAAGTCTCAGCATCCTTGTTCCTAAGGAGTATTCTGGTTGTAACTCTTCTAAGACACATTTGTTAGTTTTTTTTTTTTTTTTAGTCCATGGTATATTCCGTATTCTTCACCAACATTACAATTACAATTCAAAAGCGTCAGTTCTTCTTTGGTCGTCCTTACTCATTGTCCAGCTTTCTCATGAACGCAGAGGTGCAGGTATAGGGAAAATACTGTGGTCTTCATGAGGACACCAACCCTGGAACCCTTTTAAATAGGATAGTATTGTGATTACAACCCTGTGAGTAGAGGGGAGGTAGAGTTGAGGGAGGGTGCTATTGGAGGCGAGTGCAGGTGTCCGGAGGAAAGAGTTGGTGGCTCTGGAGGTGTAGTGGTGACTACACAATGTGCGTTCTTTGATAGTCTCTTCTCACCATCCACCAAGCTTCCTTTCTCTAGGGTAACAGGATGCATGTATCCTCTGCCTGTGTATTAGGAGTCTTCTAAATCTTTGCCATTCAGATGAGGCACAAAGAGCACGCACACACTCGTTCTCTTTTCAAGTTTACTGAATATGAAAAAGTAGCACACTGTTTTCATAATTGGCCATTTGTTTCTGTGACTTGCTTCCTTCACCTCTTTTTAAATATAGATAGCTTTGTTCATTTTTTTTTCTTTGCCTCTCTTATTTGAATTCTTCAAGGTATACCATCTGTTTACACAATTTAGAAAATATCAGTTTGCTAGATTTCCATCAAGCATAGAAAACGCTTCCTCAGTCAGATTAAAAATATTCTTCCATAATTTATTCTCATAGTCTATGGTTTTATTATTTTTGTTTATTTGTGCTTTTAATAGACATGCAAACAAACAAAAAAAAGGAAGTGTATAATGTGACAAGCACCACCCAAATTAAGAAATGTAGTGTTTTCAGGACCCCAGAAGGCCTCATGCACCTCCCAGTCACTAATTCCTTTCTCTTCTCCAAATGGAAGCACTATTCTAATACAACATGAGGTAGTTTTGCTTGCTGTCAACTGCATAATTGGCGTCATACAGTCTGTATTATTGCCTGTGTCTTTATTTCACACAACATTGTATTTGTGAGATTTATCCACTTTTTTTTGAGTAGAGTAGTTAGTGTCTTTTCTTTGCTGATATAGTCTATTTTATGAATAGGCCATAACTTAACCATTGTACTAAATAGTATTCTAAAGTTGTTTAAACAACATACATTCTCACCAGTTGTGCATGGCTATTTTGATAATAACACATAGTTCCCAACACTTTAAATTTTAACACTTGTACTTTCACGTGAAGTCCTTTCACAATCAAACCCATATTGCCTCAATCCAGTCTCTGCCTAAAATAATTGAACCAATCAGACCTTTTAAAGGCTGGCCAATTTTGTCCTCTAGTGATCTCAAATAAGATTTTTGTGTGTTTACCTGGGTTCATCTTATATTGGACACCCTGAACAAAAAGCTTTATTCCCTCAGTCCTAATAGTTGGCTGAAGCTCTCCAAAGCCACATAGCCTCCATTTCAGAATCATTTTATTGCCTCTCAGTGAGAGCCACACTGTCTGAGCTTCCCATCACTTCCATGGATCTTTTCCCTACAAATCCTCACAAGATGGTAGCTTACTGATAACTTCAATGGGCAGTTGTGTCTCTGAGTGTGTGTACGTGTCTGCATTTGTGTTTCCCATCTTTATTTTATTTTGAAATTCAGATCTCACACATCTGTCTGTGCACCATGTGAGTTTTCAAAGTTGGCAGTGTTCTTCAAGTATATCTAGCTTAATCCAGGATTTGATATTTACAGTTTAATATATCCAGTGATTGAGATGCTTAGATGAAAGAGAAGTAAACTTTGTTCTATTATGAATTCATTGCTGTCAGAAATATCTGCTGTGTAAGCCAAAAGCTGTCTGATGCCTTTCTTATGTCTTCCGCAAGATTGCAATGATTGATGGCATTTTTATCCTCATTTACATGATTCTTTTAGAGTCAAGGATGTTAAATAAATTTCCCTAGGTTTCTCAGATGGTAGGTACACAAAGGCTGGTATCTAACCCAGACAGGAGATCTAGTACCAAGGATTAGACCCGTCAGCTAGCCTCAGTGTACCTGATTTGGGAATAAGTGCATTGGAAGGGTGGAGACAAGAATCAGTGGCATTGAGCAGAGTCACGAAGACTTTTTTTTTAATAAAGAAATATTTTCTCATCCCCAGGAACAAATAGGCACCTTGAGGTCATGGCTGGATTCTGATCAAGAGAAGTGATTAGGTCGGCTTCATCTTCTCTGAGCTGCCAAAGGCTGGAAGCCTAGTTGCCCAACTAACCTGTGATCCACAGCTGGTTGTGAAGAGAACCCCTACTGACACCACTTCTGCAACAGAGGACCAGCAACCTCACAGGATTTCATAGCTTCCACACATCCTGAGGAAAAGCCCTCTCAGTCCAAACCTTCATTCATAGCCTAATGGAGGTCATGGAAGCCCTGGCAGGAATTTGGGCAGAAGCTAACTGCCTGATCTGTCTGGATTACTTTAGAGACCCCGTTACCATCAAATGTGGGCACAACTTCTGTGGCTCCTGCATCCAGCAATCCTGGGAGGATCAACAGGACTGGTTCCGATGCCCTGTGTGCTGCCACCCATGCCTACAGTTGCACCTCAGGAGCAATACCCAGCTGGGAAATATAGCTGCAATTGCCAAGCTACTCCACATCACCAGGAGCAAGAGGAAGAGGGAGGAAGAGACACGCTTGTGCAAGAAGCACAATCAGGTACTGACCCACTTCTGTGAGGAAGACCTGGAAATCCTGTGTTCCCTGTGCACTCAGCCCCCAAACCACCAGGATCACCTCGTGAGGTCCATAGAGGAGGCTGCCTCTCATCACAGGAAAAGGCTCATGAGTTACATGGAGCCCCTGAAGAAGCAAGTGGCTGACTTTCAAAAACTAGTAACTTCCCAAGAGAGAGAACCATCAGAGCTGAGAAAGAAGGTGGAAAAGCAAAGGAAAGAATTATTCTCTGAATTTGAGCACCTGAACAAGTTTTTAGACCGTGAGCATGAGGCAGCTCTCTCCAGGTTAGCTTATGAAGAGAAGCACATTCAACAGAAACTAAATGCGAATATAACAGCATTTTCAGAGTCCATTTCCACACTCAACAATCTACTAAAGGAGGTGGCAGAGAAGAGTGTGATGTCAGAAGTGAAACTGCTGACAGATATTCAGAGCGTCCAGAATCGATGTGAAGGCCTCAACCCCCCAGTGCTCTATTCCTTCCAGCTAACGAAGGAAGGATGCAGCCTTCCTCCACAGTATTCGGCTCTGCAGAAAATCATACAGAAATTTAAGGAAGATGTAACCTTGGATCCTGAAACAGCACATTCAAATCTGATTGTCTCTGCAGATAAAAAGTCTGTGACATTTGTGAAGAAAACACAAAGACTTCCTCCTAATCCAAAGAGATTCAAGTTTGACCCAGTTGTCCTGGGTTCTGAAGAGTTCAGTTCTGGTAGACATTACTGGGAGGTGGAAGTGGGTGAGAAGCCTGAATGGTCTGTGGGGCTTTGTAAAGACTCCCTTTCCAGGAAGGCAAAGAGGCCCCCGGCAGGGCAGGAGAGATGCTGGGCAATTCAGCTGTGCAATGGTAACTATGTTGCACAAGGCACTTTTCCAGTCACTCTGGTGATAACAGAACAACCCAGAGGGATTGGCATTTATCTGGACTATGAACTGGGTGAGATTTCGTTTTACAGTTTGAATGACAGATCTCATATCCATTCTTTCACTGATAGATTTTCTGAAATCCTGAAGCCTTATTTCTGTATTGGACATGATTCTCAACCTCTCACAATCTGTGCAGTCAGAGATTATGAATGATAAACTCTCTGGGAGGCTGTCACATTGCTTGATTTTCTTCCTGCAATTTATGGTAGCATGTCATACAACTATCAGTGAATATGGTACTGAAAATTTTTTCTTTTTCAAGTGCTCCTATGACTTTTACACCACGAAAGTTGTTTTATCTCCTGTAATGACCAGTAACCAGAGTATGATTATTACAATATTAATTGATTTTCCTGTAATTGCCCTCCCTATGGTTTGGTTCCTCTTTTTACCCTATAAGAATACTTGTACGATGAAACTGCCCGGGACTACCTCGTTCCATTTTCTGTGTGCTATGTGGTTCCTCAATGGCAATTGTTTAAAATTCTTAATAAACCTCTCTGTTTTAAATTGAAACAGCATTCCAGTTTTTCTCTACACCGTTTTATGCTGATCAACAACAACATAAAGCTCTTGAAAAAGTACATCCCAAGGCAAGGCAACACACACACAAACTAGTAGCTAAATGATTCCAAGATGTTTCAGTCAGGTCGACCCATTTAAGATATCCAGAGTTCTTCTTCAGATCCAGTCCAAGAACCCTTGTTCAAAACCTGGACAAGTAACCCATGCCCCCAAAACCTGGGACAACTAAACCTTTGCCCTCAAACCAGGGAAAAATAAACCCTTTCGTCCAAACTTCAGCAAGTATTTTCTGAGCCCTCTCCCAGGATCAAACCTAACATCTTTTATTGAACTCACTTTGATATCCCTTGAAACCAGTCCAAGTATTCAGATAACGCAAACGATAAAACTCCCTACAAACCCTGAGCACCACATAAAAATTCCCAAAAGTGGAAAGAAAAGGACAGGGCAGATGGAAATCCAGTTTCCCAAACAGACAACGTGAAAGGGTAACTTACCAAGGAAAAGATATTCCTAACTGTTCAGTTATAAACTTAGAGAGTTCAACACAAAAGGGGTAGAACTTGAACCCAGGAGATTTATACCAAGTTCCCAAGCCATGATGAGGAAACAGTTGGATGCATATGTGGCCCATGTTTGGAATCAATTATTATGTCTCATCACAAGGTGGAGCACTTGGTGACTTTTTTCTGGGTCCAACTTCTGACGTTACTCTGTAAAAAAATAATCAAAACTCACCAAAATTTGAACATAAGGTTTATTCTGAGAAAGTACTTTATATGCATATAAGCAGGACATTTTGATTCTAGGAAAAGAAAATGACTCAAATAAACTAGGCACAATGGGGCTTATAATAAGAAGAGGAGGGAGAAACATAGATCAGCCACTGGTTAATCTTAACATGGTTGATTGAACACTGCCTTCTGCATTCACTGAGGATGAGAAGGTATCAATTTATTTCTGGCCTGGCTGCTAATATTCTGGCCCTCCACACATCTGCAGCCATGAGGCCCTTTGAGATTTAATTTAGGAGGTAATAATTGTGTGGACTATTTTTTTCTAACAGGATAAAACAGATTTACATTGCTGCAGAAGATTTTCTGGCAGGATTTTTATGCTTAATATTTGATTTCACAGTTAAGAAAAACTTTGAAATCAAAGTTAGATGTCTCTTATTAAGTTTCCTATTCAACGTTAGTAAAGACTCCAGATTCCACCCTTAAATGTCATTTGGCGACCACGCTGAACCCCGGTACCTCCTGCTCCAGCCTTTGCAGCCTCCTTCAGTCTTTTTCTCTCACCTCCCACTCACCCAAACTGAGGGTGTAATAGATTGAGGAAAGAGTACAGGTTTTAGAATGAGGCACTGCAGAGTCAAGATTGCAGACTCCATCATATAGAATCCTAGGAGCCCACGGAAGGTTACTAAAGCTCCCAAACTGGCAGGGAAACCGGAAACGATGGAAATAATCCCATCAGTTGCAGTCATCTAACTGTGATCATTTATCAAAAACCTAATTACACTGTCTGGCACATTTTGTCCCTGAACAACTAGCGTATCTTAGGCCAATACATGAGACATTTCAAAATGGATTTGTGATTTTTCCCCTGGCTTTTTCATAGTTTTTAATCTGCCAAGTATTGTCGCTTCAAGTATTTAGTCAGTGTGTGAGCTCACTATGAGTCTACTTCTGATTCTTAATATTCCATTATTCTCATACACAAGGTTTAATTCCAGGTTGAAAGTTGGAGCATTAAAACACACACACACACAGTGAAAATATTTGGGCAGAGTTGAAATATATATTTAATTTTTGAATGAGGAAGACCATTTGCATACATTGCCTTACTCTTCAAAGTCACATACTGACAATGAAAATATGAATAGAAATGGAAGTGCCAAAATATTTCAAACATTATACTGCAAAGGACTCTGTAACAGATTGTGGTTTATCACCTATAGTGTTTCTATAGAGATTAGTCATCAGAGATAAGGAAACCAATAATGAATGACTCAAAAGCATTAATGGACGCAAAGACAGAAAGTACTGCCTGATAAATATTTGAAACACTATTGGAAAACACCCAAATATGGAGGTTGGAAGTGTGAGGTTGTCTTGAACAGATTTTTAAAAATTGAGCATATCCCTTGCTGGGGGATTAGAGATGTGGTGGCCCATCTGCATTCTTCTTGGTTTGAAGGTGACCTGGTATAACATTTTGGAAGCAATCAAGCAATAATCTTCCATACTTAAATTGGAATTTGTCATTATACCAGTACTTCCACTCAGAATAAATTCTGTGTCTTATGAATACTACTAGAAATCATCCGAATTCCCATTTTGATTTCCAAATTTTGAAACAAAGTGAAAGCCTACATTCAGGTGTACGGTTGGATAAATTATGATATATGTGTACAATGGGCTGTCATGCAGCTGTTTAAGAGGTAATGTAGCAATAAATGTACTGGTTGATTGATAAATATATTTATTCCAAAATAAATTCTATGGGAAAAAAAAATATAATGGCTCAAACATCATTAGAGAGAACTTCCATGAACAGTTTGTAGAAAACTCAGCACTTTCTGTCACTGTCTATGCCCTAGTACAACTTTAGTCTTTTTTGTTTGTTTACATCATTCATTACCTTTTAATAAATACTTAGTGCCTTGCACTACGTACTCGAGAAATATTTGTCTTTAACATAAATATGTTAATAGTGTGAGTGTACAATTTAGGAAAAGTTTAAAAATAAAATATCATGGATTAGAGATGACACGCAGTGCATTTCTTCCTTTGTTTAATTTATATTGTTTTTAGTTCAGCCTTATGTGTTATTATTTTTATTAAAAGGTAGGTATTGCCACTTTTGGAAAATATTTTCTATGATGAAAAAATGACACATCATATGTTACTAATTGCGGGCAATAGCAGTTTAAAGGAAAGAAAGGAGACAATTTGTGTGAAATAATTTCTCAAAACCTCAAACAAGAATGCCTGTTGTTGCTATTGTTAGGTGCTGTTTTGTTGGTTATGACTCTATGTACCACAGAAAGAAACTCTGCCCCATCCAGCGCCATCCTTACAATCGGTGTTATGCTCGAGCCCATTGTTGCAGCCACTGTGTCAATTCATCTCATTGAGGGTCTTCCTCTTTTCTGCTGATGCTGCACTTTACCAAGCATGATGTCCTTCTCCAGGGGCTGATTCCTCCTGACGACATGTCCAAATTATGTAAGACACAGTCTCCCCATCCTTGCTTCTAAGAAGCATTCTGGTTGTACATCGTCCAAGACAGATTTGTTTGTTCTTTTGGCAGTCCATTGTATATCCAATATTCTTCACCAGCACCACAATTCAAAGGCATCAATTCTTCTTCAGTCTTCCCTATTCATTGTCCAGCTTCCACATGCATATAATGTGATTGAAAATACCATGGCTTGGATCAGTCACACCTTAGTGTTCAAGGAGATTGAATGATAGAATTTTGCAAGACCAACGACTTCTTCATTGCAAATACCTTCTTTCACCAACATAAACGGTGACTATACACATGGACCTGGCCAGATGGAATACACAGGAATGAAATCGACTACATCTGTGGAAAGAGACAATGGAAAACCTCAATATCATCAGTACAAGACCAGGGGCTGGCTGTGGAACAGACCATCAATTGCTCATAGGCAAGTTCAAGTCGAAACTGAAGAAAATCAGAGCAAGTCCACAAGAGCCCAAATACGACATTGAGTATATCCCACCCGAATTTAGAGACCATCTCAAGAATAGATTTGGCACGTTGAATGCTAATGACCGAAAACCAGACAAGTTGTGGAATGACCTCAAGGACATCATACATGAAGAAAGCAAGAGGTCATTGAAAAGACAGAAAAGAAAAGAATGCCTAGAGATACCCAAATGCCTGAAAGTATAATATTGGCAATGTAAATCATGTTTACATCTAGGTGATGGGATTAAGTGTGATATGCCCCCTATTTGGTATTTTTCTGTTTTCCAGTATTTCTCCCTGACTGAGTAACAATAAATTCGGGGAGAATGCTTGGTGGCTGCAACAAGGCATTGGTGCCTGTAGTAGGCTCTCCAGTAAGTTTCTCCTTAGTACAAAACCCAGTACCGTCAAGCCGATTCTGACTCAGAGTCCTTGAAATAGCAAACACTGGAGTAAAACAAGTAAAGCCTATGTTATGATTTGAATTACATCCCCACAAAAACGTGTGTATCAACTTGGTTAGTATTCTGTGGTGGTCCTCCATTTTGTGATTGTAATTTTATGTGAAAAGGATTAGGGTGGGATTGTAACACCTTTACCAGGTGGCATCCCTGATCCAATGTAAAGGGAGTTTCCCTGGGGTGTGGCCTGTACCACCTTTTATCTCTCAAGATATAAAAGGAAAGGGAAGCAAGCAGAGAGTTGGGGGCCTGATACCACCAAGGAAGAAGCGTCAGGAAGCAGAGCGTGTCCTTTGGACTTGAGGTTCCTGAGCTGAAATACTCCCAGATCAAGGGAAGACACTTGACAATGACCTTCCCCCAGAGCCGACAGGGAAAGAAAGCCTTCCCCTGGAGCTGGAGTCCTGAATTCGGACATTTAGCCTACTGGACTGTGAAAGAACAAACTTCTCTTTGTTAAAAGGAAATGGCTCACACAGTTTTGGAGGCTGAACATTTTAAGTCCACAGGTCAGGCTGGAGGCTTTTCCTGATTCACATAGCCACAGGGGCTGGCCAACCCAATGTCAGCAAGTCAGATACCAGGGCTCTGGCTCACGGGCTGTGAAGACCAACAAATTCCAAGATCAGCAGGCAAGATGGCAGATAAGCTGCTAACTCAAGTCCCATGTACCGCAGGATACACCAAGAGGAGCCTGCTGCAGGATCCAGAGCAAGCTAAAGTTCAGGGGCATTGCCAGGAAGTCCAGCTATATTGGTTGCAGGCCACACCCCCAAGGAAACTCTCAGCAGATCCCATCATGGAGGTGATCACATTTTATCAAATCTCATCATGGAGGTGATCACATCATTATATGGCTGCCAGACTACACCATAAATGTCAAACCACTGAGAATCGGCCCAGCCGAGTTGACACACAACTGTATCCATCACAGTGCAATAAGATATTTTGTTTTTAAAATAATGTGTGAAAGGTATTTTTAATTAAGCCACTTCTATTTACTTATACAACCTGTAGCTTACAAATATTTTTGAAACATCTTTATACTTTTCATCTTTCATGAATTATTCGATTTGAGCTCACAGTTCTCAATATTAAACTTTTCTGCTATTTCTTTCTTTTCTGTGGGTATGCCTGTGTTTATCAGTTGGCAATATTGACGTATTTCTATTAATAATGAGGATTTTGCTTTCTTAAAATTCCTTGTATTCGCACACAGATGCATGCACTATCCATAGATATTCACTTACAGCTTTTCCCCCTTTGAAATATCTTTTTGAATCTCATGTTCCAATCTGGACAACTTTCCCACTTCTACCTCCTAGTAATGCTTCTAGAATCCTACTCTACATCTGTACAGCTGTCACCCTTACACTCACCTCTATTTTGAGAATTACTTTCCTTTGAATTCCTTGTTCCTTTAAACTCAAGTCTTCCTGTTTTTGTTCTCATTTATATGGTGCTTCTATAACAAAAATATCACAGGTGGGCAGCTTTAACAAACAGAAATTTATTCTCTCAGTTTAGGAGGCTAAAAGTCTATTCAAGGTTCCATCTGCTGGGAAAGACTTTCTCTCTCTGTTGGCTCTGGGGGAAGGTCCTTGTCATCAATCTTTTCCTGGTCTAGGAGCTTCTCAGTGGAGGAGCCGGAGTCCAAAGGACAAGCTGTGCTCTTGGCTATTCTTGCTTGGTGGTAGAAAGGACCCTCGCCTCCCTGTTCGATTCTCTCTTTTATATCTCAGAAAAGATTGACTCAATATGTAACCTAAACGTGGTGATTGAGTTTTGCCTCATTAGCATAGCTGCCTCTAATCCTGCCTCATTAACATCACAGAAGTTAGAATTTAGAGCACGTGGTATAATTATTTCAGATCATAAAATGGAGGACAATTATATAATAGTGGGAATCATGGCCTAGCCAAGTTGTCACACATTTTAGGGGGACATGATTCAATCCATAACAGGGTCTATTCACCCCAAAGTTTGCCGGGTTGAAAAATATATATACAATTTTTTTTGAAAGTATACACTGGAGAATATGAATCCTAAGTATGTCAAAACCGTGGTATTGAGATTTTCCACTTTTTTTAAATTATAGCAGCGATAATAATAACTGAAAAAAAATTTAGAGGCAACAGAGGGAGCACATAGACCTACTGACACCCTGAATTTGGACTTCTAACCTCCATATTCATGAGGCAATAAATTTCTGTTCTTTACATCCACCAACATTGTGATATTGTTGTTAGGATAGCCCTGGGGAACTAAAGCAGATTGTTAAGATACTAATTCTGTGAAGACTGATTTGATAAAACAAGGCCTATTACTTAATAAAAACAAAGTACATGTTCGGTATTATTACTGTGGGTGCTGCCATTTCCTTAGTCTGTAACGCGGTACAGAAACTAGATGCACAGTCTCTATAATGAACTACAGAAGCCTGATTATATCACCATCACGTTCTTTTTTAAACAGCACTGGTTCCACATTAAATGTATCTTTTGGACCCAGAGACTTAGAAAACCAATGTCACTCTCTGACCCTCTCGAAGGGAACCATGTTACTAATATTGTTTTCAAGATTACTTCGGTGATCTGGGGTCCAAGTCCATTGAAATAGTTTATGTCCAAATTTTAGTTCTCTTGATACCTCATAAAATTAATCTTGACAGGTTTCAACTGCACTTCTCAGTCATCTTAACAGATAACCGTCCTGCCACCCCATCACGTGTGGGTGATTCTCTGGTCTCTTCCCGTGACTAGGTGACAACACTAAGCTGTCCACTCAGTCCACACCAGTGGTTCTTCATTCCAAGGCTTCCAGGCAGAACAGGCTCCACCACACAATTACACTCTTCATAAAACTGTATTGATAATAAAGAGAGCAGCAACAGTGGTAGCAGAATTAGACTTGATAGAATAATCTAAGGGTGAGGATAGGTGTTATACCCGTTGCTCTTAGGTAACCCCATTAATACAGAAGCTGAAAACTGTCAAATCTGCAGTTCTTACTCAGGTCTCATCCCTGATCACATAAATTTGAGTGACAAATCTATTCAGTTATTCCTTTGGCTGACATTGTATGAGATCTCAGTAGATATGAGGCACTGAATTAGAATCTGGAATGCAAAAGATGCCATCTAAAGTCCCCACCGTCAGAGAAATGAACAATCCAGTAAACAGGGAGGGAGGTAAACTATATGATATGTGGATCCCACCCCCCCCTCAAGTGGATGGCTGTCCATTCAGAAGATAAGATGCAGAATAAAACCTGGATTCTAGTAATTTTCCAGTAATCATTAAATAGACTCATTCACTATGAAATTTTTTTAAATTAAAATCACATAGATCAAGTTGTCAAAAGCTCACTGGTGACAGTAGAGTACAATGATGCTCTTTTCCCAGACCACAGCTCTCATTCCTCTCTAGCATAACCATTCTTAAGTTTCTTCTGTATCCTTCCAGAAACAACCTATGTACATAGAAATATACATAGAAACTCGTTTTATTTCTGTGTTCATTTGTTCAAGATAAGCATTTTATCTGCAGTGTTTGCACTTTGTTCATTTCACTTAAACTTCTCTAGAGATGTTTTTTCAAATCCTCTTTATAGGTCTATTTTCTTTATTTTGGTTAAGCATTCTTTGCTTCTTCAATGTAAGGACAAATGAGCCGTGTTATATTGGCAGTATATGATTTTGAAGAATCAGTAGTGAAAATCTTTTCAGTTGTAACTTTTTTTTAATTTTAGAATTGCAAATAATTTGTAGTAGGTTCCCAAGACTTCCTCATAAGAAGTGGGGAATGATAATTACAATAGTATAGGTAATTATAAAAAGAGGGACAAAACTGTCTTTGAATGGTGGTTTTGGTATCGTATATAAGAAGTCATCCCCAAACCCTAGGATACCTTGATTTATTCTTATGTAATCTATAGAAATTTTAGTGTTTGCATTTCAAATTTAGATCTATGATCCACTTTGAGTTAATTTATGTGTAAGTGTAAGCTCCTTGTCTAGATTTTTTTTTTTTTTTGCCTGTGGATGCTAGTTGTTCTTGTACCATTTATATAAAGACTGTCTTTCCTCATTGTTTTTGTTCCTTTGTCAAAGACAGTTGGCTACGTTTCTGTGAATCTGTCTTTGTGCTCTCTCTTCTCCATCCACTGATCAATTCCTTTGACAATACCACACTGCCTTGATAACTATAGCTTTATAGTAAGTTTTGAAGTCACAAGTCAGTTCTCAAATTTCGTTCTTCTTCAGGATTAAGTTGGCTATTCTACTTTTATCTTTACATATAAATTTTAGTATCAGTTTGTCAATATTCACAAAATAATTTTTCCAAACTTTGATCAGGTTTTCATTGAATTTACAGAATAAGTGGGGAGGAATTGACATTCTCATAATATTGTCTTCCCGTCCATGAACATGGAATACTTCTATATCAGGCCAGGGTTTGAGGTCATCAAAAAAAACCAAAAATCACACTCAGGCAGTGCATAGAACTTACTTTATTCACCCAAAGAAGAAATAGAGCAAGGTCAACTTCCCTAACAGGCACTGGTCCCCTATGGTCAGCAAGTCACTTCCCGAGGCTGACACAGAGCAGGTGTTACAAATTGAATTGCAACCCATGAAAATGAGTTGTAAATCCAAACCTCCATACCTGTGGTTATAATCCAAATTGGAATTGGGTTGTCTTTATTATGTTACGGAGACAGGACTGGTGTAGCATGTATCTCGAGTCAATCTCTAACAGGGTATAAACGAAGCTGATTAAGCAAGCAGGATTGGGGGAGGATAGATACCAAGCCACACAGAGATCTCCAAGGAACCAGAAAACAGAAGCCAAAGCAAAAAGGACTTTCCCCCCACAGGCTACACAGAGAGAAAGCTTTCCCCTAGAGGTAACATCTTGAATTTGGACTTCCAGCCTCCTAAACTCTGAGAAAATAAATTTCTGTTTTTAAAACCTTGTGGTATTTCTGTTATTGCAACATTAGATAACTAAGACAACAGGTCTGCTTTGCACAATCCTCTTGTCATACGGGTAAACCCCATTCGCTCCCTGCTGGGAGCAGATACAGAATTGGGGTGGACCTGTTACCATATACTGCCTGCACATGAGCAGAACACAAAAAGGTACTCTATGCCCAGAAAAGGGAAGGCCATTTCCAGAATAAGGAGAAGAAACTGGGAAATAGAGGCATACTCACTTCCCAATATCTGTTATCAGCAAATGTTCTGGACCCAAGACCTCTGATTAAAAAAAAAAAAATCTGATTAAACAGCCCAAATTACAAGGTGCAGACCATTTTCCCAACCATCTCCACTTATTGGGGTCTCCTTTGGTTTCATCCCTTAAAGTTTTGTGTTTCTCCTCATAAATCTTATACACATTTTGTGAGAATTATACTTAAGTATTTAAATTATTAGTGCTAATGTAAATGGTGTTGTGTTTCAAAGTTGCATACAGTGGAGTGTTGATCAGCAAAAGAAGGAAGGAACTATCAAGCTACTTGAAAGATCAGGAGAAAACTTAAAAGCATGTGACTAAGTTAAAGAAGATAGCCTGGTAAAGCTACTTACTGCATCATTCCAAATATATGACATTCTGGAAGAGACAGTTAAACAATCAGTGGTAGCCAGGAGTTCAGAGAGAAAGGGAGAGGGAAGAATCAGGTAGAGCACAAGGCATTTTTAGGGCAGTGAAACTATTCTGTCATTTGCTGTAATGGTAAATACATGACATTACGCATTTCTCAAAACCCATAAGACTGTTCAATCTAAAGGTCACCACTAATGTAAACTATAGTCTTTAGTTAATAATGATGAACAAGTATTTGTTCATCAACTGAAACCAATGTGTCACATGAATGCAAGATGTTAATCATAATAGAGACAACATGCGGATGGAAGAGGGAGTATATGGGATTTCTCTGTAATGCCTGCATAATTTTTCTAAAACTTAATAAAAAAAAAAACTTAATACCACTCTAAAAAATAAAGTCTATTAAAAAAATACATCAGCAGTAAAACAACAAAACTGGAATCAGACTCTTTATTATAAATGCTCTCCAAGGTCATAGGAAAAAATATAACAACATACAAAATGATACCTCAGGAGGTTCATCATTCATTTCTGACAATACTTATTGTAAGAGAATTTGAAGACGGTCCAATAGAGAAATAGGGTATAAGTTTTTCTGTAGTCATTACAGTGGAAGTATACAAATGTGATCTATTATTCAAATTGTAGAATGAAACCTCTCCCAACTCATAGTCCAGAAAAACACCAATCTGTGCGAGGTTTACTGACCCCCATGTAGCAAATTTACTAGTCCAGAGCCCAATTTGCCAGCATCCATTATTTGGGGAAGGTGATGTAATCGCATTTCTAGGGAATGATTCTTTACACACACCTAAGGACCAATCACCTGTCCCTCTTACTTCTACCTGCCAAAAATGTCTGCCACTATCAAATCCCTCAGAACTCAAGACAGATGGGTAAACATTAAATTCCCAGGGACTCTGAGGACAGTTTGGGTTCATCATTCTATACATCACAGTTTTTCTATCTTCTGAGACAATAAGATTGGAGTGGGCAGTTTCAGGATCTAGTATCAAATTTACCTGAAATACGCTGATCATATTTTGCAGACCAAAATATTGTGGAGGGAGACTGCAATGCTCCCTCTTTAACTCATATGAAAACACTGCTGGGGGTTTTAGGAGTTCATACCTGTTGTGGATGCTTCCAATACCTGTCAGTAAATCCAGGTCTTCCTGCACAACCTTCTCTGTTATTTCACTTAACAGATTTTTTAGTGTGGAAATGTGGTCTGAAATTTGGATTTTGTTTTCAATTAGTTTTCTGTTAACACCCCTCTTTTCATTTATTAGCCTAACATAAATTGCTTCCTGCTGCTGCCCCAAGAAATGAATAAATTGTTCAAATTCTGAGTGTAATTCTCTCTTCTGATTTTCTACCTTGTCCTTCAATTCCACTAGTTTTGAGACTGCCATTCGTAACCCATTTTCAGCATCCTGAACCTTCTTCCTCAGGGGCTCAATGTAGCTTTTGAGCTTCTTCCTGTGACAAGTTGCAGCTTGATCAATGGGTATCAGGTGGTGATCCTGGTGGTTGGAGGAGATCCTGCACTGGGGACACAGTAGCTCCAGGTCCTTCTCACAGAACAAGGAAGCCTCCTGGTTGTGCTTCTCACACAGGGGTTTTTCTTCCTGCCGTTTCTTCTTGCTCCTTGTGGTGGAAAGTTGCTTAACAATATCAGTCATGTGACATAATTGAGTGTTCCTCTTGAGGTTCCCACTGCGACACTGTTGGAGGCAGACTGGACAGGGGAAGATGTCCTGTAGATCTTTCCAGCGCTGTTGAATGCAGGAGTGACAGAAGTTGTGGCCACAGTCAATGGTCGTGGGGTCTCTCAGGTAATCCAGACAGATGGGGCAGCTGGTCTCTGTGTGGAGGTCAGCCAGAAAGGATGCAAAGGCCATTGTGCAGTAAGGGTTTCAGTCTGAGGAAACTCTCTGCAACAAGGCCTGGTTTTCCTGGAGCTAGGAAAAGTGAGACTTTGATGACTCAGTGTTTTCTGTCTTTCCTGGAAAGCAGCTGTGGTTTCTCAGGGTCCCCAGAAAGCTTTAACCACTCAAGCCTCTTTCTCCTTTCTTTCCTTCAGCTCTAGATGCAGTTGTGAAAGTTATACTCCTCAATCACAGCTCTATTTGGCACTTTTCACACCTATACTCAGTGGCCTGCAGGTGATGTGTATCTATGTACTCTTCTTCAATGGAAAAAAAGCCAGGAATCCAAGAAGGATTGGAAAACAAAAACAGCATAGGAGAAAAGTCAACACAATTCACTCTGTGGTCAATTGACCTTTCTGCAACAAAAAATATAAAGAAAAAAATAGTTACTCACAAGACCATTGTTCACTTTCCCATGCCTCCCTGACACCTAGCCCAGGTGAGCAACAGAAGCCCTGAGATGTAGGTCATGTCCACAACTGACACTACTGTGCCCCTAGACTGCAGTCTCTTCTGATGCCACCTAAATTGTCCACTCTGCCAGCCAGAAGATCTCTTCAAAATGGATCTAATAAACACTTCACTTCCTTCGGAAAGCCTCCCAGACCACTCTGACCCAGTTAGGCCTCTCTTCACCACATTAATGGACCTTGGTGAGACACCCCTACCTGATATCCCTGTTGTCTGCCTCCCTTCCTCCCTCCACAATTCTCACCTCTCCAAGGCTCCTGTCACTGCTCATGTTCCCTGAGTTTCCCTTTACTTGTGAGCTGTGGCATGCTCTCCTGCCAATTCCCTGTCCTAGTCTTGGCTATGTGGGTGGGAAGAGGCTCTTGTATGCTCACAGTGTGGGTGGTGCTGCTGGACCAACATCTTGTGCAGAGGAGATGTGTCCTCCTCGATCTAGGTCAGAACACGCAACACAGCACAAGGTCTTGGTTCAGTCTTATGGTCAGAATCCAGAGCAGTTAGTCCTTATAACCATGAAGGGAATTTCCTTTGCTTTTTCTGGTAGGATTGATTCTAGATGCAGTCAGCACTGGGACAATGACAGGCTGAATAGGTACACTGAAAAGGTAGAATCAAGTTAAATACAGGAGCTATGGAATCTCTTTGGGTTTTGTAATGGATAGACCTACTGTGGATCTTAGCTCAGACACCAACAAGCTACGTGTCCCTGGAAAAGTGAATTAGTTTCTCTGAATCTCAGTTCCCTCTTCTGTAGATTAAAGGAATACCTAAGATTCAATAAATATTTCAAGCATTTATGCTAATGACAGAACACTGTAAACACTACATAAATAATAACTGTCCATTTATAATAGCCCCTAAAAAATAAAATGCTTAGGAATAAATCTAAACATGGATGTAAAACACCTAGACAAATAAAACTACAAGACACTACTGCAAGAAACCAAAAGAGGTCTACATAAATGGAAAAACATACCATGTTCTTAGATAGGTAGACTCAACATTGTGAACATATCAATTCTACCCAAAGCAATCTACAAATACAATGCAATCCCCAGTAGCATTCTTTAAAGAGATGGAAAAAATAATCACTAACTTTATATAGAAAGGAAAGAGGCCTCACATTCGTAAAGCATTATTGAATAAGAAGAATAAAGAAGGACACTCACTACCTGATCTCAGAACCTACCATACAGCTACAGTAGTCAAAACAGCCTGGTACTGGTACAACGAGATACACTGACCAATGGAACACAATTGAGATCCCAAATGTAAATCCATCCACTTGCGGTCACCTGATCTTTGACGAGGGCCCAATGTCTGTCAAATTTGGGGAGGGGGGGCTGGAAAACAGTCTTTTTAACAAATAGTGCTGGCAAAACTGGATGATCATCTGCAAAAATGAACAGGATCCATACCTCACACTATACACAAAAACTAATCCAAAATGGACTTAAATATCAAACCAAAAACTATAAATATGGACAAAAAGTAGTATCAATGATAGAGGCCTTAATACACAGCATTAACAGGATACAAAGCATGACTAACAATGTACAAACACCAGAAGATAAGCTAGATAACTATCATCATCTAAAAATTAAGCACTTATGCTCATCAAAACACTTCACCAAAAAAGTAAAAAGAACCTACAGTCTTAGAAAAAAAATTTTGGCTATGAGAAATCTGACAAAGATCTAATCTCTAAAATCTACAGGAAAATGCAACACCTCTACAACAAAAAGACAAATAATCCAATTAACAAGTGGCCCAAGGAAATGAACAGGCACTTCACCCAAGACAGTGAAGCAGCTAACAGATACACGAGGAAATATTCACCATCACTAGCCATTAGCCATTAGATAAATACAAATCAAAACCACAATGAGATACCACCTCATCCCAGCATACAGGCACAAATCAAAAAATAACAAATGTTGGAGAGGTTGCAGGGAGACTGGAAGCCTTATGCACTGCTGGTAGGAATGAAAAATGGTACAAACAATACAGTGCTTTCTTAGAAAGCTAGAAATACAAATACCATATGGCCCAGCAACTCCACCACTAGGAGAAATAAGAGCAGTCACTTGAATAGACATATGCACACCCATGTTCACTGCAGCTTTGCTCACAATAGCAAAAAGATGGGAACAACCTAGATGCCTATCAACAGATGAATGAATAAACAAATTATGGTACATATACACAACAGAGTAATACACAACAATAAAGAAAAAATGATGAAACTGTGAATCACCTCACAACATGGATGAATGTGGAAGGCATTATGCTGACTGAAACAAGTCGATCACAAAAGGACAAGTATTGTATGAGACCACTACTATAAAAACCCATGAGAAGGTTTACGCACAAAAAGAAACAATCTTTGATGGTTACTAGACAGGGGAGGGGTGGGGATCGAAAAACACTAAATAGACAATAGACAAGTGGTAACTTTGGTGAAGGGTAAAACAGTACACAGTAGTGGGGAAGCCAACACAACTTCTCCAAGGCAAGGTCATGGAAGCTCCATAGACATATCCAAACTCCCTGAGGGACCGAATTATTGGGCTGAGAGCTATGCAGACCATGGTCTTGGAGAACATCTAGCTCAATTGGCATAACAAAGTTTATGAAGAAAGTGTTCTACATTCTACCTTGGTGCATAATGTCTGGGATCTTAAAAGCCTGTGAGTGGACATCTTAGCTACTCCACTGGTCTCACCCTGTCAGGAGCAAGGGAGAATGAAGAAAATCAAAGACACCAGGGAAAGACTAGTCCAAAGGACTAATGGACCACAGCTACCACAGCCTCCACCAGACTAAGTCCAGTGCAACTAGATGGTGCCTGACTACCACCACTGACTGAGATCACAGTAGAGGGTCCCAGACAGAGCTGGAGAAAAATGTAAACAAAATTCTAACTCACAAAAAAAGATCAGACGTACTGGCCTGACAGACTGGAGAAGCCCTGACAATATGGTCTCCGGGCATCCAGTAATGAAGTCACTCTTGAGATTCACACTTTAGCCAGAGATTAAACAAGCCCATAAAACAAAATAAGACTAAAGGGGCACACCAGCCCAGTGGCAAGGACTAAAGGCAGGAAGGGCCAGAAAACTGGTAATAGGGAACCCAAGGTTGAGAAGGGAGAGAGTTGACATGTCATGCGATTGGTAACCAATGTCACAAAACAATATGTGTACTAATTGTTTGAGAAGCTACTTTCTTCAGTAAACCTTCATCTAAAGTACAATTAAAAAAAAAAAAAAGGCCACAGTCCATTAAATTGAGGAAAAAAGACAGTCCTTTAAACAAATGGTGCTGGCAAAATTGGAAGTTTATCTGTAAAAAAAAAAAAAGAAAAGAAACAGGACCCATACCTCAGACCATACAAATGCCACAAATATTCAAATACCAGCAGGGTCACCCATGGCAGACAGGTTTCAGCTGAGCTTCCAGACTAAGACAGACTAGGAAGAAGGACCCAGCAGTCTACTTATGAAAAGAATTAGTCGGTGAAATCCTTATGAGTAGCAGTGGAACACTATCTGATATAGTGCCGGAAGATGAGCCCCTCATGTTTGAAGGCACTCAAAAGAAAACTGAGGAAGAGCTGCTCTCTCAAAGTAGACTCCACCTTAATGATGTGGATAGAGTCAAGCCTTCGGAACCTTCATTTGCTGATGTGGCATGACTCCAAATGAGAAGAAACAGCCGCAAACTTCCATTAATAATCAGAACATCCCATGTAGGAAGTATGAGTCTAGGAAAATTGGAAATCATAAAAAATGAAATGGAACACATTAACATCGTTATCCAAGGCATTAATGAGCTGAAATGGACTGGTATTAGCCATTTGGAATCAAACAATTATATGATATCAGGAGGGATCAATCCCTGGAGGACATCATGCTTGGTAAAATAGGGGGTCAGTGAAAAAGAGGAAGACCCTCAACAAGATAGGTTGACACAGTGGCTGCAACAATGGGCTCAAGCATAACAATTGTGAGAATGGCCACATTTTGGAGGTCTGAGATCCCCACGAAAATGGTAAACTCCGTGAAGTTATGATTTGTCCCTTCCCTGACCCTACCTCGATTGCATCTCCCAGTATCTTTTCAGTCCCAGCCTAAACAGCTGTTGAATGAATAAAAACTGGACCAGGTTCCTGAGTTACTCTGGATAAACTACGTATGGTCTCTGAGACTCTTCTCTATGTAAGCAGAACGACTTCTCGTGGGGGATAAGTAAGATCAAGGCTGTCCAGGGCATTAGGGATATCAGGTCTCATGGTTCTTATCCCTCCAGTTACCCCAACTATGCACAAAACTGTCTCTCACTGAGACATTCTGGAAGGTGATTCCCCATTCGGCTTCAGGTCAGCCACCTCTGGGCGTTTGCCAAACATAGGTATTAGTTACCCCTTTTCTGACTCCATAGGATTAGGGTGGGATCTGGGTATTCGTATTTTTAGCGAGCAGTTAGAACCGTAAAATATATTTCTTTTAAAATACTGCAAATCCGAGTTTGGATTTACTTTCAGGGTCATCTCAGCCCTGTACAGAGCAGGTGCTCAGAAGCCAGGGCTTCTCCTACGTTCCCGCCTCCGGCACCTACGCGGCTCGTTGTCGGCTTACCTGCAACCACTGGCACTGCGGAGGGTCGCGGCAACGGAGGGTCGCGGCTACGGAGGGTCGCTGTGGTGGTTCTCCCAGACTAGTCTCCACAGTCAGCCTTGCACCTGAAGGCTGGTCAGTGGTTGGACCACAGCATATATACACCACCTGGAGGGTGGAGCTCTTAGGACTCCACCTTCAATGAATTGGTGGCTCGGCCCTTGAGGAGAGGGGGCAGGGCTGGGCGGTGTGAGAGAGAACGTTTGGTTGGTGGAGAAAGGGATCTCCTGTGAGTTGATCAAGTCAGGTGGGCCAGGCTCGCTGTTAGTAGGCATGATCTCATTTAAACATTTGTAACTCTGTTTTAGCCTGTCAAGCCCTTTAATCCCATCTTTGCTGAAAAGGTAACTGACGATCTGAAAGGCTGAGTGAGGCCTCTTCATATTCTCACCCTGATTTGTTTACTTCTGGAACCCACAAGTTTAACCTTCATATTAAACCAAACCCGCTGCCGTAGAGTCGATTCCAACTCCTAGCGACCTTATGGTGGCATAGTGGTTAAGTGCTATGGCTGCTAACCGAAAGGTTGGCAGTTCAAATCCACCAGGCGCTCCTTGGAAACTCTATGGGGCAGTTCTACAGTGTCCTGTAGGGTCGCTATCAGTTATGAGATGAACCCTCATATTACAGTATGCAATTTTCAGCACCATGCAGTACAAGGAATGGCAGAATTTTACATTTCAGCTGCACACATCTGGGTTGAGTCTATCCCTTCCTCCTTGCACCCTCACAAGCTGCAACACATTCCAGTGACTGAAGTATCCTCCACTCCCACTTTTCACAAACCAAAACCAAACCAAACCCATTCCCCTCCAGTCAATTCTGACTCATAGCGACCCTATACGACTGAGTAGAACTGCCCCGTAGTGTTTTCAAGAAGTGGCTGGTGAATTCAAACTGCTGACATTTTGGCTAGCAGCTTTAGCTCTGAATGACTTCACCACCATGGCTCTGCCACTTTCCATAGAGTGGCCACTTGTACAGACCTAGAAGGCAAGCAAACCATGGACGTGCCTGGCATGTAGAAGGAGAATTTGTAAAACGTGTCAAGTCAAGGACACAGTTTTGCAACTGCTGGTTGTTAAGGTTCAATGACCCAGTGGCTCTAAGAAATGAAGGAGTTGGGGAGAAGGAACCCTTATGAGTAAGAAAATACCCAGGCATCCCTGCTAGATACAACAAGCACCAGGGCCAGGAAGCAGAACTGCCAGGACTGAGGTGGCCTCTGATTATCTGCTGACTCTACTTCACCTTGTATCTTCATGGGGTTGTTCAGCAGCCATTATCATTGCCCCCTCTTTTCCAATGCTCCACTCTCACTTTTATCCTCTTGGACATCTCAGTCCCTATCTGAAAACCAGTTACCATCATGACCATCTCCACCGGACCACACTGCACAGCCTCTTAAGTGGGTTACTCCCATTAACTTTACACACATGTTATCTTTTTTTTTTTTTAATTGCGACTTTAATCACGCTACTTAAAACAATGGAGCAGTTTTCATAGCCCTTGGAAAGAAACAAAAACTTTACCAGGTATCAAAAGCCCCTACACTGGTTGCCATCTATTCTTAGCTCATCGTCCACTATCCCCTCCTCTTTGAATTCCTCACGCTGGATCCTCCTGCCTCTGGACCTTTGCACGGGCACCTTCATCCCATGGCCTTTCTCATCCCCCACACACATTGTTTAGTCCTTTATTTTTTCCCCCATCTTGCCTTAAATCACAGCCTAATTTCACTTTCTCTGAGTAGTAGTGTATATTCTCAGAAATTCTTTGAAACATTCCAATTTATTTTAGGCAAATTGTTAATTAAGTGCAATGAAATTCATAACTGATTTTGAAAAATGTACCCATATCCTTTTTTAGACTAAATTTTTTGTTCTATTCTACCACCTCTTTGTAAAACAGATTATCCCCAGAAAATATAAATTTGTGGAATTTCAGATGGGTAAATTATAAGGAATGACTAGAGTAGAACTTCTTGTAACTTGACACATTAAATACCTGTTATGGATTGAATTGTGTTCCTCCCAATTATGTGTTGTGGTAACACCTATACTGGGGATCTAGTCTAATCTAATTACTTTTATAATGTTATGTAATCATCTCCCGTAGTTCAATCTGACATAATGTAATCAGTCAATCAGTTATGGTCATACCAGTGTACCAGGATTCCTAGACCTAATTACCCTGAGTTATATGAAGAACAATATAGACACAGAGGCCTACACATGGACTCCTGACATAGACACACAAACACACCCAGCACCAGTGAATACCTGGGACTACCTACAGAGAAGGAGCCAACGCAGCTTAGACCCTCATTTGTACTTTTAGCCTGCAGAACTATGAGAAAATAAATATCTCTTCTTGAAAGCCACCCACTTGTGGTATATTTGTTACAGCATCAAGGTGCCTATGTGAGGAAGGAGGCTCACAGTCTCTCTGTCTGTAAAGAGGAGCATTGGCAGAGTCAAATGGGCGGTCCTCAGTAAACAAGGTCCTTACTTTGCCACATGCTGCCACTCTGAGGTCCAGCACATTTATTCATCAAACTAACAATCAAAAGATTGGCCTTGGGTGAAAAAATAATGAAATACACGATGAACTCCCAAGATCCAAAAAAAAAAAACAAGTAAATTTTAAATCCAGCAAGATAAATTCCATTAGATTTCAAGACCTGGGAGCAATCCTCTGTGGCTAGAGACACTACAGGTGGGCACACAAAGCATGTTCTTAATGCAATTACATACCATTAATATACCATGGTAACAATATTTGAATTGAGCTGATGGGGAAATTTGTCATTTAACTAACTTTTATGGACTGAATTGCCTCCCTCAAAAAATGTATGTCAACTTGGCCAGGCTAGGATTCCCAGTACTGAGTAATTGTCCAACATTTTGTCATCTGATGTGATTTTCCTATGTTTTGTAAATCCTGCTTCTATGATATTAATGAGGTAGGATTATAGGCAATTCTGTTAATGAGGCAGGACTCCATCTACAAGATTAGGTTGTACCTTGAGTCAGTCTCTTTTAAAATATAAATGAGAGAAACCAGCAGAGAAATAGGGGACCTCCTACAACCAACAATGAAGAACCGGGATGGGAGTGCATCCTTTGGACCCAGGATACCTGAGCCTAGAATCTACTACACCAGGGGAAGATTGATGACAAGGACTGTCTCCCAGAGTCCAAAGAAAAAGCCTTCCCCTGGAGCCAGAACCCTGAAATTAGACTCTAAGCCTCTTAGACAGGGAGAGAATAAATTTCTCTTTGTTAAAGCTGTCCACTTGTGGCATTTCTGTTATAGCTGCACTAGATAACTAAGACACTCACCACGGTAAATGAAATTTGTGCATATGGAAACCACACAAAGTGAGGTTTTACTGTGTGCGTCTCTGTGTTGTTTCTGGATCTAACCATGCCTCAACTCTACCACTGATCTTTTCCATGTTACTCCACTCTTAAAGTAGCTTCTAGGCTCCTTTTCCACAGAAGCCTTTCCCAATTAATAAGAGATTCTTTTCACTCTATTCCCTAGGGTTTAGACTTGCCACTTTCAATGTTTCTTTTTCTGATGAATCTCCAAACATTTCCTTATAAAAACATTAAGTATTTCTCTCAAATGAAGAATGTTTTAAGGTATATAGAGGTATCTGCTTTGTTAGTGAAGTTACTGAACAACTGCTATCAGAATTGAGTTAAAATTATTACCAATTTCCGTGTTAATTTACTTAAAAAGTCTAATTTGAGAGTTGTCATTCTAGCAATCACTATAATATAAATATCACTAATTCCTGATTGTATTCAAGAGTTGGGGTAAACAGTAGTTTTTCACCTAGTGTTACTTCTACTCTTTCCAGCCCACTTGTAGATAAATGGGGGCTTAGAATGAACTTTAGATAATATAATATAAGAACTAATGTGTGTCCCATCCTGTGTTGGCCTTTCCCTGCCAGGGTGCTATCTCCATGCTCTCCTTTTGCTATTTATAGTGACCCTGTGGTGAGCGAGGGCTTTAGATTCCTGGGTCATATAAAGGAGGAAGGCCCTAATGATTCACACTGTACTATATATGAATAAGAAGCAGATATTTTCCTGCTAAACAGTGGAGATTACCACAGCTCAGCACAGCAATCCTGATCAATGGAGGAGTTAATCTTACCTCAGTGAAATGGGTTATCAAAAACTCTCCTGGTCACTTTCCTAAAATTATAGCAATATGCAAACTACTAAAGAGATATGAAAAGTAAAACACTGTATCACAAGGAATTGTAAACAATATACATGTAGGCTGTCATGTATGTTGTTGTTGTCACTGTTAGGTGCTATCAAGTCATTTCCAAAATATAGCAACCCTATGTACAACAAAACAAAACACTGCCCTGTCCTGTGCCATCCTCACAATCGTTGTTATCCTTGAGCCCATTGTTGCAGCCACTGTGTCAGTTCATCTCGTTGAGGGCCTTCCTCTTTTTCACTGACCCTCTGCTTCACAGAAAATGATGTCCTTCTCCAGTTACTGGTATGTCCTGAAGTATGTGAGATGAAGTCTAGCCATCCTTGCTTCTAAGGATCATTCTGGCTGCACTTCTTAGAAGACAGATTTGTTCATTCTTTTGGCAGTCCACGGTGTATTCAATATTCTTCACCAACACCATAATTCAAAGGCATCAATTCTTCTTTGGTCTTTCTTATTCATTGTCCACTTTCATTTGCATATGAGGCAATTGAAAACACCATGGGGTCAGGCACCCCTTAGTTCTTAAAGTGACATCTTTACTTTTTAACACATTAAAGAGGTCTTTTGTATCAGATTTGTGCAATGCAATGCGTCCTTTGATTTGTTCACTGCTGCTACCATAGGCATTGATTGTGGAGCAAGTTAAATGATTCCTTAACAACTTGAATTATTTCTCTGTTTATCATGATGTTTCTTATTGGTTCAGTTATGATGATTTCTGTTTTCTTTTTGTGGAGGTATAATCCATGCTGAAGGTTGTAGTCTTTGATCTTCATCAGTAAGCTCTTCAAGTCCTCTTCACTTTCAGCAAGCAAAGTTGTGTCATTTGCATATCACAGGTTGTTAATGAGCCTTTCTCCAATCCTACTGCTGTGTTCTTCTTTATATGGTCCGGCTTCTTGATTATTTGCTCAGCATACAGACTAAATAAGCGTGGAGACAGTAAAACAACCCTTAAACACACCTTTCCTAACTTTAAACCACTCAGTATCCCATTGTTCTGTTTGAATGACTGCCTCTTCGTCTGTTTACAGATTCTGAATGAGCATAATCAAGTGTTCTGGAATTCACATTCTTCACAATGTTATCCATAATTTCTCATCATCCACATAGTCAGATGCCTTCGCATAGTCAATAAAAACAAGTAAACATCTCTGGTATTCTCTGTTTTCAGCCAAGATCCATCTGACATCAGCAATAATATTCCTCATTCAGTGCTCTCTTCTGAATCCAGCTTGAACTTCTGGCAGTTCTCTGTTGATGTACTTTACTGCTGCAACTGTTTTTGAATTATCACTTGTGTTTGATATTAATCATATTGTTCAATAATTTCTGCATTCTGTTGGATCGCCTTTCTTTGGGACGGGCACAAATGGATCCCTTCCAGCCGGTTGGCCAGATAACTGTCTTCCAAATTTCTTGGTATACAAGAGTGAGAGATCTCCAGCTCTGCATCTGTTTGTTGAAACATTCTCAGCTGGTATCCTGTCAAATCCTGGAGCCTTGTTTTTTGCCAGTTCCTTCAGTGCTGCTTGGACTTCTTCCTCCAGTATCGTCAGGTCTTGATCATATGCTACCTCCTGAAATGGCTGAACGTCCACCAATTCTTTTTGGTGCAGTGACTTTCTATATTCATTCCATCTTCTTTTGATACTTCCTGGGTGGTTTAATATTTTCCCCATAGAATTCTTCAATATTGCAACTCCAGGCTTGAATTTTTTTTTCAGTTATTTCAGTTTGATTAACACTGAATGTGTTCTTCTCTTTTGATTTTCTACCTCCAGGTCTTTGCACATTTCATTATAGTATTTTACTTTGTCATCTTCAGCTCCCCCTTGAAATTTTGTGTTCAGCTGTTTTACTTCATCATTGTTACATTCAAGTTAGCTACTCTAAGTTCCAGAGCAAGCTTCAGAGTCTCTTCTTACAACATTTTTGTCTTTACTTACTTTCTTTTTTTTTTTTTAATGCCCTTTTGCTTTCATTAGGTATGATGTCCTTGATGTCACTCACCACTCATCTGGCCTTCTGTTATTAGTGTTCAATGTGTCAAATCTGTTCTTGAAATGGTCTTTAAATTCAGGTGAGATAAAATCGTACTTTGCTTCTTGTGGACTTGCTCTAATTTTCTTCTGCTTCGACATGAGCTTGCCTAGGAGCAACTATTGGTCTGTTCTGAAGTCGGCCCCTGGCCTTGTTCTGACTGATGCTATTGAGTTTCTCTGCCATCTCTTTCCACAGATGTACTTGACCTGATTCCTGTGTATTCCACCTGGAGAGGTCCACGTGCATAGTCGCTGTTTATGTTGGTGAAAAAAGGTATTTGCAATGAAGAAGTCATTTGTCTTGGAAAATTCTGTAAGGCAATCTCCAGTTTCATTTTTGTCACCAAGGCCATATTTTCCACCTACTGATCCTTCATCTTTGTTTCCAAATTTTGAATTCCAGTCACCAGTAATTATCAATGTATCTTGATTGCATGCGCAATCAATTTCAACCTGTAGAAGTTGGTCAAAATCTTCAATTTCTTCATCTTGGCCTTAGTGTTTGGTGTGTAAATTTGAATAATAGTTGTATTAACTGACCTTCCTTGTAGGCCTGTGGATAGTATCCCATCACTTACAGCTTCATACTTCAGGATAAATAATGTTCTTTTTAACGATGAATGCAACACCTTTCCTTTTAAATTTTTCATTCCTGGCATAGTAGAGCATGTGATTGTCCAATTCCAAGTGGCCATACCAGTCCATTTCAGCTCACTAATGCCTTGGATATTCATCTTTATGCTATCAACCTCATTTTTGATGATTTCCAATTTTCCTAGATTCATACTTCATACATTCTACATTCCAATTAATAATGTATGTTTGCAGCTGTTTCTTCTCATTTCGAATCGTGAAATCTCAGCAAATGAATGTTCCAAAAGTTTGACTCCACCCACGTCATTAGTTCAAGTCTGCTCTACTTTGAGGAGGCAGCTCTTCCCCATTAATATTTTGAGTGCCTTCCAAATTGAGAGGCTCAACTTCTGGCACTGTTTCAGACAATGTTTGCTGCTATTTATAACGTTTTCCCTGGCTTTTTTTTTTTTTTCTCAGAAGTAGACTGCCAGGTCCTTCTTCCTAGCCCTGGAAGCTCTGCTGAAACCTGTCCACTATGGATGATCCTGATGGCATTTGAAATATCGGTGGTGTAGCTTCCAGCATCACAGCAAGATGTAAGCGACCACAGTATGGCAAACTGACAGATGAGTGGTGGGAATCTTTTTGTAGTATGTTTGAATAGTGTTTCAAATATTTACTGGACAATGCTTCTTGCTTTTTTGTCCTTTATTTCTCTTAGGTCATACAGTATTGTTTGCTTTGTCTCTCATTTTGTGGAAACTCTATACGTGGTGAATCATAACCTGTAATAGAGGCATTTACATTATAATGTTGCAAATATTTTTGGCACCTTCATTTGTATTCATATTCTTATTGTCAATATGTGATTTTGGAGTTTAAGGGAATAAATATAAATGACCTTCCCCACTCAAAAATTATATATATATTTGAAATCTTCCTTAAATACTTTTACTGTTTTTTTTTTATGCCTAAGTTTTTAATCTTGAATATTAAGAAGGTGGGCTATAAAGAACCAAACTGTTTGGCCAGAGTGGTTGTGAGCTTACCACTTAGGAACTTATTGGGAGAACTTGGATAGAAAGGGTGCTAAGGTGATCTTGAATGGTGATTGGACATCCATGTTTGGATTCAGTCAACTACTCTCTCCTGACTTAGTGTAGTGTGGTAGAAGATAAAGTGATTATAATAGTAGTTATTGTAACTGGTTTAATGAGGAATTTTAACAGCAAATGGAATATACAATACATGAATGTAATCATAGGTTCTTTTACTGGAGTCACACACTGTCCTTTATTTTAAAGCCTGTACTTTTTACCACAGTTTTTAACTTTTCAAAAAAGGTTTAATTGGCACCGTATTTGCCTAAAGCACTTGATGAAAATCCAGAGATCCAGAATCACCCAGATATAGTGTGTCTGAAGAGGGATTTTTGTTCAGGAAGGACTGGGTTTGTATATTTTTTGGGAAAAGTGGAAGGATTAGAGCTATTGAGAGTTCACTGAATAACTGGTACTAATCCTCACTAAATGCACTTTATTTAACCAAGGATAATGAAGATGGTCAAGTTGAAGTTGAGAGAGGTTAAGGAGTTTATCACTCAAATTATAGATTAAATATGATCCCTGTGGGTTCGAACTTTAAAAAGAGAGAATTGTAAATGTACCAAGAAAAACACAGTCATCATTCCACAGCTGAATTTTTCAGCATCCATGCTGAACTCAAGGTGGTCACTTTCTCATTTTGGAAATAGAGTTTTTAAAAATCCACATGGTCCATACAGTCTTTTATGAAATTTACACCTGCCAGAAAAGTCACCTGAATGAAATTCCTAAGCTCTCAGTTCATCTGTGTACACAGTAAATCATTGGATTATAGATATGTTTTTGTTCTGTATTTATACAAGTCACAATAAGATTAGCACCCATGATTAGATTTTCTTTCAATGTCTTTATGTCTTACTACTTTTAAAAACAAGTCTTTGCTTTCTATTTAATTTGTAGAAAACATAAAACACAAAGTTCTAGGAACAGAAAGTTGTTAGCTTTTGTAATGTGTGTTTGCACTCCCTTTGGAAATTGCAAAAGACATTACAGGAAAATATGAAGTGATATCCTTACTCCTCAGAGACAATATATATAATGTGTTTAAATTCAGTCTATTTTTATATTAATATTTATGTAACTTTAAACAATGTAATAATTCTATATGTGACTTACATTAATTTATATATAGTGAGCTATCAGATGTAGCATATATTTGCACATTATTTTTTCTCTGGAAATTTTATTTTGGAGACCAGAGAAAGATGAATGAGATGTGTAAATTTAGTAGTATTGGAGGTAGGCCAATTTGGAAAGATATCTTAGTCATCTAATGCTGCTATAACAGAAATACCACAAGTGTGTGGATTTAACAAAGAGAAATTTATTCTCTCACAGCCTAGTAGGCTACAAGTTCAAATTCAGGGTGTCAGCTCCAGGGGAAAGCTTTCGCTGTCAGCTTTGGAGGAAGGTCCATGTCATCAATCCCTCCTTGGCCTAGGAGCTTTTCTGCACAGGAACCTCAGGTCCAAAGGACACACTCTGCTACCAGCACTGCTTTCTTGGTGGTCTGAGGTCCCGATGTCTCTCTCTACGCTTCTCTCTTTTATATCTCAAAAAAGATTGGCTTAAGATGCTATCTAATCTTTCAGATCCCTTCAACTTAACTGCCACTAATCCATCTCATTATATCATAGTGATAGGATTTACAACACATGGGGAAATCACATCAGATGACAAAATGGTAGACAATCATACAATACTGGGAATCATGACCTAGTCAAATTGACAGATATTTGGGTAGGACACAACTCAATCCATGACATTCCACCCTTTGGCCCACCAAAATTCATGTCCTTGCCACGTGTAAAACATATTCACCCCATTGTATCTTAACAAAAGTCTTAAATCAGCTCCAAGTCCAAAATCCAAAGATTCTTCCTCATCTGCGAAACCTAGAATACAAGTTATCTGCTTCCAAATGTACAATGACAGAACAGACACAATCTAGACATTTCCACTACAAATGGAATAAACTGGAGGAAAGAAGGGATAACAGCCTGTAGGTATTGGCCACACTCAGCGGGGCTCCAAATTCTGAAAGGAGGCCCCTCGGCCACGGGCTTCACCTCCGCCTTTCAGGCCCACTGGGACAGCAACTGCGCTCCTTCAGCTTTAGGCGCACCAATCTCCTAGTCCAGTTGAGTGGCAACTCCATCCTTAGAAACACAAGAGGCCATGGCTCCACCCCTTGAAACCCCTGAAGTCATGGCCATACCTTTTGAGACTGAGGCAGCTCAGCTTCTTTTGTTGTCTCTTTGTTGTGGGGCAAGGCTTCCCAGCTTGGGACTAAGCCTTGCCTAGGTTCTTGCCTTGTACTGACCAAGAATGACCAGGAGAGGTTCCACACAAATAAAGGTTTATTAGCGACAGAGAGTAAAGGCTCATGAGAGACGGAAAGGAGCTTCCACCTACACTAGCTTCCAGTGTCTCTCCGGAAAGGAGCTTCCACCTACACTAGCTTCCAGTGTCTCTCCTAACAAAAGATTTCCTAGAGTTTATAAAAGTCTTTAGGCAGGAAAAAGGCATTATCTTTATTCATGAAATGGGTGGAGATCTCCAGGAGAGGGGGAGGGATAATGAAAATCAAATGTACACGCAGTTAGAATTGAAGACAGATTTCCTAGCAGAGGTTGCTGGAACTAAGATGGAGTCTGTCACAAAGGCTGCCGGGATGTTGAACAGGACTTATTCTGGGATATTGTGCATGCGTGATGCCTCTGGACCTTGGTTCGAGTCCTGGTGAGGGGTTCCTGTTCATGTTTGTCTCACACGGAAGGTCATTCATAGGCCACATTGATCTTAAATGTGCACATTCTGCACCTGGTGGGGACTTGAAAAACAACCTTGAAGAAGTAGTTATCTACTTGATCAGTCAAGGACATCTGTTAACAAAATGTATAAAGGAAAGGTTAGTTACTCAGAAAGGAATACATTCTAACAACCCATAGGAAGGGCGGGGAGTGAAGCTTGTGCGTAGGCTTCAATCCGGGAATATAGGATTATTGAGCCAGAATTCATCTACCTCAGCCAGTCTGATTCCTTGCCTGTCTCAGCTTCTGCTTCCTGGTTTCTTGGCCTCTCCTTTCCTTGGGCTGCACACCCACATCTGCCCTGCTGGGGCAAGTGTTCCAAAGCTCTGTAGCTCACCGATAAGTGCCTGGAGGCACCCCACTCCACCAGGAAGCCTCCTGTACACAGGCACTCAGATCTCTCACTCCGTGGGTCAGCTCCAGCACCGTCTCTCGCTCGTCTCCTGGTTCTGCTGCTTCTGGTTCTCTGTCCCACTCATCCTCTGCTGCTGTCACAACTCTACCCATTCAGAGTTTCAAAACCACTTACACATTTTAGGTATCTGTTAGAGCAGCACCCCACTCTCTCGGTACCAAATTCTGTCTTAGTCATCTAGTGCTGCCATAACAGAAATACCACAAGTGGATGGCTTTAACAAAGAGAAATTTGTTTTCTCACAATCTAGCAGGTAGAAGTCCAAATTCAGGTGATCAGCTCCAGGGGAAGGCTTTCTCTTTCTGTGGGCTCTGGAGGAAGGTCTTTCTCGCCAATCTTCCCCTGGACCAGGAGTTTTTCTGAGCAGGAACCTGAGGCCTAAAAGACATGCTCTGCTCCCAGTGCTTCTTTCTTGGTGGTATGAGGTCCCCCACTCTCTGCTTGCTTCCCTTTCCTTTTATCTCTTGAGAGATAAAAGGTAGTGCAGGCCACACCCCAGGGAAACTACCTTAGAAAAGGGAGGTGACCTGAGTAAGGGTGGTGTTACAATCCCACCCTAATCCTCTCAACATAAAATTACAATCACAAAATGGAGGACAACCACACAATCCTGGGAATCATGGCCTAACCAAAAAAAAAGTTGACACATATTTTGGGGGGGACACAATTCAATCCATGACAGGTTTGTAACAAGCAGTGCTAAGAATGAGGGAGGGAGGTATCCTAACATTGTAGGCACGTGAAGCATGCACCTTTTTTCCCCCAGCAGTGCTGAAATATCTGTCAAAAATTTGGGAAAATAATCTTTCTTTGGTCGTTACTATTAAACTTCTACTAATCTTATAAAAGCACATATAATTTGAGGAAAAAAAAGACACCAGTTTAAATTTCAAAAAAGCACAAACATTGGAAATGTCTATTGTCAATATTGGCTGAATATACCATGTTACACAGATGTTACTTACATTCCATACAATGGAATATTAAACAGATTTTATAGAAAGAGGGTAGCCCCAAATGTATCATTATACATTGAGAAAACTGTCCTAGTCAATAAGGAATTGGCTAATTAATGTTCATCAATATAGAAAAAATATGATAATGGATAGGATCACCCAAACTAAATCCAGTATTGTCGTATAAAAAGGCAGGTATGGATACATACACAGACTTCCACACACACTCTCTCTCACACACACACAGACACACAGACACACAGACACACACACACACACAGTATACATATAGAATGCTTTAAAAAGTATGAGGTAATATAAGTCAATATATCACTCTATTATCAGTCATTATTTTTAAATATTGTGGTTGAGGGACTCTAATTTTAAAAGTATGTGATCACATCTGGCTGAGATTATGAGGGATTTTTTTTAATGTTTGTTCTTTTAATATTTTTCTGCAGTAATCAGTAAAGAATAATATTGTTCAAACACTTACAATGAATACTTACTGTATGCTAACATAAGCCGATATAAGTGCACTCTTATTTACATCTCATACATCTTCGAAGTAAGCACTGTTAGTAATAATTTATCTCCACATTGAGGAGTCTGGCTCCTGCCCAGAAACCTATATGTGATCATTAAGGCCTGACCATAATCGATTACAAAGGCTTTACCTGGCCCATCTCATGGGGGAAAAATTGTCTGATCCACAAGAAAAGGGAAGGTGAGGGTAGTTAGCCTTGTTCTGTGTATTCCTAGAAGCTGGAAGAATCAAGGTCCCAGACCCCTAAGACAAAGGGGGTCTGAGATCAGGCCTGAAATCCAACCCATATAACAAACAAGCAGATAGAACATTGATAATTGGCCTTGTTCTTTCCTCAACCTGAATTTATCTCAATTTGGGAAATGTCTATGGCAACAGAGTGGGAGACGGGCTTGGAGTAGGAAGAGAATGTGGGCAGTTTGGGGTCAACTGTGAGCAGGAAGAGAGAAGGAGACTGGAAAGACCTGAGGTCTTAGAGATGGAGAGAAAGGGTGATATGAGGCTCTAAGTATGAAGTAAGGTAAGCTGGCTTGGCTGGAATGAAACGAGACACACTGACAACAATGGTTAGCCTTTTAAAAAGTTTTCATTATAAAACCAAACCCATTGCCGTCAAGTCAATTCCGACTCATAGCAACCATATAGGGCAGAGTAGTACTGCCCCCACTGAGCTTCCAAGAACCCCCCTGGTGGATTCCAACTGCTGACCTTTTGGTTAGTAGCCATAGCTCTTAACCACTATGACACCAGGGTTTCCATCTTTATTATAGAATGTGTTTAACATATAAAATAGTAGAGACAATGGTATAATAAACTCCATGAATGCATCTACCAATTTATGCCCCCACTTGTCCCTAACCATCATTGTTTTGAAAAAAATCCTAGATATCTTAGGATTTTACACGTAAATATTGTGCTGTGTAACTCTCTAGTATAGTCTATATTCATTAACATAATCATAGCGTATTATCAGTCTAATAATAATCAACATTTTATCATGAGATATCCACTGTCCAAATGGAGCTGAAATTATTTTTTGTTTTGGAAATTGTATTTGAATCTGAAAAAAAAGCAAGTAAAGTTTTGCCATTGATGTAAATTCTCTATCTATCTAATATGTATTATCTTTAAAATTTTTTTTTTCCTTTACATTTTTTGTTGCAGAAATGTGGTCAATTGACCACAGTCTGGATTTTGGTAACTGTATCCCTGCACTGTATTTTCATCAATTCTTGGATTTCTGGCTCTTTACTAATAAAGAAGACTACATAGACAAGTTTTAATTATGGGCCATTGAACATAGGTGGGAAAAGTGCCAAATAGAGCCGTGATTGATAGAGTAGGAAATATAGCTCTTCCGGAAGCTGCATCTAGAATTGAAGAAAAGGAAGCACAAATAGACTTGAGTGGTTATAGCTTTCTGGAGACCCCTTCCTTTATAGGAAAGACAGAGTATTCTGAGAAGTCATCACTTCTCCCGTCATTTCCTAGCTCCCAGATACCCAGGCCTTTCTGAAGAGTTTCCTCAGACTGAAACCATCACTGTACAATGGACTTCACTGCCTCCTTGGCCAACCTCCAAGCACAGCCTGCTACCCCCATCTTCCTAGATTACTTGAGAGACTCAGTGACCATTGACTGTGGCCAAAACTGGGAGTATCTACAGGACATCCCCTGTCCCATCTGCCTCCACCACTGTGGCAATGAGAACCTCAAGAGAAACACCCAACTAAGTCACATGACTAAAATTGTTAAGCAAGTTGCCTCAGTGAGGAGCAAGATGAGCCCTCAGGAAGAGAAACCCTGTGTGAGAAGCGCAACCAAGTGCTGGCCCTGTTTTGGGAGAAGGACTTGGAGCTGCTGTGTCCCCAGTATAGGCCCCCTCCAACCACCAGGATCATCACCTAATGCCCATTGAGCAACTAGTCACTGGAGGAAACAAAAAGGTTTCCCCTGAGGAAGCAGGTTGAGGATGCTAAAAAGGAGCTAGATATGCAAGTTTTTAAATCATTTGAATTAAGCAGAAGGTGGTAAATCCAAAGAGCGAATACTATTCAGGATTCGAACTATTTAAATATTTCTTAGTAAAGGGGCAGAAAGCAATTCGTGGTAGACTACTAACTGAAAAGAAGGATGATTAAAAAACCTGATTGAAAACAAAATGCAAATTTTAGACCATAGTTCGACACTGAAAAAATCTGCTTAGTGGAATAGCAGAGGAGTGTGTGCCCACAGACCTGAATTTACTGACCCTTATTGAAAGTATCTACAGCAGATTTGAAAGCTTAAAATTCCTAGCAATGTTTTCATACAAATGAACAAAGAATTCCAGCTTCCCTTCACAAGATTTTGACCTGCAAAGAATGATGAACATATTGAAGGTATATTTGATACTAAATCCTGAAACTCCCCATCCCAATCTTATTATCTCAGAAGACAGAAAAACTATGATTACGAAATGATGAAACCAAACTATCCTAATAATTCAAACGCATATAGTTTTCACCCAGCCATCCAGAGTTCCTAGGGATTTGATATTGGCAGGCATAAGGGAAACACAGGTGAATGGTCTTTAAAAAAACCCAGTGCTGTCAAGTCAATTCCGACTCATAGTGACCATATACGACAGAGTAGAACTGCCGAGTAGAGTTTCTGAGGCGCTCCTGGGGGATTCGAACTGTTGACCTTTTGGTTAGCAGCTGTTGCACTTAACCACAACACCACCAGGGTTTTGAATGGTCTTTAGGTGTGTCTAAAAAATCTTCCCCTAGAAATATGATTACATCGCCATTCTCAAGTAATGGATGCTGGCAAATTCAGCTTTGATCTAGTACTTTTAGTACTTTGGATTCAACAAACTTAAGAGGCATTGCTAAATTTCTTGACTATGAGTTGGAAGAGGTTTCATTTAAAAATTTGAATAATAGATCACATTTGTATACTTTCACTGTAATGCTTACAGAGAAACTTATACCTCATTTCTCTATTGGAACATCTTCAAATTCTCTTACAATCTTTGTGGTCATAGATGAATGATGAACCACCTGAAAGGCCATTTTCTGTCTTATATTTTCTTTGTATGTTCTTGGAGTGTACTTGTTATAAAAAGTCTGACTCTATTTGTGATTTTTACTGCTGGCATCTTTTTTTTTAATATGTAGACTTTATTTTTAAGTTCACAGAAAAATTGTGCAGATAGTAGAGAGAAGTCCCTTATGCCCCCTCTCCCACCTGTGCTTTGTTTCTCCTTTATTAATATTTTGCAACTGTGTGGTACATTTGTTACATCTGATGAACAAATATTGATCCTTCATTATGAACTAAATTTCATAGTTTACATTAGTGGTCATCCTTTGTATTGCCCAGTCCTATGGGTTTTGACAAACGCATAATGTCATGTATCCATCATTACAATGTCATGCAGAATAGTTTCATTGCCTTAAAAATATCCTATGATCCACCTAGCATCCTTCTCCTTCACCCTGAACTCCTGGCTATCACTGATCTTTTAACTATTACAGAATGTCAGATAGTTGGAATCGTTAGTATGTAGCTTTTTCAGATTGGCTTCTTTCACTTACCAATATGAATTTATGTTCCCTCCAGATCTTTCTTTAGCTTGGTAGCACATTTCTTTTTATTACTGAATAATACCCCATTGTATAAAATTTGAAATAAAAAAAACACATCATATATATTAGCAGTAAAAAATTAAATGTTGGTGTTAGTTGCTGTCGAGTCAATTCTGATTCTTGGTTACCCCATGTGTGCAGAGTAGAACTGCTCGATTGGGTTTTCATGGCTGTGACCTTTTGGGAGCATATAACCAGGCCTGCCTTCCAAGGCAACTGTGAGTGGGTTTGAACCACCAACCTTTAGGCTGTTAGTCGAGTTTTCAACTGTTTGCACCACACAGGAACTCCTTAAACAAAATAAATTAACAAAAAATGCTTAGGCATAAATCTAATAAAATATATTTAGATTTACAAGACTTTTATGAGGAAAACTACAAAATTCCAATGAAAGAAACTAAAGAAGATCTCAATAAATGGAGACCGTCTGGAGGATGGTTTGCCATGGCCCCTGTGCCTCACATCTAGGGCTTAGGCTCACAACATTCTCTGACTGCAGATGCTCAGAAATGAGTTTCTCTATTTCCCAGTTTTTCTCCTTATCAGGGAAGCCTCCCTCCCTGTTTCTCAGTTCTGCTCATGTGCAGGCACCATATGGAACCTGGATGAGCCCTCTTCTATACCTGTTCATGGCACGGAGGAAATGGAGTTCACACGTAACACAGGAGGGAAGCAAACATCACATCTACCATGGAAAGTGATTCGCTAGCCATTGGGGACCACAGTCTGCTAGTGAAGCTGACCTTGCTTTGTCTCTATTCTATGTGAGCAAAACATCCACTACCTGAATGTGATTCATATCTTTTGTTGGATACTTTAAACCCTAGCTCAGTAGAGAGATATTCCATGTTCATGGATAGTAAGAAAATATTAGAATGAAAATTCCTCCCAACTTTTTCTGTATGTTCAAAGGAATCCAATCAAAATCTCAGCAAATTATTTTATGAACATCAACAAAGTGAAACTGAAAAGGCAAAAGACGGACTAGCCAACACAACACTAAAAAGGAACAAAATTGAAAGACTGACACAATGTGACTTCAAGACTTATGATAAAGCTGTAGTGATCAAGACAGTGTGGTATTACCAAAGGAATAGATTACAGAAATAGAAAAATAGTCAACTTGTCTTTGACAAACGAGCAAAGAAAATTCAATGAAGAAAAGATAGTCTTTTCAACAAATGGTGCTGGAACAACTGGACATGAACAAGAAAAAACATGAATCTAGACACAGAGCTTACATCTTTAACAAAAATTAACTCAATGTGCATAATAGACCTAAGTATAATATGCAAAACTATAAAGTTTCTAGAAAATAACTTATTATAAAATTAGATGACCTTTGGTATGACTATGACTTTTTAGATAGTGTTTTTGTTTTTTCTTCTTCTCTCTTAGAAAACACCAATTAAAAAATACCTACTCTTCAGGTATGTAATGGGAAATAATGGTAATATGTTTTGGACATCTTAAGATGAAATAATGATATTCTTACTAGCTTCCAACCATTAGTGTGAATGCCTTGCACAATACCAATTGTTTATTCTTTTTATGAAATTAGTCTTTATCAAAATAATACACGTAAAGGCTTACAACAAAAAATGTTTCTGGCCCATGCCACCCTGCCACTAATTTCTGTTCCCCAGGGGCATGGTTAATTCTTTTAATTATCTCACTATTGCTCCAAAACTGTTATAACATTCAATGTTAGACATCTTCCATTAACTTCCTAAAAATAAACTGAGAATTTTGGATCTCTTATATTACTCAGGCACATACTCTGTCTCTCCACAGATTACCAAATATGATTATATAAGAATTAGGTAGGTAATCAATAACTATATGAATTGTTCACAGATGAGTCACTTAGATGCTATTGTATTTTTTCTTACGCAAATTGTTTTACTGTCATTAGTAAATTACATTTCTTTCTTGCTGCATATTCCGTGTATCTCTTTCTGTGTATGACCTTTCAGGCTCACAGCTGCTAATTCCTAACACTCCTCAGAGAGACCAAATTTGTTGATTCAATTAATTTTTATTGTTGCAATCACACCTGAAGCCCTGGATGCTATTACCTAATTGTAAACTGAAGTTTCTTGGTTGTCATCCAGGGCTTTCCTTCACCAGATTTGTATTTTATGCTTAGATTTATCTTTTATCTTCAGTCTTCTTGTATTTTACAATCTTTGTAGCTTAAGTTTCATGCTTTTCTACTTCTCTAATTTTCTTCCCTTCTCTCCATGGACCACATTGTCAGATTACTCCCTGAGAAAGGGCACATGGAAGACGTGGTAGTCACTTGCTTTTTGCTGAGTCACACTCCATCCTTCCACTGATCTTCACTGAACTGGCCCTTGTATGTTACATTTCCCTGGCTCTCTTGCAAATTTCTACTTACTTTTTGCCATTAAGAAACAACGCTGGGAGATTAGAGGTCCTGAGGAAAGAACGCAGAGTATTTCTCCAGTCCGTTTTGAGTAGTATCTCAGGCAAGTGACTCCATCTTCCTCATGATAGCTTCTCCTGCTGGATAGCCCATACCATGATGCCAGGTACCACTAGGTTCTGATAACACCAATTTATTCCTTTGTCACCCAGTCCTGTGGGTCATAACAACTTCCTGCAAGTGCTAATTTCAGGTTAACTCACAATCCAATTTACCCTTCTAGCTCTTCCAAACTTCTGTGATTAATTTTCCATGTTAAATTCCTCTCATTGAAGGCTACGTATGGGTTCTGTTTTCCTAACTAGACCTTAACTGGTAGGAGATAAATATCTTTAGAACTCACTGACCCAAATATTTTTAGTCTTCACACAGGCAGCTCAGCTTGATATATAACTTTATATCAGGAATTGGACTGGAATTTGTTTCCTCAGAATTTTGAAGACAGTTCTCAACTGTCCCATATTTCCCATTTCTGCTTTTGAGATTCCATTGTATTTCCTTATTCCTGTTGTCCAGGAGGTTATGATATATGCCATGGATTAGACCTACATTTATTGTTCTACATATGGAATGGACCTTTTAAATCTAAAAATTTGTGTTCTATATTTCTGAGATATTATTTCTTCAGTTATTTCCCATTTCATTTCTTTCTCTTCTTCTGTAGCTTACTTTGCTTGCTATTTGTACCTCTTAGATTTATCTGTTTTTCTCACCTTTTCTCTTCCACTTTGTATCAAGTTTTTGCTTGTTTGTTTTTTGTTAATTACTGTTTTCTAAATGTTTCATTTACAAAGTCCTTGACTGCCTGGGTTCAAGTGGGAGGGGTGTATCTCAGTACATGTGGTGATTAGCAGATCTCCTCAAGGTAGACAGGGAAAGAGGTCTGCACATGTTCAATGTTCCTGTAGTGTGCAAAGAGATCCTGAGAATAGCTGCAACATCTCCTTCAGGAGGCAGGACCTTATGGGCCTCAAATAAAAATTTAGTTCCCAAAGGCAACTGTTCAGATTCTTACTATTATTATCCCAATACCAAATATTAGGGTCAAAGGCCAAGCCATACTCCTCGAAGGCTTGTTTTAAAAGTGTCACATCATCTTTCTCCCAGAGTGTAAAGGAGTGGAGATCTGTACAGTGGAGCTGCTTCATCTGGTCTGGGTTCCCAGGTGGAGTAGGTAAGGGAGTTCTAACATTGAGATGAAAAAGTACAATGACCTGTTTATATTGATTTGCAACACAGTGGGTAAGTGGGTATGTCTGTCTCATCCTATAACATTATGCCCCACATTCTCAACTCAATATCACTGATGTCTCTCCTGAGGAAGTGACAGCTAAAGTGAAATTTGAGGGACAAATATGAGTTAGTAGGACAAAATGGGTAAAAAGCCTTCATGGCTGAAAGGGTAGTCAGTGAGGAACCTACTAACTGAAAGATACTAATATTAGCGTAAGAAAAAAATTAGAATTAGCATATCACAATTCTACTTAAAAAGTTATGGGTGGATCCCCAGAAGAATGCTATTGTGCTGAGGTCTGAGTTTTGATAGAAGAGTTAGGAGAAAATTAGGTGGGTGTGTATATACACTGGAGTTCCCGAGTGGTAAAAACAATTAAAGCACTTGGCACCTAACCTAAATGTTGGAGGTTTGAATTCTTCCAAATGCTCCTTGGAAGAAAGGACTGGCAATCTACTTCCAAAATATCAGCATTGAAAACCCTCTGGAACACATTTATACTCTGACACACATGGGGCCCCTGTAAATCACAGCTGACCCAATGGCAACTGGTAGTGTATTAGTCAGAACTGAGTGGAGACTACTGTTTTGGGTTTGGGTTTTTTTTTTTTTTTTTGGTCTTTCTTTTCTTTTTTGTTTTACAGGCAGAGGACCTGACTGTGCAAAGGTCCTGCTTTCAGGAAGATAAGCAGTAAGTTAGAGAAAATGAAAACAGCTCTGTTGTTGAAACAGAGAGGACGTAAGGGGAAGATCAAGGAACAGCCAAAGAGACTGGAGAAAAAGTTAAAGTGAGGGACAGACCATGAAGAGGACTGCAGGCCATGTCAAGGATCTTGGTCTTTAATGAAAAAAGAAAAACTGTTGCAAAGTTTGGAAGAGGAAGATGGCATGGTTAGAACTGCCCGGTAAAAAATGGCTTATGAAGAACACAAATGGTGGGGCCTGAGTGGATGTGGGTAGACAACTTAGGAAGCTATTGGAAAAACTTAAGTAATTGTACTTGAATGGTGCCTGGACAGCAAAGTTTGAATTGAGTCATCTACTCTCACCTGAGTGTAGTGTGGCAGAAGATAAAGTGATTATAATAGCAGTTACTATAACCATTTTAATGTGGAGTTTCAACTAGATATGGGATAAACAAGAAATGAATGTAATCTTATTTTCTATTAGTGGAGTTACCTACTGGGCTTATATTTCAAATCCTTTTCCATGGCTTTTAGTTTTTCAAAGAGATTAAATTGGGATCAGATTTGCCTATAGCACTTGTTAAAAAGTCATAAGATAGAATTTCTCAGAAAGGACTGAGTTTGTGTATTTCACGGGTGAAGTGAAAGGATTAGAGGTATTGAGAGTTTACTGAATAACTGGTGCTAAACCCCACTAAATGCATTTTATTTAATCCATTATATAAAAGATAATATTTAAAGATGGTCAAGTTGAAGCTGAGAGATGTTAAGTAGTTTATCATTCAAACAATAGTTTAAATATCATTTTTCTGTGTTTGAAATTTTAACAAGAGAGGATTGGAAGTGTTCCATGGGAAACATAGTCATTATCTGACAGGAGAATTTTGCAGTATCCATTCTGAACTCATGGTGGTCACATTCTCATTTCTGACATAGAGTTCTTAAAAACCCACATGGTCCATGCAGTCTTTTATCCATCTTACAGCTTGCTTCTAAGGAGCATTCTGGTTGTATCTTTTTCTAAGACATATTTGTTTTTTCTTCTAGCAGTCAGTATTATTAACCAATACCACAATTCGAATACATCAGTTCTTATTTTGTCTTCCCTTTTTGTTGTCCAGATTTTTCCATACATATGAAACTATGGAAAATACCATGGCTTGGTTCAGGAGCTCCTACCTTATCAAAGTGACATCTTTGCTTTTTAAATTTTAATAGGGGTCTTTTGCAGCAGATTTGCCTGATGCAATATGTTGTTTGATTTCTTAGCTGCTACTTCCATGAACAGTTGTTGATCCAAGTAGAAAGAAGCATTATTCATTAGAGAAATGTAAATCAAAACATCAATGAAATATTACTTCACACCCACTGGGATAGCTATGATTTAAAAAATGGAAAACAGGTGTTAGGGATAATGTAGAGAATTCGGAAACTTCATCCATTCCTGGTGGAATTAAATGGTACAGCCACTGTGAAAAAACAGTTTGTAGGTTCCTCAAAAAGTTAAACATAGAATTACCATATGATCCAGCATTTCCATTCGTAGGTATATACCCAAAATAATTGAAAGCAGGAACACAAATTGATACTTGTACATCAAAATTCATTGCAACCCTATTTACAATAGCTGAAAGATGGAAACAACCTAAATGCCCATCAACAGATAAATGGATAAATAAAATCTAGTACATATTTTTTCAGTACGTATATCCAATGAAATATTGCTCGGTCTTAAAGAGAAAGGAAATTCTGATAACATGCTACAATATAGTTGAACCTTGAAAACATTTTGCTGAGTAAAATAAGTCAGTCAAAAAGTGTAAATGGTACATGATCGCACTTTTATGAAGTATCTAGGATAGGGAAGTGTATAGAGACCAAATTTTATTAGTCGTTACCAGGGTTGGCCAGGAGGGAGGAGGGAAGGAAGTCTCAGTCTTAGTGGAGAGTGAGCGTCTGTTATGGATGATGGTAAAATCTGTTGAGTTGGTTCTGACTCCTAGCAACCCTATGTACAATAGAATGGAACACTTCCTGGTCCTGCACCATCCTCATAATTGTTGCTACGCTTAAGCCCATTGTTGCCACTCTGTCAGTCCATCTCGTTGAAGGTCTCCCTCTTTTTCACTGACCCTCTACCAAGCATGATGTCCTTTTTCAGGGACTGGTCCCTCCTGATAACATGTCCAAAGTATGTGAGACGAAGTCTCGCCATCCTTATTTTTAAGGACCATTCTGGTTGTACTATTTCCAAGACAGATTTGTTCATTCTGGCAATGGATATGGATGATGATGGAGAAATGTGATGAACATAATTGATATTACTGAACTAAAACTACACATGTAAAGATTGTTGAGATAGAAAATATCTTTTTACATACATATTTACAATTAAAAAAAAAAAAAACAAGAGATTAGGATCCAGAATTACATGTTTTGACCTTTTTTCTGAGAAAACATCCCAATTTTTTTAGTTGTAACGTTAAGATTGGTGGGGTTTCCAAGTTTTTCTGTGATTAGTGCTGTTAATAATTCCTTTTGTGTGTGTGTTTTTATCCTTGAACTTCTTGTGGGTTCTAAAATTGTTTTATGCCTATATAAACTAAACATAGAATATTTTCTTCCTCATAAAACGAATCCTAATATCCACAACAAATATATATATATCACAAATTGTTTCATATTTGTGATGTCTAAGTTACTTAGGGATGCCATAACAAAACACCACAATGTGGGTAGTTTTAAAGGACTGAACTTCAGTTTTTCACAGTCCTAGAGGCTACAAATCCAAATTCAGACCATCTGCAGGGCTGTGCTGTGTTTGTCTATTTGTTCTAGGGGACTATCCTTCCTTGTCTCTGTCAGCTTCTGGTAACTCTGGTCACTTTTTAGCCTTCCTTGGCTTGCAGACAGAACTTCATATGTTGTCTTTGCCCTTTGAGTGAGTCTATTTTGTGTCTGCTCTTTATATATATATATATATAAAAACACCACTCAGAAGGGATTGGGACTAGGACCCACCCTACTCTGCTTTGACTTCATTAATTTAACAGGTAATATTTCAAAGATAAATTTATTTACCCCAAATAAGGTCATATTCACCTGGCAGGGATTAGGACGTCCACTTATTTTATTGGGAGACACAATTCTATCCATAATACTTCACTTTCTGGACCAACAAACTTTATGTTCTTCCCATATACAAAATAAAATCACCCTATTCCAGTATTCCAAAAACTCTTAGCCCATTCCAGCCTCCAATCTACGTCCAAAATCTCATCATATAAATCAGGCATAAGTGTCACTTTGGGTATGTTCCATCTTGGGACAGCATTCCTCCCCATCTGCTGACCTGTGAAACCTAGAATACAAGTTATTTATTTCCAAGGTACACTATATTGCTAAACACAGTTGAATTGGCTCTTCTCTGTTCTCAAAGCACCCTATACCTTTCTCTATACTATGAAACTGGATATTTTAAACTCTTTATGATCACTGTAAATTTGGGAATATATTTAAATATACCATCAAAAAATGATTGACACAAACATATTCATCTCAGCACTCTTTTATTGGTGAAGAGTGTGCATTTGCTATCTAAATAGAAAAAGTTAGTGAAGTGAGCTGGGGTTGTAGTGGCAAATATATTTACTTACGGAGCTGAGCTCTGCTCCTTACTATGTGTCCTGGAGAAGAGAAGTCACACCCTAGGAGAAAACAAATGATGCAAATTGTTAAGACACTTGGCTGCCAACCAAAAGGTTAGATATTTGAGTCCACCCAGAACCAAAAACCAAGCCAATCCTGTTGCCATCAAGTCAATTCCACCTCATAGCAATCCTGTAGGACAGAGCAGAACTGCCCTATAGGGTTTTCAAGGACTGCCCTATAGGGTTTCCAAGGAGCACCTGGTGGATTTGAACTGCTGACCTTTTGGTTAGAAGCCAGACTTAACCACTATGCCACCAGGGTTTCCAAGGAGAAAATGGATGATGCAAATTATTAAGATACTTGGCTGCTAACCAAAAGGTTAGAGATTCGAGTCCACCGAGAGGTGCCTCCAAAGAAAAGCTTGGTGATCTACTTCTGAAAAATCACTCATTGAAAACCTTGTGGAGTACATGGTGTTACCGTAAGTCGAAGTTGACTCAACAATAACTAGTTTTTGGCTTTTTTACATTGTAGTACTAATAAAACATTAATACTCGGACTATATAATTCTACACTTTAATGAGAAAAAAATGCAAATAATCTAGGAATAATGCACAAAAGACCATCAGATGAAAATTCATAGCACAGGGGATATAAATACCACTTAAAATATAGAAATCAGGGAAATGCAAATTAAAATAACAATGAGATATTTCATAGTGAACAGTCTGGTAAAAATTAAGAAGCCTGACAATACATAGTTGGTCAAGATTAGAAACAATAGGTACACTTACATGCTGCTTATAAGAATGTGATTAGGTACACCCATACAGAAAACAATTTGGTTATAGCTACTAAAGTTTTTTTTTTTTTTTTACTAAAGTTTAAGATGCTCCTACTCTCTGACTCAACTAGTGAAGAGAAATAATACAAGAAACCTTGAACGCCTACACAAAGATACCTGTCAAAGAATTTTAATAGCATCGTTGTTTGTAATTGGAAAAAGATAAAGGAAAAAAAGAAAAAAGAAATGGTGACAACGAAAATGTCCATCCTCAGACAAGGTGATAAAATAATTGTGGTATGTTTACAGATGAATCTCACATATATAATACTGCATAAAATATATGTCATGGAAAAATGCATACAGATATCCACACTTTATATACTAGCACCTAGGGATGGAAACCCTGGTACCATAGTGGTTAAGTGCTATGGCTGCTAAGCAAAAGTTCGAATCCACCAGGTGCTCCTTGGAAACTCTATGGGGCCATTCTACTTTGTCGTATAGGGTTGCTATGAGTCAGAATCGACTCAGTAGCAGTGGGATTGGCTTTTGGTTTAGGGATGAGTACCACACTGATTGTGTAGGAATGAAAACCAACATTAAAATGGTGTTTATTAAAGGATGAAGAGGAGGGTGATGTTACTGGAAAGAGGTGTAAAGGGGACTTCCACTATATTGTAATTATTTGACTCTTAAATTGGGTGGTGAATATGCAGATCAAGGCTTTTTTATTCTGTATACCTTTTTGTATGTCATAAATGTTTCACTATACATTACAAAATAAAGTAATAAATGCTACAATGGGCTTAGAGACAATCTGTAGTAATAAACAGAAAGTTGTTACTTGTCGTTTTTTATTTTGTTTTTAATAAGTCCAACATTTCTTTTTAATTAAAAAAAATGAGACTATATTAGTGGAAACAGATATAGCCCTGGAGTAGATAAGAAACTTGTTAGGAATATAGAAAGGAAGTAGAAATGGAAAAGATTGACAAATTCAAGACTCAAATACAGAAATACATAATAAGAACTTTCAGGGACAAGATGGACAAAAAAGTACAATATGGAAAAAATATTAACACACTTCAAGAGATAAATTGGTAAGTGTATGAACAGGCAATTCATAAATAATTCAAAAAGGTAAAAAATGAGAGGATGTTCAACACACCAGTAACTGAAGGAATTCCAGGGAGAAATCAAATGTCTTTTTTAAATGATGGATACCATTAACTCTCTACTCTGTCTGGAGAGAGTAAAAGGTGAATATTGTCTCTTACACTGTTGTTAAGAGTAAATTGGAATAACTGTATTGGAGGGTGTCTTAGTTATCTAGTGCAGCTGTAACAGAAACACCACAAGTGAGTGGCTTTTCACAAACAGAAATTTCTTTTCTTACAGTTTAGGAGGCTAAAAGTTCGAATTCTGGGTGCCAGCTCGAGGGGAAGCCTTTCTCTCTCTGCCAGCTCTGGAGGAGGCTGTACAATAGAGTTGCCACTATCTACATGTTTTAAATCCGAATTAACTAAAAGTAAATAAAAGTATGAACTTAATTCCTGTCACTTAGCCACATTTAAAGTGTTCAACATCCACATACAGCTAGTGGCTGCCATATAAGATTGCACATGTATAGAAATTTTCTACCACTGTAGAAAGTTCTTTTGGGTTATGCTGGGTTAATAAATTGTAGATAAGTTGTTGATAGTGGCCATCCAGTAGATACCCCATAGTTACCCCATGTATGGAGAGTAGAACTTCTCCATAAGGTTTTCAAGGCTGTAACCTTTTGGAAGCAAATTCCCATGTCTGTCTTTGGAGGTGCCTCTGGGTGGGTTCCAACCACCAACTTTTTGGCAGTGGTTAACTGTTGGCACTACCCAAGGACTCCTTACAATTATATTTAAGTAAGGAATATGAGTAATAATGTGTGTCACAACCTGTGTTGTCCTTTCAGAGCCAGTGTGCCATCTCCATGCTCTCTCTTTTGCTAGTTATAGTGACCCTATGATGTGGTATAGCAGCATGTTAGATTCCTGGGCCACTGAATGGAGCAAAGCATTACTAATTCACATTGCACTTTATATGACTAAAAAATGGGTACTATCTTGCTAACCAACTGAGATTACCACAGTGCAGCACAGCTATTCTGACCAATGTAGAAGTTACTCTCACCAAAATGAAATGGATTCTCGTAAGATCTCCTGGTCACTTTCTTCAAATTACAGGGGTATGCAAAAATCACAGAGATATGCTAAGTAAAACTCTTTGTTACCATAAATTATAAATAATACACATACAGGATTCCAAATACAAACATCAGTTAAAACAATGACAGCTTAACACCATGTAATGCAACATAATGTTATGGATTGTATTGTATCCCCCCAAAATATGAGTTGCAATCCTAACCCCCATATCTGTTCATGTAATCCAATTTGGCAATAAGATTTTCTTTGTTATGCTAATGAGGCTTTATCAGTGTAGGGTGTCTTCAGAAGCTAATTACTAAAACAAAAAACCAAATGTCATTGAGTCCATTCTGACTCACAGTGATAACATGGGTTGCAGAGTAGAACTTTGTTTTATGGGGTTTTCAAGGTTGTGAAATCTGATCCATACTAAGATATAAAAAGAGCAGTGTAAACACAGAAGCAACCACAAATGGATTGAAGAGAGATGCCACATGAAGATATTCAAGGAACACCAGGGCTAAAAAAGCTGAAAGAGGCAGCAATCTTTCCTGAGAGCCAACAGAGAGAGCCTTCCCTTAGAGCTGGTGCCCTGAATTTGGATTTCTAGCCTCCAAAACTGAGAAAAAAATTTCTGATCTTTAAAGCATTCATGTGTAGTATTTCTGTTATAGCAGCACTGGGGAACTAAGACACACAGATATGTAGTATTTTCAGGTAGCATATGGACATAGTTTTATAAAACATGAGACAAAAGGAAAACAAATGCACTTCTGAAAAATGTATATAAAGAGATAATAATAGAAAATAGGATGTAACACTTTTTGTACACTAGATGTATTTCTGAGATTGTAATTTGTTTAGGTTGTAACCCTGGCCACTGCTTGAGAGTATACACGATCTGTATTTTGGCAGAATTAGCCTCCATCAACTTTTCAAGTCTCCTACAGGTTAAACTGGGAGTCCCTAGGTGACACAAAAGGTTAAGTGCTCAACTACTAGTCAAAAGGTTGGCGGTTGGATACCACCTAGAGGCATCTCAAAAGGGAGGCCTGGTGATCTTCCAAAAGACCACAGCCTTAAAAATCTTATGCAGCAGTTCTACTCTGTACACATGGGGTCACCATGAGTTGAAGTCAACTCGATAAACACCTAACAACAACAAGAACAGGTTAAGCTTAGTTGACCACTTTTACCTTAGTTAATTGTGGGACAAGAGTTTATTAGCTGTTGCTGGAGGTTCATAGTCATCATCAGTTTATCACTTGTCACATTCCATTCAGTGCATTCTTCCCATCTTCCCCTCTCCCCCCTAACCATTCTCTTTAAATGTTGGTGTCTTTAATAGCGGTCTAAACACTTTTTGACATTAAATGTTCTTCCCATTCTCCAACATTACAGGAAATAAATGACCCTTTTCTTCAATATATTGGAAAGCATGGGATATATAACTTACTTAGTAAACTGGTGAATTTATAGAAATAGAGATGGTATGAATTGAATTGTGTTCCCCCAAAAGGTATGTTGAAGCCCTCACCCCTGTGAATGTGACCTTGTTTGTAAATAAGGTCATTCTGTGAAGATCAGTTAAGTTATTGAAGTCATATCAGAGTAGTATAGGTCCTAATCCTATATGACTGGTGTCTTAAAAAAACAAGGACAGATCAGAAACAAAAAGTGACTCAGGGAACAACACCCTGTGAAGACACATCTACAAACAGAAAAAATGACCAACCAAACAAATGAAAATAAATAAATAAAACAACAAAACAAAAACAATCATCAAATATTGCTGGCAAGACACCTGAAGGTAGGAAAGGGAGGAGAGATGCATGGAATATTTACTTTACTTTCTCAGAGTCCTCAGGAAGAATGTTGTTTTTTTTCCTTCAACCCAAGGAAACCACAACAGAAGAATTAGTATCAAACTGGTAGATGTTGGAAAGTGCACATGGAAGCTCGAAAAAACAATGTTAAGAAAAAATTATAAGTTTTAACTCTTTTGTTTTAGAATCTCAAAAGCATTTTATAATTATTTCCTGCAACATTTGTGTGGAATAAGCAAAGTAATGTCATAACTACTTGAAAATAAAAAAGTTTTGAAAATCACAACCAAAACCCAAGCCATCGTAGTATCTGAGATCATATCATCCCAGAAATTAGTAATTATAGAATATTCTAAGCACTGTTCATGTACAATAGGAAGAGAAAATAATAAGCACATCTTTCAAGTAGTTCTTCGTTCAAGGTTGACTATATGAATTGTAAGTAAGTCTGAATAAGGTCCAACATAGAAATAAGGCCTTAATTTTTCCCTAAATGTATCAGTGAAAGTATAGATAAGAGACTTATTATTCAGATTATAAAATGATACTTCTCCCAATTCATAGTCCAGAAAAATACCAACCCGTCTGGACTTAATTTCATTTAATGTACCAAAAGTATAAGACCAGAGCCGGATTCGCCAGCAGCCATCTTTTGGGGATGGCGATGTAATTGTACCTCTGGGAAAAGATTCCTTACAAATGCCTATGGCCCATTCACCCTTGCCTCTTACTTCTACCTGCCAATAATGCCTGCCAGAAACAAATCCCTGAGAACTCAGAAGAGCTGGGAGAAAAGAAAATTTCTTGGAATTTTGAAGATTGTTTGGTTTCATCTTTCATAATGTCACACTTTTCTCTCTTCTGAGATAACAAGATGGAGGTGTGCAGTGTCAATCTCTAGTGTCAACTTTACCTTAAATAAGTTAATCTTTTTCTGTAGGTTAAAATATTGCTCAGGAGGACTGATGCACTTTTTCTTTCATTCATACGAAAAGACTGCTGGAGTGCTCAGGTTTTCATACTTGTTGTAAATACTTTCAATACCTGTGAGTAATTCCAGTTCTGACTGCACACACTTTTCTGCTATTTCAACCAGCAGATTTCTTAGTGTTGAAATATGCTCTGAGAACATCGCTTTGTTTTCACTTAATTTTTTTTGAACATCCTTCTCTTCAACCTGTAATGTGAAAAGAATTAAATCCTTCTCTTTTCCCAAAACGTCCCTAACTTGTTCAAAATCAGAGTATAGTTCTCCCACCTGACTTTCGACCTTCATCCTCAATTCAAACGATTTTGAAACTTGGGTTTCTAACTCCATTCCAGCATTTCCAACTTGCTTCTTAAGGAGCTCAATGTAGTATTTGAGCTTCCTCCTGTGACTAGTTGCAGCTTGGTCGATGGGCATGAAGTGGTGATTCTGGTTCTTGGAGACCTTGCACTGGGGACACAGTAGCTCCAGGTCCTTCTCACAGAAAAGGGACAGCTCCTGGTTGTGCTTCTCACACAGGGGTTTCTCTTCTTGCCATTTCCTCTTGCTCCTCATGATGGGAATTTGCTTAACAATATCAGTCCTGTTACATAACTGGGTGTTCTGCTTTCGATTCCCATTACAGCAGTGGTGGAGGCAGACAGGACAGGGGAAGATGTCCTGTAAACCTTCCCAGCTCTGGTGGATGCAGAGGTGACAGAAGTTGTGGCCACAGTCAATGGTCACTGGATCTTTCAGGTAATCCAGACAGATGGGGCAGCAGGCCTCTGCTTGGAGGTCAGCCAAAGAGGCTGCAAAGGCCATTGTGCAGTGAGAGCTTTGGTCTGGGGGAAACTAAGGTCAGAAAGGCCTGGTTCTCCAGGAACTAGAAAAAGTGAGAAGCTGATAACCTTAGTCCTCCCTCTCCTTCCTGGAATGCAGCACCTTTGAAGCTACACACCCTCAAGTGTGTTTCTGTCTTTTTCACATCAGTCCCAGAGGACGCTACCAAGGGGAGACACAGCACACAACCAATCAGATATCTCTGGCACCTTCTTGTTTCTCTTTGTGCCCAGACAAATTTAAGCACAGTCCTGGAGTCCTATGAGTCAGGAAGCAGCCTGACCAAGTCACCAAGCAGTTCTGGTGGGCAAGAAAATATTGTCATCAAAAACTGAAGTTCAATCAAGAGTAAACTCCAGGAAAGGTGAGGCCAAGATGGCAGAGTAGTCAGACACTTCTGGTGGGCCTTATTACAACAAAGACCTGAAAAAACAATTAAATCAATTATATATGACAATCTAGGAGCCCTGAACATTGAAGGCAAAGTCGAGGAATTAGACTGAACAGCAGAGGGAGGGAGAGATGGTTCAGAAGCAGTGAGGAGTTGCCAGACCTGATCTGGTAGGAACCAGCACCCTGTAGGCTGGACCTGCTGACTAGCGCAGTGAGGCAAGCAGTGGCATTCAAGACTCATTTTCCACATCGGGAGAGACCAGGCAGAGGAGAGTTGGCTCCACCCTCCAGAATCAGTGAGAAGCAGCTCTCAGTCAGCCAAAGATAAGTACATCAGTCTAACCTACCATGTGGATCAAAAAACACCCCATTTGGGAAGGACCTCTCTCACTGCTCCCTCCCCGCTCTGCATTGGTCCTGGGTTTACTTCAGTGATTGCCCCTCACCACTTCCCTTGGGTCAGATGTAGGGCCCATCATGTGCCCTGAGCCATTCTCCTGGTTTGGGAGAGGGAAAAAATTAACAAACAGGAAAAAACAACCTGCCAGCTCTCCTAAGCCAGGAACTCAGGGCAGGTACAGCTCCTTTGCCTAGGCACAAGCATAAGGGGTCTGCGAGCTTTGAATGCCTTTCAGTCCAGCATAGATCTGTGTGGGCCCATTTCAACAGCATAGGCCCTCATTAGCACAGTACAACAGGGTATATACCTGAAGCCTAACTTCACTGCATCAGCTATATGCTGGAGTGGCAGGTTTGTGACATGTGACACTTCTCTGCCCATTAAGCAGGGTCCTCCCCTACCCACATCAGAAGCCTGAGAACTGGTGGCTCCACCCATACCACCTAGCAACAAGGATCCAATAATAAGTTGTGCCTCCCAGTCCTTACAGCCAACAGCATTGGGTGCCCATAGTCTGGCTGCAAAGCCCACCCACCTATGCACTCTAGGGAACAAGGACATGCTTTCCTGCCTGACACCCAGAGGCAGCTGCCAGCCCTCTGCCTTGCTTAGCACATGACCCCCTAATGCAACCAGATACCTGTGCCTACTCCAATTACCCCTTCCCATCTAGGACTGTAGGTAAAAGCCTGCAGCACACACTTGGTGACCAACTCTCTGGACACCTGAGCTGAATCCATACTAGAAAAGTAAACAGACTCCTGGGCTCACATACTTAGTAACAAATCTAACCACCTCGTGACAGGACATTAGAGCTTCAAAGGTACCAATAATCAAACTAGCTCACACAAGCAGCCTACTTGGGAATATCAAAATAAAATAAAACAAGAAGCTAGGATGCAGTAACCAAACACAAAATAAATAAATATAATAACTTACTGATGGCTTAGAGACAATAGTAAATATCAAATCACATAAAGAGGCAGACCGTGATGGCTTCAGCAAGCTCCCAAAACAAAGAATAAAGAAACCTTCCAGATGAAGGGAACATCCTGGAATTACCAGAGGTGGAATACAAAAGATTAATATACAGAACTCTTCAAGAGATCAGGCAAAACACAGAACAAGCCAAGAAACACACAGATAAAGCAATAAAGGAACATAAGAAGATTACAGAAGAACACAATGACAAATTTAACAGGCTGCAAGAATCCATAAAATGGACAGCCAACAGAAATCCAGAAGATTAACAATAAAATTTCAGAATTAAAGAACTCAATAGAAAGTCATAGGGGCAAAATTGAGGCAATTTAAGTCAGGATTAGTGACATGGAAGATAAAGCACTGGACACCAACTTATTTGAGGAAAAGTCGCATAAAAGAATTTAAAAAAATGAAGAAACCCTAAGAATTATGTGGGACTTTATCAAGAAGAATAGCCTATGAGTGACTGGAATACCAGAATAAGAGGGGATAACAGAAAATACAGGGAGAATTGTTGAAGATTTGTTGCCAGAAAACTTCCCTGATATTGTGAAAGATGAGACGATATATATCCAAGATGCTCATTGGACCCCATATAAGGTAGATCCCAAAAGAAAGTCACCAAGACATATTATTTATAATCAAACTTAGCAAAACCAAAGATAAAGAGAGAATTTTAAGAGTGGCTAGGGATAAACAAAAAGTCATCTACACAAGAGACAGAAAGAGCCACATGAACCACAGACTACATCATCCTGAGACAAGAAGAACTAGATGGTGCCTGGCTACAACCGATGACTGCCCTGACAGGGAACACAACAGAGAACCCCTGAGGGAGCAGGAAAGCAGTGCAATGCAGACCCCAAATTCTCATAAAAAGACCAGACTTAATGGCCTGACTGAGGCTGGAAGGACCCCGGTGGTCATGGCCCCCAGACCTTCTGCTGGCCCAGGACAGAAACCATTCCCAAAGCCAACTCTTCAGACATGGATTGGACTGGACAATAGGTTGGAGAGGGATGCTGGTGAGGAGTGAGCTTCTTGGATTAGGTGGACACTTAAGACTATGTTGGCGTCTCCTCCCTGGAGGGTAGATGAGGGGGTGGAGGGGGTTAGAAGCTGGCAAAATGGACATGAAAAGAGAGAGTGGAGGGAGAGAGCAGACTGTCTCATTAGGGGGAGAGTAATTGGGAGTATGTAGCAAGGTGTATACAAGTTTTTATGTGAGAGACTGACTTGATTTGTAAACTTTCACTTAAAGCACAATAAAAATTATTTAAAAAAAGTCACCTACAAAGGAGAGTCAATAAGACTAAGCTCAGACTACACAGCAGAAACCATGCAGGCAAGAAGGCAATAGGATGACATATACAATGCCTTAAAGGAAAAAAAAATTCCAACCGAGAATTATATATCCAGCAAAATCTCTCAAATATGATAGTGAAATTAGGACATTTCCAGACAGAAGTTTAGGGAATTTGCAAAAACCAAACCAAAACTACAAGAAATACTACAGGGAATCCTCTAGTTAGAAAATCCATGTCATCAGATAACAGCCCAACACTAGAACACAGGACAGAGCAACCAGATATAAACCCGGATAGGGAAGTCACAAAAATAAATCAAAGCCAAGATGCTGAAAATAGGGAAACAGAGATGTCAACACGTAAAAGATGACAACATTAAAACAAAAGAGAGGGACTAAAAAATATAGTCATAGATCTTTCATATGGAAAGGAAGTCAAAGTGATATACAGAAATAAAAGATTGGTTTAAACTAAGAAAAATAGGGGTAAATATTAAGGTTACCACAAAGGAAATTAACAATCCTACACATCAAATAAAAAACGAGAAAAACACGAAGATTCAGCAAATACAAAATCAACAACAATAAAAAGATGAAAAGAAAAGACACAAAGAAAAATGACTCAGCACAGAAAATTAAGTGGAACAAAGAAACTGTCAACAACAGCACACACACAAAAAAAGACATCAAAATGACAGCATTAAATTCATACCTATCAATAATTACTTTGAATGTAAATGGACTAAACACACCAATAAGGAGACAGAGAGTGGCAGAATGGATTTAAAAGAACACGATCCTTCCATATGCTGCCTATGAGAGACATACCTTAGACTTAAAGACACAAACTAAAACTCAAAGGATGGAAAAAAATATATCCAGCAAACAATAATCAAAAAAGAGCAGGAGTGGCAATATTAATCTCTGACAAAATAGACTTTAAAGTAAAATCCACCACAAAGGATAAAGAAGTGTGCTATATAACGATTAAAGGGTCAATACACCAGGAAGACATAACCATAATAAATTTTTATGCACCCAATGACAGGGCTCCAAAAGACATAAAACAAACTCTAACAGCATTGAAAAGCGAGATAGACAGCCCTACAATAGTAGGAGACTTCAACACATCACTTTTGGTGAAGGACAGAACATCGAGAAAAAAAGCTCAGTAAAGACACAGAAGATCTAAATGCCACAATCAACCAACTTGACCTCATAGACATATACAGAACACTCCATTCAACAGCAGCCAATTATACTTTCTTTCCCAATGCACATGGAACATTCTCCAGAATAGACACATACGAGGCCATAGAGCAAGACTTAACAGAATCCAAACCATCAAAATATTACAAAGCATCTTTTCTGACCATAAGGCCATAACAGTAGAAATCAATAACAGAAAAAGAAGGGAAAAAAACCCAAATACATGGAAACTGAACAACACGTTGCTCAAAACTACTGGGTTATAGAAGAAATTAAGGACAGAATAAAGAAATTCACAGAATCAAATAGGAATGAAAACACAGTCTACCAGAACCTTTGGGACACAGCAAAAGCAGTGTTCAGAGGTCAATTTATAGCAATAAATGTGTATATCCAAAAATAAAAAAGAGCCGAAATCAAAACATTAACCCCACAACTCGAACAAACAGAACGACCAGCAAAAGAAGCCCTAGAACACCAGCAGAAAGCAAATAATAAAAATTAGAGCAGAATTAAATGAAAGAGTATAGAAAAACAATTGAAAGAGTTAACAAGACCAAAACCTGGTTCTTCGAAAAGAACAACAAAATCAATAAACCATTGGCCAAACTGACAAAAGAAAAACGAGGAAGCAAATAACCCAAATAAGAAATGAGATGGGCAATACCACAACAGACCCAACTGAAATTAAAAGAATCGTAACAGATTACTATTAAAAATTGCACTCTAACAAATTAGAAAACCTAGAGGAAACGGGCAAATTTCTAGAAACACACTACCTACCTAAACTAACACAAACAGAGGTAGAACAACTAAATAAACCTATAACAATAGAAGAGATTGAAACAGTAATTTAAAATCTCCCAACACAAAAAAGCCCAAGCCCTGACAGTTTCACTGGAGAATTCTACCAAACTTTCAAAGAGAGTGAACACTGCTACTACTAAAGGTATTTCAGAGCATAGAGAAGGATAGAATACGCCCAAACTCATTCTATGAAGCCACCATAACCCTGATACCAAAACCAGGTCAAGACACCACCAAAAAAAAAAAAAAAATTACAAACCAATATCCCTCATGAATATAGACGCAAAAATCCTCAACAAAATTCTAGCCAATAGAATTCAACAACATACAAAAAAAAAAAAATAACTCACCGTGACCAAGTGGGATTCATACCAGGTATGCAGGGATGGTTCAACGTTAGAAAAACAATCAATGTAATCCATCACATAAATAAAAGACAAGAGCCACATGATCTTATCAATTGATGCAGAAAAAGCATCTGACAAAGTTCAACACATATTCATGATAAAAACTCTCAGCAAAAAAGGAACAGAAGGAAAATTCCTCGACATAATAAAGGGTGTTTATATAAAGGCAACAGCGAACATCATCCTAAATGGAGAGAGTCTGAAAGCATTCCCCTTGAGAACGGGAACCAGACAAGGATGCCCTTTATCACCACTCTTATTCAACATTGTGCCGGAGGTCCTAGCGCAGTGATTAGGCTAAAAAAAATGAAAAGAAATGAAGGGCATCTGAATTGGTAAGGAAGAAGTAAAATCATCTCTATTTGCAGATGATATGATCTTATACACAAAAAACACCAAAGAATCCACAAGAATACTGTTGGAACTAATAGAAGATTTCAGCAAAGTATCAGGATACAAGATAAACATACAAAAATCAGTTGGATTCCTCTACACTAAAAAAGACAACTTCGAAGAGGAAATCTCCAAATCAATACCATTTACAATAGCTGCCAAGAAGATAAAATACTTGGGACTAAATCTAACCAGAGCCATAAAAGACCTATACAAAGAAAACCACAAGACACTATTGCAAGAAACCAAAAGAGACCTACATAAGTGGAAAAACATACCTTGCTCGTGGATAGGAAGACTCAACATTGTGAAAATGTCTATTCCAATGAAAGCAATCTACAGATACAATGCAATCCTGGTCCAAATGCCAATGGCAGTTTTTAATGAGATGAAGAAACAAATCACTAACTTCATATAGAAAAGGAAGAGGCACCAGATAAGTAAAGCATTACTGAAGTAGAAGAATAAAGTGGGAGGCCTCATACTACCTGATTTTAGAACCTGTTATACTGCCACGATAGTCAAAACAGCCTGGTACTGGTACAACAGATACATAGACCAATGGAGCAGAACTGAGAATCCAGAAGTAAATTCATCCACCTATGAGCTATGAGCAGCTGATATTTGACAAAGGCCCAAAGGCCATTAAATGGGGAAAAGACAGTCTCTTTAACAAATGGTCTGGCATAACTGGATATCCATCTGCAAAAAAGTGAAACAAAACTCATACCTCACGCCATGCACAAAAACTAACTCATAATTGATCAAAGACCTAAATATAAAACCTAAAATGATAAAGATCATGGAAGAAAAAATAGGGACAATGCCAGGAGCCCTAATACATGGCATAAACAGAATATGAAACATTACTAACAATGCACAAACACCAGAAGAGAAACTAGACAACTGGGAGCTCCTAAAAATCAAACACTTATGCTCATCAAAAGACTTCATCAAGAGAGTAAAAAAGACAACCTACAGACTGGGAAAAATTTTTTTGGCTACGACAAATTCAATCAGCATCTAATCTCTAAAATCTACAAGATACTGCAAAACCTCAACAACAAAAAGACAAATAACCCAATTAAAAAGTGGGCAAAGAATATGATCAGGCACTTCACCAAAGAAGACATTCAGGTGGTTACCAGATACATGAGTAAATGCTCACGATCATTAGCCATTAGAGAAATGCAAATTAAAACTACAATGAAATGCCCTTTCACCCCAATAAAGCTAGCATTAATCCAAAAAATACAAAATAATAAATGTTGGACAGGTTGTGGAGAAACTAGAACACTTATACACTGCTAGTGGGAATGTAAAATGGTACAACCAGTTTGGAAATCCATTTGGTGCTTCCTTAAAAAGCTAGAAATGGAAATACCATTTTATCCAGCAATCCCACTCCTTGGAATATATCCTAGAGAAGTAAGAGCTGTCACACGAACAGATATATGAACACCCATGTTCACTGCAGCACTGTTCACAATAGCAAAAATATGGAAGCAACCTAGGTGCTCATCATTAACAAATGGATAAACAAATTATGATATATTCACACAATAGAATACTATGCAATGGTAAAGAACAACGATGAATCCATGAAACATCTCATAGCATGGATGAATCTGGAAGGCATTATGCTGAGTGAAATTAGTCATTCACAAAAGGACAAATATTGTATGAGACCACTATTACAAAAACTCAAGAAAAGGTTTAAACACAGAAGAAAACATTCTTTGATGGTTATGAGGGTGGGGAGGGAGGCAGAGGGGTATTCACTAATTTAGATAGTGGAAAAGATTTATCTTAAGTGAAGGGCAGGACAGCACACAATACAGGGGAAGTCAGCACAACTAGACTAAACCAAAAGCTAAGAAGTTTCCTGAATACAACCAAACACTTCAGGCACAGAGTAGCAGGGGCCAGAGTCTAGGGACCATGGTTTCAAGGGACTTCTAAGTCAATTTGGCATAACGAAGTTTATTAAGAAACTGTTCTGCTTCCCACTTTGGTGAGTGGCATCTGGGGTCTTAAAAGCTGGCAAGCAGCCATCTAAGATGCATCAATTGGTCCCAACCCACCTGGAGCAAAGGAGAATGAAGAACACCAAAGACACAAGGAAAATATGAGCCCAAGAGACAGAAAGGGCCACATAAACCAGAGACTCTATCCACGTGAAACCAGAAGAACTAGATGGTGCCTGGCTACCACCAATGTGTGCCCTGACATGGAATACAACAGAGAGTCCCTGACAGAGCAGGAGAAAAGTGGGGTGCAGAACTCAAATTCACATGAAAAGATCAGACTTAATGGTCTGACTGAGACTGGAGGGACCCCAGAAGACATGGCTCCTGGACTCTCTGTTAGCCCAGAACTGAAGCCATTTCCAAAGCCAACTCTTCAGACAAAATCAGACTGGACTATAAGACATAAAATAATACTCTTGAAGAGAGTGCTTCTTAGCTCAAGTAGATACATGAGACTAAATGGACAGTTCCTGTCTGGAGGTGAGAGGAGAAGGCAAAAAGGGATAGGAGCTGGTTGAATGGACACGGAAAATCTAGGGTGGAAAGGAGTGTGCTGTCACATTATAGGGAGAGCAACTAGGGTCACATAACAATGTGTGTATAAATTTTGGCATGAGAAACTAACTTGAATTGTAAACTTTCACTTAAAGCACAATAAAGAAAAAAAAGAGTAAACTCCATCTTTATACAAACTTTACATTAGGGTAACTAAAGAGTTATTGAGGGGAAATGTCTCTAATTTGAATTAATTCCAGCTAAGAAATGCAGTAGTAATTATGAAATTATATACTAATCTTATTTGGGTTTTGCTTCAAATGGCTGTATAATAAAAACAAACATACGAGAACATCAACAACAAATACAATAACCCACAAGTGAAAACAACTCAAATGGCCAACAAATTGGTGAAAAGATGAATAAATTGTGGTATATACTTACAATGCAGTAGTATTCAGCAATAAAAATGAATAAAGCATTGATTCGCAGAACATGGAGGAAAATAAAAATATTTGTTTGTGAAAGGAGCCAGTCCCTCTATTCCCACAAGATAATATATACTTTATTATAACATCTATATATTACACCAAATTCTAGAAAATCCAAACTAATCTACAGTGACAGAAAGTAGGTGAGTGGTTGCCTATGTGGGTGACTGGGGAGAGCGAAGAATTACAAAAGGGCAAGAGCAAACATTTGGGAGTAACGGACATGTTCATTATCTCGATTGTGGTAATAATTTCATAGGAGCTCTTTTGACGCAGTTGTTAATCGCTTGGCTGCTAACAAATGTTTGAACCCACTAGCTGCTCTGTGGGAGACAGATGTGGCAATCTGCTTTACACCCTTGGAAAATCACGTGGGACAGTTCTACTCTGTCCTATAGGGTTGCTGTGAATAGTTTCATGGACATATACATTTGTGAAAGTTTACTAAATTTTACACTTTAATACTCGATAATTTCTTATATGACAGTTATGACTCAAAAAGTTGTTTTTTGTTTTTGTTTTTTTAATGGTAGCAAAACCCTTTCCTGTTATGCATATGAGTTGACATTCAATTAACTTTTGGTTAACTTCCTAGTTCTGTTCCTCTAGCAACCTCACAAGGTGGCATGTTACATAGGTTGCTAGACAACACGGCTTATGGCAAAAATAACCCCTCACTGTTAAATTATATCTGGACTTGGAGAAGCAAAGAAGACACTATAAATGCCTAATGGGGCCACCACAGTTTTGCCCCTTGTTGAGTAGGGTGACTCTTATAATTGTACATGTCTCTTGTAGGGACCATGGAAGCTATGTCTACAGAGTTACAACACCCACGATGCATGAGGCTTTTAAGCCATGGCGATTCCCATTTTTACCCAGTGCATATATTGTCTCCTTGATCCTGAGTTGTCACTTGTTGGTGGTGTAGCAGGAACAACCCCCAGAAGAGAAGTGCTTAATGTTGCCCAGGTGACAAGCTATAGTTCCTGCCCCACATCTTTCTAAGTGAATATGATGCCAAGTGTGGCCTACAATACTCTTGTGAATCTCAAAGTTTGTTAATTGCCTGATGTGGGCTGCAGCTAGTAAATCATGCAAATGTAAACACTAACTGGATATTTGATGAAAATAAAGAATTTCACTGAATTGAGTGTTTCTTATGCATCTGTGTGTACATGCTGTTGGAATTTAAAAAATATAGTTTCCACAAGATTGTTTATGAGTTTCTAATTGTTGAAGCTACATGAGAGGTACATGAGGGCTAATTTTGCTAGTCAGTCTACTTTTGAATATGTTTGGAATTTTGCATTATGAAAAGGAGAGAGGCTTCTACTTATGGCCCTAACTCTACCATTGAGAACAACTTTGAAAGGTGAATAAAATACACAAAGTACCTGATTTGGGGCAATGGAGAGCTAACAAGGCTGTCAGGACCTGAGCCACACATTGGATTCCCTTTGTATTCTTCAGGTTAACGAGTATTCCCCATATGGGGGAGGAATACATTCTATTTTCATATATCACATGTATATACAGTATATAAAGCATCTGCATTTGGGCATTCCCTCCCTATTCCTGCACAGAGCTTCAGCCATCACCCTCTCGCCCATGTCTATGTCTCTTTCCTAGATTATACCCACCAGCATACAAATGAGGTATTATTGCTCCCATTTCAAATAAATCCCCTCTTGATTGCAATTCTCCATCCAACTACCATACCATTATTTCTACCTTTTTATAGAAAACTCTTTGAAAGAATTTTCTATACTTCCCCAGTTTTCTTCCCACACTCTCTTGAATCCATTACACAGCAGTTTCTCGGAGTCATCACAAACAGCTCTTTTCTTAAATGTACCAATGATGGCTAAATTCAATAAGTGTTTTCATTTCTCAACATACTTGACCTATAAAGAGCGCTTGACATAGCTGTCCTCCTGAAACACTTTCTTTCCTAGGTTTCCAGACCACAACACACTCATGGTTTCCTTTCTTTCCGGTCATGGGTTCTAGACTTTTTTGCTAAATTGTTCTTATCTCCCCTAACTCTAAAGTGTCCCAAAATTAGGGGTGACAGATTTTTCAAATAAAAATACAGGATACTGAGTTCAGACAGAAATACTGCATTGGGATATAAAAAAATCTATTGTTTGTCTGGGCATCTTGTATTTTATTTGGCAACCCTAACCAGGACACAGCCTCCGTCTCTGTTTTGTCTATATCACTCTTTAGGCAATCTCTTCTACTTTCAAGGTTTCTAATATCACTTAAATGCTGATAACTCCTAAATTTTAGCTCCAGCTTGGCTGTCTTCCCTAAACTGTAGACCCATGTACCCAATCACTCCTTGTCACCGCTACTTGGATGTCAAATAGGCATTAAAAAAAACCTGAATATTACTATCCAAACCAGATACTTGTGCAATCTTCTTCATAACCATTAATACAGCCTACCAGTTCCTCAGGCTAGACACACTGATTGGTATCATACTTGATCCTTCTTTTTCTCTCACACTCCACATCAAGATCACCAGAGTATCGCGGAAGTTTCTAAAATACACCCATCATTCCACCACTTCTCATGATTCACAGAGCCATTACCCTGCTCTACATCATCAACATTTCTTTCCTAGATTATTGTAATAACTTTATAATGTTTCCCTGCCTCATAATTTTCCCATTTTCAACACAGTAGCTAATGTCCCTGGTAAAACATAAATTGATAATTTTTTTTTTTTTTTTTTGCTCTATATCTTCCAGTGGCTTCCCACTTTGCTTACTTTCCTGAGTACGTCTATATCACAACATACGGGATCGTACGTGAGTTGTACTCCTACTCTTCACTTCCATGACTTCATCTGCTAAATAATCTTCCTCTGATTCTCTCTGCTCTAGCACATTGGCCTCTTTGCCATTCCCTGAACATGGTTCCCTCTGCCTGAATTATTGTTCCTTAGAGATCTTGAAGGCTAATTCCCTTGCTGCCTGTACATCGTTACTCAAAAGTCACCTTCTCTAATTTTTCTTGACTGTCCCCTGTAAAATTCCTGTTCACTCCCAAAATTTCATACCTCCTTCTACATTCATTTTTTTCACTGTATCACTCATCACTATAAGCTCCATGAGGGCAAGGATTTTTGTTCCTCTTTGTTTCACCACTATATTCACAAGGCTAGAACGATGCTTGGCACAGAGAAAGTGTTCAATAAATATTCCTAAAATGAGTGATTGCGTAGGAAAATAGATGCAGTTTAAATTGTTATTCCTGGGAGACAGGTAGGAAACTTTTAATTCCAATTTTCCACTGTTCTCTATTGCTTTTTATATACATTTATTCATTTATATATTTATTTATAAGCAGCATACATGCCTTTCATAATAGATTTCCATTTGAGGAAATGGAAGATTATATGATGCCACAGAATGTCATGTTACATATTGCAAGGTGAGAAAAAAACTGGCTAAAAAGGTCTGGGAGTCCCTGGGTGGTACAAACGGTTAAGGTGTTCAGCTGCTACCAGAAAGGTGGCAGTTTAAGTCCATCCAGAAGCACCTCAGGAGAAAGGTCTGGTGATCTATCTCCCAAAAATCAGCCTTTGAAAACCCTGTGGAGAGCATTTCTGCTCTAACACGTATGGTGTCCCCATGAGTTGGAAAGGACTCAACACCAACTGGTTGAACAGGTCTATGTAAACATAAAAATGATTTATATTAAATACACATAGGCCAAAAGAAGTTGACATGCACACAGAAATCTTAAAATATTGAATTGGAAACGTGAATCCTAGCTGTTTCTGGGTGGTAGGAGTTTTTAGTGAGAAGTGTTCTAAATTTTCAAATATTTTAACATTTATTCTGAAATAATAACAGTATTAATAATACCAGCTACATTTGAGAATACACTTTATGTTGTACTAAGCATTTCCTGTACATTCTGATTGAATTCTTAATTGAACATATATTGAGATTCTATCATATGCTAGCAATTTTGAGGCTACGATTTAGGAAGTATTATTTGCCTCTATTTTAATAGAAAACAGGATTCAGGGGTTATGAATAATTTTATATTTATAAATAATTTTGGATATATAAATTTGGTATAAATAAATATTAGAGCAAAATTGGAATAGTGGGTAATTTTTAAATTTATGTGTATATATCAATATACTTGTTTCTATGACTCTTTACAATATTTAGCAATTCCTCCTCTGAAGCAGTCTAAAGTATCCACTCTGCCAGTCAGATGGTATTTCAAAAATGAATCTAATCAACTCATCCTCAGTGAAATCTCTCAGAAACCCTGGTTGGGTTGTTGTCCCATTACACACCTTCACGCCCAAGTGGAATTAGACATTTCATTCTCTGACTTGGATTAAATCAGGTTTCCGCAGATAAGCTCCCAGAGAGTGGGTTGTGTCTGTTCCGCAGTGACTACAGCACCCTGAGACCTCAGCCCAGTGGGTCTCGGGAAGGAGTCCCAGAACCCAGGCAAACGTGGTCCAATGCAACTTCTTTGCACTCACGGCCTACTCCCAGGGGGTTGGGGTTGCTCGGAAGCTTGCTTTTCCCTGTTTCCGAGATGACTCTCAGGACTTCCTCCTTGAACCACAGGACTCAGGTGAGGTGCCCTAACCTAGTTACCCCACTCCCAGTCGTGGCAGGGGTCACCCTGCTCTGATCCATCTGAGGTTCTGCCCCTTCCCTGTGTCCCTGCTTACCTGCAACACGTGGAGAGCTCACCCCTGGCAGTCCGGTTCTGTGGTCGCTCTGGTCTGGCTGGGGAGAGACTTTATACGCTTAAGGCATGGGTGATTCTTCCAGGACCACCTCCCTAAACCTAGGCTCCACCCTTCTGTGCAGAGCCAACTTGTCTTCTTGATTCAGATCAGACGACCCAACACAGCGGAACTTCTAAGTTCACTGCTAAAGTTAGTACCTGAGCGGGTTCACCTTTAAAACCCTGTGGGGAGTTTCCTTTGTAAAGGGCCAGGGGAAGGGTGGGAGCCTTGGCAAGGAGTTGTAGAAGCAGACTTTTCTAGGGAGTGTGTAAGAATTTTGGATTTGAGAAAGACGTGGTGTATAATTTCCTAAACATCCTTATGTGTTGCAGATTCCTTTGTAATCTCAAACATACCCTGTTTTTTCAGCTACCACCTAAGAGGTGACAGTTGCTGAACTTTAACCTTCAGGCCTGAGCTTTGCCATGATCTCCTTACCAATATATCCAGTCTCTTGACAGCTCATTCATTCAGTCATCCACTCAACAATTTTAGTGCTAACTTAAGGAATTAAGCATTGCGAGCTTGAAAAAACAAAAGACAAAAAGGGTTGCCCTTGAGTCTGACTCATAGTGACCCTATAGGACTGAGCAGAACTGCCCCCAAGGGTTTTCAAGGAGTGGCTGGTGGATTTCAACTGCCAACCTTTTGAGCTCTTTAGCATTGTGTCACCAGGGCTCTGAACCTGAAACACAGAGATAAAAGTTGGTCTCTAAAACCAGGCCACTGGCAGGCCAGGGGGAAAAGACAAAAATAAAGTAATGCCATTTTTTTGCCTGTTTCAGTGTAGATGATGGTCCATTGAGAAGCAAGGATAAGGTTTCCTTTAATCAGGAACACAAATGCCTGTGCCACTGAATATCATCTAGAGCCATCTGCTGCAAAGGTTTTGAAAAATCGAAATGACAGGCATGTTTATATAACTTCACACAGTCAAAAAATAATGCAGTGATTTCCAGTTCTCTAGGTCAGTATTAGTCGGAATCAAAACTCTACAAAAAAAACTCTACAGCTGTGGGTTTTTTGTTTTGTTTTGTTTTTGTAGTTGCCACTACAGGATGTGCCAAGAGATAGCTTTGTATTAACAGATCCTAGTATATCCTGGAAGTTGTCTGTGTAAATAAATGTCCACCTTATTGAAATTAAAGTGGTATTAATCTGAACTAAATTGATATAAATTAAGGTGTTAATTCTTTTAAACTGAAAATAAAAGTAAAATTGTGTTCTACGACTTCTCCCTCCAACCTTTGTTCACTTTAACATATGGCCTTAGAAATTTTCCTCTATCAGCACAAGTATTTCTGTTTTTTGTCCAACCTTTGAGCAGAAGCCTAAGTGGAAAATACACTATTTAAGATGAAAAGATCTCTTTGAAGAACCTAGAGTATATCCTTTCCCCTGGATCAGTGTTAGATTGTCCAACAGAACATGTTTATCATGTTACTTTCTCTTGATAAATAGAGAGAGAGAGGGAGAGAGATAATTGTTTTGTTAATTTGTTTTCTAAATCATTTGAAAGTAAATTTCGGACGCCATGGCAATTTCCCCCTAAATACTTCAGTTTCTTTGTTTTGCTTTGTTTTTAATATGGCTGAAGTGTTTTTAATTATTTCAAATATAGCAGTTCCAGAAGTGCTAAATGTCAATTTCTTTTTGGATAAAAAAAAAAAAAAATTTTTTTTTTATCCTAGAGAGTGAAATAAAGGTTTTTTTAAGAAAAAAAAATCCACAAATTGAAACTATTATAAGTGTTAAAATTACCAGATTCTCAAAGTCTTTTTTATTCAATCTGTTATAGTTCTTCCTTTTTTAAGGCTCGAAATCTTCCAGATTTGGTCACTTGAGCCTCTTTCAGCTGTCTTCTGTGTCCCTATGACAAGTCCTCGTTAGTCCTTGAGCAAGTCCTTGCTCACTGACACAAGATGTTTCAAAAAGACGTGGGCTATTTGGTCACAGACAAAGGACTTTATCACTTATGTCAAGGCAGGTAGCATAAGTTTATGTTTACACTGGTTCTCCATGCTCCCCGACCCTCATGGGTGGGCCTGGATGGATGTTGCACACAGAGTGGGTTTCCATCACAGCTAAGGAACATCAAGCTTAAGATATCTCTTATAAAGGACTACAAGCAAATATGCCAACATTTGCTCCAGAGGGAACCATTATCTTTATTATAATGTACAGCAATCATACCTGCCCTCTGCTCTGGAGCGATATTCTATTCCAAATTTCAAGGCTGCTCCTCATACAAATATGGGGGTGAGGAAGGCAGCTAGTGCCTCTGTTCACAAGATGTACAGAAATACAAGAGAGCCATGGAAAATTTTCTCCTAACACTAAACAGATTGAGAGAAGGCAGTATAATAGAGGTTGAAATTTTTTATGCACTTGGAAACCTAGATCACTGATGAAATTATGAGGAACAGTTTTAGGGGAGTAGGAGATGCAGATGCGAAGGTCTAACAATGATAAAACTTCCAACCAGTCTTCTGGAACAGTGGTTCTCCACGTGTGTTCTCCAGACAAGCAGCCTCAGGAGCACATAAGAATTTATTAAAAATGCAAATTCTTGGGCCCCACTTCCTCCCTGCTGAATCTGAAACTCTGGGCAGGGTGTGGGTAGCCCAGAACAATTTGTGTTTTAACAAGCCCACCAAATGATATTGGTGTATTCTGAAGTTTGAGATCCACTGATCTAGAAGATGTGATCAAAGGAGAGAGACAATTCTCTCCCCACTCTATTGGATAATTCCATCTAGATTAAATCCCATGCAACAGACAAGGAGAAAATCCTATTTTAAGAAAGAAACTGAATTTTTTTTAGATTTTGAGTTTTGTTCCCCCCCCCCCCCCAACAGGATGAACACTGACAGGAGAGACACTCTGGTTGTATATTGAATATTTTAAAAGAGTTAATTTACAACACTATAAACAATAATAAGACACATCAGAGCATTCTAAAGAGAGTCTTCTCTCTTGACTCCATGGTTTATGTCATCAACCCTAAGGACTTCAACAACCTTATCTTTCTTAAAGAGTCTCAAGTCAGTATTTTTAGCTTACACCTCTTTTTACTTCAAATCAGTTAGCCAACTGCCAACTAGATACTTTGATTTTTAATCTCTCAGTGGCACCAAGCTTTCACTGTGTCCAAAACTGAGCTCCCTTTGCCATCAAAACCAACTCTGCCCTAGTGTTTGCTATTTCGATGACTGGGAACACCAAGCCCTTCCTCTTCTCCTCCCTCTAATATCCAATCAATTACACGTTCCTGTTTATTCACTTCTAATCTCATTCCTACCACCCTGATTCAGGATAGCAAATTGTCTAGCAAAATCATCTGAACAACCCAATCTAAGAGCCTCTCCTTTCCCCACCTCATCCATCCAACTCCCACAATGCAGTGAGGGGGATCATATCAAATCATATTGCTGGTCATGGCATTCCTTTTCTTAAAATCTGCCAGTCACTTCCCACTGCTCTAAGGTTAGACTTCCAAATTCTTAACTTGACTACTCGCTTGTCTCCCTTACTTGCCTCAGTGAAGCCAGTTATGCCTGTGTTCCCAGCCTAGAAAGAAATTCCAGCAATGCAAAGAACCTGGTTTTTGAGGTAGACCTCTGACTTCTGAATTTACTCGCTACCACAGAGTCCCCCCAACACAGAAAAGAAGATGCCTGAGGTCCTGAGGGAATTATGCTTTATTGTTAAGTTTGCCACCTGACCTATTTTATTTTAGGTGCCTTTTGTGATTTCCCCTCAGGCTCTCTTTTCTCCATCTTTTTTATTTTCTGTTGGTAAGTTGTAGTGGACACTGTGATGCACTTCCCAGATCCTGGATTCAAAGAAAGCCACTCATTTTCCCAGCTGCCATGAGTGCTGGGGGCTGCCTTACCCACGATTACACCTCTCCTGAGTGCAGGCTGTATCTAATGACTAGTTCACGCAGTGATGCAAAGGTCCCTTTTCTGAAATTCGGGACAATTCTGAAGGACCGTTCCAGCTTCTGACATTCCAGTGAGATCTGCTGAGGTCTGTATTACAACTGCATTGTAGTTCAACTTCTCCCTCTGCCCAATTCTCCTTCCTTCACTTTCTTAAAGGTATTGTTCCTGTACACACCCTCTGATAGACGAGCAGCACACAAATTTCCATGGCTGAGTCTGTTTCCAGGGAACCCAAACTAAGACAAAATTGCTCAGCAGACCCAAAAGAATACTAACAATCACATTTATGTGTCATATGATTTTACAGCTTAGTTATCGAGGCATGTAGACCCTGGCCTCCATAATGGGATTCTAAAGATCTCTGTAAATGAAATGTGTGTGTTTGTGGAAGCAGAGAAGCAAGGTAAAAATATTACAACCATTGGGTGAGTTAAAGCTAGCTTTCCTAGGGCAAGAAGCAAGGATCTAGTACTAAATAGCCTCTGCTAGTCATAAGGACGGAAACCCTGGTGGTGTAGTAGTTAAGTCCTACAGCTGCTAACCAGAAGGTCGGCAGTGCGAATCCACCAGGCACTCCTTCGAAACTCTACAGGGCAGCTCTATCCTGTCCTATAGGGTCACTATGAGTTGGAACCGACTCAATGGCGAAGGGGTTGTGATAAGGACAAGCAAAGAGCGTAGAAGGAAGTGTGGTGAGGTATTTAGCCTTGGGGATCTTGAGCTAAAAATACCTAGGTTTGATAATTCTTTTGGCTCATTTAAATCTGTGGCTCAGTACTCTTAGCTATAAACTTAATTGTTTTTAGCTGCTGTCAAATTGCCCCGACTCATAATGATCCCATGCACAATGGAACAAAATGCTGCTGGGTCCTGTGCCATCTCCAAGATCTGTTGCAGATTAAACTTTTTTGATCCATAGGATTTCCACTGGCTGATTTTTTAGAAGTACATTGTCAGGACTATCATCCCAGTCTGTTTTAGCCTGGAAATTTCCCTGAAACCTGTTTGGCATCATAGCAGAAGCACTGACAGACAGACAGTGGCTGCACATGAGGCACATTGGCCAGGAATCAAACGGTGTCTTCTGTACGAAAGGTGAGAATTCTACCACTGAACGACAAATGCCCCCTGTCTATAAATTTAAAAAGAAAAAGTATTCATCTCTAGGGTGTGTTATTAGGACTATGGACTACTTTAAAAGAGAACACAGCTCTAAAATTCTTAGCACAATGCAGAACACACATTAGTTAAGATCCTTTTCTCAGAACCCAGGTTCAGCAAGCAACCCTTCCTCAAATTGGCCTTTCTCCTCCCACTTCCAGAAAGAAACTGCAATACCTCCACCCTCTGATGGAGTAAAACCTGCAAAAGCCAGAACTTGTATAAGGCAGAAACGTGTCAGAGAAGGAAAACTCAAATATCATCCACTAAGACGAGGGAAAAGTGGTGAGACTATACCTTGTCAAAGACAGAAAGCTTGTGAGACCCAGAAAAACAAGACAATCCTGTACAGTTCCAGCTTTCACAGATTTCACTGTATATATGCTTAGTATACCATGGACTAAAAGGAGTCTTGGTGGTGCAGTGGTTAAGTGCTTTAGGGTCGTTATGAGTTGGAATTGACTTGATGACAACGAGTTCAGTTTTGCTTTTTTTTTTTTTTCTTTTTATGCCATAAGCTGACAAAAGAATAAACAAATCAGTCTTAGAAGAAATACAACTGGGATGTTCCTTATAAATGAGGGTGGCAAGACTTCCGCTCGCTTACTTTGGACAGGCTTCAGGAAAAACTAATTGCTGTCTATATGCTGCCTACAAGAGACACACCTTAGACTTAGAGACAAACAAACTAAAACTCGAAGGATGGAAAAAAATATATCAAGCAAACAACAAGCAAAAAAGAGCAGGAGTAGCAATATTAATTTCTGACAAAATAGACTGTAAAGTTAAATCCACCACAAAGGATAAAGAAGGACACTACATAATGATTAAAGGGACAATTGAGCAGGAAGATATAACCATATTAAATATTTATGCACCCAATGACAGGGCTGCAAGATACATAAAACAAACTTTAACAGAACTGAAAAGTGAGATAGACACCTCCACAATTATAGTAGGAGACTTCAACACACCACTTTCGGAGAAGGACAGGACTTCCAGTAAGAAGCTCAATACAGACACAGAAGACCTAATTGCTACAATCAACCAACTTGACCTCATAGACTTATACAGAACACTCCACCAAACTGCTGCAAAGTATACTTTTTTTTCTAGTGCACATGGAACATTCTCTAGAATAGACCACATATTAGGTCATAAAACAAACCTTTGCAGAATCCAAAACATTGAAATATTACAAAGCATCTTCTCAGACCACAAGGCCATAAAAGTGGAAATCAATAACAGAAAAATTAGGGAAAAGAAATCAAATACTTGGAAACTGAACAATACCCTCCTGAAAAAAGACTGAGTTATAGAAGACATTGAGGAGGGAATAAAGAAATTCATAGAATGCAACAAGAATGAAAACACTTCCTATCAAAACCTCTGGGACACAGCAAAAGCAGTGCTCAGAGGCCAATTTATATCAATAAATGCACACATACAAAAAGAAAGAGCCAAAATCAGAGAACTGTCCCTACAACTTGAACGAATAGAAAGTGAGCAACAAAAGAATCCATCAGGCACCAGAAGAAAACAAATAATAAAAATTAGAGCTGAACTAAATGAATTAGAGAACAGAAAAACAACTGAAAGAATTAACAAAGCCAAAAGCTGGTTCTTCGAAAAAATTAACAAAATTGATAAACCATTGGCCAGACTGAGTAAAGAAATACAGGAAAGGAAACAAATAACCCAAATAAGAAATGAGATGGGCCACATCACAACAGACCCAACTGAAATTAAAAGAATATCAGATTATTATGAAAAATTGTACTCTAACAAATTTGCAAACCTAGAAGAAATGGATGAATTCCTGGAAAAACACTACCTACCTAAACTAACACAATCAGAAGTAGAACAAATAAACAGACCCATAACAAAAAAAGAGATTGAAACGGTAATCAAAAAACTCCCAACAAAAAAAAGCCTGGGCCCGGACGGCTTCCCTGCAGAGTTCTAACAAACTTTCAGAGAAGAGTTAACACCACTACTACTAAAGGTATTTCAAAGCATAGAAAATGACGGAATACTACCTAACTCACTCTATGAAGCCACCATATCCCTGATACCAAAACCAGGTAAAGACATCACAAAAAAAGAAAATTACAGACCTATATCCCTCATGAACATAGATGCAAAAATCCGCAACAAAATTCTAGCCAATAGAATTCAACAACATATCAAAAAAAATAATCCACTATGACCAAGTGGGATTTATACCAGGTATGCAAGGCTGGTTTAATATTAGAAAAACCATTAATGTAATCCACCATATAAATAAAACAAAAGACAAAAACCACATGATCTTACCAATTGATGCAGAAAAGGCATTTGACAAAGTCCAACACCCATTTATGATAAAAACTCTCACCAAAATAGGAATTGAAGGAAAATTCCTCAACATAATAAAAGGCATCTATACAAAGTCAACAGCCAACATCACTCTGAAAGCATTTCCCTTGAGAAAGGACACCAGACAAAGATGCCCTTTATCACCGTTCTTATTCAACATTGTGCTAGAGGTCCTAGCCAGAGCAATTAGGCTAGACAAATAAAGGGCATCCAGCTTGGCAAGGAGGAGGTAAAATTATCTCTATTTGCAGATGACATGATCTTATACACAGAAAACCCTAAGGAATCCTCCAGAAAACTACTGAAACTAATAGAAGAGTTTGGCAGAGTCTCAGGTTATAAGATAAACATACAAAAATCACTTGGATTCCTCTACATCAACAAAAAGAACATCGAAGAGGAAATCACCAAATCAATACCATTCACAGTAGCCCCCAAGAAGATAAAATACTTAGGAATAAATTTTACCAAAGATGTAAAAGACCTATACAAAGAAAACTACAAAGTACTACTACAAGAAACTAAAAAGGACCTACTTAAGCGGAAAAACATACCTTGCTCACGGATAGGAAGACTTAACATAGTAAAAATGTCTATTCTACCAAAAGCCATCTATACATACAATGCACTTCCGATTCAAATTCCAATGACATTTTTTCAATGTGATGGAGAAACAAATCACCAACTTCATATGGAAGGGAAAGAAGTCTCAGATACGTAAAGCATTACTGAAAAAGAAGAAGAAAGTGGGAGGCCTCACTCTACCTGATTTTAGAACCTATTATACAGCCACAGTAGTCAAAACAGCCTGGTACTGGTACAACAACAGGCACATAGACCAATGGAACAGAATTGAGAACCCAGATATAAATCTATCCACATATGAGCAGCTGGTATTTGACAAAGGACCAGTGTCAGTCAACTGGGGAAAAGATAGTCTTTTTAACAAATGGTGCCAGCATAACTGGATATCCATTTGCAAAAAAATGAAACAGGACCCATACCTCACACCATGCACTAAAACTAACTCCAAGTGGATCAAAGACCTAAACATAAAGACTAAAACGATAAAGATCATGGAAGAAAAAATAGGGACAACGTTAGGAGCCCTAATTCAAGGCATAAACAGAATACAAAACATTACCAAAAATGACGAAGAGAAACCAGATAACTGGGAGCTCCTAAAAATCAAACACCTATGCTCATCTAAAGACTTCACCAAAAGAGTAAAAAGACCACCTACAGACTGGGAAAGAATTTTCAGCTGTGACATCTCCAACCAGCGCCTGATCTCTAAAATCTATATGCTTCTGTTAAAACTCAACCACAAAAAGACAAACAACCCAATCAAGAAGTGGGCAAAGGATATGAACACACACTTCACTAAAGAAGATATTCAGGCAGCTAACAGATACATGAGAAAATGCTCTCGATCATGAGCCATTAGAGAAATGCAAATTAAAACTATGATGAGATTCCATCTCACTCCAACAAGGCTGGCATTAATCCAAAAAACACAAAATAATAAATGTTGGAGAGGCTTCGGAGACATTGGAACTCTTATACACTGCTGGTGGGAATGTAAAATGGTACAACCACTTTGGAAATCTATCTGGCGTTATCTTAAACAGTTAGAAATAGAACTACCATACAACCCAGAAATCCCACTCCTCGGAATATAAAAAAAAAAAATTTTTTTTTTTAAGATACCCTAGAGAAATAAGAGCCTTCACAAGAACAGATATAGGCACACCCATGTTTATTGCAGCTCTGTTTACAATAGCAAAAAGCTGGAAGCAACCAAGGTGTCCATCAACGGATGAATGGGTAAATAAATTGTGGTATATTCACACAATGGAATACTACACATCGATAAAGAACAGTGATGAATCTGTGAAACATTTCATAACATGGAGGAACCTGGAAGACATTATGCTGAGTGAAATTAGTCAGAGGCAAAAGGACAAATATTGTATAAGACCACTATTACAAGATCTTGAGAAATAGTATAAACTGAGAAGAACACATACTTTTGTGGTTACGGGGGGGGGGGGGAGGGAGGGTGGGAGAGGGCTATTTACTGATTAGTTAGTAGATAAGAACTACTTTAGGTGAAGGGAAGGACAATACTCAATACACGGAAGGTCAGCTCAACTGGACTGGACCAAAAGCAAAGAAGTTTCCAGGATAAACTGAATGCTTCAAAGGTCAGTGGAGCAAGGGTGGGGGTTTGGGGACTATGGCTTAAGGGGACTTCTAAGTCAACGGGCAAAATAATTCTATTATGAAAACATTCTGCATCCCACTTTGAAATGTGGCGTCTGGGGTCTTAAATGCTAGCAAGTGGCCATCTAAGATGCATCAATTGATCTCAACCCACCTGGAGCAAAGGAGAATGAAGAACACCAAGGTCACACGATAACTATGAGCCCAGGAGACAGAAAGGGCCACATGAACTAGAGACTTACATCACCCTGAGACCAGAAGAACTAGATGGTGCCCAGCCACAACCAATGACTGCCCTGACAGGAAGCACAACAGACAACCCCTGCGGGAGCAGAAGATCAGTGGGATGCAGACCCCAAATTCTCATAAAAAATAGACTTAATGGTCTGACTGAGACTAGAGGAATCCCAGCAGTCATGATCCCCAAACCTTCTGTTGGCCCGGGACAGGAACCATTCCCGAAGACAACTCATCAGACATGGAAGGGACTGGACAATGGGTTGGAGAGAGATGCTGACGAAGAGTGAGCTACTTGTATTAGGTGGACACTTGAGACTATGTTGGCATCTCCTGTCTGGAGGGGAGATAGGAGGGTAGAGAGGGTTAGAAACTGGCAAAATTGTCATGAAAGGAGAGACTGGAAGACATGTGACAGACTGACTTGATTTGTAAATGTTTACTTAAAGCTCAATAAAAATTATTTAAAAAAAAAAAAAGAGCAATATCGAACTTGGGGGATAGCCTGCTCTTCCCTAACTGGAGAAGACAGCCAAGCACAGTTTGCTATTTCCCCACTACTGAAAAGAAAGAAAGAGAAGTGCTTCAAGGAATTGATAGCACTAGAGGCATTCTTAACAAGTTGTTCTTGAGGCCTTTGAGCTGAGGAGAGAGGGGAGGGGGACTTGAGCAAAGTCAAAGGAATTTTTGTGTAAAAGGTTATCTCAAGAACTTAGCAGAATCAGTTATTCAGACTTAGTGAAATGTAACTGTTGACAAGTGGGCAATGTCCTTTGCAACTGCCCAAAAAACCTGTAACCCCATTGCTGTCCAGTCGATTCCAGCTCTTAGCAACCCTCCGTAACAGGCAGAGGAGGGGTGGATAGATGGATAACTCTACCGTGTTAACATTCATTAGATATGTTCCAAATTGGAAGGAAGAAGGGGGGAAGGGGAGGAGAAGCAAGAAAAAGGTTGCAGAGAGAGGAGAGAAACTCTCCAGCTCTCAACTGAAGGAAAGAACCTATTTCCTTTCTACATATCCCTTGTAGGTATTGTCAGTATTTTGTGGTTTTCATGTGTTTCATTATGAAAATGAAACTCCACATCCAAATGATCAGTGAAGAGTTTAGATATGTGTATTACCCTTTCCACAGTAGTTTATAAGTTAAGTTGCCTTGGTAACAGAAAAACCTGACCCAAACTGGCTCAGACAAGTGAATTTATTGACTCATGTAGGAGGATCCCCCAAATGAGGCTGTATCAAAGACTTCAACGCTGTGACTAGGTCCAAGTTCCCTCCCCTACTTCTCACCTGTGCCACCTTGATGCTTGGGGACTCTATTCTGAGACAGGTCCTCTTCTCCTGGTCCCCAAATGGCTCCCAGACTCAAGGATTTCATTTTACTTGGATTCACAATCAACACCCATGGAAGCAGCAGTCAAAAACTCAAATGATGTTTTGCATTAGGTAAATGTACTGCAAAAGACCTCTTTCAAGTATTAAAAAGCAAAGATGTCACTTTGAGGACTAAGGTGCACCTAACCCAAGCCATGGTGTTTTCAATTGTCTCATATGCATGTGGAAAGCTGGACAATGAACAAGGAAGACAGAAGAAGAATTGATGTCTTTGAATTATGGTGTTATCAAAGAATGTTGAGTACACCATGGACTGCCAGAAGAATGAACAAATCTGTCTTGGAAGATGTACAGATAGAATGCTTCTTAGAAGCAAGATGGCGAGACTTCATCTCACATACTTTGGATATTTTATCAGGAGGGACCCGTCCCTGAAGAAAGACATCATGCTTGCTTGGTTGGTTGAATCCATGAGTGTGGAACCCACAGGTACAGAGGGCTGACTTACAACAGAACAAAACGTTGCCTGGTCCAGCATCATCCTCACAATCACCAGCATGTTTGAGTCCACTGTTGGGGGTACTATGCCAGTCCATGTTACCGAGGGCCCCCATGACCTCATGGGCCCTCAACTTCACCAAACATGATGTCCTCCTCCAGCGACTGATCCTTCTGGATAATGTGTCCAAGCAGATGTTTTCCAGAAGGACCGACCAGATCTGGTCCCTGGAGCATGCGTCGACATCCACATGGTGACTGACAGATGACTTCTGCCTGATGCAAGTACCCGCCACAGCAGTCAAACAGGTGCCACAGAAGGGACTGAGCAGGTGTGACACCCCATAATAAGTCCTGCAATGACTCCCAGAAGCCACCAGGACAGGAGCCATCTTAAAGCCATCTTAGAAAGCTGCTGTGCGAGCACTGTAATTAACAAATCCCTGCCCAGATGGGCTATTTCCTGGAAAACCCCACCTATGTTCATGAATAAACTTAAATCCTTTCCTGCTCAAAAACCTTTAAAAACCCATGCAAGTTCTTTCTTTGGGGAGACAGGGGTAAGCATTGCCTAGGCCCTCTTCCTCTCCACATGTAAGCCTCTTCAATAAAGCTTTGCTCCTGTGGAAAATTCAAAAAAAAAAAAAACTTAACCAGGTGGTGACTCCTAATCTAGCTGCTGTTCCAGGTGTGGTTTCATTGCTTGAGCAAATTAATTCATCTCCTGGGACCTGATGTGCAGCTATTGAGCTGGTCAATGCCTTTTTCTCAATTCTGGTTTTGAAGGAACACTGGAAGCAATTTGCCTTCAGGTGGCAAGGCCAGCAGTACACCTTTACTGTCCTATCTCAGGGGTATATCAACTCTCCAGCCCTGTGTCATAATTTAGTCCACAGGGGCCTTCGTTGCCTTTCCCTTCCACAAGACATCACACTGGGCAGTTACATTGATGACATTATGCTGACTGGACTGAGAAGAGAGAAGTGTCAATAACCATGGACTTATTGGTAAAAACATTTGTGTGGTAAACAAACAAATAAAAAACCCATTGCCATCGATTCCAACTCATAGTGACCCTATAGGACAGAGTAGAACTGCCCCACAGTTTTTCCAAGGAGCGCCTTGTGGATTTGAGTTGCTGACCTTTTGGTTCGCAGCTGTAGCTCTTAACTACTATGCCACCAGGATTTCCTTTGTGTGCTAGAGGGTGGGAAATTAATCCAATAAAATTCGGGTGCCTTCCACCTCAGTGAAATTTCTAGTGATCCAGTGTTGTGGGGCATGTCAAGATATTCCTTCTAAAGTGAAGGATAAGCTATTGCATCTGGCCCCTCCTACAACTAAAAAGGAGGCACAATGTCTAGTGAGCTTCTCTGAATTTTGGAAGCAACATAGCCCTCATTTGGGTGTACGACTATGGCCTATTTATCAAATAACTCAAAAAGCTGCTAGTTTGTTTTTTTTTTTAATTTTTATTGAGCTTCAAGTGAACGTTTACAAATCAAGTCAGTCTGTCACGTATAAGTTTATACACACCTTACTCCATACTCCCACTTGCTCTCCCCCTGATGAGTCAGCCCTTCCAGTCTCTCCTTTCATGACAATTTTGCCAGCTTCCAACCCTCTCTACCCTCCCATCCCCTCTCCAGACAGGAGATGCCAACACTGTCTCAAGTGTCCACCTGATACAAATAGCTCACTCTTCATCAGCATCTCTCTCCTACTCACTGTCCAGTCCCTTCCATGTCTGATGAGTTGTCTTCGGGAATGGTTCCTGTCCTGGGCCAACAGAAGGTTTGGGGACCATGACCGTCGGGATTCCTCTAGTCTCAGTCAGACCATTAAGTATGGTCTTTTTACGAGAATTTAGGGACTGCATCCCACTGATCTCCTGCTCCCTCAGGGGTTCTCTGTTGTGCTCCCTGTCAGGGCAGTCATCGGCTGTGGCCAGGCACCAACTAGTTCTTCTGGTCTCAGAATGATGTAAGTCTCTGGTTCATGTGGCCCTTTCTGTCTCTTGGGCTCATAGTTATCGTGTGACCTTGGTGTTCTTCATTCTCCTTTGCTCCAGGTGGGTTGAGATCAATTGATGCATCTTAGATGGCCACTTGTTAGCATTTAAGACCCCAGATGCCACATTTCAAAGTGGGAAGCAGAATGTTTTCATAATAGAATTATTTTGCCAATTGATTTAGAAGTCCCCTTAAGCCATAGTCCCCAAACCCCCACCCTTGCTCCACTGACCTTTGAAGCATTCAGTTTATCCTGGAAACTTCTTTGCTTTTGGTCCAGTCCAGTCCAGTTGAGCTGACCTTCCATGTATTGAGTATTGTCCTTCCCTTCACCTAAAGTAGTTCTTATCTACTAACTAATCAGTAAAAAACCCTCTCCCACCCTCCCTCCCTAACCCCCTCGTAACCACAAAAGTATGTGTTCTTCTCAGTTTATACTATTTCTCAAGATCTTATAATAGTGGTCTTATACAATATTTGTCCTTTTGCCTCTGACTAATTTCACTCAGCATAATGCCTTCCAGGTTCCTTCCTGTTATGAAATGTTTCACAGATTCGTCCTTGTTCTTTATCAATGCGTAGTATTCCATTGTGTGAATATACCACAATTTATTTACCCATTCATCCGTTGATGGACACCTTGGTTGCTTCCAGCTTTTTGCTATTGTAAACAGAGCTGCAATAAACATGGGTGTGCATATATCTGTTCGTGTGAAGGCTCTTATTTCTCTAGGGTATATTCCGAGGAGTGGGATTTCTGGGTTGTATGGTAGTTCTATTTCTAACTGTTTAAGATAATGCCAGATAGATTTCCAAAGTGGTTGTACCATTTTACATACCTACCAGCAGCGTATAAGAGTTCCAATCTCTCTGCAAAAAAAGCTGCTAGTTTTGAGTGGGGTCCAGAACAAAAGAAGGCTCTGCAACAGGTTCAGGCTGCCATGCAAGCAGCTCTGCCAAGTGGGCCATATGATCCAGCTGATCCAGGGATGCTTGAAGTGTCAGTGGCAGATAAAGATGCTGTTTGGAAACTTTAGCAGGCCTCTTTGGTGAATCATAGCACAGACCCTTAGGATTTGGGAGCAAAGCCCTGTCATCCTCTGCACATAACCACTCTCATTTTGAGAAATAGATTTGGCTTGTTACTGTGCCATAGTAGAGACTGAACACTTAACCGTGGATCACCAAGTTACATGTGGCCTGAGCTGCCCATCATGAACTGGGTGTTGTCTGAGCCACAGAATCATAAAGTTGGATGTGCATAACAGCACTCCATCATTAAATGGAAGTGGTATATACGAGACGGGCCCAAGCAGGACCTGGAGGCACAAGTAAGTTGCATGAAGAAGTGGCTCAAATGCCCATGGCCTCCACTCTTGCCACATTACCTTTCATCTCCCAGTCTGCACCTATGGCCTCATGGGAGTACCTTATGATCAGTTGACTGAAGAAAAGAAAACTGGTGCCTGGTTTATGGATGGTTCTGCATGATATGCAGGCCTCACTCTGAAAGTCGATAGTGGCAGCACTACACATCCCTCTGGGGCCTCCCTGAACAACAGTGGTGAAGGGAAATCCTCCCAGTGGGCAGAACTTCGAGCAGTCCACTTTTTTGTTCACTTTGCATGAAAGGAGAAATGGCCAGATGTGCGATTGTATACTGATTCATGGGCTGTGGCCATTGGTTTGGCTGGATGGTTAGGGACTTATAAAGACCATAATTGGAAAATTGGAGACAAGGAGGTATGGCGGAGAGATATATGGATAGATCTCTCTGAATGGGCCAAAGAAGTAAGGTATTTGTGTCTCATGTGAATGCTAAGCAAAGGGTAACCTCAGCCAAGGAAGATTTTAATAATCAAGTGGATAGGAAACCATCCTCTTACCCCAGCCACTCCCATCATTGCCCAATGGGCTCGTGAACAAAGTGGCCAAGCTGGCAGGAATGGAGGTTATACATGGGCTCAGCAACAGGGACTTCCACTCACCAAGGCCAAGTTGGCTACAGCTACTACTGAGTGCCCAATCTGCCAGCAGTAGAGACCAACACTGAGTTCCCATAAGGCACCATTCCTCAAGGTGATCAGCCAGCAACCTGGTGGCAGGATTACATCGGTCCTCTTCCATCACGGAAAGGGCAGCATTTTGTTCTTACTGGATAGGACAGAGTAGAGCTTTCCCATAGAGTTTCCAAGGAGCGCCTGGTGGATTTGAACTGCCGACCCTTTGGTTAGCAGATGTAGCACTTAACCACTATGCCACCAGGGTTTCCACACACACACATATATATATATACACAGACAGACACACACATATATATACACACATACATATACTTTAGTGGTTTTGCTTTAGAGAATCCAGCCTAAGACAGTTGCCACTGAGTCAATTTCAACTCACAGTGACGCCATGTGACAGAATAGACCTGCCCCATAGGAGTTTCTTGGCTGTAATCTTTATTGAAGCAGACTGCCCTGTCTTTATTCTGCAGAGATGCTTGTTGGGCTCCTTTTTTTTAGATTGGATCTGCTAAATAAATAAACACTGAATGGATATTTGATGCCTAGGATACAAATCTTTCATTGGGAGTTTGATCAGATGGTTTGCATGAGAGACAGATGAGGATGATGCAGTCATCTCTACTTCTTCCCCACCCCACCTCCCATCTGCCTCCCTTCACAGGTGCACAGGTGCCCTCCGTGTCAGGGACCTTCTCTGTGTAATGCTGGGACATGAGCAAGCATGGAGTGATCTTCTCATAAGTGGAGTACACACTCAGAAACAAGTTTAGATAAATGTGCTGACTTAATACCGCCTAATGTTGGAGAGAGCTTAACTCTTCTATGAGGGAACACCACAATAGTTTCCCATTATGCAACAGTGCAAAGGGCTTCGTGGTGCAAGCATTGCCTTCTGTCAGTTGAACGTTAACGCAAGGCCAGGACTATCTCTCGAGAATGAAGAATTGAAGACCTGTAAACTCGTGGAACCTATTTTAGAGTATTGCAGTAAATGATCCCTCAGCTTCAGACTAAACATTTACCAGTAAGAAAAATGGTTCCCAGGCACCCCCACCCAGTATCCATAAAATCCCCCTCATTAACTGCAACACCATATTTTTGTGATGCCGAAATTAATTAAATAAAAAAAATTTTAATTACTTTAAGTATACAACGATTCTTAAATTTCAATACTCAAGACTGAAATCCATGGTGTAAGCAAGGTCTAGTAATAGTTGAATAGAATTATTGTATTTTCTTCTAAAATAACATGACCACGTAAATAACATGACCACACATATAGCACACACAGGAAGCTAATGTGCAGTGTTGGCAGTTTGCAAAAATCACATAATGTATTATTTGAGTAAAAATAATCTGTGACAAAACAGTTAAGACTCTTGGATATTTTCCGCATAAGCAAATGGCCAGATGGGGTCTTAGGACTGAAAAACTGGTTTTGGAAGCTCGTGTCAGATGGTAGCGGCAGAATCTTGGGAACCCAAAGAGGAAACAAAACAGTTGAGTGGAGTTGGAAACAGTGCGGGGCGGGGGGGAAAGTAGAAACACACAGTGGGGACCACAGTGCGATGACACACTGTGCTGATAGTGGAAGCTGTGCTGGGTGGGGGAGCACAGATTTCAGGAGGTGCTGTCCAACTGACTGACTCAAGGCAAAGTTAGAGGGTAACTGCCCAGTGTGGAGCCATGGATCCCCTGCAGAGACTCCAGCAAACAAAGTGTGGCTGAGCCAGGGAAGCCCTGGGGAAAGGAGCCCAGCTGAGCTAAGGAAAGTCAAGGGGACATCATGTGGGAAATGAGGGAAGAAAGTGCACCCCAACCAAGACCAAGTACCTGGGCACGCTGTACCTTTGAACCAAGTGAGGACCGAGTAGAAGCTCAGGGAAACCAGAGGTAGGAACATGCTCTCAACCTCCAGGGACATGGTTGAGCTGTGGGAAAGGGAAAAGGCTCCCACCAGGGAAGACCCAAGAGGAAAGGCCTGAGTTGGACAACTGGGGTGAAAGTCAAGGTGCTTGACTGGTCCTTTTGATCTAAGTATCGCTTTTTAGGTATCGCCATCCTGGGGAGGGGTAATTGGGAGGTGGAGAGGAACCAAGAGGGGTACCTGGTGGGTGTCCCTCCACATGAAAATGATGAAAACAGTTGGCTTTAAGCAAAAGTAGGTGCCATTCGCCACCTCTCCCTGTGTCTGTATCTAGACTTTGTGCTATGTGACTTTGTGGCTTCACCCAACAGATGATGAATTGGTAGTGCACTGGTTAAGAGCTTGGCTTAAAACCAAAAGGTCGGCAGTTGGAATCCATCAGCCCTTCCTTGAAAACCCTATGGGAAAGTTCTACGCTGTCCTGTAGGGTCAGTATGAGTCAGAATCGACTTGACAGCAATGAGTTGAGGTTTTTTGGGTTTTCGTGACTTTCACAGAGTTCCTGAGTGATATCAACAGTTAATTCTCTCAGCTGCTAACCCATAAGGTTGGCAGTTCAAGCCCACCCAGAGGTTCCACAAAAGAAAGGCCTACCAATCTAATTCCAAAAAATCAGCCATTGAAAACCCAACTGCACACAATACTACTCTGATGCACATGGGATCTCTATGAGTCATATATTCAACTTTATGGGCAACTGTTTATTTGAGTGACTTGTTTTGAAGAATAGAAAAAACTAGTGTGCAGATTCCCATCTAGGCCTCAAGAAACACTGCCTGCTTCCTCTCACTCTGGGCACCCACCTCCACCATGTGAATAGCCTGGGCTGCCTGCTGGAGGAAAAGACACCTCGTGGAGCAGAGCCCAGTTATCTCATCCAGGGCATCCTAGACCAGCTGGCATGCAGCAGAGCTGGCATCTCATCCAGGGCCATTCTAGACTAGCCGGCAAGCTCGTGAGAGAACCCACTTTGGAGGAACAGCTGCCTCCCAGACCCATGGCTTACACAGATGCATGCGGGGGGCCTGGCCAAGACCAGAAACCTGCCTCGCTCATACAGAAAAAGGGGCTTCTTGTTTTAAGTCTCTGAGTATTTACACAGCCATAGCAAACTCATACAAGGAGTTTGTCCAATGACACTTACTAGGATGTAAAGAGAATGTGAACCCATGGATTTTTTTTACCAGAAACTTTATATCAATACAGCTGGCAGGGACTACAAAAGGAACATCGTATAAATAACTAGTCCCAATGAAGTGAATCGACATGGTTAACCAAAATAATCAAACCCATTGTCATCAATTAGATTCCGACTCAAGGTAACCCCACGTGTTACAGAGTAGAATTGCTCCACAGCGTTTTCTTGACTGTAATCTTTATGGAAGCAGATTACCTTCCTTGGTGCTGCTAGGTAGGTTTGAACCACCAGCCTGTAAGTTTGAAGTCAAGTGCAAACGTTTGTCCCATAGACATAGTACAGCTTGTTATTTATTCTCACAGAACAGTTTCTGATTCCATGTAGCCTGCTTTGGCGAAAGACATTTGGGCCTTTAATGTTGCCTTTTGTTGCTGCTGTTGTTAGGTGCCATTGAGTAGATTCTGACTCCTAGTAACCCTATGTACAAAAGAACAAAACACTCCCGAGTCTTGCGCCATGCTCACAATCGTTGCTATGCTTGAGCCCATCATTTGCGGCCACTATGCCAATCCATCTCATTGAGGGTCTTCCTCTATTTTGCTGACCCTCAACTTTACCAAGCATGATGCCCTTCTCCAGAGACTAGTCCCTCCTGATAACATGTCCAAAGTATATGAAACAAAGTCTTGCCATCCTTGCTTCTAAGGAACATTCTGGCTGTACTTCTTCCAAGACAGATTTATTAATTCTTCTGGCAGTCCATGGTGTATTCAATATTCTTTGCCAACACCTTAATTCTTCCTCGGTCATTCATTGTCCCGCTTTTGCATGTATGAGTCGACTGAAACTACCATGGCCTGGGTTAGGCGCACTTTAGTCCTCAAAGTGACATCTTTGCTTTTTAACGCTTCAAAGAGGTGTTTTGCAGCAGATTTGCCCAAAGCAATATGTCATTTGATTTCATGACTGCTGCTTCCCTGAGAATTGGTTGTATATCCACGTGAAATGCAATCCTTGACAACTTCAGCATTTTCCCTGTTTATCATGATGTTGCTCATTGGTCCAGCTGTGTGGATTTTTGTTCTGTGTTGGGGAGCAATTCATACTGAAGGTTGTGGCCTTTGATCTTCATCAGTAAGTGCTTCAAGTCCTGTTGGATTTTTGCAAGCAAGGTTGTGTTGCAGGCTGTTAATGAGTTTTTCTCTAATCCTGATGCCGCATTCTTCTTCATATTGTCCAGTTTCTCAGATTATTTGCTCAGCATACAGAATGAATAAATATGGTGAAAGGATACAACTCCGACACACACTTTTCCTAATTTTAAACCATGCAGTATCCCCTTGTTCTATTTGAAAAACTGCCTCTTAGTCTATGTGCAGGTTCCTCATGAGCACAATTAAGTGTTCTGGAATTCCCATTCTTTGCAATGTTTTCCATCATTTGTTATGATCCACACAGTTGAATGCCTTTGCATAGTCAATAAAACACAGGTAAACATCTTCCTGGTATTCTCTGCTTTCAAACAAGATCCATCTGACAACAGCAATGATATCCTTCTTTTCACGTCCTCTTCTGAATCCAGCTTGAATTTCTGAGAGGTCCCTGTCAATGTACTGCTGCAATTTTTCTGTAATTATCTTCAGCAAAATTTTATTTGTGTGTGATATTAACGATATTGTTTGACAATTTCCACATTCTGTTGCATAACCTACCTTTGGAATAGGCATGTATGTGGATCTATTCCAGTCGGTGGGCCTGGTAGTTGTCTTCCAAATTTCTTGGCATAGACAAGTGAGCACCTCCAGCACTGCATCCGTTTGGTGAGCCATCTTGATTGGTATTCCATCAATTCCTGAAGCTTTGTTTATTGCCAATGCTTTCAGTGCAGCTGGACTTCTTCCTTCAGTACCATTGGTTCCTGCTCATATGATACCTCCTGAAATGGTTAAGCATTGACCAATTCTTTTTGACTCTGTGTATTCTTTCCATCTTCTTTTGATGATTTCCTGCATCATTCAGTATTTTGCACATAAAATCCTTCAATATCGCAACTCGAGGATTGAATTTTTTCATCAGTTCTTTTAGCTTGAGATATGCCAAGTGTGTTCTTCCCTTTTGGTTTTCTCACTACAGGTCTTTGCATATTTCATTATAATAATTTACTCCATCTTCTGGAGCCATCCTTTGAAATCTTCTGTTCATTTCTTTTACTTTATCATTTCTTCCATTCACTTTAGCTGCTCTATGTTCAAAAGCAAGTTTCAGAGTCTCCCTTGACATCAGTTTTGGGCTTTTCTTTCTTTTCTGTCTTTTTAATGACCTTTTTTTTTCTTCATGTATGAGATCCTTGATGTCATCCCACAACTCGTCTGGTCATCATTAATTAATGTTCCATGTGTCAAATTTATTCTTGAGACCATCTCTGAATTCAGGTGGGATGTCATAATTTGGCTCTCGTGGACTTGTTTTAGTTTTCTTCAGCTTTAACTTGAAGTTGCATATAAGCAGTTGAAGATCTGTTCCACAGTCAGCCCCTGCCCTTGTTCTGACTGATGTTGAGCTTTCGGCTCTTTCCACAGTTGTAGTTGATCTGATTCAGTGGCTAAGCATTCAGCTGCTAACCAAAAGGTTGCAATTTGAGTTCACCAGCTGCTCCTTGGAAACCTTATGGGGCAGTTCTACTCTGTCCTATAGGGTTGCTATGAGTCGCAATTGACTCGATAGCAATAGGTTTGGTTTTTGTTTTTTTGGCCCCAATGATGCACTGGTGGTCAGTAATGTCATGAATAAAATCCTTACACTATGTTGTGGTGGCCCAAGGGCTATTCACAGGAATATTAGTAAGAGAATTAATTTGCAGGTTATTTTAACCCTCAGCACAAATTTCTTGTATAGATAGATAGATAGATAGATAGATAGATAGATAGATAGATAGATAGATAGATAGATAGATAGATACACATATTTTTCTACAACATATTAAAAAAGTCACAAAGAATTATCCTATAACCCAGCAATTCCACTCCTAGGTATGTACCCGAAAGAACTGAAAACAGGAACTCAAATATTTGTATATGAATGTTCATAGAAATATTATAGTCATCAGTAGAAGACTGAATAATACATTTAAAAAAACCCAGTGCCGTCGAGTCGATTCCGACTCAGCGACCCTCTAGGACAGAGCAGAACTGCCCCATAAATGCAATATGTACCATTAGCTGTTTGTTAGAGAGAAAGGTCAATCCTGGTATGCTGTGTGAAATGATTTCCAAGACATGTTAAGTGAAAAAGACAAGAAAGTGCAATCAATATGTATGGTAATCTACTATTTGTGCAGGAAAAGTCATTTGTGTTTGTAAATGCATAGAACATCTCTAGATACACAAGAAAATGATGACAAAGATTCCTCTGGGGAGCATGATCGAGGTCAAAAGTGAGAAAGAAAGAGACTTTTGTGTGCCCTGTACTATCTGAATGTGTATTTTTTAATCATGTGCTTACATTTCTTTTACCAAATATAAACGACAGTAAAAAAATAAAATACATGGAATAAAAAAACAAAAGGACAGTTACAATTCAGTTCTCTGCCCTACCCTGAAATTAAGGTTTTTGTTTTGTTTGTAAATATATAACACCACATTTACCAATTTAATGTTTTTCACATATACAATTTAGTAATATCAATTACATTAATTATGTTATACAACCATCACCAGTATCTGTTGTCAAGTTTTCCATCAGCATAAACAGAAGAAATTCAAATGCCTGCCACAAGTCTGAGTTGACTCAAAGGCACCTTTTTTTTTTAATATAGAGTAGATTGGTAGAGGGGAGGGTCAGGATGATGGAGGGTCTGACAGTTACATCAGCATTGGCCAGGGACACTGAGCAGAGCCTGAGAGACAGAATCATCCTGGACTACTACATGAGTCCCACTAGCATAAAGGAAGCTGTATGTGATTTCTTTTATTAATTTTACAGTGTCCTCTGTGACTTGCCTGCTCCCTGTATCTGAATCTACTCTCTAAGTCAGGGGTCAACATGCTATACAGTCCCAGGCCAAATGTGCCCAACAGCTGCTTTTATAAATACAGTGTTATTAGAACATGGCCACGAGCATTCATGGATGTACTGTCTACAGCTGCTTTTGACCTACTATGGCAGCGTTAAGTCTTTGTAAAGGTGAATATATGATATGCAAAGTCTGAAATGTTTACTATCTAGCCCTTTACAAAAAATGTTGGCTGAACCCAGCTCTAAGTCACTGTCCAGAATGGATTTTATTTCCAAAGTAGACTTTCTTATTAGAAAGGAATGAATATCCTACCTGTGTATGGAGCCGAAAAATTGTCATGTCAGATTAAATATGTGAATGTGCTTACCCCAGATACATCCAGTGAATGACTGGACCTGAGGGAACATGTACCATGATAACATTTTGTCAAAAATGAGCCTTTTCGTCTGGGGTCTTAAATGCTAAGAAGCGGCCATCTAAGATGCATCAATTGGTCTCAACCCACCTGGAGCAAAGGAGAATGAAGAACACCAAGGTCACACGATAACTATGAGCCCAAGAGACAGAAAGGGCCACATGAACCAGAGACTTACATCATCCTGAGACCAGAAGAACTAGTTGGTGCCCAGCCACAACCGATGACTGCCCTGACAGGAAGCATAACAGAAAACCCCTGAGGGAGCAGGAGTTCAGTGGGATGCAGACCCCAAATTCTCACAAAAAGACCATACATAATGGTCTGACTGAGACTAGAGGAATCCCGACGGTCATGGTCCCCAAACCTTCTGTTGGCCCAGGACAGGAACCATACCCCAAGACAACTCATCAGACATGGAAGGGACTGGACGGTGGGTAGGAGAGAGATACTGATGAAGAGTGAGCTATTTGTATCAGGTGGACACTTGAGACAGTGTTGGCATCTCCTGTCTGGAGGGGGGATGGGAGGGTAGAGAGGGTTGGAAGCTGGCAAAATTGTCATGAAAGGAGAGACTGGAAGGGCTGACTCATCAGGGGGAGAGCAAGTGGGAGTATGGAGTAAGGTGTGTATAAACTTATATGTGACAGACTGACTTGATTTGTAAATGTTCACTTGAAGCTCAATAAAAATTAAAAAAAAAAAATGAGCCTTTTTCCCCTCACCCATTTCTTCTAGAATCTGTCTGTAGGGTTCAAAACAGAAGTTAGGAGGGGGAGGCACAAGATGGCTGCACAGATAGCAGTATCCTCACGATCCCCCACAACAATGACAAAGAAAACAAGTAAAAACCTGTGAAACCAGCGATCTCAGAACTCTGGACACCAAGGGAAGGGCTGGAGAAACAGGTTGGGCATCAAATTAGGGAAGAATAGAAGTGGGGACCACAGGAAGGTGGGGATTCGCAGACTGTCCACACCCTGCTTGCAGCCCAGCTCGATGTGGCCATAATTACCAAAAAGCCTGGGACGGGAGCAAAACAGAGGACTCAGACTGAGACAGGTCCAGAAGGAGCAACAAGGTGGGCAAAGCATGTACTGGGACTAGGCATATCTGAGAGATAGTAGCACAGGACCACAGCACAGACTTGAGTCCCAGGAGCCACAGGAAAACACAGTCAGAGTAAAGTGGTACACACTGACCTGGGGGAAGTCATGGGCAGAGGGCAGGAAGGACAGAGCATGCACCTCTTGGGAGGGACACAGGGTAGGTGCAATAGTGCAGGCATGGGCAGTAGTATGAGAGTGCCAGGAATAGGATCCAGGATAACTTAGCAGCCACTGGACAGCAATCCATTGGGAAACACCGAGATACCCACCTCCACCTGAGAAATGGCCCAATGCTTCAGAAATCAATGAGTCTGTCTTCAAAATATCAGCTCACCTCCCTAGAGCTTGACCTGCATCTATTCCTTGGTTAAGTAAAGCCTATACTGCAGTTCTTCCATCTCTTCTGGGCACTCCTGATTCTCCTGCTTTCAGACGCCATGAATATAATGTCATGTAGCCAATTATTTTCTGAAATCAAAGATACATTCGTTCCCTGGAAATGCCACGAAATGCTCTCTGCTACTCACCAGTGAACTTCGTTTAAAAGATAAAGAAATCAAGTTTACTGTGAATGTGTCCTTCTTAGGGAATCTCTGTTGAATTTTTTTAAGTACCTTTTTTTCTAAATTAAAAAAAGAAACAGAACATTTAAAGTATTTCATTTGGTTATGAATTCAGCATCGTTGTAGGAAACCCTGGTGGCGTAGTGGTTAAGTGCTATGGCTGCTAACCAAAGGGTCAGCAGTTCGAATCCACCAGGCACTCCTTGGAAACTCTATGGGGCAGTTCTACTCTGTCCTATAGGGTCACTATAAGTTGGAATCCACTCGGCGGCACTGGGTAGATCACATGAGCTTGGTCTGTATCCACAGAACTACATTGTTCTGAAAAGCAGTAGGACTGGTTTGACTATACTATTTAATGAGCATAACCTAACCTTGAATACTAGCTTTAATCTGCAAAGGGCATTGTCCATAAAAAGTGTAGAAAAAAAGCTAAGGGAGCAAAAGGCCAAACCGATACAGGTACAGACATTGGGATATTTAAACTAGAAACTACAAGACCTGGAGAATATCTGTCAGATTGACTATTTTAAGAGTTCCATATGGAAAAGAGATTACGTTTATTTTTCGTGTGCCTAGGAAGCAGATACAGGTTTGATGGGGGAGATTTCTAGATATGGAAGTCTCCTCTAAGAATATAACATTTGAATAACAACAGGTGCTACCATATTTAATTACTTCTTTTAGAAAATAAATGCCAGTCATTTGACAAAATTCAACAACGATAAACACCAAGGATCCCATCATTGTCTACCTAGGATTCTCTTTATCCAAAAAGACACCTTTAAACTTTTACTCTGATCCAGGCTGGACCCACATACATTTTGTGATTCATATTTCTGAAATTATCCTGGAATTGTGGTGCAGATGAGTGCACCACATATAAGAAAACAAAAAAAGACACATTCTGTTTCTGAGGAAGACCTCTAGTGGTTACCTGCAAAACCACTCTTCTTTCATTCCACTTAGCAGTCATTTGAAAATTCCATTTCATCATTATATTTTTAATTTTACCCATCCCACATTCATTAAAAGACTGCCTGACCTTTGATAGGCCCTATTCTTTGTGCTGGTGATACAAGAAGAACCCAATGTGTCTAAGTAATTAGCTCACTCATGCATTCTTTGCTTCAAGCGTTTGAGGGCCTTCTGTGTGACATGCACAGAGAGAAGCAGAGACTACAAGTTTAAGCTCTATCTCAAGAAACTCTATCTACAGCAAGCGAGACAGAGCATAATCAATGCTATCCAAAAAAAAACCAAATGCAGTGCCGTCGAGTCGATTCCAACTCATAGCGACCCTATCAGACAGAGTACAACTGCCCCATAGAGTTCCCAAGGAGTGCCTGGCGGATTTGAACTGTCAACCCTTTGGTTAGCAGCCGTAGCACTTAACCACTACGCCACCAGGGTTTCCATTAACGCTATACTAGGGGCTGAACAAGAGTACCAGGATTGTACAGAGAAAGGGCAGTTGGGGTGATGATAGAAGTGGAAACCTCACACAGGTGTCTTGACGTAAAATTAAAGAAACTTGAGAGAGAAGTGCATTTTATACAGGAGAGGTGAAAATACAGACGTTAAGTAGGTGAGTGATATAATTAGATGCTGAGTTTAAAAACCAACATTTTGCTGGCAGTAGTAAAATGGCTCAAGGATACAATAATAAGATAAACCCTTTGGACCCTATTGCAATGGTTATAGGATACTTGGTCCTTAAGCCTGGGAAAGAGATCTTTGCAGGAGATGTGGACATGTGGGAGCTGATTGGGTTGGTGGTTGAAGCCAAGAACATGAGTGGCTGTGGCACCTTTTTAAAGAAGCTTAAACATGAACACCATAAAAGAGCTGAAACATAGAAGGGGGTTCCATTAGGTTGGAGAGATTTAATACTAAGGGCAAACAGTCAGGAGACAAGATATATTAAAGATGCTGGAGAGTAAATGATTGATGGTGTGATGGATGAGAAAAGGGAAGGGAACCAGAGCTGAGGGAGAGGGCCAAATTTTTCACTGAGACATAGAGTATGGAGGTGTGATGGGTTTAGAAGCTGAAACTTTTGTGAGGAAAGGCAGTAAATTGAGGAAGTCCCTGCCTGATTGCTTCTAAAAGTATTTATTCATTCACTCATTCATTAACAAGTCCTTATTGAGTACTTACTATGAACAGACATCAGTCTGATTCAAGCTATTATCCAGCTCTCACTAAAATTCCACTAATAATATAATACAGTAGTAGAGACTTCAGTTTTAGGGTCAGATGGAGCTTAATCTCTTCAACTACTTACTATCTATGAGAAAGAGGCTAAGAAATCCCACTTCATATGCCAACTGCATCATGCGAAAATCTCAAATTCCTGTTCCACCTGGGGCTAGGCAGACCTCACAAGTTAAAAGAACACGATCCTTCAGACTGCCCAACAGACTGACACCTGCTTTAAGTTTGGAAATTTGAACAATTCCCAACTTCTTATCTCCTGGCTAAAAGTCTGGGGGTTCCCTCTAACCCCCTTAGAATACCAGCCTCAAGATCAGATCCCCAGCCCCCTTACTTCTCAGCCTTCTTTCAGTTCAATAACTCACTGGAATGACTCACAGAATTCACAAAAAGGTCATCATTATGATAATATAAGAAACAAACAAAAAAAAATGATACAAATGAAGAGATGCATGGGGCAAGGTCTGGAAGGGTCCCAATGCAGAGCTTTCATGTCCTCAGGACATGCTACCCTCCACATGGATGGATGTTTCTCACCAACCAGGACTTTCCCTTAAGTCTCCAACTTCTGTGCTTTTATTGACCAGCCCTGCATGAATGTTAAATTATGCCTCAAAAGGTTAGCATCAGCCACCACATAGTCCCTCTGATCTTAACTGCCCTCACTCATTAGCTGCAGCTGCAGTCTAACTCACAGTTAGCAATTCTGAACTACTTTATGTTTATTCTAAGATTCAGCAAATAATGTACTGTGGATAACGAGAGCCAGGAGTACTAGAAACATGTAACATACACAGTAAGGGAAAAGGCTAAAACGAACCCTGTGGTGGCAGACTGGAATCAGAGATATGGGTATGATCTTGTGGTTTTTAAAAACATATAGAGATAGGTATAAATATGTACCTTTGTGTATGTAGGAAACCTTAGTGGCATAGTGGTTAAGTGCTATGGCTGCTAACCAAAAAGTCAGCAGTTTGAATCCACCAGATGCTCCTTGGAAACCATATGGGGCAGTTCTATTCTGTCCTATAGGGTTGCTATGAGTTGGAATCAACTCAACAGCAATGGGTTTGTTTTGTTGTTGTTGTTGCTTTTTTTTTTGTTTGTTTGTTTCTGTTTGTATACTCACACACATATATTTCCTAGCTCTTTCTACTCTGACGGCCCAGCAACAATAAGCATACCTAATGCCCAGATTTTTGTTTCCAGATACCATTCTCTAATAAAAGGAACCAGGGTTTCTTGAAGAAAAATCTGATTCCAGGACTCAGCCAAGAAAAGGACAAGATGAACCTCGAACACTGGATGAAAGCAACGTACAAATTATAATGGGTCCATGCCAAAAAAAGAAAAATACAGGAACCTACTTAAAGGAGTAATTAATAACCAAATCTGGGACAATTTGAGCAAGAAAAGAAAAAAATTAAATAAATTAATATGGATAAGCCTATACACGCAGTCCCCACGTTACTAATGTCTGACTTCTGTACAGCCTGTAGTTACAAACTACCTCTGTAAAATCTATTACTAATTAAGAGCCCCCATTCCTGCAGGATCTCAAGGCTCACATCCCTTGCCTGCTGGCAGCCTGGTGTGCGCTGGCTGTTTGCTCTCAAACCTCGTAGTCAAGCGGAAGCCGTCACTCCTCCATAAGGCCACAAGCAGTGCCACCCAGCAGTGGGGTCCATGCTCTGCACTTCCCTCTCCCCCTCCCACCACACTAGGGGTTCGCATGTGCAGTGCCCAAGCGGGTGGTCTCCTGGCCTCCCCAAGTCAGGGCTGGGGTGTACCAAGAGAAAATTCAATGAAGCTACAAAAGTTCCTAACAGTAAACAGGTGGTACTTTGGGACATGCATCAAAACATTATTATTTGGTCTGAATGAGACTGGAGGAACCCTCGAAGACATGGCCCCTGGGCTCTCTGTTAATTCAGAAATAAAACCATTCCTCAAGCCAACTCTTCTGACTGGACTTTAAAACATAAAATAATACCTGTGAAGAATGTGCTGCTTAGTTCAAGCAGACACACAAGACTAACGGGCAGCTCCTGTCTGAAGGCAGGATGAGAAGGCAGAAAAGGACAGGAGCTGGTTGGATGGATACAGGAACCACAGGGCAGAAAGACGGAGTATGCTGTCACATTATAGGGATTGCAGTTAGTGTCACATAACAATACATGTATAAATGTTTGTATCAGAAAGTAACTTGAGCTGTAAGCTTTCACCTAAAGCACAACAAAAAAAAATTTTTTTAATTATTATTACTGTATTATGTTAAAGATGTTTTAGTGTATCTGGGAGTATTTCTTTAATGTTTTTTATGCATACAAAAGTACACTATATGTCTTAGTTATCTAGTGCTGCTGTAACAGAAAATACCACAAGTGGATGGCTTTAACAAAGAGAAATTTATTCTTTCACAGTCCAAATTCAGGGTGCCAGCTCCAGGGGAAGGCTTTCTCTGTGAGCTCTGGAGGAAGGTCCTTGTCATCAATCTTCCCCGGTCGAGGAGCTTCTCAGTGCAGGGACCCCTAGTCCAAAAGACATGCCCTTCTCCTGGCTCTTGTTTCTTGTTGGTATGAGGTCCCCATGTCTCTCTGTTTGCTTCTCTCTTTTATATCTCAAAGAAGATTGGCTTAAGACAAAACTTAATCATGTAGATTGAGTCCTGCCTCATTAATGTAACTGCTGCTAATCCCACCTCATTAATATTATAGAGGTAGGATTTACAACACATGTGAAAATCACATTAGATGACAAAATGGTGGACAGTCACCTAATACTGGGAATCACGGACTAGCCAAGTTGACACACATTTTTAGGGGACACAATTCAATCCATAACACTATATACTACAACAAACATTTGACTGATGTTAGATACTAATCATAACTAACTGTTTCAACTTACACACAAATTCAACTTAAAGGCAGACTTAGAAATAAAACTCATTCATAATCCAGGGACTGCCTTACTGTTATAAACAATAAAGAGGAGAGAAAGGAAATCTATTTTTTGTAAAATTCAAATTAATAAATATACAAAAAAATGATTGGAAAAGAAAATACCATTTTAGGTCCCCAGGCTTCAGAAAATTCCACTGCCTCCAGCAGCTTTATTAGCTTGTCCCGCAGCTCTGCATTATTATCCTGTTCCCTTTGCCTGGCGCACCCCGCAACTTTAAGTTAAAATCCTGGTGATGCATGAAGTTATATGTTAACACCACTGTACCTCCGAAGTATGATTAAGAATGTTGCTGATGTAACCTGTATAAACTTCCTACTTGTAAACCCTTAAAAGTAACCTTCCCCTCACCCTCGATGAGCAGTCGTTGCAGCAGCAGCTCCAACTGTCTACTTTCCTTGTGCAATGAAATATAGGTACCTTTCCACTCTTCCACCCCGGTCTCTTGTTTACTGGCCAATACAAGTCACACTGAGCAGGACCTGAGGTTCCCACTCAGTAACATTTCGGTAAACACCACAGTAATAATAAGTATAGGTAATAATTATGAATGAATACTAAAATTAGTAGACCATAAAAAAAATACAATGAAAAACAGAGTATCTGCGGTCTCAAAGTTATCACCCTATGAGAAACTAATTATCAAGAGTAAAAAACTTTACAATAGGAAAGAATGGAAGGAAATGTGTTAAACATGAAAACAAAACACTCTTAAACCAAATACAAGATGAGTGTATTTAATTGTATGCAAAGTAACATCAATAACATTAAAAAATATAAAACCACATTTTCTCAAGGCTATTCCCTGTAGCCTTATTTGTAGTAGCGAAAGACTTTCAGAAAAGTACAATTTAGCTTTGACAGAGAAAGTAAAAAATATCGATGAGGACAGCCCCACAATTACAATGTTAACTATCATCTCTCCCAAAGGCACAAAGTAACTTTAATGACCCCTTCCTTGAGTTAGTATTGGTTTCTCACTCACAGAGAGACTCTGTTTTTTAATCGCAGACTTTCAGAAATTTATTGAGATTACAGCAGTACGGATGAAACATCTCACTTTTAATATAGTCTCTCCACTGTGAGTTCTTATATGTGAACTGAGGGGTGAGCCATGACTAAAGGCTTTCCTGCATTCCTTACATTCCTAAGATCTCTCTCCACTGTGAGTTCTTATATGTTTAGTGAGGGATGAGGCCTGACTAAAGGCTTTCCCACATTGCTTACACTCATAAGGCCTCTCTCCACTGTGAGTTCTTATGTGTTTAGTGAGAGATGAGGAACAACTAAAGGCTTTCCCACATTGCTTACATTCATAAGGCCTCTCTCCACTGTGAGTTCTTATGTGTTCAGACAGGCAATAGGAATGACTAAAGGTTTTCCCACATTCCTTACATTCATAAGGTCTTTCTCCACTGTGAGTTCTTATATGTGTAGTAAGGTGTGTGGAACGACTAAAAGCTTTCCCACACTCCTTACATTCATAAGGCCTCTCCCCACTGTGAATTCTTCTATGTGTAGTGAGGTTTGAGGCTTGCCTAAAGACTTTCCCACAGTCTTTACATTGATAAGGCATCTCTCCGCTATGAGTTCTTCTATGTTTAGTGAGGGCTGAGGAATTACTAAAAGCTTTCCCACATTCCTTACATTCATAAGGCCTCTGCCCACTGTGAGTTTTTATATGTGTAGTCAGGTGAGAGGAACACCTAAAGGCTTTCCCACATTCCTTACATTTATAAGGCCTCACTCCACTGTGAGTTCTTATATGTTGAGTGAGTGATGACACCTGACTAAAGGCTTTCCCACATTCCTTACATTCATAAGGCCTCTGCCCATTGTGAGTTTTCATATGTGTAGTGAGGTGTGAGGAACACCTAAAGGCTTTCCCACATTCTTTGCATGCATAAGGCCTTTCTCCACTGTGAGTTCGCATATGTGTAGTGAGGTTTGAGGTCTGACTAAAAGCTTTCCCACATTCCTTACATTCATAAGGCCTGTCTCCACTGTGAGTTCGCATATGTGTAGTGAGGGATGAGGAATAACTAAAAGCTTTCCCACACTCCTTACATTCATAAGGCCTCTCTCTACTGTGAGTTCTTATATACTGACTGTGAGATGAAGCCTCATTAAAGGCTTTCCCACATTTCTTACATTCATAAGGATCATCTCTGTTATGAGATTTTTTATGTAAAATGAGGGATAAAGGACAACTACAGGTTTTACGATATTCTTGACATTTGAGCTTATGACCTCTCACATGTATCCAACTGGATGAGAAACTACAGATATCCTTCCCACATTCATTACATTCATAGCATTTCTCACCTTTGAGTGTTGTCACAGGACTCTTAATGGTTGAGATACTAATGAAGTCCTTCCCACATACCTTACATTTATGGGGTTTCTTTCCATTAAGAGCTCTCATAGGAGTGTTTAGGTGAGAGGGACAACTGCAGGCTTCTCCACACGCCTTACACTGACAGGTATTGCATTCAGTGTGAGATCTGGTATGATGGTTATGTGATGAGTGATCCATGAAGGCTTTTCCACACACAGGGCATTCAAAAGGATTTACTTCTGAAGGATTTCTTTTTGGCATAGTAAGATCTGGAATGCCGCTGAAGGTTTTCTGACACCAAATGCCTTCATTACATTCACAGAGGTTCTCTATTGTATGACTTCTGTTAAAAACAGAAAACATGCTGTTGGAAATAAATCTGTCGCCATTTTACCACTACCAAACAGTGAATACTCATGGTTTTTGCCCTGACCTGTCTCATGTTTCAGAGTTAAATCATTTACCAGAAATACTACCATCACTGTCACAATTTTTCTAAAATATGAGGCTTTCCGGTAATTGTGTCCAAGTGAAATATGTTTCAAATACTCGGTATATGACTCACATTTATGAAAATGTATTGTGAAAACTCTTGGAACATTCAACACATAATTTTACAGCTAGGTTTATATATATGTATGTATATATGTATAATATGTACATATACGTTAATATATATGAGGGCTTTGAAACAGTTCATAACCGTTCAGCAATTGCCAACATAAATGAGGGCAGTGTACACACTGCAATGCAAACAAATCTGTTGCCCAGTGAATTTCAACCAAGGTAGGAAACAGCAATGCCCCACTCAAAGTTGATGGCCAATCAAGCTGCTCTGAATGTGTGTCGCTCTCCACAGTCCTGCCAATAATTCAATCTCCTGCATGAATTGCAAAAGTTTCAGAAGCCTGGTACGCGAGATCGGATTATTGGCAAGTCTGTGGAGAGCAACACACATTGAGTAGGGTATCATTATTTGTCTCTACTCTGGTTGAAACCCAACAGGCAACAGATTTGGTCACTATGCAACGCGTGCGCTGTCCTGGTTTATGCTGGCAATTGTTGAACTATTACAAACTGGTTTGAAGCCTGGGTATACATACACAAATACGTATGTGTGTATTTTAATGTCATGACACCTTAGGACTTTCTCCTGAGGCACTGTTTCTCTTGTTTGAATAACACTCACCTCAAGTGTCTCTCCTGTTTTTTATGCTGATCTTTATTGCTATGCAATTTGGATATTTCTCCTAGCATGGAGGACCAGGTCTCATTCTTCATGAATTGCACTATTATATGTTCACTGGATAACTTTTCTCCATCATCAAGGTTTCGAGAGACTGACCCAATAATTCAAGTTGAAGTCCACAATATGAAACAAAAAGGAAAGGAAATTATTAGGGGAAAAAAAGGCTGTCGTGAACAAAGAAAGACTTAGTCACATTTCACTGTTTCAGCACTTTGGCAGTGGTTAAAAAGCAACATACTAGGAAATACTTTCATGAAGATTGACAGTTGTCTTAGTCATCTGGTGCTGCTATAACAGAAATACCACAAGTGAATGGCTTTAAAGAAATTTATTCTCTCACAGTCTAGTAGGTTACAAGTCCAAATTCAGGGGCCACAGCTCCAGAGGAAAGCTTTCTGTCTCTGTCGGCTCTAGAGGAAGGTCCTTGTGATGCATCAGTCTTCCCTTGGTATGGGTGCATCTCAGCACAGGAACCTCAGGTCCAAAGGACATGCTCTGCTCCCAGCACTGCTTTCTTGGTGGTATGAGGTCCCCAACTCTCTGCTTGCTTCCCTTTCCTTTTGTATCTCAAGGCCACACCGCAGGGAAACTTCCTTTACATTGGATAAGGGAGGTTACCTGAGTAAGGGTGGTGTTACAATCCCACCCTAATCCTCTTTAGCATAAAATTACAATCACAAAATGGAGGACAACCACACAACACTGGGAATCATGGCCTAACCAAGTTGACACATATTTTGGGGGGACACAATTCAATCCATGACAACAGTGATGGTGATACAAACAGATGTAATCAGGAGAGCTAAGTAGAAAGATACTGGAAACAATACACATATAACATTTAAAAAGGAACAGTGCCTCCATGACTGCAAGTGTGACATGATTGCTAAAATCAGAAAAGTAAGTGCAGGTTATCTGTGAAGTTGGGTCCTCAATCCAAAAGAGACTTTTTCAAGCTGAATGGTTCAAATGTAATTCCATCCATGCAGGGCTGGTCCTTCAAAAAATTCTTGCTTTGCTGGTGCTTCCCAACACAGTGGCCCTTGATGAGTCCTATCTCTACTGTCCTCAGATATTTTCCTTGCTACTGTGGGAAAACTAATTGGTATAGCTGATATGGTGCTCACAGAGAAATGCATATCATGAGAGACAATAGTGAAGAGCAATGAGTATTTCCTTGACACTGAGACAATACTTTGCCCTTCAGGATCTCTGAAGATAGATGTGAGTCTATCTGCAGCAAAATAATTATGTCAAACTTGAAATAAACACAGTAAAACTCTTTACAACATCCCAAAACACACATCTCTCAGTGCCCCAAGTGACCCCTGAAGCCAGTGCTTACTAAACTTACTATAATTTAAAGAGTCTCAGGGCTTTTAATCACAAGAGAAATGAAAACTTGCTTTAATACAGAGAGCTTTATATTCACAAGGAAGCCAGAATATGTGAGCTCCACAGACCAAGGGCCTATGCCTATTTTATTTAACAATTTATTCCCGTTCCTCAGCCCCAAATATTGGAGCACAGTCAATGAGCGGAATATTTTTATTCACTAAAGGAATAAACAAGTCTAAAAAAAAAAAGATGCCATTCTTACCTACTGAAGTCAGGTTTCTGAAGGTTTCCATCATCACATGTCTATAGAGTTTCCTCTGAGTAAGATCCAGCAAAGCCCACTCTTCCTGGCTAAAGACCACAGCCACATCCTCAATGGTCACTGAGTCCTAAAACATCCCATACATTCTGGATCAGCAAGGTACCATGCACTTCAATGCGTACAAGAACGAGGGGTGAGGCTGATAGTCCTGGGGAACTGAGAATTCATAAGATTTAACATAAGTTCTGTGTTCTCCCAAGATCTAATCTAGAGTATAGCCATCAGCCTCGTCCTTTCACTAACTACATTCACGTTCTCATTGATTGCATCCTGTCTCACAGCCTTCCAACACACTGAAATAACCTCTCCACAGTTTGACTGTGACGAACTGTAGTCTTATTCTTCTCTCTTCATGGTCTAGAACAGTTAGAAAACGTAGCAGAAATTAGAAAAATGCTCTCATTTAGATCATCATTTCCAGGTAAACAATTCCATCTCCTTCCATAAGACCCACCAGAATACTCAACAAAACATAAAGCACAGGGTGAAGGCAGGATGAGGTATTAACAACTGGGAAACACTGCAGAATGCCAGCTTTTCCTTTTGTCCTTCATAGCCATGGGAGGACCAGGGGCCAGCACAAATGAACCGGCAACCCAAAGCCCTGAGCTGTCATATTTCTTGAACTCTAGGAGATCAGAAGGTGACAGGTCCATCTGCTGAAAAAATAATATCCTTTTGGAAAATTACGAACTTTAACATGTCAATCACCTATTTTTCAAAAACTCCGTTGTTCTGTCTTCTCCTCTGTCCCTTTCATAGAGATCGGCAAAGGTAATAAAAATTAAAAACAGGTCACGGGAGACAGGAAACGTAAGAATCCAGATCTCGCCACAATTCTCAAATTTCAAGACCTGACGCGACTACACACCAATTATTAGTGACTGCTCTTCTCAACCAACACAAACTCATATACCCTAACATAAATAGTCTAATGTCGTAAGATGACAGAGTGCTACCCCCGCAGAAACAAGAACAGCATGCCCTTGTGTTTGCTGACTAACAAGATATTATGATTCCCATTTTGTAATGACTGCCACAACATGATGAATGTCATCAGCGTGACCAAATTATACATTTAAACATTGTTGAATCGGCAAATTTTTTTATATATATAATTCTTACCACAAAAAAATTAATTTTGTAAGTTGAAGTGCAGACTGTTTACTTGTCAGAATGCCCATAAAGCCTAGAGAACACAAACTTATATAAACAGCCCTCTAGAGGCTCCATTTCCCATTTTCTCACATTTGCAGCCCCTGGAAGGCACACAACCACACACAACCATAACTACCTGAATCCTGACCAATGGAATTCTCTGGTCTGTAACAGTGACCTCTGTGAAATTGTACCAATCCATTGGCTTACTCATGTTTTAGTACCTAAACTATATTTTAGGTACTAAAACAGAGCAGCTTGAGAGTAAGAAGACTCCTTTTGTCCGGGAAGTGGGGAAATGAGTTGTCTATATCATCTCTAATCAATCCTGGTGTGATGGTGTCACAATGAACTTTGAGCTAGAGCCAAAATCCAAAAGTCTCCTCCACTGCAGTGGGCTAGATTACATATTTTAAAGTTTTCAAAAACCCTAACACTCATTATACAATACAGTAATGATAAAATGTTCCATGTATTGAGCAAGTATGAACTGTGAAAGATTTGGGAAAAAGTTTTCAACACACTTGCTCATTTATATCTCCTTAGTCTCCTAAGCAGGTACTATTTCAAACAGTTCATAGCTGTGTAAAGTTAGGGACAATTAATCATATGCTCAGTGTTGCCCACACAGAACTTTGCTGAACCAGGGTCAGAAGGCAGGTCAATTTGTCTTTGAAGCCTAAATTTCTGACTACGTTTCTGCTCATATGTATACAGTTTTGTTGTTAGTTGTTATTTTCCAATAACACCACAGATGATCTAGAGCCCTGCTGGATACTAGTGAGACATGACAAAGGGAAGATCCTATTCAATTCACATAACCCAGAGCTACTTCTCCTGGCAAAACCCTGTTTCTCAGACAAGACCTTTTCCCTCCAGACTTAACTGTGGCTACTTTCATTTATTAAAACTGATTTAGGTAATATTGACTCAGAGCCTACTGCTGCACATTGGCAAAACAGAAACAGCAGTGAACAAAACAGAGTAGTATCTGGATGAACATGAATCGTAAGTTGAGTGTGGACAGTAAATTTAAATATATTGCAGTGCAATGAATTACTTAACATGGCCCTTCTAGCCATAATCTTTGTGATGACAGAAGATCTAGTTACACAGCAGATTAACCCAGAGGGGATAACCAGCCTGGTGGACTGGATAAATTTTGCAGTGAGATTTGTTTACCCTGAGAAAGGAAACTGCCCCTCTTCCCTTCTAAATACTCAATGGAATACTCCAGAGGAAGCAGTTTATGTGCTGCTCACAGAAGCCATGCTGGAATGTCTTTATGGTGATCAGGATATTCACCCAATGAATACGTCACTTACACAGGTCATGGCGGGTATGGTTATCAAGGGTGCCCCTTCTATATAGACACCCCACGTAACATTGCTACTGCAAAACAAAACAACAATTTGAGATGCCCTGTCAAATCTGTTGGCACAGCTTCCCAGCATGAGTCTTACAAATACAAGAAACATAGGGTGATTCACAGCAGAATAGGAAGAGGCAATGGGGAAAGAACTTACCCCAGCAGGACAGATTCTTTAGATAGTTACTAAGAAATGGGATGAATATAGTGGGCACTGATGGAGTTGAGACAAAGGTTCTACTGCAGCAGGAGGCTGGGTGGACAAATGCAAACTCCCACCGTCCCCCTCAACGTTAAAGAGACCTAAGCTAGTCCACTATATTCACCATGGTTGGGAGGAATTTAATGATGGGAACTCCTGATCACCATTTGAAGCACAGACTCAGCTAGCTGATCAAGATAAGAATTGAGGAGGGGGCCAGGGCCTTCTGGTCCAGCTCCCAGCAGTACTATAATTCCGAAACTTGTCAATAAAATCTTGAATAGACCTAAGGTTAGACTAGAGAAGCATATGGGGATGCAACAGTTGATGGGACTAAGGTGTAAGTTTGGATTAGAATCGGAAGATTGAAACAGATAGTGTATTAAGTAGTTGCATCTCCCTTACCTGAATGTATTATTGGTATAGATATTATGTTTAATTGGGGAATACTCCCTGTACCTAATAATGTAAAACTGAAGGCGTGTAAGTGTGCCCTTAGACCAGTATTGATTGGACATGCTAAATGGGAACCATTAGAATTGCCTAAACCCACTAAAGTTATTAATTTGAAACAGTATAGGGTGCCTGGTAAACAAAAGGGGATTACTACTTTGATTAAAGACATGCTTTTTTTTTTTTTTTTAAAGGCTAGAGTGTTGGTGCCAACAAACTCTCTGTATAATAGCCCTGTGTAGCCCATGAGAAAGACAAATGGCTCACAGAGGCTGACAGTAGACTATCGAGGCCTAAATAAAGTAGTGCTACCTATGGTTTCAGCTGTTCCAGAAATGGTAGAAAATACAACAGGCTAAAGAAGACTGATACCCAATGACTAGTCTCGCAAATGCCTTTTTCTCAAACCCAGTCTCAGAAAAGAGCCAATCACAGTTTGCTTTCGCATGGGAAGGATCTCAATATACTTGAATTCACTGGCTTACTGTCATAGTTTGGTTAGAAGAGCCTTGGACTTGGTGCAAATCTCAAGTGTAATGATACAGTATACTGATGATATTATATTAATATCCAACACTAAAGAACGGGCTAGGGCTGATTTAAATACAGTGGTGGCCCACATGACCAACAAAGGCTGGTTAATAAATCCAGCAAAAATCCAGGGCCCTGCCCAAACAGTGAAATGCTTGGAAATAATGTGGGCAGGAGCCACCCACGACATTTCACAGGCAACCAAGACTAAGTAGGAGGACCAACATTTGATTGGATCATTTGGATTTTTGAGAACGCTTATTCCACATCTGGGAATATTGCTGGCGCCCATCTATACAACCACTTGGAAGAAAACTGAGTTCCAATGGGGGCCAGAGCAAGAGCAAACTATGTCTGAATTACCAAAAGTGATCTCACCATCCTTGCCTTTGGGCCCTTATGATTCACATTCAGACATGATTTTGGAGGTGTCTGCCACACGTGATTATGGAGACTAGAGCTTATGGCAAAAACTGGAGAATGCCACCCCATGGCAACCACTGATATTCTGGACTAGAAAGTTTACAGATGCTGCAGCACGATACACGCCATTTGATAGCCAATTACTCGCCTGCTTTTTAGGGCACTGACTGAGACTGTCTCAATGACAGAAGGATATGAAATCATCACAAGACCTGAAATACCCATAATATCTTCGGTGACGTAAGAGAAACACTCTAATAAGGAAGGCAGTGCCCAAAATAATTCCATAATAAAATGGAAATGGCTCATTCAAGAATAAGCTGCACAGAGGCAACCACTGTATCCACAAGCAGGTAGCATCTTTTCCCATAGGTCCTACCCTGGCCTGGAACCACCAGAGAAGCTGCCATAGCCCACTGCTACATGGACAGTGCCCTATGAACAACTTTCTGCTGACCAGCAGAAGGCTGCTTGGTTCCGGGATGGCAGTTCCAGGGTACATGGGCAACATATGATGTGGAATGCTGCTGCATTAAGACCAGCAGATGGGAAAACTCTAATTGAAGAAGGTAAGAACAAGTCAGCTCAATGGGCTGAAATGCATGCTGTCTTCCTAGCCATGATGGAAGAAATTCACAATGGTGAGAGCCCATATGTCTGGGTTTTTACAGATTCATGGGTGGTGGCCAATGGCCTGGCTATATGATCACACAAATGGTCAATGGAAAATTGGACTATTAAGGGGACACCCATGACTGGCACGGACCTATGGAAAGCACTCTAGAAATTTAGAAGACACATTAAAGTACAACATGTTGATCCTCATCAGAAGAACCCCCCTCCTGAATCGGAAGGAGACTGGAATCAGCCAGTGGACCTGTTGGTATGCTCACTTGAGGTGGTCAATTACATTCATGAAATGAGTGGACATGGGGATGCTGCAGCAATGCAGAGATGGGCTGAATCTAGATACATATCTCTTGCACCCTCTGAGGCACAAAATACCAAAAAGGACTGCTCTGTATGCCAGCAAGAAAGATAGAGTTTGCAGATGGCTATGGGGGAGATTCCCCAGGTGGAAAGCCCTGCACATAGCTGGCAAGTTGATTATATTGGACTAATGACACCAGAGATACCAAGTGGCTACAAATGGTTCCTCACAGGAATACATATTTACTCTATGCTGGGCTTTACATATCCTGTGACAGATGCAAATGGCAAAAACATCATTAAGGGATTAGAACAAAAGATACTGTACCAATATGGGCCACCAAGTTATATTTCATCAGACCAAGGAACATACTTTGCAGCCCACAGGGTGCAGCAATGGGCCAAGAAACATCATATTAAATGGACATACCATGTTGCATACCACCCTCAAAGTAATGGCTTAACAGAAAACTGGAATAGACAACTGAAATGTCTGTTATCTAAAACAAGGGCAGATAAAGGCACGAAGGGCTGGCTCACATGCTGTGATCATTAAGGCTGTGTATCAACTCTGCTGGGCCGTGATTCTCAGTAGTTTGGCAGTTGTGATGTAGTTTGGCAGTCGTATAATGACGTAATCACCTCCATGATGGGATTTGCTGTGAGTAGCCAATCAGCTGAAAGGGAGTTTCCTTGGGGGTGTGGCCTGCATCCAATACAGGTGGACTTTCTGACAAGACTCATGGGCTTTCGCAGCTGGCTCCTGTTCATCTGACCTGTGGTTGTTGGGACTTGAGCTAACAGCTTGCCTGTTGATCTTGGGACTCATCAGCCAGCCTCCGTAGTCTGGATCCTGGGTTCACCAGTCCCTGCATCTACGTGAGTCAGGAGAAGCCTCCATCTTGACCCATGGACTTGGGACTTTCTAGCTTCTACAACCACATGAGCCATTGCCTTGATATAAATTTCTCTCTCTCTCTCTCTATATATATACACACACATATATTCATATATGTCACAGGATACGTATATGTATATTGACATTTCACTGGTTTTGCTTCTCTAGAGAACCTTGCCTAAGACACATGCCTCATGAGCGTGTGCTCACATTCAACATGAGGGGGGCAAAGGGAGAATCCCCACTGGACAGATTCCAACACTTCTCTGGGGGATCTGGGGAACAGAGGGTAGGAGAGGATGCTGGTACCACTGAATAGTTCTTCCCCACATGACCTAAAAATGCTTTTTTCCTGCCAGATGCTGAAGTCCCAGGACCAGGGATGTGGCTGTGGGTGTCAGAAGCAGGGGTGGTCCCTAAGCAAGAGACTGTAACTATACCCTAACTTTACACCTGAATTCCCAAGGGCCTGATCAGATGGATGTACCTTTCCCCTATCTGGCAAAACTGAGGTTGACAGTGAATACTGCCCTACTGCTTGGTGAGCAAGGTAGCTCACTAGTGTTGTATCTATGTAACCCTACCCAACGTGAATGGGAATGGTATAAGAGAGAAGCACTTGTTAGACTGGTCTTGCTACCAGCAATATGGGCTGGCACAGCAGCTAAACCTGCTGTCCCTTCCCAAGGTTGAAAAGTTTAGGTAAAAATAAATAACAAATGGAAGGAAGGGGTGCTTAACCATTTTCACCATCCATTAAATTATACATGTAAAAATTGTTGCATTGGTAAATGTCGTTATATATTTTTATTACGTTTAAAAAGAGTGAAGGAGAAGGTCGTTTCCAGAAAAATAAATATGGAGAAAATTTGTTACAGTAGAACTTCCTTGCAAGAAATGGTAGAAGAAGTTCTTCAGAGAGAAGGAAAATAATATGGACTAAAAACTCAGATCTACGTAAAAAAGGGAGAGCACCAGACAAGGAATACATAAAGGTAACACAAAATCTTTTATCTTTCTTATTCTTAATTGATCTAAAAGTTAACAGTTTTTTTCCAAATAGTAATAGCAAAAATCTATTATGTGATTACACTTTTTGGATAAGTGAAATGAATCACAGCAATGTTATAGGGACACAAGGGAAGAACTGAGAATACAGTTATAAGGTATTTATGCTACCCATGAAGTCACATAGCGTTACCTGAAAGTGGACTGGGATAGCAGTAAATATATACTGCAACCACACACACACAAAAAAAGTATAATTGATACGCCAAGAGGAAAGTATATGGAATCATATATAAAGCTCAATTAAAACCAGAGGAGGTAGGAAAAGACTGAAAGACAAAAATAAAGAACAAGGACAATGAATAGAAAACACTAACAAACATAGTAAGGAGCCCTGGTGGTGCAGTGGCTAAGCACCAACCTTTCGAACTCACCAGCTCCTCTGCGGGGAGAAACATGGCAGTTTGCTTCCATAAAGAAACCCTATGGGGCAGTTCTACTCTGTCCTATAGGGTTGCTATGAGTAGGAACTGACTCAACAGCCCACAACAACAAACATGAAAACATTAATCCAACTATATCAATAATCCCTTTAAATGTCCATACTCTATATACACCAATTAAGACACAGAGACTGCACTGTTACAACAAAGTCACTTAAAAAGCAAAGACACAGATTTAAAGTAAAAGAAGCTCAAAAGAAGGATGCAGTAACTATATCAGTAATTTCAGACAAAGCAGGTTCCACAGCAAGAAAAATGATCAGGATAAAGAGGGGCATTACACGATGAAAAGGTCAACTTTTCAAGAAGACATAATGATCCTTAATGTGTATGCACCTAAGAACACAGCAACAAAATATGTGAGGCAAAAACCAATATAACTGCAAGCAGAAATAAATGAATCTACTATTACAGTTGGAGACTTTGAAAACCCTCAGTAACTGACAGAGCCAATAGCCAGAAATTAAGAAAAGCCATAGTTGAACCAACAACACTATCAATCAACTGGATCTAACTGCCATTTATACAATATGTCATCCAAAAACAAAACAATACACAATCTTCTCAAACTAACAAGGGACATTCACCAAGGCAGACCACATCCTGGGCCACAAAACACAACTTAACAACTTTAAAAGATAAGAAATCACACCAAGTATATGCTCAGACCACAATGGGGTTAAACTATAAATCATTAAAAGAAAGATGGCTGGAAAATCCAAACATACATAGAGATTAAACAATACATTTCTACATAACACATGGGACAAAGAAGGCCCAAGAGAAATTACAGAATATTTTAAACTAAGTGAAAATGAAAATACAACTTACAAAAATTTGTTACATGCAGAGAAAGCCATGCTGAGAGGGAAATTCATAGCACTGAATGCACATATTAGAAAATAAAACTGATCTAATATCAATAACCTAGGATTTCATCTTAGGAAACAAGAAAAAAATGAGCCAATTAAATCCAAAGTAGAAGAAAAGAAATAATAAAAATGAGAGAACAAATCAACAAAAATAAAACCAGGAAATCAACAGAGAAAGTCACCAAAAAGAAAAACTGGTTCTTTGGGGGGGGGAAAAAAAATCAAGAAAATTGGTAAGAGAGAATACACAAATGACCAATATCAGAAATGAAAGAAGGACCATTACTACTGATTCTATAAACATTAAAAGGATAATAAAGGAATACTATGAATTCTACGTCCACAAACTTGATAGCCTAGATGAAATGGACCAATTCCTTGTAAGACACAATTTAAAAAAATGCACACAAGGAGGAAGAGATCGTCTGAATACACCTATATCCATTAAATAATTAATCAATAAGGAAAAACATCCAAAAACAGAAAGCACCAGATTCAGATGGGTTCAGTGATGAACTCCACCAAACATTTAATCAAGAAAGTATACCAAATTATCTATCTCTTCCAGAAAATAAAAGCAGAGCAAATACTTGCAAACTAATTTTAGAAGGCCAGTATCAAACGTCAAAACCAGACAAAGATATTACAGTATTACAAGAAAGAAAAACTACAGACTAGTATCTCTCATGAACACAAAGTCAGTAAGTTTGGTTGTTTTGGTACTTTATTCAAAATAAAAAACTCTTAAAACTCAACAAGAAAGCAAAAAACCCAATTAGAAAATGAGCAAAAGATCTGAACAAATAGGTGACAAATAATCATATGAAAAGATACTCAACATCATGTATCATTAAGAGATTGCAAATTACAACAACAATAAAATACCACTATGTAATGATTAACCAAAAAAAACAAACCCACTGCCATCAAGTCGATTCTGACTCATAGTGGCCCTATAGGACAGAGTAGAGCTGCCCCATAGAGTTTCCAAGGAGTGCCTGGCGGATTCAAACTGCTGACCTCTTGGTTAGCAGCTGTAGCACTTAACCACTACACCACCAGGGTTTTCATATAATGATTAGAATGGCTAAATGCCAAACCAGTGACAACACTAGGATGTGGAGCAACAGGAAATCCCAAGTCACTGCTGGTAGGAATGCAAAATGGTATACCTAGTGTCTTACTTATCTAGATCTACTATAACAAAAATACCACAAGTAGATGGCTTTAACAAAGAAATTTATTCTCTCACAGTCTAGTAGGCTAGAAGTCCAAATTCAGGATGCCAGCTCCATGGGAAGGCCTTCTCTCTTTGTCAGCTCTGGGGGAAGGTTCTGGTCATCAATCTTCCCCTGTCGAGGCGGTTCTCAGTGCAGGGACCCTGGGGCCAAAGGACCCGCCCTGCTCTCAGCAATGCTTTCCTGGTAGTAAGAGGTTCCCATCTCTCTGCTTGCTTCTCTCTTTTTTATCTCAAAAGAAATTTGACTTAAAGCACAACCTAATCTTGTAGGTTGAGTCCTGCCTCATTAACATAACTGCCTCTAATCCTACCTCATTAATATCATAGAGTTAGGATTTACAACACATAGGAAAATCACATCCAATGACAAAATGGTGGACAACCACACAACACTGGGAATCACGACCCAGCCAAGTTGACAGATATTTTTGGGGAACACAATTCAATCCATGACACCTAGTTTGGCAGTTTCTTACAAAATTGAACGTACTCTTGGAAACCCTATAGGGCAGTTTTAATGTCCTATGAGTTGCTATGAGTTGGAATTGACTCAACAACGATGGGTTTGAGTTTTCTGGTATTCTTATGAAAAGATCACTTAAAAAGTGTAAATTTCATACTATCTTTTGTGTAACAAACTATGGGAAATAATAAGTCCTATTTCTACTTGCTTGCTTTTATATAAACACCAGCAAGATGCTTCAGAAAGTAAAAAAGCTGGTTATTTAAAGATAGTTGAGGAAAGAAAGATTGGTTGGATGAGGACAAAAGTAGGAACAAGTCTTCATAAAGTATACTTTTAAAGTTCATATTGAGTTTCGAATTTTGAAGGTATCATGCTTTGGAAAAATACTATCTCAGTAAACTACGTTGTACTTGTAAACATAAGTCAAATGGGATATTAAGTGTTTTTACTAGGAATTCACATTTATAATAATAAAACCATTTAAAATTTTATCATTTAGGACCGAACTGTTATTGTACAAATCACAAACGTATAAATTTGAGCTCTCTTTCTAAACCCAGTAACCAGGGATACCAGAGTCTATACATCCATTTTCTCTTACCCAGGAGAATATTTCTAAAATGGCTACATAATTAAACACATTAGGGGTTCTGGCACGACTTATTGAATGTAATAGGAGTCTCAAGATATAAGTAAGCTTTAGAGTAACTTATACATCTGTTAAAAAAAGGCATTCCTCTGTGTTTGAAAAGTTTATACCCATAAATTGAAAAATTCTCAGTAGAAACACACCAATGATCTAGAATTTTTCTTCCAAAGTAAACTGTAAACCCAAGAGCTTAAATACACAGATCTCATATGCTGAGCTTCTCTACCAAAAGAGAACACTTAAATTTAAATTCTAATTCAAGACTATGGAGAACAGTCATAAATCAGCAGGATTAAGTACCAACTCTAGGCATAGGTGGGAGAACAAGGACATAGATTGAGGATTCATGCTTTCCATACCCCTGAAAGCCTCGAGGCAAAAGCATTCCCCACTAGGGAAAAAGAAAAAATGTGTCTGTGGACCCCACACAGGATCAAGCTGGACTCACTGTCCCCAGCTTCATGCCTTTGGTGACATCAGGAGAGTGCCAACTCTCTGCCCCCCTTTTTTAGCCCATAACACAATGTGAAAGGTGGAGCTGTAGTTCTAGAACTGCACAGAAAATGCTCCAGTGCCTGGGGGAAGTCAAGAAAACTGTTAAGAGAGACGGGACAGGGATGGGTCTAGAAGGCTGAATCTCAGCCTCCACAACCAGAGCTGCTCTGTCTTCAGGCTCTGAGGAGACTGTCGTTAACACAGAACACCAAGGCCCAGGGTGGGGATGTTCATGTCTGTGGTGCCAGTTCTGAGAGTTACATAAGGAATGTGACCCCAGGGATCCAAATCTTGAAAAGCCATATATGTATACAGGGACAGTGGAGCAGAGTCTCAGGATGCCTCCTAGGGCTCAGTCCCTTGGTCTCCTCTGCAACCTTTTTTCTTCACTGAGGAACCACAGTTTTGCAGCACATAGCTGGTCCCCGAAATTCATATTCCGCCTCACCCACTTATAATAACAATAATGTATTTCTCCATAAAACTCACCATTTCCTGGCTCCACTTTCTGGAAGTCTAAGTGGATGTTGTCTCTAAGCCCAAAAAACCACTTCAGAAAGAGCGATGGGTGTAGAAGCAGAGCACTGGACAATTTGGAGGCAGATAAATAACATTTGGTCCACACACCAGTCAGAACAGTTGAAATCCTTACTTGTGATTTACAGATGTGCACGGTATAAGTGTGGTATAGTTCCTGTACCACACCTGGGACCTGAAATGGAAGGAGGACGGGGAGGAAACAGTGCTGAGTAAGCAGGGAGTGAGAAGGTTTTGGCTTCCTCCCAAACTCAGGGCAATGCTCCACCCTGAGGGCATCTGCACTTAAGGCAGAACAAGCCCCAGCCTCCAGAGCACACACCTGCATTCTTCATGCAGCATCATGGGCTTCTTCTTTCTGGCAACAAGATCACAGATGGAGGAATTTACTTATCCCAGAGCATGAGAAGCAACCAGGCCTGGCCAGGCTGGAAAGCCTGAACCTGAGTTCCTCGAGGGAGTCAGGGGTCCAATGTTGAAGTTGTGGATTCACCTACGTAGGTCTGTCCCTTATAGATCAACACGTGCTGTTATTTGATATTAACATCAGTGAATTTTCAGGAAGAAGACATTTTTCAAGTTTTGTCAATGAACTCACCATGGTTCATTCACTTTTACTTATGTGCAGTCAAAATCCTTCTCGTGCTTTTAAAAATTTTTTTTATTTCATTAATAGCATTGTAATATGTGCTTGGTATTTTTCCTGTTGCTTTTGGAATTAACATATTTCTTTCTTTCCCTTGAGGTTTTTTCCCCTCTTCGTTCTTAAACCATGCCACTTCCAGTACCTAAGCTTTTGAGAAATCTGGGAGAATTCCTGAAAATTTTGTCTTTCAATCTTATAAGAAATTGATCAACAAATAAATCAGAAAATCATTAAGTTTTCTCTAAGGAGCTGTCTCCCGTCTCCATCCCCATTTCTTGCCACCCTGCTTCCTCTCTAAGCTGACTCCAATTCTTTCATATCTTGGTCTCAGTGTAAACGTTCTCGCTCTTGCTTGATCTTTACACCAATGTTTCCCCTTAAACATTTTATCCTTCCTTTTATTATTTTCCCTAATAGCACTCTCTAATTTTAATTCATATCTTTATTTCTAGCATAAACTAGGCACTTGTTAAGTATATAGAACCTCAAGCCCCACCCCAGAATTGCTGGATCAAAATCCTCATTTTAACAAAATTCCCAGGTTATCCACACTGACATTCAAGTATGAGAAGCGTTCACTGATCTATAAGCCTGTAACTCAAGGAATGAGCATTCTATAAATAGGTGCCCTTTGAACCATCTACATCTACATTATATCACTGTACTATCTTCCTGATTCACAACCAATCTCCACAAATAGGCCTCCTCACAAGCTTCTTTAACTTGTTCATGACAAACTCCTGCTGATATCATTCAATCACTGTTGTCATTTCCAAAATTTATTTTTAGCACAGAAACTGTTTAATGCCAGTCAGTGGCTATCCACTGGCCTTCAAAAAGCCCAGAGTAGTCAGCATGGTTCTAAACGACCTACTTCCTCCAATCTGGCTCACACAAACCCCCACACCCACCATCCACACTTCCTTTTCTCTGCTTCAATAGGCTCTGATTTCATCAAGGTTCTCTGCTGCCTCAGGGATTTACATACTCATTTTTCCCAACTAAAATACTCTTTCCACCCCCATCCATACCATATGCTATCAGCCCTATACAACCATGCTTATAGCTAAATAAAACTAATTTTCTGAATCTTCACATCAATAATTTTCCTTTTCAAGCAGTCTAATCTGACTCTCTGGTTAGGTCCTTTTATTACAGGTATCAGATGTCCCTGATTTTTCATTATTTATTTAAAACTGTCTCCCATGCCACACTATAAATCTATGGACAGATACCATGCATTTTGTTTTCTTGTTCCTTCCAGCCTATGACACTGATCATTGAGAACAAACACAGATTATCACCTGTTGTATATCTCTTGAGCGGCACTATCCAAGGAACTTTCTGTGAAGGTAGACATGTTCTGTTTTTGCTCTGTCCAATATGGTAGCCACTAGCCCCACATAGCTATTTAGCATTGAACATATAACTAGTTCAACTAAGAAACTGAACGTATCCTTTTAGTTTTAATTAATTTTAATTGAAATAACATCTGGACATCACAGCTCTAGTGGACTCACCAGAATGCTAAGCGACCAACACAGCAGAGAGGGTATGAAAGCTGCCATCAGCACAATGCAGAGCTTCAAAACTTTTTGTTTGCTGGAAGCTTATCACATAGGGAAATAGAAATGGTAAAAGCAAAGATAACATTCAACTCAATTTGCTTGTATTTACATGATTAAGATCAGTGTCAACCTAAATTGGATTTACCTCATTCTGAAAACTGCAATGATATGTGAACATCGAAATGAGTGGGAATAACTGAGGAGACAGGAGGGACATTCTCTGAGGAGGTGACATCTGAAGTGAGACTTGAATTACAAGAATTATCGAATTGCTATGGTTAAAAAGTCTTCGCCTGGTACAAAGGCTGAAAGGCAGTGAAAATCTTGGCATCTTTGAAAAAGTTTTTTCAAAATGTGTCAAGACTTATCTAACTTGAGGGAGTTATAAATTTAAGTCAGAGAGCTATACATAAGCCCAACCATGTAGGATCTTGTTGGCCAACATAAAATACATACATTTTGTTCTACATGTGATTGATAGCGTACTTGGTTTACCTTGTTTATTTAAACATGCTTCTTGCTGCTGGGTGGAGATTATACCTTCTTGTGACAAGAAAAAAAGTAGAAGAAAGTTCAGAGGCTGCTTCTATAAGGTAGATCTCTCAGAGTACCTTGGACTATTTCCCCTAATCTAGTGAATGGATGCCGATGCCATTTACTGGTTGGGGAAGCCAGGTGAGAAGTAGATTTGCTCAGCTGAGACTTTAAAAGCTCTGTCTTAGACATGTTAGGGTTCAGAGCCATACAGTCCCTAGGGCCCCAGGTGGACAATGGTAAGGGTTTGGTGTCTGCGTCCATTGGTCCCCCAGAGTCCGTATCTCAACCTGCAGGTTGTCTCCTCCTGGCCACAAATAATCAAATTGTGACCTCTGAAACAGGCTACATTCCCACTTCTGAAGCTTCAAGCTAAAGGGAAGAAAGAGCATAGTTCTGGCATGTATTAGGCCTTTGGGAAATAGAAGTTGATATTGAAGTGTTATCTGAGGGGCAATTCTTAGATTTTGAACTAGGAAAATTCAGTAGTTTTACATGAAGGTTTGAATTTGATATATGAAGTGACCACATTACCAGTCATGTCTCCAAGGGGAACTCCAGTCCAAAAACAGAATACTTTTAGAATGTCTATCTCTAAGGAAGGAAAGGGAAAAATAAAAGGCACCATATTCTCCTACTGATGTTGAGATTACACCCATTACCCGTTGTTGTGGAGTCAGTTCAGAGCAGAACTGTCCCACAGGGTTTCCAAGGAGCACCTGGTGGATCTGAACTGCCCTCCTTTTGGTCAGCAGTCATAGCTCTTGACCACTATGATAGCAGGGTTTCCAGTGAGATTACAAGTGATGTGTAATGATCGTTTTTACTCTATGCATTGACACACGTAATATTTTGACAATTTAAAAAAATAAGAACATTTATTTTCTCCACAGACTAGTTTTCAAGGATGTATTCTTGTACATCACATAAATGAAGCATCTAGATAGGCAAATGTGTAGAAACCAAATGGTTACCAGGGGCGGATGAGAGGGAGGAGGGGGAGTTAATGACTAAGAGGTACCAAGTTTCTGCTAAGGGTAATGGAAAACCTTGGAAACTGACAGTGGTGATGGTTATACAACATGGTGAAAGTAATTAATGTTACTAAATTGTACATATAAAAGTTGTTGAAATACAAAAAGGTTTTGTTATACATATTTTACCACACACACACACAAAAGATAGCATGAGATGACACCATTAAAAAAGAAAGAAACTTAGTTTCTTGGTCTGAGTGTACATGTGAAAGGAGGGAAATTTACATACTATAGGGATATAGAGAGACAAGTGGGTATTTCAAAGATTTAATGCCAACCTTAGGCTATATTAACCTAGAGAAATAAAATCACAGTTGAGGAAAGGCAGTGTGTAAAGAATGAACTTTTTAAGGTAATCGGATCTGGATCACCTTGTTATTAATACAAAGAAAAAAGAAAAAGGACTGCTTCCATGACAAAACAAAACAAAAATCATATGAATTATTCTAAGTAGTAAAAAAAAAAAAAAGATTATGCTAATGGCATTGGAGTTCCCAATGCTTTCTCAAATGTGACACTTAAATTTAGTTACTTTATCATGGAAGCTCCATAGACACAACCAACCTCTCCGAGGAACCAAATTACTGAGCTGAGGGCTGTGGGAATCACGGTCTTGGGGAACATCTAGCTCAACTACGATAACACAGTGTCTTAGTCATCCAGTACTGCCACAACAGAAATATCACAAGTGGATGGCTTTAACAAAGAGAAATGTATTTTCTCACAGTCTAGTAGGTTACAAGTCCAAACGCAGGGCGTCGGCTCCAGGGGAAGGCTTTTTCTCTCTGTGGGCTCTGGAGGAAGGTCCTTGTCCTCAATCTTCCCCTGGTTGAGGAGATTCTCAGGCATAGGAACCCCATGTACAAAGGATAAGCTCTGCTCCTGGTGCTGCTTTCTTGGTGATATGAGGTCCCCCACTCTCTGCTTGCTTCCCTTTCCTTTTATCTCTTGAGAGATAAAAGGTGGTACAGGCCACACCCCAGGGAAACTCCCTTTACCTTGGATCAGGGAGGTGACCTGAGTAAGGGTGGTGTTACAATCCCACCCTAATCCTCTCAACATAAAATTACAATCACAAAATGGAGGACAACCACACATAGCCTAACGGAGTTGACACATATTTTGGAGGGACACAATTCGATCCATTACAAATAGTTTATAAAGAAACATTCTACTACTTTGGTGAGTAGCATCTGGGGTCTTAAAAGCTTGGGAGCGGCCACTGGTCTCACCCCATCGGGAGCAAGGGAGAATGAAGAAAACCAAAGACACAAGGGAAAGATTAGTCCAAAGGACTAAGGGACCGCAACTACCACAGCCTCCACCAGACTGTGTCCAGCACAACTAGATGATACCCAGCTACCACCACTGACTGTTCTGACAGGGTTCACAGTAAAGGGTCCCAGGCAGAGCTGGAGAAAAATGTAGGACAAAATTCTAACTCCCAAAAAAAAAGAACAGACTTACTGGACTGACAAGAGACTAGAGAAATCCCAAGAGTATGGTCCCCAGACACCCTTTTAGCTCAGTAATGAAGTTACTCCTAAGGTTCAGCCTTCAGCCAAAGATTAGACAGGCCCATAAAATAAAAGGAGACTAAAGGGGCACACCACCCCAGGGGCAAGGACTAGAAGGCAGGAGGGGACAGGAAAGCTAGTAATAGGGCACCCAAGCTTGAGAAGCGAGAGTGCTGACATGTTGTGGGGTTGGTAACCAAGGTCACAAAACAGTATGTGTACTAATTGCTCAATGAAAAGCTAGTTTGTTCTGTAAACTTTCATCTAAAATACATTTTAAAAAAAAATCAGTATTGGTACAATACTATTAACTCAATCACACACTTTTTCAACAGTTTAGAGTTGTGTTTTTCAAACTTCATGTTGTGACCCATTAGTGCAGTGATTCTCAACTTTGGCTACATAGTGAAATCACCTGGGGAGTTTAAAAAAAAAAATTAGCCACTTCAAATTTGCTCCACAGGGTTTTCAATGATGTCAGCTTTCAGAAGCAAATCACAAGGCCTGTCATCCAAGGCACGTTTGGGTGGGTTCAAGCCTCCAACCTTTCAGCTAGTAACCTTAACCTTTTCTGCCACCCTGGGACACCCTACTTGACTCTTTTACTTTGTAAAATAGTTATTGCAAAAGATGAGGTACTTTTTGCAACATTGTAGTGTGGCTGACCCTCTAAGATTTGAGTATTCTGATTAGTTTCATCATACATGCCTCTCATTCGTTATACCTGCTGTTCTGACATCGGGAATAGACCCGGTTTGTGGTCCACGAATTCTTCAACCTTGTAAGAAGTGTGTTTTTTTGGTAGTAAAAATTGTGGTTCAAATTACCAACATCCAATCCAGCACAGATCACACAGACACCAGGTGTGATCTCTATAAATCCCTCATCGTTCATATGAAGATTATCAAGCAACATCACATTTTATATTAGACCAACTAGGATTGTCCATATTGTTTCTCACACAATCCTGATGAAAATTTCTGCCTTAGAGCCAAAGAAATTCCTCCAAACGTGCCTCTTACAAAATGTTTACCTCCTGAAATTGGGATAAATATGGTTCTAAATGTATGAGTACTAGTTCCAACTCATTTTTCTTAATTCTTCACCTGCCTTAAATACTTACAACCATTAAAGGAGGGTGATATATTCCTCACCACAATCTTTATTTTTGTATGACCAGCAATACTCAACAAAAATCCTGCCTGATGAGCCATTTTAGGCAGGGAAATTATAATCAAGAATATGCCCCCTTGGTCTGGAGACCATGGTTTCAGGGGATGTTTAGGTCAACTAATAAAATCTACTAAGAACACATTCTGCATCCTACTTTGGTGAGTGGTGTCCAGGGTCTTAAAAGCTAGCAAGTGGCCCTCTAAGATCCATCAATTAATTGGTCTCAACACACCTGGAGCAAAGGAGAATGAAGAACACCAAAGACATAAGGTAATTATGAGCCCAAGAAACAGAAAGGGCCACATAAATCAGAGACTACATCAGCCTGAGACCACAAGAACTAGAGGGTCCCCAGCTACAATGGATGACTGCCCTGACAGGGAACACAACAGAGAACCCCTGAGGGAGCAGGAGAACGGTGGGATGCAGACCTCAAATTCTTGTAAAAAGACCAGACTTAATGGTCTGCCTGAGACTAGAAGGACCCCAGAGGACATGGTCTCCAGACCTTCTGTTAGCCCAAGACCGGAACCATTCACAAAGCCAGCTCTTCAGACAGGGATTGGACTGGACTATAAAACAGAAAATGATACGGGTGAGGAGTGAGCTTCTTGGATCAAGTAGACACATGAGACTGTGTGGGCAGCTCCTGTCTGGAGGGGAGATGAGAAGGCAGAGGGGGACAGAAGCTGGCTGAATGGACACCAGAATACAGGGTGGAGAGACAGAGTGTGCTCTCTCATTAGGGGGAGAGCAACCAGGAGTACACAGCAAGGTTTATATAAATTTCTGTACTTGATTTGTAAGCTTTCACTTAAAGCACAATTAAAAAAAAAAAAGTATGCCCCCTTGAAGTAATAGCAGTCCAGAATTTCATTTCAGGTACTGCCACTTACTAGGTATTTGTCCATGGGCAAGCCATTTAATTTCTCCAAGACTATTACTTTTCTAAAATGCCACAAATACTCCCTACCTCACAGCGTTGTTTTGAAAAAAGGACTTGTGGTATATAAAGTACTCAACACAGTGCCCAACCCAAACCCAGTGCCGTCGAGTCGATTCTGACTCAACACACGCACAGTGCCCAGCCCTTCTTAAACAGCTCAATGAACGGTAAATACACCTACAGGCCGAGGGGTGACTGAGGCCTGATGGGGAGCTCACCGTAACTGTGGAGAGTGAGAGTGTCTACGTGTGTGTGTTAGCGAGTGGTGACAGATGTGGCCAATGAGTCTGGCTGCGTGCGGCTGGAATGGAAAAGAAAGGGAAGCCTGATGAGCGGCTGACTGGAGAAATGGAAGCAGGGCATTTAGACTCAAGCGAACTACTCCGGGCATCCGTGAGGCCCCTGACTCTTGATCTTTCACAAACTCGTAGGTGAAGCCGACGCTCCTGATCTGAGAACCACACTTTTGCTTAGCAAGGATTCACACCATTTTACCTGTTAATGCACCAGGAGACACAGGTCCTCCCACCTACTCCGCCGTCCGGAATCTCCGAGGAAGCAGCGGCGGCGGCGGCGGCTCCTGGGCTAGAGGAAGTCCCGAGGCTCTGGGAGGCGGAGGTGGAGAGACCAAGGGTGTGCAGGAGAGCGGGAGCTGTGCCCTGAGACCCCGGACACAGGGTCACCTGCTAAAGGATCAGGCCGACTGACAGAGGAAAAACCTATTCATAACGAAGCAGGACTGTGGCCAAACCCGGCCACCGACCAAGAGCGCACACTTCCGCTTCCGGTTTCTAGGACACTTGGTGCTGCAGGGGAGGGGTTCCGTGCAACAACACGGAGGGCTCTAACTCGAGACCGTGGGGTTCAGTGACTGCCCCTTACATTTGGGATCTGGCCTTGGCCGTCTTAATTTCCTCTGCAGAGAAAAGACTAGGTTTTCTTAAATGAGTGGTCGTACCACAAAATGAGACTCTTTACTCTGTGTGGAATAAAGAGGAGAGTTTTACTGAGGAATTAACAGTTCGAACTGGGAAACAGAGTCCCTCAGAAATCATACGTTGCTAGAGAGGGCAAAAAGCTTATATACAGTAACTTCAGGAACTTGACAGAGAAAAGTTCTGATTGGTTGACATTTGGAAAGGTACATTTGGTTCCTGGTAAAACAACAAACATTTTAAAGTAATTTACTTCTTACTTCTGACTGGCTGACATTTAACTGTGTCCTGAGGATGTTCGGTACAAGTGTATTTTACAAAGTCCTGGAATTCTCTAACCAGCTAGCTTCCGAAAACAGTTTTTAAAAATGAGCAGTAAACAGTAAGATGGAGCCTACAAAAGAAAATGGAGTCTGAGGTACACCTATGTCTGTGCCTCACAGTCCTACCAAATGCCTTCATTTTGGATAAATGCTCTTCCACAGCATCTATGAACTGAAATGCAGATTTCAGTAATCAAAGATACCTTAGGAGAGTCAAGAAAGTTGGTATTTGCGTATTTTGCCATCTGAAAAAAAATTCACCAGGTTCTTTAGAGAAATACTTTTTTGCTCCTCATAAATATTTCCTCATCTTTAGAATTGTTGAAATTTCTAGTTTGGCTTCTGTTTCATGGTTTGTCATCTCTTGCATATCAGGTATCTTCCCTAGGAGCAGGGTACAGACTGTGCAAACCCTGTCTGATCTCTCCAAGTGATGAGGATCCTACAGAGAGGAGTTTTCCAGGGGGAGAGGCAGGAAGATATAGGTTGTTCTGAGGGCCAGTAAATAAAAGGTGAAGTACCATTGAAGATGACAATTATAGACAGTTTTTATTTTTTTTTTATCATATATGTTGTTGTCAGGTATCGTTGAGATGGGTCCGACTCATATCGATCCTATGTACAACATAATGAAACACTACCTGGTATTGCACCATTCTCATCTCACAGTTGTTTTGCTTAAGCCCATTGTTACAGCCACTGCGTCAGTCCTTCTCGTTTAGGGTCTTCCTCTTATTCGCTGACCCTCTACTTTACCAAGCATGATGTCCCTCTCCAGGGACTGATCCCTCCTGACAACATGGCCAAAGTATGTAAGACGTAGTCTCACCATCGTTGCTTCTAAGGAGCATCCTGGCCATACTTCTTCCAAGACAGATTTGTTCGTTCTTTTACCAGTCCACAGTATATTCAGTATTCTTTTCCAACACCACAATTCAAAGGTGTCAATTGTTCATCGTCTAACCTTCACATGCATATGAGGTGATTGAAAACACCATGGCTTAGGTCAGGCCCACCTTAGCATTCAAGGTGACAGCTTGGCTTTTTAACACTTTAAAGAGGTCTTTTGCAGCAGATTTGCCCAATGTAATGTGTCTTTTGATTTCTTGACTGCCGCTTCCATGGGTGTTGATTGTGGATCCAAGTAAAATGAAATCCTTGACAACTTCAATCTTTTCTCTGTTTATCATCATGTTGCTTATTGGTCCAGTTATAAGGATTTTTGTTTTATGTTGAGGTGTAATCCCTACTGTAACCTGTGATCTTTGATCTTCATCAGTAAGTGCTTCAAGATCTCTTCACTTTCAGTAAGCAAGGTTGTGTCATCTGCATATCACAGGTTGTTAATGAGTCTTTCTCCAAGCCTGATGCCCTATTCTTCTTCATATAGTCCAGCTTCTCAGATTACTTACTCAGCATACAGACTGAATAGTTATCGTGAAAGGACACAACCAAGATGCACACCTTTCCTGACTTTAAAACACGCAGTATCCCCTTGTTCTGTTCAAACAAACGCTTCTTGATCTATGTACAGGTTCCTAATGAGCAAAATTAAGAGTTCTGGATTTCCCATTCTTCGAAATGTTGTCCATAATTTGTTATAATTCACAGTCGAGTGCCACTGCATAGTCAATAAAACACAGGTAAACATCTTTCTGGTATTCTCTGCTTTCACCCAGGATCCATCTGATATCAGCAATGATATCCCTGGTTCCACATCCTCTTCTGAATCTGGCCTGAATTTCTGGCAGTTCCTTGTTGATACACTGCTGTGGCTGCTTTTGAATGATCTTCAGCAAAATTTTACTTGCATGCGATATTTATATTGTTCCATAATTTCTGCTTTTGGTGGGATCACCTTTCTTGGGAATAGGCATAAATATGGATCTCTTCCAGTCAGTTAATCAGTTAGCTGTCTTCCAAATTTCTTGGCATAGACAAATGAGTACTTCCAGTGCTGCATCCATTTGTTGAAACATCTCAGTTGGTATTCCATCAGCTCCTGGAGCTTTGTTTTTCACCAGTGCCTTCAGTGCAGCTTGGACTTCTTCCTTCAGTACCACCAGTTCCTGATCATATGCTACCCCCTGAAATGGTTGAACATTGACCAATTCTTTTTGGTACAGTAACTGTGTATTCCTTCCATCTTCTTTTGATGCTTCCTGCATTGTTTAATATTTTCCCCACAGAATCCTTCAATATCGCAACTCAAGGATTGAAATTTTTTCTTCAGTTCTTTCAGCTTGAGAAATGCTGAGTGTGTTTTTCCATCTCTAGGTCTTCGCACATGTCATTATAATACTTTGTCTTCTCAAGCTGCCCTTTGAAATTTTCTGTTCAACTCTTTTACTTCACCATTTCTTCCTTCAGCTTTAGCTACTCAACATTGAAGAGTAAGTTTCAGGGTTTCTTCTGACATCCATTTTGGTCTTTTCTTTCTTTCCTGTCTTTTTAATGACCTATTGCTTTCTTCATGTATGATGTCCTTCACGTCATTCCACAACTCGTCTGGTCTTCCATCATTAATGTTCAATAAATCAAATCTATTCTGGAGATAGTCTCTAAATTCAGGTGGAATATACTCGAGGTCGTACTTTGGCTCTCTTCGACTTGTTCTCATTTTCTTCAGTTTCAACTTGAACTTGCATATGAGCAATCTATGGTCTCTTACATAGTCTGCCCCTGGCCTTGCTCTGATTGATGACATGGAGCTTTTTCGTCATTTCTTATCACAGATATAGTCGATTTGATTCCCACGTATTCTATCTGGTGAGGTACACATGTATAGTCGATGTTTATGTTGGTTAAAAAAAAAAGGTATTTGCAATAAAGAAGTTATTGGTCTTGCAAAATTTTATCACCGTCTTTATCACCAAGGCCATATTTCCAACTACTGATCCTTCTTGTTTCCAACTTTAGCATTCCAATCACCAGTAGTTATCAATGCACCTTGATTGCATTTTCAATCAATTTCAGACTGCAGAAGTTGGTAAAAGTCTTAGTTTCTTCATCTTTGGCCTTAGTGGTTGGTGCGTAAATTTGAATAATAGTCATATTAACTGGCCTTCCTTGTAGGTGTATGGATATTATCCTATCACTGACAGTGTTGTACATCAGGATATATCTTGAAATGTTCTTTTGACAATGAACACAACGCCATTCCTCTTTAAGTTGTCGTTCCTGGTATAGTAGACCAATTCAAAATGTCCAATACCGGTCTATTTCAGTTCACTAATGCCTAGGCTATCAATGTTTATGGGTTCCATTTCATTTTTGACCATTTCCAATTTTCCTAGATTCATACATAGTACATTCCATGTTCCGATTATTAATGGAGGTTTGCAGCTGTTTCTTGTCAGAGTTGTGCCACATCAGCAAATGAAGGTCCTGAAAGCTTGACTCCATCCAAGTCAGTAAGGTAGACTCTACTTTGAGGAGGCAGCTCTTCCCCAGTTATATTTTGAGTGCCTTCCAACCTGGGGGGCTCATCTTCTGGCAGTATATCAGACAATGTTCCACTGCTATTCAGAAGGTTTTCACAGGCTAATTCTTATCAGAAGTAGACCACCAGGTTCTTCTTCCTAGTCTGTCTTAGTCTGGAAGCTCAGCTGAAACCTGTCTGCCATGGGTGACCCTGCTGGTATTTGAATACCAGTGGCATAACTTCCAGCATCACAGCAACACTCAAGCCCCCACATTACGACAAACTGACAGACATATAATAAGCAGCATAATGTGCTCTAATCTTAAGTGTACAACTGGATGAATTTTTACATATCAGTCTACACTCATATAACCCCCTTTGAAATCAAGTTAGGGAAATTTTCCAGCACACAATAAGATTCCCTCTTACACTTTTCTCAGTTGATATTCACCCTAGGAGTAACCAGTGTTCTGACTGTTATTGCCAAAAATGAGATTTGCCAATTCTCAGACTTCATATAATAATACTGTATGAAGCATATTGTGTCTCACTTCATCTAGTCAACATAATGTCTGTGAGATTTTAGCTGTGTTGCTGGACACAGTGGTAATTCGTTTTGTCTTTGTATTTTATTCCAATGGATGAATATCCCACAAAGATTTTCAAGATCAATTTTTTAAAAATACTTGTAGGCAAAGAAATGTGTGTCTTAATTTGGAGCCAAAGGAGGTCTATTTCTGTCTTGGTCTGTCATGTGTGGCAGGAGAAAGTGAGACTCATGTAAGAAGGTCAGATAATAGAATTTAGTACTCATAGGTGCCAGAGAGGAAACACCTCCACACAGGGTCACAACATTCCACCCACGGACAAAGCAGCAAGTTAGACCTATAAACAGGGCTAATGTATGGCAAGTACAATGTACCTCTAGGAGTTAGCATGAGCTGAGGACTTCCTGGTCAGTTTAAAAGTTTCTACTGCTTTAGCAGGTGAAAAGGCAAGAAGAGACAAAAAGTATCATACCACAACTTCATCACACCTTACCCAGGAAAAGTACATTCACTGCGACAAAATGACAAAGGCCCTGGGCCCAGCAGCAGAATTGGTGGACACAAGCACCAGGGCCAACAGCAGCCTGGGTTGAGGGTGCTTAGAGGAACTTCCCTCAGAAAGACAAGAGAAGCCTGTTCTGAAGTAACCAAGAAAAGGTATGTATGTCTTCATGGGGCTACGTAGGCCTACAAAGGTAATAGAGCTGCCTGTGACTGAAAACAGCAAACTTCGCATACATGATTTCTAAGATTGTGATCCTAAAATGCACCTTTATCTCTATGTTACCTTCAAGACGCCTGATCCCCTCTGACCTCTGGAGTAGGGACCACCATTATCAGCAAATGCATGGGACAATGCTTGGGAATACAAGTGCTGAAATGCTTCAAGTCCCCTACAGAGAACTTAAGAGGCTTTGCTTTGCTACCAAGCACAGTACACACGGACACGCAGACGAAGACATGGACACAACCAAAACAGGAACCAGTTCCAAGGGGCACGGCCATAGGCCCTCCACCACCAGGAAACCTTTGGGAGCTACACAGGCAGTGTCGACGCCGACTCCGAGAGCCAACAAAACTCTGCATAGGCCTCAGCGGGGCTGGGCGGCCAAAGCTGGAGGCTGCCGGGGCGGCCAAGGCGCGCTGCGCCGGCGGCTGGGGCCGCTGAGCAGGCTCTTAGGGCGAGCGGCGGCAGGCGCTGACGTCTACGGCCATACCACCCTGAACGCGCCCGATCTCGTCTGATCTCGGAAGCTAAGCAGGGTCGGGCCTGGTTAGTACTTGGATGGGAGACCGCCTGGGAATACCGGGTGCTGTAGGCTTTTACGCCTCCTTTTCTCTTTTGCCGCCAACCCACGGGGCACAGGGACACACGGACACGGACAGGGACGCAACCAGGCCAGGAAGCCCGGCCCAGGGGCCCGGCCAGCGGCCCTCGGGCACCAGGAAAGCTTCGGGGGTGGCGGCGGCGTCGACGAGGACGACGACGGCGACGACGACGACGGCGGACGACGGCGGACGACGGCGGCCCGGCACTCCAGTCCAGTCGGGCCGCAGCGCTTCCCGGCCGCCCCTACTCTCCCCCGCTCCCACCCCCCGCCCGGGCCTTCAGGTTCAGGCCCTGCGGGAGCGCGCCCTGCCCTCGTGGCGGTGGGAGACGCTCCCCGTGGCGCCAGAGCCTCTCCTTGGGGCCGGAGCTCTGTCCTTGTCCAGCGGGGGCAGGCCCCTGGCTCAGAGGGCCTTCGGGAGCCACCCGGGCCGCCTCCGCCCTGCCGCCCCCTCACCCTCCACCCCGACCGGCCTCTGCCCCAACTTGGCTGCTCGGCTGCCCTCCTTCCCTCGGGCTCTGCCCACCCTTCCTGGCTCTGCAGGCCTGCCTCCTGGTGTGCCGGGATGTCTGCTAGTGGATTGGGAGGAGAAGACACCCGGGGCGGGCGGGCCCCTTGCCCTCCCCGGGGCGGGCGGGCCCCTTGCCCTCCCCGGGCAACTTGCTTCGTGTACTCTGGGGGTGGGGGTGGGGCTGGGGCTGGGGCTGAGGCTGGGGCTGGGGCTGGGCCTGGGGCTGGGGGTGCGGGTGGGGACGTGAGACGGCCACAACGGTGGTGGTGGCGGTGGCCGCCGGACACTCGGCCGACTAGCCAGCCTCTCTCTCTGAGGTGTGGCGTGGGGGGGGGGAGGGGGGTCGGGGAGGCGACGAGGCGGGCGTGGGGGCGGTGGTGAGGCGGCCTTGAGGTGGGGATCTCGTGCCCGGGAGGAACAGGTGCCCTCCTGCCCGGTGTCCCGCGCGGGCCTAGACGTGGCCTCAAGTGGCCTGACCCCGATGAGTGAGTGAGGACGGGTCCTCCTGGCCGTCGGGCACACAGAACTAGGGGAGCCGGGGCCAGTCGAGCTGGGGGCCTCCCCGAGAGGTGCGAGACCGCAGCAGGGGCGTGCGGGGGTCCAGGCCGGGTGGGGTGGTGCGGTGTTGAGCTGGAGGCTATGCGGGGGGCGGGGCGCCGGGCGCGGGGCGGGGACGGCCACGCACGTTTCCTGCAGGGCTGTGGCTCTGGACCGCCAGGGCCAGAAGCAGCCTGCCCGCGGTCAGCGGGGGGTGAGGTGCGGATGGCGGGGGCCGCCCGCCCTCCCCGCGCCGGTCGCCCGTCCCCACCCACGCCCCCGCCGCCACCCCACCCCACCCCACCCCACCCCACCCCACCCCACCCCACCCCACAACCCGCCCTCCCTCCTCCCATCGGGGAAGCTCACCAGTGAGCTGGGCAGCTGGGCCAACGCGCCTGCCCCACCGCCCTGGACCCCCACCGACCCTCCCGTCAGGCTAAGCGCCGCCTGCCCCACCTCCAGCCCCCCAGCAGGACCGGGAGCCTACGTGGGGTCCTGACTGGCCAGTGGGCAGGACGTCCCTCGTCGGTAGGCGTGTGGCTCGTGCGTGGTCTTTCGCCGCTCCCCGGTGCCCTCCCCCGCCAGCACCAGGGCTCGGGGGTCCGGTGGGAAGTACCAGAGGGCCTCCGCGGCACCTAGGAGCAGCCTGGCGCGCAAGGGTTCGCCGTGCTCCTCCGAGTCCCGCGTGGCCCTGGAGGGCCACGGCCGGCCAGGTGGGCGACGAGGGGCAAAGGCGGGAGGGACAGGTGGGCCGGGGACCGGGCCCGGGGCCGGGACTGGGGCCGAGAGCCGGGCCCGGCGAGGGCCCCTTGGAGGAAGGGGAGGCAAAGGGAGGCCCCGCCAGGGGACGGGCCGGGGTGGGGGGAGGGCGAGTGGAGGCCGGGGCCACCCCACGCTGGGCAGGGGGAGAGACGAGAGGCGCTCGGCCAGATGTCGGCGGAAGCAGGCGGCCCGAGTGCCTCCCGGTGCCGCCGGGGGCGAGGGGCGAGCAGGCGGCAGGAGAGCCCCGGCCGGACTGAGGGGGGCCGTGGGGCTTCGCAGGAAGGGCAGGGGGCGCGACCCGGGCGGCCTTCCCGCCTGGCTGACTGCCTTCCTCCCGGTCGCCGCCACCTGCCTGCTTGGAGGCCGGACTCTTGGGCCGGCTGGCCGGGACCCGCACCCTTGGCCAGGCGGGGCGGGCCGGGGCGGGCCGGGGCGGGCCGGGGCGGGGCTGGGCGGCCAAAGCTGGAGGCTGCCGGGGCGGCCAAGGCGCGCTGCGCCGGCGGCTGGGGCCGCTGAGCAGGCTCTTAGGGCGAGCGGCGGCAGGCGCTGACGTCTACGGCCATACCACCCTGAACGCGCCCGATCTCGTCTGATCTCGGAAGCTAAGCAGGGTCGGGCCTGGTTAGTACTTGGATGGGAGACCGCCTGGGAATACCGGGTGCTGTAGGCTTTTACGCCTCCTTTTCTCTTTTGCCGCCAACCCACGGGGCACAGGGACACACGGACACGGACAGGGACGCAACCAGGCCAGGAAGCCCGGCCCAGGGGCCCGGCCAGCGGCCCTCGGGCACCAGGAAAGCTTCGGGGGTGGCGGCGGCGTCGACGAGGACGACGACGGCGACGACGACGACGGCGGACGACGGCGGCCCGGCACTCCAGTCCAGTCGGGCCGCAGCGCTTCCCGGCCGCCCCTACTCTCCCCCGCTCCCACCCCCCGCCCGGGCCTTCAGGTTCAGGCCCTGCGGGAGCGCGCCCTGCCCTCGTGGCGGTGGGAGACGCTCCCCGTGGCGCCAGAGCCTCTCCTTGGGGCCGGAGCTCTGTCCTTGTCCAGCGGGGGCAGGCCCCTGGCTCAGAGGGCCTTCGGGAGCCACCCGGGCCGCCTCCGCCCTGCCGCCCCCCCACCCTCCACCCCGACCGGCCTCTGCCCCAACTTGGCTGCTCGGCTGCCCTCCTTCCCTCGGGCTCTGCCCACCCTTCCTGGCTCTGCAGGCCTGCCTCCTGGTGTGCCGGGATGTCTGCTAGTGGATTGGGAGGAGAAGACACCCGGGGCGGGCGGGCCCCTTGCCCTCCCCGGGCAACTTGCTTCGTGTACTCTGGGGGTGGGGGTGGGGCTGGGGCTGGGGCTGAGGCTGGGGCTGGGGCTGGGCCTGGGGCTGGGGGTGCGGGTGGGGACGTGAGACGGCCACAACGGTGGTGGTGGCGGTGGCCGCCGGACACTCGGCCGACTAGCCAGCCTCTCTCTCTGAGGTGTGGCGTGGGGGGGGGAGGGGGGTCGGGGAGGCGACGAGGCGGGCGTGGGGGCGGTGGTGAGGCGGCCTTGAGGTGGGGATCTCGTGCCCGGGAGGAACAGGTGCCCTCCTGCCCGGTGTCCCGCGCGGGCCTAGACGTGGCCTCAAGTGGCCTGACCCCGATGAGTGAGTGAGGACGGGTCCTCCTGGCCGTCGGGCACACAGAACTAGGGGAGCCGGGGCCAGTCGAGCTGGGGGCCTCCCCGAGAGGTGCGAGACCGCAGCAGGGGCGTGCGGGGGTCCAGGCCGGGTGGGGTGGTGCGGTGTTGAGCTGGAGGCTATGCGGGGGGCGGGGCGCCGGGCGCGGGGCGGGGACGGCCACGCACGTTTCCTGCAGGGCTGTGGCTCTGGACCGCCAGGGCCAGAAGCAGCCTGCCCGCGGTCAGCGGGGGGTGAGGTGCGGATGGCGGGGGCCGCCCGCCCTCCCCGCGCCGGTCGCCCGTCCCCACCCACGCCCCCGCCGCCACCCCACCCCACCCCACCCCACCCCACCCCACCCCACAACCCGCCCTCACTCCTCCCATCGGGGAAGCTCACCAGTGAGCTGGGCAGCTGGGCCAACGCGCCTGCCCCACCGCCCTGGCCCCCCACCGACCCTCCCGTCAGGCTAAGCGCCGCCTGCCCCACCTCCAGCCCCCCAGCAGGACCGGGAGCCTACGTGGGGTCCTGACTGGCCAGTGGGCAGGACGTCCCTCGTCGGTAGGCGTGTGGCTCGTGCGTGGTCTTTCGCCGCTCCCCGGTGCCCTCCCCCGCCAGCACCAGGGCTCGGGGGTCCGGTGGGAAGTACCAGAGGGCCTCCGCGGCACCTAGGAGCAGCCTGGCGCGCAAGGGTTCGCCGTGCTCCTCCGAGTCCCGCGTGGCCCTGGAGGGCCACGGCCGGCCAGGAGGGCGACGAGGGGCAAAGGCGGGAGGGACAGGTGGGCCGGGGACCGGGCCCGGGGCCGGGACTGGGGCCGAGAGCCGGGCCCGGCGAGGGCCCCTTGGAGGAAGGGGAGGCAAAGGGAGGCCCCGCCAGGGGACGGGCCGGGGTGGGGGGAGGGCGAGTGGAGGCCGGGGCCACCCCACGCTGGGCAGGGGGAGAGACGAGAGGCGCTCGGCCAGATGTCGGCGGAAGCAGGCGGCCCGAGTGCCTCCCGGTGCCGCCGCCGGGGGCGAGGGGCGAGCAGGCGGCAGGAGAGCCCCGGCCGGACTGAGGGGGGCCGTGGGGCTTCGCAGGAAGGGCAGGGGGCGCGACCCGGGCGGCCTTCCCGCCTGGCTGACTGCCTTCCTCCCGGTCGCCGCCACCTGCCTGCTTGGAGGCCGGACTCTTGGGCCGGCTGGCCGGGACCCGCACCCTTGGCCAGGCGGGGCGGGCCGGGGCGGGCCGGGGCGGGCCGGGGCGGGGCTGGGCGGCCAAAGCTGGAGGCTGCCGGGGCGGCCAAGGCGCGCTGCGCCGGCGGCTGGGGCCGCTGAGCAGGCTCTTAGGGCGAGCGGCGGCAGGGGCTGACGTCTACGGCCATACCACCCTGAACGCGCCCGATCTCGTCTGATCTCGGAAGCTAAGCAGGGTCGGGCCTGGTTAGTACTTGGATGGGAGACCGCCTGGGAATACCGGGTGCTGTAGGCTTTTACGCCTCCTTTTCTCTTTTGCCGCCAACCCACGGGGCACAGGGACACACGGACACGGACAGGGACGCAACCAGGCCAGGAAGCCCGGCCCAGGGGCCCGGCCAGCGGCCCTCGGGCACCAGGAAAGCTTCGGGGGTGGCGGCGGCGTCGACGAGGACGACGACGGCGACGACGACGACGGCGGACGACGGCGGCCCGGCACTCCAGTCCAGTCGGGCCGCAGCGCTTCCCGGCCGCCCCTACTCTCCCCCGCTCCCACCCCCCGCCCGGGCCTTCAGGTTCAGGCCCTGCGGGAGCGCGCCCTGCCCTCGTGGCGGTGGGAGACGCTCCCCGTGGCGCCAGAGCCTCTCCTTGGGGCCGGAGCTCTGTCCTTGTCCAGCGGGGGCAGGCCCCTGGCTCAGAGGGCCTTCGGGAGCCACCCGGGCCGCCTCCGCCCTGCCGCCCCCCCACCCTCCACCCCGACCGGCCTCTGCCCCAACTTGGCTGCTCGGCTGCCCTCCTTCCCTCGGGCTCTGCCCACCCTTCCTGGCTCTGCAGGCCTGCCTCCTGGTGTGCCGGGATGTCTGCTAGTGGATTGGGAGGAGAAGACACCCGGGGCGGGCGGGCCCCTTGCCCTCCCCGGGCAACTTGCTTCGTGTACTCTGGGGGTGGGGGTGGGGCTGGGGCTGGGGCTGAGGCTGGGGCTGGGGCTGGGCCTGGGGCTGGGGGTGCGGGTGGGGACGTGAGACGGCCACAACGGTGGTGGTGGCGGTGGCCGCCGGACACTCGGCCGACTAGCCAGCCTCTCTCTCTGAGGTGTGGCGTGGGGGGGGAGGGGGGTCGGGGAGGCGACGAGGCGGGCGTGGGGGCGGTGGTGAGGCGGCCTTGAGGTGGGGATCTCGTGCCCGGGAGGAACAGGTGCCCTCCTGCCCGGTGTCCCGCGCGGGCCTAGACGTGGCCTCAAGTGGCCTGACCCCGATGAGTGAGTGAGGACGGGTCCTCCTGGCCGTCGGGCACACAGAACTAGGGGAGCCGGGGCCAGTCGAGCTGGGGGCCTCCCCGAGAGGTGCGAGACCGCAGCAGGGGCGTGCGGGGGTCCAGGCCGGGTGGGGTGGTGCGGTGTTGAGCTGGAGGCTATGCGGGGGGCGGGGCGCCGGGCGCGGGGCGGGGACGGCCACGCACGTTTCCTGCAGGGCTGTGGCTCTGGACCGCCAGGGCCAGAAGCAGCCTGCCCGCGGTCAGCGGGGGGTGAGGTGCGGATGGCGGGGGCCGCCCGCCCTCCCCGCGCCGGTCGCCCGTCCCCACCCACGCCCCCGCCGCCACCCCACCCCACCCCACCCCACCCCACAACCCGCCCTCACTCCTCCCATCGGGGAAGCTCACCAGTGAGCTGGGCAGCTGGGCCAACGCGCCTGCCCCACCGCCCTGGCCCCCCACCGACCCTCCCGTCAGGCTAAGCGCCGCCTGCCCCACCTCCAGCCCCCCAGCAGGACCGGGAGCCTACGTGGGGTCCTGACTGGCCAGTGGGCAGGACGTCCCTCGTCGGTAGGCGTGTGGCTCGTGCGTGGTCTTTCGCCGCTCCCCGGTGCCCTCCCCCGCCAGCACCAGGGCTCGGGGGTCCGGTGGGAAGTACCAGAGGGCCTCCGCGGCACCTAGGAGCAGCCTGGCGCGCAAGGGTTCGCCGTGCTCCTCCGAGTCCCGCGTGGCCCTGGAGGGCCACGGCCGGCCAGGAGGGCGACGAGGGGCAAAGGCGGGAGGGACAGGTGGGCCGGGGACCGGGCCCGGGGCCGGGACTGGGGCCGAGAGCCGGGCCCGGCGAGGGCCCCTTGGAGGAAGGGGAGGCAAAGGGAGGCCCCGCCAGGGGACGGGCCGGGGTGGGGGGAGGGCGAGTGGAGGCCGGGGCCACCCCACGCTGGGCAGGGGGAGAGACGAGAGGCGCTCGGCCAGATGTCGGCGGAAGCAGGCGGCCCGAGTGCCTCCCGGTGCCGCCGCCGGGGGCGAGGGGCGAGCAGGCGGCAGGAGAGCCCCGGCCGGACTGAGGGGGGCCGTGGGGCTTCGCAGGAAGGGCAGGGGGCGCGACCCGGGCGGCCTTCCCGCCTGGCTGACTGCCTTCCTCCCGGTCGCCGCCACCTGCCTGCTTGGAGGCCGGACTCTTGGGCCGGCTGGCCGGGACCCGCACCCTTGGCCAGGCGGGGCGGGCCGGGGCGGGCCGGGGCGGGCCGGGGCGGGGCTGGGCGGCCAAAGCTGGAGGCTGCCGGGGCGGCCAAGGCGCGCTGCGCCGGCGGCTGGGGCCGCTGAGCAGGCTCTTAGGGCGAGCGGCGGCAGGGGCTGACGTCTACGGCCATACCACCCTGAACGCGCCCGATCTCGTCTGATCTCGGAAGCTAAGCAGGGTCGGGCCTGGTTAGTACTTGGATGGGAGACCGCCTGGGAATACCGGGTGCTGTAGGCTTTTACGCCTCCTTTTCTCTTTTGCCGCCAACCCACGGGGCACAGGGACACACGGACACGGACAGGGACGCAACCAGGCCAGGAAGCCCGGCCCAGGGGCCCGGCCAGCGGCCCTCCGGCACCGGGAAAGCTTCGGGGGTGGCGGCGGCGTCGACGAGGACGACGACGGCGACGACGACGACGGCGGACGACGGCGGCCCGGCACTCCAGTCCAGTCGGGCCGCAGCGCTTCCCGGCCGCCCCTACTCTCCCCCGCTCCCACCCCCCGCCCGGGCCTTCAGGTTCAGGCCCTGCGGGAGCGCGCCCTGCCCTCGTGGCGGTGGGAGACGCTCCCCGTGGCGCCAGAGCCTCTCCTTGGGGCCGGAGCTCTGTCCTTGTCCAGCGGGGGCAGGCCCCTGGCTCAGAGGGCCTTCGGGAGCCACCCGGGCCGCCTCCGCCCTGCCGCCCCCCCACCCTCCACCCCGACCGGCCTCTGCCCCAACTTGGCTGCTCGGCTGCCCTCCTTCCCTCGGGCTCTGCCCACCCTTCCTGGCTCTGCAGGCCTGCCTCCTGGTGTGCCGGGATGTCTGCTAGTGGATTGGGAGGAGAAGACACCCGGGGCGGGCGGGCCCCTTGCCCTCCCCGGGCAACTTGCTTCGTGTACTCTGGGGGTGGGGGTGGGGCTGGGGCTGGGGCTGAGGCTGGGGCTGGGGCTGGGCCTGGGGCTGGGGGTGCGGGTGGGGACGTGAGACGGCCACAACGGTGGTGGTGGCGGTGGCCGCCGGACACTCGGCCGACTAGCCAGCCTCTCTCTCTGAGGTGTGGCGTGGGGGGGGGGGGAGGGGGGTCGGGGAGGCGACGAGGCGGGCGTGGGGGCGGTGGTGAGGCGGCCTTGAGGTGGGGATCTCGTGCCCGGGAGGAACAGGTGCCCTCCTGCCCGGTGTCCCGCGCGGGCCTAGACGTGGCCTCAAGTGGCCTGACCCCGATGAGTGAGTGAGGACGGGTCCTCCTGGCCGTCGGGCACACAGAACTAGGGGAGCCGGGGCCAGTCGAGCTGGGGGCCTCCCCGAGAGGTGCGAGACCGCAGCAGGGGCGTGCGGGGGTCCAGGCCGGGTGGGGTGGTGCGGTGTTGAGCTGGAGGCTATGCGGGGGGCGGGGCGCCGGGCGCGGGGCGGGGACGGCCACGCACGTTTCCTGCAGGGCTGTGGCTCTGGACCGCCAGGGCCAGAAGCAGCCTGCCCGCGGTCAGCGGGGGGTGAGGTGCGGATGGCGGGGGCCGCCCGCCCTCCCCGCGCCGGTCGCCCGTCCCCACCCACGCCCCCGCCGCCACCCCACCCCACCCCACCCCACCCCACCCCACCCCACCCCACCCCACAACCCGCCCTCCCTCCTCCCATCGGGGAAGCTCACCAGTGAGCTGGGCAGCTGGGCCAACGCGCCTGCCCCACCGCCGTGGCCCCCCACCGACCCTCCCGTCAGGCTAAGCGCCGCCTGCCCCACCTCCAGCCCCCCAGCAGGACCGGGAGCCTACGTGGGGTCCTGACTGGCCAGTGGGCAGGACGTCCCTCGTCGGTAGGCGTGTGGCTCGTGCGTGGTCTTTCGCCGCTCCCCGGTGCCCTCCCCCGCCAGCACCAGGGCTCGGGGGTCGGTGGGAAGTACCAGAGGGCCTCCGCGGCACCTAGGAGCAGCCTGGCGCGCAAGGGTTCGCCGTGCTCCTCCGAGTCCCGCGTGGCCCTGGAGGGCCACGGCCGGCCAGGAGGGCGACGAGGGGCAAAGGCGGGAGGGACAGGTGGGCCGGGGACCGGGCCCGGGGCCGGGACTGGGGCCGAGAGCCGGGCCCGGCAAGGGCCCCTTGGAGGAAGGGGAGGCAAAGGGAGGCCCCGCCAGGGGACGGGCCGGGGTGGGGGGAGGGCGAGTGGAGGCCGGGGCCACCCCATGCTGGCAGGGGAGAGACGAGAGGCGCTCGGCCAGATGTCGGCGGAAGCAGGCGGCCCGAGTGCCTCCCGGTGCCGCCGCCGGGGGCGAGGGGCGAGCAGGCGGCAGGAGAGCCCCGGCCGGACTGAGGGGGGCCGTGGGGCTTCGCAGGAAGGGCAGGGGGCGCGACCCGGGCGGCCTTCCCGCCTGGCTGACTGCCTTCCTCCCGGTCGCCGCCACCTGCCTGCTTGGAGGCCGGACTCTTGGGCCGGCTGGCCGGGACCCGCACCCTTGGCCAGGCGGGGCGGGCCGGGGCGGGCCGGGGCGGGCCGGGGCGGGGCTGGGCGGCCAAAGCTGGAGGCTGCCGGGGCGGCCAAGGCGCGCTGCGCCGGCGGCTGGGGCCGCTGAGCAGGCTCTTAGGGCGAGCGGCGGCAGGCGCTGACGTCTACGGCCATACCACCCTGAACGCGCCCGATCTCGTCTGATCTCGGAAGCTAAGCAGGGTCGGGCCTGGTTAGTACTTGGATGGGAGACCGCCTGGAAATACCGGGTGCTGTAGGCTTTTACGCCTCCTTTTCTCTTTTGCCGCCAACCCACGGGGCACAGGGACACACGGACACGGACAGGGACGCAACCAGGCCAAGAAGCCCGGCCCAGGGGCCCGGCCAGCGGCCCTCGGGCACCGGGAAAGCTTCGGGGTGGCGGCGGCGTCGACGAGGATGATGACAGCGACGACGACGACGGCGGACGACGGCGGCCCGGCACTCCAGTCCAGTCGGGCCGCAGCGCTTCCCGGCCGCCCCTACTCTCCCCCGCTCCCACCCCCCGCCCGGGCCTTCAGGTTCAGGCCCTGCGGGAGCGCGCCCTGCCCTCGTGGCGGTGGGAGACGCTCCCCGTGGCGCCAGAGCCTCTCCTTGGGGCCGGAGCTCTGTCCTTGTCCAGCGGGGGCAGGCCCCTGGCTCAGAGGGCCTTCGGGAGCCACCCGGGCCGCCCTCCGCCCTGCCGCCCCCCCACCCTCCACCCCGACCGGCCTCTGCCCCAACTTGGCTGCTCGGCTGCCCTCCTTCCCTCGGGCTCTGCCCACCCTTCCTGGCTCTGCAGGCCTGCCTCCTGGTGTGCCGGGATGTCTGCTAGTGGATTGGGGAGGAGAAGACACCCGGGGCGGGCGGGCCCCTTGCCCTCCCCGGGCAACTTGCTTCGTGTACTCTGGGGGGTGGGGGTGGGGCTGGGGCTGGGGCTGAGGCTGGGGCTGGGGCTGGGCCTGGGGCTGGGGGTGCGGGTGGGGACGTGAGACGGCCACAACGGTGGTGGTGGCGGTGGCCGCCGGACACTCGGCCGACTAGCCAGCCTCTCTCTCTGAGGTGTGGCGTGGGGGGGGGGGAGGGGGGTCGGGGAGGCGACGAGGCGGGCGTGGGGGCGGTGGTGAGGCGGCCTTGAGGTGGGGATCTCGTGCCCGGGAGGAACAGGTGCCCTCCTGCCCGGTGTCCCGCGCGGGCCCAGACGTGGCCTCAAGTGGCCTGACCCCGATGAGTGAGTGAGGACGGGTCCTCCTGGCCGTCGGGCACACAGAACTAGGGGAGCCGGGGCCAGTCGAGCTGGGGGCCTCCCGAGAGGTGCGAGACCGCAGCAGGGGCGTGCGGGGGTCCAGGCCGGGTGGGGTGGTGCGGTGTTGAGCTGGAGGCTATGCGGGGGGCGGGGCGCCGGGCGCGGGGCGGGGACGGCCACGCACGTTTCCTGCAGGGCTGTGGCTCTGGACCGCCAGGGCCAGAAGCAGCCTGCCCGCGGTCAGCGGGGGGTGAGGTGCGGATGGCGGGGGCCGCCCGCCCTCCCCGCGCCGGTCGCCCGTCCCCACCCACGCCCCCGCCGCCACCCCACCCCACCCCACCCCACCCCACCCCACCCCACAACCCGCCCTCACTCCTCCCATCGGGGAAGCTCACCAGTGAGCTGGGCAGCTGGGCCAACGCGCCTGCCCCACCGCCCTGGCCCCCCACCGACCCTCCCGTCAGGCTAAGCGCCGCCTGCCCCACCTCCAGCCCCCCAGCAGGACCGGGAGCCTACGTGGGGTCCTGACTGGCCAGTGGGCAGGACGGTCCCTCGTCGGTAGGCGTGTGGCTCGTGCGTGGTCTTTCGCCGCTCCCCGGTGCCCTCCCCCGCCAGCACCAGGGCTCGGGGGTCCGGTGGGAAGTACCAGAGGGCCTCCGCGGCACCTAGGAGCAGCCTGGCGCGCAAGGGTTCGCCGTGCTCCTCCGAGTCCCGCGTGGCCCTGGAGGGCCACGGCCGGCCAGGAGGGCGACGAGGGGCAAAGGCGGGAGGGACAGGTGGGCCGGGGACCGGGCCCGGGGCCGGGACTGGGGCCGAGAGCCGGGCCCGGCGAGGGCCCCTTGGAGGAAGGGGAGGCAAAGGGAGGCCCCGCCAGGGGACGGGCCGGGGTGGGGGGAGGGCGAGTGGAGGCCGGGCCACCCCACGCTGGGCAGGGGGAGAGACGAGAGGCGCTCGGCCAGATGTCGGCGGAAGCAGGCGGCCCGAGTGCCTCCCGGTGCCGCCGCCGGGGGCGAGGGGCGAGCAGGCGGCAGGAGAGCCCCGGCCGGACTGAGGGGGGCCGTGGGGCTTCGCAGGAAGGGCAGGGGGCGCGACCCGGGCGGCCTTCCCGCCTGGCTGACTGCCTTCCTCCCGGTCGCCGCCACCTGCCTGCTTGGAGGCCGGACTCTTGGGCGGCTGGCCGGGACCCGCACCCTTGGCCAGGCGGGGCGGGCCGGGCGGGCCGGGGCGGGCCGGGGCGGGGCTGGGCGGCCAAAGCTGGAGGCTGCCGGGGCGGCCAAGGCGCGCTGCGCCGGCGGCTGGGGCCGCTGAGCAGGCTCTTAGGGCGAGCGGCGGCAGGGCTGACGTCTACGGCCATACCACCCTGAACGCGCCCGATCTCGTCTGATCTCGGAAGCTAAGCAGGGTCGGGCCTGGTTAGTACTTGGATGGGAGACCGCCTGGGAATACCGGGTGCTGTAGGCTTTTACGCCTCCTTTTCTCTTTTGCCGCCAACCCACGGGGCACAGGGACACACGGACACGGACAGGGACGCAACCAGGCCAGGAAGCCCGGCCCAGGGGCCCGGCCAGCGGCCCTCCGGCACCGGGAAAGCTTCGGGGGTGGCGGCGGCGTCGACGAGGACGACGACGGCGACGACGACGACGGCGGACGACGGCGGCCCGGCACTCCAGTCCAGTCGGGCCGCAGCGCTTCCCGGCCGCCCCTACTCTCCCCCGCTCCCACCCCCCGCCCGGGCCTTCAGGTTCAGCCCTGCGGGAGCGCGCCCTGCCCTCGTGGCGGTGGGAGACGCTCCCCGTGGCGCCAGAGCCTCTCCTTGGGGCCGGAGCTCTGTCCTTGTCCAGCGGGGGCAGGCCCCTGGCTCAGAGGGCCTTCGGGAGCCACCCGGGCCGCCTCCGCCCTGCCGCCCCCCCACCCTCCACCCCGACCGGCCTCTGCCCCAACTTGGCTGCTCGGCTGCCCTCCTTCCCTCGGGCTCTGCCCACCCTTCCTGGCTCTGCAGGCCTGCCTCCTGGTGTGCCGGGATGTCTGCTAGTGGATTGGGAGGAGAAGACACCCGGGGCGGGCGGGCCCCTTGCCCTCCCCGGGGCGGGCGGGCCCCTTGCCCTCCCCGGGCAACTTGCTTCGTGTACTCTGGGGGTGGGGGTGGGGCTGGGGCTGGGGCTGAGGCTGGGGCTGGGGCTGGGCCTGGGGCTGGGGGTGCGGGTGGGGACGTGAGACGGCCACAACGGTGGTGTGCGGTGGCCCGCCGGACACTCGGCCGACTAGCCAGCCTCTCTCTCTGAGGTGTGGCGTGGGGGGGGGGAGGGGGGTCGGGGAGGCGACGAGGCGGGCGTGGGGGCGGTGGTGAGGCGGCCTTGAGGTGGGGATCTCGTGCCCGGGAGGAACAGGTGCCCTCCTGCCCGGTGTCCCGCGCGGGCCTAGACGTGGCCTCAAGTGGCCTGACCCCGATGAGTGAGTGAGGACGGGTCCTCCTGGCCGTCGGGCACACAGAACTAGGGGAGCCGGGGCCAGTCGAGCTGGGGGCCTCCCCGAGAGGTGCGAGACCGCAGCAGGGGCGTGCGGGGGTCCAGGCCGGGTGGGGTGGTGCGGTGTTGAGCTGGAGGCTATGCGGGGGGCGGGGCGCCGGGCGCGGGGCGGGGACGGCCACGCACGTTTCCTGCAGGGCTGTGGCTCTGGACCGCCAGGGCCAGAAGCAGCCTGCCCGCGGTCAGCGGGGGGTGAGGTGCGGATGGCGGGGGCCGCCCGCCCTCCCCGCGCCGGTCGCCCGTCCCCACCCACGCCCCCGCCGCCACCCCACCCCACCCCACCCCACCCCACCCCACCCCACAACCCGCCCTCACTCCTCCCATCGGGGAAGCTCACCAGTGAGCTGGGCAGCTGGGCCAACGCGCCTGCCCCACCGCCCTGGCCCCCCACCGACCCTCCCGTCAGGCTAAGCGCCGCCTGCCCCACCTCCAGCCCCCCAGCAGGACCGGGAGCCTACGTGGGGTCCTGACTGGCCAGTGGGCAGGACGTCCCTCGTCGGTAGGCGTGTGGCTCGTGCGTGGTCTTTCGCCGCTCCCCGGTGCCCTCCCCCGCCAGCACCAGGGCTCGGGGGTCCGGTGGGAAGTACCAGAGGGCCTCCGCGGCACCTAGGAGCAGCCTGGCGCGCAAGGGTTCGCCGTGCTCCTCCGAGTCCCGCGTGGCCCTGGAGGGCCACGGCCGGCCAGGAGGGCGACGAGGGGCAAAGGCGGGAGGGACAGGTGGGCCGGGGACCGGGCCCGGGGCCGGGACTGGGCCGAGAGCCGGGCCCGGCGAGGGCCCCTTGGAGGAAGGGGAGGCAAAGGGAGGCCCCGCCAGGGGACGGGCCGGGGTGGGGGGAGGGCGAGTGGAGGCCGGGGCCACCCCACGCTGGGCAGGGGAGAGACGAGAGGCGCTCGGCCAGATGTCGGCGGAAGCAGGCGGCCCGAGTGCCTCCCGGTGCCGCCGCCGGGGGCGAGGGGCGAGCAGGCGGCAGGAGAGCCCCGGCCGGACTGAGGGGGGCCGTGGGGCTTCGCAGGAAGGGCAGGGGGCGCGACCCGGGCGGCCTTCCCGCCTGGCTGACTGCCTTCCTCCCGGTCGCCGCCACCTGCCTGCTTGGAGGCCGGACTCTTGGGCCGGCTGGCCGGGACCCGCACCCTTGGCCAGGCGGGGCGGGCCGGGGCGGGCCGGGGCGGGCCGGGGCGGGGCTGGGCGGCCAAAGCTGGAGGCTGCCGGGGCGGCCAAGGCGCGCTGCGCCGGCGGCTGGGGCCGCTGAGCAGGCTCTTAGGGCGAGCGGCGGCAGGCGCTGACGTCTACGGCCATACCACCCTGAACGCGCCCGATCTCGTCTGATCTCGGAAGCTAAGCAGGGTCGGGCCTGGTTAGTACTTGGATGGGAGACCGCCTGGGAATACCGGGTGCTGTAGGCTTTTACGCCTCCTTTTCTCTTTTGCCGCCAACCCACGGGCACAGGGACACACGGACACGGACAGGGACGCAACCAGGCCAGGAAGCCCGGCCCAGGGGCCCGGCCAGCGGCCCTCGGGCACCAGGAAAGCTTCGGGGGGTGGCGGCGGCGTCGACGAGGACGACGACGGCGACGACGACGACGGCGGACGACGGCGGCCCGGCACTCCAGTCCAGTCGGGCCGCAGCGCTTCCCGGCCGCCCCTACTCTCCCCCGCTCCCACCCCCCGCCCGGGCCTTCAGGTTCAGGCCCTGCGGGAGCGCGCCCTGCCCTCGTGGCGGTGGGAGACGCTCCCCGTGGCGCCAGAGCCTCTCCTTGGGGCCGGAGCTCTGTCCTTGTCCAGCGGGGGCAGGCCCCTGGCTCAGAGGGCCTTCGGGAGCCACCCGGGCCGCCTCCGCCCTGCCGCCCCCCCACCCTCCACCCCGACCGGCCTCTGCCCCAACTTGGCTGCTCGGCTGCCCTCCTTCCCTCGGGCTCTGCCCACCCTTCCTGGCTCTGCAGGCCTGCCTCCTGGTGTGCCGGGATGTCTGCTAGTGGATTGGGAGGAGAAGACACCCGGGGCGGGCGGGCCCCTTGCCCTCCCCGGGCAACTTGCTTCGTGTACTCTGGGGGTGGGGGTGGGGCTGGGGCTGGGGCTGAGGCTGGGGCTGGGGCTGGGCCTGGGGCTGGGGGTGCGGGTGGGGACGTGAGACGGCCACAACGGTGGTGGTGGCGGTGGCCGCCGGACACTCGGCCGACTAGCCAGCCTCTCTCTCTGAGGTGTGGCGTGGGGGGGGAGGGGGGTCGGGGAGGCGACGAGGCGGGCGTGGGGGCGGTGGTGAGGCGGCCTTGAGGTGGGGATCTCGTGCCCGGGAGGAACAGGTGCCCTCCTGCCCGGTGTCCCGCGCGGGCCTAGACGTGGCCTCAAGTGGCCTGACCCCGATGAGTGAGTGAGGACGGGTCCTCCTGGCCGTCGGGCACACAGAACTAGGGGAGCCGGGGCCAGTCGAGCTGGGGGCCTCCCCGAGAGGTGCGAGACCGCAGCAGGGGCGTGCGGGGGTCCAGGCCGGGTGGGGTGGTGCGGTGTTGAGCTGGAGGCTATGCGGGGGGCGGGGCGCCGGGCGCGGGGCGGGGACGGCCACGCACGTTTCTGCAGGGCTGTGGCTCTGGACCGCCAGGGCCAGAAGCAGCCTGCCCGCGGTCAGCGGGGGGTGAGGTGCGGATGGCGGGGGCCGCCCGCCCTCCCCGCGCCGGTCGCCCGTCCCCACCCACGCCCCCGCCGCCACCCCACCCCACCCCACCCCACCCCACAACCCGCCCTCCCTCCTCCCATCGGGGAAGCTCACCAGTGAGCTGGGCAGCTGGGCCAACGCGCCTGCCCCACCGCCCTGGCCCCCCACCGACCCTCCCGTCAGGCTAAGCGCCGCCTGCCCCACCTCCAGCCCCCCAGCAGGACCGGGAGCCTACGTGGGGTCCTGACTGGCCAGTGGGCAGGACGTCCCTCGTCGGTAGGCGTGTGGCTCGTGCGTGGTCTTTCGCCGCTCCCCGGTGCCCTCCCCCGCCAGCACCAGGGCTCGGGGTCCGGTGGGAAGTACCAGAGGGCCTCCGCGGCACCTAGGAGCAGCCTGGCGCGCAAGGGTTCGCCGTGCTCCTCCGAGTCCCGCGTGGCCCTGGAGGGCCACGGCCGGCCAGGAGGGCGACGAGGGGCAAAGGCGGGAGGGACAGGTGGGCCGGGGACCGGGCCCGGGGCCGGGACTGGGGCCGAGAGCCGGGCCCGGCAAGGGCCCCTTGGAGGAAGGGGAGGCAAAGGGAGGCCCCGCCAGGGGACGGGCCGGGGTGGGGGGGAGGGCGAGTGGAGGCCGGGGCCACCCCATGCTGGGCAGGGGGAGAGACGAGAGGCGCTCGGCCAGATGTCGGCGGAAGCAGGCGGCCCGAGTGCCTCCCGGTGCCGCCGCCGGGGGCGAGGGGCGAGCAGGCGGCAGGAGAGCCCCGGCCGGACTGAGGGGGGCCGTGGGGCTTCGCAGGAAGGGCAGGGGGCGCGACCCGGGCGGCCTTCCCGCCTGGCTGACTGCCTTCCTCCGGTCGCCGCCACCTGCCTGCTTGGAGGCCGGACTCTTGGGCCGGCTGGCCGGGACCCGCACCCTTGGCCAGGCGGGGCGGGCCGGGGCGGGCCGGGGCGGGCCGGGGCGGGGCTGGGCGGCCAAAGCTGGAGGCTGCCGGGGCGGCCAAGGCGCGCTGCGCCGGCGGCTGGGGCCGCTGAGCAGGCTCTTAGGGCGAGCGGCGGCAGGCGCTGACGTCTACGGCCATACCACCCTGAACGCGCCCGATCTCGTCTGATCTCGGAAGCTAAGCAGGGTCGGGCCTGGTTAGTACTTGGATGGGAGACCGCCTGGGAATACCGGGTGCTGTAGGCTTTTACGCCTCCTTTTCTCTTTTGCCGCCAACCCACGGGGCACAGGGACACACGGACACGGACAGGGACGCAACCAGGCCAGGAAGCCCGGCCCAGGGGCCCGGCCAGCGGCCCTCGGGCACCAGGAAAGCTTCGGGGGTGGCGGCGGCGTCGACGAGGACGACGACGGCGACGACGACGACGGCGGACGACGGCGGACGACGGCGGCCCGGCACTCCAGTCCAGTCGGGCCGCAGCGCTTCCCGGCCGCCCCTACTCTCCCCGCTCCCACCCCCCGCCCGGGCCTTCAGGTTCAGGCCCTGCGGGAAGCGCGCCCTGCCTCGTGGCGGTGGGAGACGCTCCCCGTGGCGCCAGAGCCTCTCCTTGGGGCCGGAGCTCTGTCCTTGTCCAGCGGGGGCAGGCCCCTGGCTCAGAGGGCCTTCGGGAGCCACCCGGGCCGCCTCCGCCCTGCCGCCCCCCCACCCTCCACCCCGACCGGCCTCTGCCCCAACTTGGCTGCTCGGCTGCCCTCCTTCCCTCGGGCTCTGCCCACCCTTCCTGGCTCTGCAGGCCTGCCTCCTGGTGTGCCGGGATGTCTGCTAGTGGATTGGGAGGAGAAGACACCCGGGGCGGGCGGGCCCCTTGCCCTCCCCGGGCAACTTGCTTCATGTACTCTGGGGGGTGGGGGTGGGGCTGGGGCTGGGGCTGAGGCTGGGGCTGGGGCTGGGCCTGGGGCTGGGGGTGCGGTGGGGACGTGAGACGGCCACAACGGTGGTGGTGGCGGTGGCCGCCGGACACTCGGCCGACTAGCCAGCCTCTCTCTCTGAGGTGTGGCGTGGGGGGGGAGGGGGGTCGGGGGAGGCGACGAGGCGGGCGTGGGGGCGGTGGTGAGGCGGCCTTGAGGTGGGGATCTCGTGCCCGGAGGAACAGGTGCCCTCCTGCCCGGTGTCCCGCGCGGGGCCTAGACGTGGCCTCAAGTGGCCTGACCCCGATGAGTGAGTGAGGACGGGTCCTCCTGGCCGTCGGGCACACAGAACTAGGGGAGCCGGGGCCAGTCGAGCTGGGGGCCTCCCCGAGAGGTGCGAGACCGCAGCAGGGGCGTGCGGGGGTCCAGGCCGGGTGGTGGTGGTGCGGTGTTGAGCTGGAGGCTATGCGGGGGGCGGGGCGCCGGGCGCGGGGCGGGGACGGCCACGCACGTTTCCTGCAGGGCTGTGGCTCTGGGACCGCCAGGGCCAGAAGCAGCCTGCCCGCGGTCAGCGGGGGGTGAGGTGCGGATGGCGGGGGCCGCCCGCCCTCCCCGCGCCGGTCGCCCGTCCCCCACCCACTCCCCCGCCGCCACCCCACCCCACCCCACAACCCGCCCTCCCTCCTCCCATCGGGGAAGCTCACCAGTGAGCTGGGCAGCTGGGCCAACGCGCCTGCCCCACCGCCCTGCCCCCCACCGACCCTCCCGTCAGGCTAAGCGCCGCCTGCCCCACCTCCAGCCCCCCAGCAGGACGGGAGCCTACGTGGGGTCCTGACTGGCCAGTGGGCAGGACGTCCCTCGTCGGTAGGCGTGTGGCTCGTGCGTGGTCTTTCGCCGCTCCCCGGTGCCCTCCCCCGCCAGCACCAGGGCTCGGGGGTCCGGTGGGAAGTACCAGAGGGCCTCCGCGGCACCTAGGAGCAGCCTGGCGCGCAAGGGTTCGCCGTGCTCCTCCGAGTCCCGCGTGGCCCTGGAGGGCCACGGCCGGCCAGGAGGGCGACGAGGGGCAAAGGCGGGAGGGACAGGTGGGCCGGGGACCGGGCCCGGGGCCGGGACTGGGGCCGAGAGCCGGGCCCGGCGAGGGCCCCTTGGAGGAAGGGGAGGCAAAGGGAGGCCCCGCCAGGGGACGGGCCGGGGTGGGGGGGAGGGCGAGTGGAGGCCGGGGCCACCCCACGCTGGGCAGGGGGAGAGACGAGAGGCGCTCGGCCAGATGTCGGCGGAAGCAGGCGGCCCGAGTGCCTCCCGGTGCCGCCGCCGGGGGCGAGGGGCGAGCAGGCGGCAGGAGAGCCCCGGCCGGACTGAGGGGGGCCGTGGGGCTTCGCAGGAAGGGCAGGGGGCGCGACCCGGGCGGCCTTCCCGCCTGGCTGACTGCCTTCCTCCCGGTCGCCGCCACCTGCCTGCTTGGAGGCCGGACTCTTGGGCCGGCTGGCCGGGACCCGCACCCTTGGCCAGGCGGGGGCGGGCCGGGCGGGCCGGGGCGGGCCGGGGCGGGGCTGGGCGGCCAAAGCTGGAGGCTGCCGGGGCGGCCAAGGCGCGCTGCGCCGGCGGCTGGGGCCGCTGAGCAGGCTCTTAGGGCGAGCGGCGGCAGGCGCTGACGTCTACGGCCATACCACCCTGAACGCGCCCGATCTCGTCTGATCTCGGAGCTAAGCAGGGTCGGGCCTGGTTAGTACTTGGATGGGAGACCGCCTGGGAATACCGGGTGCTGTAGGCTTTTACGCCTCCTTTTCTCTTTTGCCGCCAACCCACGGGGCACAGGGACACACGGACACGGACAGGGACGCAACCAGGCCAGAAGCCGGCCCAGGGGCCCGGCCAGCGGCCCTCGGGCACCAGGAAAGCTTCGGGGGTGGCGGCGGCGTCGACGAGGACGACGACGGCGACGACGACGACGGCGGACGACGGCGGCCCGGCACTCCAGTCCAGTCGGGCCGCAGCGCTTCCCGGCCGCCCCTACTCTCCCCCGCTCCCACCCCCCGCCCGGGCCTTCAGGTTCAGGCCCTGCGGGAGCGCGCCCTGCCCTCGTGGCGGTGGGAGACGCTCCCCGTGGCGCCAGAGCCTCTCCTTGGGCCGGAGCTCTGTCCTTGTCCAGCGGGGGCAGGCCCCTGGCTCAGAGGGCCTTCGGGAGCCACCCGGGCCGCCTCCGCCCTGCCGCCCCCCCACCCTCCACCCCGACCGGCCTCTGCCCCAACTTGGCTGCTCGGCTGCCCTCCTTCCCTCGGGCTCTGCCCACCCTTCCTGGCTCTGCAGGCCTGCCTCCTGGTGTGCCGGGATGTCTGCTAGTGGATTGGAGGAGAAGACACCCGGGGCGGGCGGGCCCCTTGCCCTCCCCGGGCAACTTGCTTCATGTACTCTGGGGTGGGGGTGGGGCTGGGGCTGGGGCTGAGGCTGGGGCTGGGGCTGGGCCTGGGGCTGGGGGTGCGGGTGGGGACGTGAGACGGCCACAACGGTGGTGGTGGCGGTGGCCGCCGGACACTCGGCCGACTAGCCAGCCTCTCTCTCTGAGGTGTGGCGTGGGGGGGGAGGGGGGTCGGGGAGGCGACGAGGCGGGCGTGGGGGCGGTGGTGAGGCGGCCTTGAGGTGGGGATCTCGTGCCCGGGAGGAACAGGTGCCCTCCTGCCCGGTGTCCCCGCGCGGGCCTAGACGTGGCCTCAAGTGGCCTGACCCCGATGAGTGAGTGAGGACGGGTCCTCCTGGCCGTCGGGCACACAGAACTAGGGGAGCCGGGGCCAGTCGAGCTGGGGGCCTCCCCGAGAGGTGCGAGACCGCAGCAGGGGCGTGCGGGGTCCAGGCCGGGTGGGGTGGTGCGGTGTTGAGCTGGAGGCTATGCGGGGGGCGGGGCGCCGGGCGCGGGGCGGGGACGGCCACGCACGTTTCCTGCAGGGCTGTGGCTCTGGACCGCCAGGGCCAGAAGCAGCCTGCCCGCGGTCAGCGGGGGGTGAGGTGCGGATGGCGGGGGCCGCCCGCCCTCCCCGCGCCGGTCGCCCGTCCCCACCCACTCCCCCGCCGCCACCCCACCCCACCCCACAACCCGCCCTCCCTCCTCCCATCGGGGAAGCTCACCAGTGAGCTGGGCAGCTGGGCCAACGCGCCTGCCCCACCGCCCTGGCCCCCCACCGACCCTCCCGTCAGGCTAAGCGCCGCCTGCCCCACCTCCAGCCCCCCAGCAGGACCGGGAGCCTACGTGGGGTCCTGACTGGCCAGTGGGCAGGACGTCCTCGTCGGTAGGCGTGTGGCTCGTGCGTGGTCTTTCGCCGCTCCCCGGTGCCCTCCCCCGCCAGCACCAGGGCTCGGGGGTCCGGTGGGAAGTACCAGAGGGCCTCCGCGGCACCTAGGAGCAGCCTGGCGCGCAGGGTTCGCCGTGCTCCTCCGAGTCCCGCGTGGCCCTGGAGGGCCACGGCCGGCCAGGAGGGCGACGAGGGGCAAAGGCGGGAGGGGACAGGTGGGCCGGGGACCGGCCCGGGGCCGGGACTGGGGCCGAGAGCCGGGCCCGGCGAGGGCCCCTTGGAGGAAGGGGAGGCAAAGGGAGGCCCCGCCAGGGGACGGGCCAATACTATCTCTCTATG